>NC_062271.1:26825839-28025839 GCF_916048215.2 Malus sylvestris
GCCATCGTTGTAGGGATGTTTCGGAGCACCTTTTGATGTTGCAAAATCCGTGGCCGAAGAAGATGCTGATGTCGAGTTTGTGTTCATCCCATCATTCTGCAGAATGGTTTCGATAGCCTTCACAAGTTCACTCATTGTGGGACGATCTGCAGCTGAATCTTCGACGCATTGCATGGCTAGCTCCAAGAACCTCCCAAACCCGATGAGAGTCCCTGAGTTTCGAATGCTTCGGTCTATTAAGTCCCCCAAACCGCAATGCTCTTCGTCATTCTTGTCCATCACTAATCGTACCTCGCGGACAATGTATTTTCCCTTCTCAATCGGTTGCCTAGCAGTTATCAGTTCAAGCATAACGACTCCAAAGCTGTATACATCGCTCTTCTCGGTCAATTGTTGAGTCATGTAGTACTCAGGATCCAGATATCCCTGAAAGTCGAGACAGTAGCTTACAATACAAGAAATGTTGGAACTGGAAAACACGATTTTCCTGCTTTGCGCTTACCCTAGCAGATCACACTTCAGGCAGTTATAAATCATAAGTTTCGAAATGCAAATTGTAAAGCTTACCAGTGTGCCTTTGACCTGAGTCGAGACATGTCCTTTTCCGCTGTCAGAGATCAACTTGGACAAGCCAAAATCTGCAACCTTCGCAGTTAAATGTTCATCTAATAAAATATTGGAGGACTTAACATCTCTGTGGATTATAGGAGGATTTGCAAGCTCGTGTAAGTAAGCCAGTCCTCTTGCCGAGCCAAGAGTGATTCGGAGTCTCCTCTTCCAATCGAGATAAATACCAGATCTCCCTGCAACTCATATTTAAGCAAAGCTCGTCATTACGCTTTACAAGTTAAATCAGTAGTGCAGATTAAAAACTAAAAAGTATGAAGTAAAAGTAAAATGCAGAACTAACCCAACAAGCTTTCCCTAAGCGTTCCATTAGGCATAAACTCATAAACCAGCATCTGCTCTCCTTGTTCGAAACAGAATCCCAAAAGACCAACCACATTTTTGTGATGAACGCGCGAGAGCAACTCAATTTCAGTCTTAAACTCGAGGCCGCCCTGCATTGATCCTTGCTGAGCTTTTTTGATTGCTATTACTTGTCCATCAGAAAGGATGCCCCTATAAACCTATGGATAACCAACCAAAATGTATATGAAAATAATCTTTTACCTTCAAGCAGAACTTCATAGATGTTACTGAACGAGTTCAATATTTACCTTCCCGTAGCCACCAGATCCTATTTCATTACTGTCAGAGAAATTATTGGTGCACTTCTTAAGCTCATCATACGAAAACCATCTTGCTCCCTTTAACTGTGGTGCACCGCCACTATCTTTTCCGCTTGGCGCCCAAGAAGCTGGACGATAGAGAAGAGTAGTGAATGTAAGCTGACCAGTGTCTAGTATTAATGACAGAATTTCAGTCTACCAATTATCCACAACATGAATGATTACTAACCGAAAGGTCTGCTTAATCCAATGGCTCTTTCCGCACGTTTCTTTTGCCTAATGGCGTAAATTCCTAATACCACAAGGCCCAGAACAAGAACGAGACAACCAGCTGATATCCCAATAATAACACCAGTGCTCATAGAGCTTTTACGCGCGTCTGAAACAATTCGGGTTTTTTACTGTCAGTTTAGCTGATCTTCTAATGCAGGGAAAATGTATATGAAGTAACACTGCGATTAAAAATTACCTGGGAAATTATATTGAGCTGGAATAAAAATGTAGGGTCCAAACTCCTTCGGCGGCTTGTAAGTCTGATTGCTCAAATCAAAACCAATCCTGATAACCTCTGACCTATTAAAATGTGTTCCTGAAGATGGAAAGAGTGCCAGATGTATTTGAAGATAGTCATTGATGTCGAAGAAAGGGTTTTCAAGCGACACTGAACCGGGAGTGAGGCCAAGTTTCACCCATATGCTCATTTCTAGTGAGTGAAACAGATTCACATTTGTCAAATCCCTGAAAGAGGGCGCTCGGAAATACAATGTTCCTTCGAAAGGATATCCACATTGACAACTCTGAGGGCTTTGCTGCTGACCCCCGGGGCATGTAGCAGATGGACAATTCGTGCTGGTAGTATATGGTTTCGTATTTGGCTGTGGAAGCTGACAGAAAGCATTTGAGCTTGACCCATTGGTGCACACCGGGTTCCCCACAAGTCTGCAATATGTAAAAGTGACAACTAAGACAGATCGTCCCAGGAAGAAACACAATATCGTAGAAAATCAAGATCAAGGCGCATAAACCGTCTTACATTAATGTATTTTGGTATTCATAACCCAGAGTTATTCTGGGAATATCATTGTTCTGCAAATCAACAAGCGTCAGTTGCTGACTGATACTATCACCCATGTTTAATGTATCGTTGAACGCATTGTTTTTCAGTTTCCTGTCAAGAGTCGGAAAAAGGATGTATGGTCAGTTTACTAAAATTATGGTAAAACCTCAACGTAGTATTCCATATTCTCCTCACACTTACACTTGCTCCAATGACGGAATGCTGAACATCTTCTCTGGCACGGTCCCTTGAAGTGCTCCATATTCTAAAACGCTGGCGTCATAACAGTAGAGAATTTAAACATAAATTTTACAATAAAGTTTTCAGAACCTCCTACGGCATTATCGTGTAACTCCTACAGACTTACATAGTGGTGAGCGAGGGTAAGGTTGAGAACCAAAGCGGAGCTTCTGATGGATCAAAGGAGTTGTTACTAAGGTCTCTGAAGAAAAACCGTTAGGACATATCAGTACAACACAAGGACAAGTGAACAACCCACAGAAATCTGAAATTGCAAATGACAACTCTATGCCATGTACTCACACATAATTGAGGGAATTCAATCCAGTTAAGTCGGGTAAAGAGCCATTCAAATCGTTGTAGGCCAAATTTCTGGATGAGAATATAAAAACCATGTAAAAGCTGATTAACCATCACTGAGATCATGGTAAAAGCACATCAAAGTATTTTCTTGGAGAAGTTGTACTCACAGTTCACCGAGATTTATAAGGTTTGTGATATTTGAGGAGACTGGTCCCGTCAGAGCATTTCTATCAAGCCGACTGTTGCAAACAAGAACAGTTTTAGTCCAATAAGTGTCAAGAAGCGGTTACACTTAAAATGTAGAAGAAAAAGCAAAATCAAGATGGTTTTTCACTCACAGAACCTCAAGAGTCTGAACAGAAAATATTGTTGATGGAATAGTCCCACTGAATCTATTTCCATCAAACAATCTGCAAATAAAGAATGACAAGCAGTTGATGAGTACAAGTATAGAACATAAACCAATAGACAGGACCAGAAAAAACTAAAAACTGATTGTTCGGAGCAACTTACATATGGATCAGTACCATCTTGGAGCTGAAAAGTCTGGCTGGAATGATACCTGAAAGCTGGTTCTGGTTGAAATGGCTGCAAGTTCATATAACAGTTAAATGTTTACGCAATAAGCAGTGGCATAATCCTTACTAGAAACTTTTTTTTTTTCAGAATGGAGAGTTTTAAAACGTAAACACTCACAAATGTTTAGCCTTCACCAGTTGGTCTAAGCCGGGAGCAACGGCGGTTGAAACTGGGATAGGTCCAGTCAACTGATTGTCTGCCAGGTCCAGCCAGTAGAGGTTGGAGAGTTTACCAAAAGAAGCAGGTATGCTACCGGTGAAGTTATTCGTATTCAAAGCCCTGAAAGAAACAAAAGTTATATAAACTTTTGAAAAGTAAAACATCATATTGGTTTGCAATAACAGTACGAATTATCAGTCCGATTCTTACAAGAAGGTTAGCTCTTTTAGATTCCCCAATTCACTCGGAATAGTTCCAGTGAAGCTGCAACCAGCTAGGATCCTAAAAGATGAAAACAGTATCGTATACTTATCTGATATAAAAACTCATGTTGCATATATGAAGTTCAAAAGGTGCAGATGTGAAAAATTGCTTGGTAAATTGTTCTTACAGGATGTTTAGCTTGCTCAGATCCCCTAATCGCGGAGAGAGAGAACCGGTGAGACCTTTGTTGAATGAAAGATCCCTGCAATGTTAATGTTTCAGATTCGTTACAAAAAGAATTCCATCCCTAACCAAGATTTAGCTAAACAAAACAACTGACACTGCAAAATAAATATGTTTTATGCATATGTTTACAATTAGACATCAAATTTGTTGTGTGTTGTTCAGTTCATAATATGCTGCAAACACAATGCTGGTACGAAATGAGGAACAATCATTACTCACAAGGATCTTAATTCAGAGAGGCCCCCGATGTCGCCTTCAATTTTCCCTTTCACGTTTATTGCTGATAATCCCCTGCACGGTGAAAATCAGAAGAGGTTCTGGTTCAAAACTTGATTAAGAAAGTAAGCGAGAATGCTCGTAATTACAAGGATCACATCAGAATTCAAGGATGAACAACACTCACAATGCAGTCACCCTCGAGTCGTTGCAAGTGACGCCTTCCCATTGCGCCCCACACGGATCGCTTGACTTGTCCCAGCTGGGTGGAACATTGCTCCATGTCTGCTTCAAGGATTGGAGTGCACTAGCTGAACCAACACAGTTATACGTCAATCAACTACCCTTAATTGAAACAATGAGGGTTTAGACCGAAGTTTAACCAAAACTTCAAAATAATTCACATTAAACCTAAATTAAATGGACTAATCGCTAAGTATCCACACACGCCCGAGAGAGAACCTACACCAAGGACCCAAACCAATCACACACTGCCCTCAATTTTTACTTTCCAACATAACAGGGTATGGTTAGTTTGGAATACCGACGCAGAGAATAGGAGGATGAACATGATATCACAAAAAAAATTTCCCAAGTCAACGGATATGAAGGTATGCTTTCAAATTATAGACCAAAAATAGAAACTACACAAAACCCAATTTTTCCATGAATTAGGAGATAAATACATATATAAATACATATATATATATTTAATTATATGAGAAATAATCATTGATAGTTAAGACTATACATACCATCATCCGGGTCTGTAACAGAGGAGATCACATGAAGCCTAGAAAAGCACAAAGCTAGAAAGAGCAGCAGCAACCGCATGGTTGCCATAGCAAATCAGCAGATATGGTGTATCAGTCTGTGAGGCCGATCAGCAAACAAGCAGAAGCCAAAAGCACATTTGTGCAAAATTCTACTTCCTTCAAATGTCAAAAAAAGCACTTTTCAAATATTTCTTCTTCCACTCTACAAACCAACCACTACACCACTTGGATTTTGATTTAATGAGGAAAATCTGGAGTCCCACGCATGCATGTACATGCTAAATCTCCATGTTCCCACCAAGCAACCAAAAAGTGCTTTTCTTGGAAGCTCTGCTTAATTCTGAGCAATGAAGCTGGATTTTCTGAGTTGGGTTTTTTCAACTGTCCAAAAAAAGCCCGGCAGGCTCGAATATCTAGAGAGAGAATCTAGAGAGAGACAGAGAGAGACGAGGAAAAAGGTTAGGGCTGGCTTTCTGGAGCTTCTTTTAGATGATTAAGCCTTGTCTTAGAAGCCAAAGCAATTGATTAAACCCAACAACCGAAATCATCATAGCTTTCAGGTTAGTCCAAAACAAAAACCACCATCACCTCATCACTACCTGTCGGGGTTAAACTTAGTTAAACAAAGTGATTAAGTTAATTAAATACAGTGGGTGGTTTTACCGTTTCCTCCGCCTGCCCGCGCAATTTCTGACGGACAATTAGCATAAGACAAATACAGTGTGAAGGAAGCAACCAACAAAGCAAGCATCTTTTGAATATACAACCAAAAGGGTCTCACGATGATTAAATTATGAAAATTAATTAAGATTATAGCTTGCAAATTAAACAAGAGATGTAATGGGTACAGTTGGCTTTAGGTGGAAGTGGGTCCAAAACGCTGACTGACATGAGAATCAAGGCGATGGGGCTCCTTCGGCTGGGACCCTTCCTGGTTTGATCCATTTTCTTTTCTTGTTGAATGGAATATGAACAATGTTCGGTCGTTTTATTTGGAAAATTCTTTATAAAGTAATCTGAAAATTAAGTCCAATTAATTGTTGATGTTAGTATCGATGACATAACAATCAAATATGATGGTATAGCGATTAGATGTTAAGAACATAAACACTAATCAATTTACTAATTAAGATATAATACATGATAATTTTGATCAAATGTATTATTTTATAACTGTCAAATGCCAATTTGTAAGTAAAATGATGTTCGCCGTAGTTGAAGAAAGAAGACTCCTTATATGTAAAGAGTTCAAAATAATGTTCTTTTTTATATGGTAAGCCGTCTTTGAAGTCATTATTTCTTACTTATAAATTATTGTATAATTAATACGAGAAAAACTTACATGCAATCAAAGACGATGAATACTGTCAATTTAACGTCGTTGCATGAGAATCTAAACAATATATAAGTTAAACCCTAATTTATTAGGAACCAGTTTCCGTAAGAAATGGATAAAAGGAGTAAGGAGTAAGACGACCTATGCCCATGGGGTGTGTGTAACTAATGTCGTTGCCTCCACTAGGTGGTGATGGTTGAGGCCATTTTTATCATGGTAGGGTCTTCTTCCTCCTTTTCTTTTCTTAGCATTCAAGCATACATAATTACAGATGAGATCCACATCATTTCTAGAGTGCAACTGTGTCTAGAAAACATCCAAATTCACAAACTAATAAAGTACAAATTGTCTAACAAATCCAACTAAAGTTTTGAGATGACGTGTGCCATTTGATTGTGGTCAGGCACGGTTGAAATGCTTTTAGTCTTTTCAGGGTTCACGAAGATCGTCATCGTAAGCAATCATTAATGAAGATGAACACTGCTTCCGCCTTAGTAGGGATTAGTCATACCCTTCGGGGTGTGAGATACCTCACGCTTTGGGGAAATAAAAAAACACCAATAACAACTCCAACTAAAGTTTTTTTTTTTTTTCGTTCACAAAGAAAATGTAAGCTAAGGGAACCAAAGGCGCAACATTGTGTAAAAGATTTATAGTTCGAATAGTTAAGGGTATTTAAATTTGTGGACAACTTAGAGTTTGATTCTCTCATTTTCAACGCCTAGGTAGTTCGAATAGTACTTATTTAACGTATCTAACATTGAGTTTGACGTCATTATCTTAGAGAAGGAAATTCCAAGCTAATACTTAATAGAATGTGGCCCGCAAATGAGTCTCACATTCATCCGTAGGCTTATGGTTCTAGACTTTTGGGTGGCATGACTTGCACATTGAAGCCAAAGACAGAGACTGCACAGAGGCATAGATCAATAAGTGGTGCATATACCATCGTACCATTTGCTAAAGGTTTTGTTTTATGTCAAAAAATCAAATTAAACCACAAATATCTCAGCACGCCGTTGCCGAGGATCTATCATTGTTGACTTTTAGGCATCGTTTGGACAAAGGTTCGTTCTTTCAAACCCTTTTCGCTCTGCTTAGCCCTATTCCTCTCTAGGGGTACTTTAGTGATAGGTTCTATAGGTGATAGTATGGATCAACATGGACAGTAGTTGGAGTCAGCAGCTCTTCTGAGGTTCCTTCATCTAGGATCCCTAGGGAAGAGGATCAAGTTGGCCCTTGGGAACAGCTTGATGAATCCCATAATTCTGAACCGATCTTACTTGAGATCACACCAGAGTCCTTGGGGTGATCTCATAGTTCCTATAGGGTGGAGACGATGGGGTCTATCCATGAGTTTTTCTTCATTTTGCCACATTCGCTTTGTTCTATCAAATGATTAGGTTTTGTGTAAATTAATAAGTTGAGTCTCAGTATTTTTAAGTTCACAAAATAGCGGCAAGATATTACTTCTAAACCGAGCCACCAGATGGGCAATATTCACTCACGTAACTGAGATTTTGAGTTCGACTCACCACCCTAAAAACCACTTATGTAAATAAACTCAACATCCAAAAGTTTAATTCCAACTCATAAGTAGTTAAGCCTATTCCTCCCTTTGTGCATATGGTTGGCTATGAAAGAGAATTTACACGGAATGAGTTCACCGCTATATAGCATCCAAGAATGAGAATGCATTATTTAGACCAGAACATCACGATAGCTGGCTATAAACTCGTTCCATGTAAATTGTTCTCCTAATTATAAGCCTGTCGCAATAACTATTGTTCTTATCCAAGTGAGGAGTGACAGTTGTCTTGTGACTAAACTGATGCCTGGACAAGACATACAGTTGACACAAAATATATCTACTTTCATTTGAACGGCAAAGAATCCTTTCATCCCAAACCAAACGTTGCTGGCCTACATTTGTGCTGTGAACACCTAAACCAGTAGCCTTGCTATTGCCAGCATTTTTGAGTTCGACACTTGTCCAAAAAAAAAATTGAGTTTGATCTAATTTTAGGTTATGATTCATGAATCATGTAACACATGCAACTGTTTTTTGGTACAATATTAAGTGCAATGTTTTCTAAGTTCTACTGAGACAACTTGAGTCACTTTAATTCAGCTCGTGTAGTTAAGCGGAAGACAATATCGATGCAACATGGAAGACAACATGTTTATCCCGAGAGGCTTCTGGTTTGGAGCTAGTAGCTTGGTTAGCTTTATCTTGACCCCCAACAAAAGGAGAAAAAAAAATTATGCATCCGTTTCATGAGTATGTTCATCTATATGCCCTTTAGATTCCACTGGAGGTGGAATAGCACAGCACCCAGTCAAAAAACCAGGCTAGGAGGCTGTCAATCCACTCCAGCCCACAAACTTGCTTGGCACCCAGTCCGTGCCAGTCTCCAGACCAGCCCATTTTTTACTGACCTTGGGACCGGCCTATTTGGCTAGCGTGTGTCTTTCACTTGCGAGTGGGCGCGAGTAGGAGATAAGAATGTAGGCAGCGGGGCCCAATGTCAGCGCACTCACCCATCACCCAGATCATGGCGACGTGGCCCTCTCTTTGTCATTGGATTTCCAACGGCTAGTTTTTCTAGACCGTTGGATTTCCAACGGTAAAAAAATTTTGAATTTCATTTTTAAACTGGACCGTCCGATCACCACGTTCCCCCCCCCCCCCAAAAAGGCCCAACAGTCAGAATTATGACCGTTGGCCATGTGGCAGCTCGTTGGCTGTTGGATTGGAATATTTTTCAAATCCAACGGTCTAGATTAATTAAAAACATTAAAATTTATTTTAAAAAATACAAAAAAATTTAAAAAAATTTACTTTTTTTTCTTCTATAAATACCTAACCCTCATCTTTTACGTCGGGATTGGTTGAAAATCTTATCGTAATTTTGACTAAATTATTGTAAACAAATAGTGACACATGTCGCATCGAGATTGATTGCAAATCTTAGCGGAAATCTATTCACAAAATAGTACGTTCGGATAATGACACGTGGCGTGACGAGATTGGTTAAAAATCTTATCCGAAATTAAAACTATTTTATTTATTTATTCTTTTATAAAAAAAATTTAAAAAATTTTAAATGGGCTGGGTGCCAGTGCATTTTTTTAGGGATTGAGATGTTTTGGCCTATTACTATTCACTAGGGTTTATTACTATTCACTTGAGTGAATAAATACGCTGGGTGCTGGCGCAAAGTCTTAGGGGTGGAATTGCTCTTAGAGTTGGACATTTTAAGTTTATGACCAGCATTGCACATCGGCATGCGCATGATGACATTGATTAGTACATTTGCGCATGGGATTCTTGAGGTTAGAGTTCATAGCGTGGAATAAGTGGTACCACACTAGTGTTTGTTAGGGTTCGTCAAATGATCAAAACCACTACAAAAATATTTTCCACACACGGTTTTTCTTCTTTTATAAACTTAAACTCTTAATTAATTTCAATTCCCTGATTTTTTTTAATTTATTTTATTGAAAAATCAGAAATACACATGAGTGTATAGAGGAACCAAAGAGGTGATTTTCACACTTTTTTTTAGTATCTCACATATCTTTTTTTTTTTAACAAATGATATTTTCTACATTAAGGAGATAGAGGAGTGGATTAAGTCTTACAATGAGGTAGCCATATAATATGATTTAAATTCGTCTTTAACTAGAATCGAACTTAAGACCTTTAGCCATATAATATGGTTCAAATTCGTCTTTAACGAAAATCAAACGAGCCTAAGACCTTTTGCCATATAATTAATGTGATTCAAATTTGTCTTTGACAAGAATCAAATGAACCTAAGACCTCTCACTTATAAGTGAAAAAAAATATCACTAGACCGTAGTACTAAGTGGTCTTACACACCATTTTTAATTTCTGATCTTCAGATTAGATAAATCAAATAAAATTAACAGACATAATTAAATAAAAATATGTAAGACGTTAAAAATGATGCGTGTTTATCATTTAAAAAAACAAAAGTGGAAAATTCATTCCCGAACTCCAAATATCTCAGGTCTAACCATTGTCAAGGCTCTATTACAGTTGATTTTGAGGAGAAGTGATTAAAAAACCAAAAAGAACCTTTTGACGGTTTCAAAAGTTAGCAGTTGGCCAGAGGGATTTCATGTGGAATGGACCTTTTCAAAGCACGAGTCCATAAATTCCATCTGGTTCTACAGAAGATTCATCAAATAAAATCAGATCGTATGCATGTAAAGAACACAAAGAAGATAAGGAGAGAAAATACTTGAATATATGATTCCCCATTTCACAATGTTGACTTGGAACTCAAATAAAATCCAATCATAAGAAGATTTAAAAGCTACCATTACATCCTTTTCAGTTTCGAATTTAGATCCTCTCTGAATTTTACTCTCCGGAACCTTAAGAATTAAGAAATTCAAATTGTTCAATAGACAGAAAGAGAGATTCAGGCTCTTGATTTATGTGAGGTGGGTCAGTAAAATGAGACAATGGGAACCATCAGATTCAAGTTGAGTAGTCTGGATTTCTTGCTCATGAGCTCCGCATAGTGAAATCTAGAGAGGATCCTCAATTTCGTACCATCCTCCAGAAATTGGTCAAAAACTCTAATATTTTTCTTCGAGTGATATTTTATCTAATATTTTTATAAAGCTAATTGAATGTAAATGGTGGTGCATTGTTCTAACTTGGCTGAAAGATCTTGTTTTGACCATTTAAGATTTTGTAGCTTGATGGGAAGGCTGACAGAAAGTAACATTTGAGGCACCTGCATACCGGGTTGCCGAAAAGTCTTCTACGTGTAAAAGTGTCAACCAAGAGGGATTGTGACGGAAAATAACACAATATCATAGAAATCAAAAGCGATCAAGAACCATGAACTCTCACATTTGTTCATTTTTGTATTCATAACCCAGAATTAGTTTGGAAATCTGATTGTTCTGCAGATCAAGAAGCTGCAGTTGTTTGCTGATGCTATCTCCCATGTTCAACGTCTCGTTAAACAAGTTGTTTTTTAGTTTCCTTGTCAAGAGGTATGAGAATATGAATGATCAGTTTCGTAAGAAATTATTTTCAAACGGCCCTTTAATTACGGTTAAACTTGGACGCATGTTTTTCTTCGAGTGTTCTCCGTTAAACTTTCGCTGTAATTCTGGATGGCCGTAAAGGTTCTCTGGCAGAGGCCCTTGTAGTGATCCAAATTCTATTATCCTCCTATTGCCATGACATAGTAGAGAGAGTTCAATACATTTTTGCACAGCCCTATTTATCTTTGTTCCTTGATTATTATTGTTGGATATATTCGATCTAAAGATCATAAATAAATAAGAGTGTGCGTAAATCATTCCTTCGTAATGCCATGATAATCAAAGATTGAGCGATATCAGAAAAATGGACAGTTTGTTGCATCATGTCAAAATTCCAAGGATCTTGATTCAGTGAGTTACCCAATATCACCAATAAGTTACCCCTTCATGCCAATGCTTGACAATGCTCTGCACATATAAGCATAAATCTGTTCAAGAAATTTCCCTTAAGAACGAGGATCTATCAAATGTCAACGACAGATCAATGGTACTCACAGCGCAGACACCCTTGAATTGTTAGCAGGTGACTCCATCCCGGCGCAAACCGCAGGGATCATTCGACTTTTCATGCAACGACATGTGTTTTGATCACATCATAAATGCTAGGAGAAAGCTATCGGATCAAGTGATTTGGACCTTTGAAATTTCATCCAACGATATACCTGTTTTGATCTCTTAGATGTTATAATAATTTTTTACCGTTAGATGAAATTTCAAAGATTCAGATTACTTGATTCAGTGCTCTTGGTGGAAGAGATCCTCTCAAATGCTAGGATCACTTAGAATAGTTGGTACTAAATTGGAATTGGGAGCAGAAATCACAAACTCAAAATTCGACGGCTCAAAGACGCATACCGATACAAACGAACAGAGAAAAACAATGGCGGGCACACTGCTATCTCGCGCCTTTCAGCTTCTTGCCTCAACCACCACCAAGTCTAATCCTTTCTCCACCGCCGTCTCCTCCCGCCTCATCGCCATAGCCGCCGGCAACCACTCCACCAGAACCATCTCAGAAAACCATCACAGGAGTTCGCTTCTTCCATTTTCACTGACTCCTTTTCGTTCCCATAATACCCTTAGAGGACGAACCCGTAGCTGCTCCTGCTGCGATTCCACCACAGAAAACCACCGTCGACATAGCCGCGGCGGCGAACCCAGCACCAAAATCAACACCAAGGTTAACTTCTCGCTCCCTTCAGACGACGAAGACGATGACAAAACGACGCTGCCCGCCGCCGCCAAGGAGGTTGACAAGTCGAAGCTCCCTCCGCCGTACGACCCTTTCAGCAAGAAGCCCGCCGTCGAGGACCCGGAAGACCCGAAGGACTTGCAAGAAGTATTCCACAAAATGCGGAGCGATGGCCTCACCAACAATGCAGTCAAGATGTTCGACGCATTGTCCAAAGACGGATTGACCCACGAGGCGTTGGAGCTCTTTGCTCAGATCAAGGACAAGGGTCATATGCCCGACGTAGTTTCGCACACCGCCGTCATTGAAGCCTACGCCAATGCCGGAAAGACGAAGGAGGCTCTCAAGGTATACATGCGGATGTTGGCCTCTGGGGTGGCCCCGAACGCCTACACTTACAGTGTGATGATCAAGGCGCTGGCGGCCGACCTCGGTGGCAATTTTCTTGGGGATGCCAAGAAGTTCTTGCTGGATATGGTGGGCAAGGGAATGCGGCCTAATGCCGGTACTTACACAGCAGTGTTTGAGGGGTTTGCAAGGCTGGAGAAGGCGGAGGAGGGGAGGGAGCTACTGGAGGAGATGAAAGGGAAGGGGTTCATGCCAGAGGAGACGGCAGTGAAGGAGGTTCTCAAGAGCAAGAGAGGACCTGTAGTTAGAACCGTCATCAACATTCTATTTGGTAAGTAGATGGATTTTGCTCATTTCATATGTTCTCCATTTCATCTTCGTTGAAAATTGAAATGTTTAGCATTTGAAATGAAATCCCAGTTTAATTCGAGTGATATTCTAATTTAATCAGTAACACATGAGGGTTTGAGAGCACAATTACATTTGATGATTATAATGTCAAAACAAAATACGTATGTGAGAGCGGGAGAAAGCAGTCCAAACATAATTCCTAGAACTCTAGGTATGTGGTTCAATTTGGTTCTTGTAACACTCAGGAGAAACATCTCCCAATCTCATTGACCTTGCCCACAAACACAAAAACAGTAGAAAGCAATGCCTGCCCGCGGTGGCAGCAGCCTCTAACCCACCAATGGTGCTGAAAACTGATGGTTAAACATGCACGGAACCCACCAATGGTGCCGGAAAACTGATGTTTAAGGATGCACATCTAGAATCCTTGTTTGGTAGGGCAATCTGATGCCCTGTGGCCGGAGCGCCCACAATTGAAGCAGGAACCTCCAAAGCTTCTGGAACTGCAAATTCAGATATCATTTCAGTGTTAGCTGATGTGTTTCGAATTATTATTGTGCTGTAAAAAGGATGAGAAACTGAAAAGATGATATACCTGTCTCGGGATGGTGACCTGCTTGATCGTTGGCCTCCAATAAGCCAATCGTCATCGATGCTTCTTGGACTCCGAGGTCTGCTGTTGCTAGATCCATAACTTCGGCCACTACTCCTAAATGAATCATCGGCACCACCATCACTACCCCAACCCCTGGAGCTTCTAAAACCATCTGATGATCCTTGACGATCCCTAAAACCTCCACCCCGGCCTCCTCCACGGCCTCCTCCCCGGCGATCTCTGCCTGAAAACCTGCCATAGTTGTCACTCACCGGCCCATCATCTTGCAGGGCTGGCAACTGCCAACACAAAATAGTACATGCATGCAATACAAACGTCAGCAGCCATTCATGCAGAAGCTTCTCTTATGACAAAGTGACCAAAAGCAAAAGTAAACCTTGGATATCTTGGAAATAGTATTTCCAGGGGGTATTTGCCTGGTCAGCAACTCTTTGGCAATCTCCTCTGGAAGATCAAAAACTGCTCCTTGAATCTGAAATTATCACCATCAGAATTTGTTTTGAGTGAAATGAATTGAAGCAATAATCAAATACGCCTGAGATGTTGTAGATACGAACCCGTTCATCTGCAATTATATGTATTTTTCCAACTTCATCAGCAGCTGTAGAATAAACATCGGAAAGAAACCCAGTGACAGATCTTGCAGACAGGAACCCTCTGGCAAACGATGGATCTCGGATAAGTTGCAATGTCGTCCATCCCTGCATATAATTTAACAGTTCAATTAATATACCGACACCACAAATGGGCTGCAGAACGCATGCCCCAAAAAACTGGAAAACAAAGATGCACTTCACATTCTACAGTATTTAATAAATAGACAGTATTTGACGATGTGATTATTTAACTTCAAAATGAACCATTTAGAAGTATCAAGATACGTGAATATTTGAAAACATCTTCCTGCTCCGCCAAACTTCAAGAAAATAAACTACTAGACGGAAAATTAAGCGTTTTATGACTTCAATTATTACCGCCTCATGAGTGATAAGGGACTTGGATGATGGAGGACGAGAAAATCCACTGAGCTGTGCAAGTGCAGCAGCAAGAGCACTTGTTCCCTGTTCATCAATCAATCTCTGTGCCGTTGGTGTGAAAAACTGTACAGATTCAGGATGCACTCCGCTAAGAGTAGCAACCACGTGCTGAGCAGATGACTCCAAAACCTCCTCCATAGTTGGTGGACTAGCAAACTCAAACTTGCACCCCACATCACGCTCAAGAGTTTTAATTGTTCTCCTCTGGTTGTTCGTAAACATCAGAACGGCAGTACCTTGTTTCCCTGCACGTCCAGTACGCCCAGAGCGATGCACAAATGTCTCTGAATCATTGGGAAGCTCGTAGTGGATAACCTGGAAGAAGAAAAAATTAATATTGCAGCCACAGGCTTAGCAAGGTGTTGGCAAATGATATGTTTAGAGAACATCTATTACAGGCAAACAAAGTGGTAATAGTTACATATACACATGTACAAGCATCCATAAAACTTTACTAAAAGTTTGATTAGAAATCATAAGAAACTCCTGAGCTTACCAAATCGACATTGGGAATATCAAGTCCACGGGATGCAACATCAGTGGCAACAAGCACAGTGAATTTCCCTTGCCGAAAACCATTTAATGTTCTCTCTCTTTGATTCTGTGATATATCTCCATGCAATGCCTCAGAAGCTATGCTACTTGTTAATGACATTGAGACTGCATCAGCATCTCGTTTCGTTTGTGTAAATACAATGGTCTTCCCACCCTTTGCATACACCTGAAGATATGACATTCTTCAGTGCTATGTGGAAAATGTTTCCTTTTTGAAGTAATTTAGAGCCATGCAGATTCATAATATAATCAACGTCACCATCTTCATCATAAACTAAACGACTTTCGAAGGAAAACACCACAACAACATTAAAGATCATATTAAAAAGTGAGGCAGCTGTGCAGCATACCTACATATTATACGTTTGAGCCAAAAAAAGAGTCAGTAATGAGTTCCAACTCTTACTGTTATAAGATCACTAAGAATGGTCTTCTTTGAAGCTGAAGTGGTTGATAAAGCATAAAGTTTGATCCCTTCTGCAAGCTTCTCGTCTTGATCGCCAACCTTTGGGAAAAAAGAAAGTCGAAAAGGAATTATTTAAGGCTCACTTTCCACTCTACAAACATAAGAGATGCAAAATTTATTAATTATTTTTTTTCCTATATTAAACAACTACAACTTCCATTGGCTTTAAGCGTTTAATATTCAGTAAACATATTTTAGGCATCACTCCATGCAATGTTCTAATGACACAGATTACACGAATAATGAAAGTTTTAAACTTAACAAAGGAAAGAAAGAAAAGAAAAATGACATTACCAAATCAATTGTCAATGGATTGTCCAAATATTTCCGTGATAATTTTTTCACCCAACCAGGCATGGTTGCAGAAAAAAGCATGCTCTGCCTCTGAGCTGGAAGCTTTTGTAGAATCACTTCCACATCCTCCTCAAATCCAACAGCAAGCATCGAATCAGCTTCATCAAGTACCAAATATTGAACTTCGCCCAATTTGAGACTGTTCCCGTTTATCAGGTCAATAATCCGACCAGGAGTTCCAACAACTACATCAACTCCACGGGAGAGAGCACTTTGTTGTGTTATGTAGGAAACTCCCCCATAGACACAAACAGTGTTTAGGTAAGGTGCAGATTCTTTCATCTCCTTTTCAACTTGCTTTGCCAACTCCCGTGTAGGTGCAAGCACCAAAACTCTAGGAAGATAACCGGTCCGCCTATAAAAACAGAAATTCATCACATCATTTTCAAAAGAACATGTCTTTAGTTATAATGTGAATAATAAACTTCATCACAAATGGTACCTATGAGAGCCTCTCTGTTCATCATCTTCTGTGAGACGCTTGAGTATTGGGATTCCGAAGGCTAATGTCTTTCCAGTCCCCGTCTTCGCACGAGCAATGATATCTCGACCTTCCAGTGCAGGTATTAGCACAGCTCTCTAAACATTTTCAACAAAGAAAGCTATCAGTAAACAACTACATACACCTACATACGTACATGTAGGGTTCAGGGTTTATGCTATAAGGGCACCTTTTAAACTGTTATAATCTGCAGAAAGCTTACATTTTTATCACACCACACATAATTTTAAGGATAATGCTCAAAAGGGTTCCAACAAAAACTAAATTACAGTAATTTCATGATAAAATTAACACTAAAATTCAAAGGAAATAGATAAGATAAGCAAAACCAGAGAGAGAAATGAAGTACCTGAATTGGGAAAAGGCTCGAAATGCCACGTCTCTCAAGGCTATCAACAAGCCGCTGAGGCAACCCCAGCTTGGAAAGAGCGAGCTCATCGTCGTCACTACCAGCGGAACCCGACTCAGTTTCCGACTCGTACTCCGAGTCGGAGTCAAGCGAGTCCTTAGAAAAGTCACCGAATCCCTTAAACGCCTCTTCACTGAGCACCGAGTTCGGAGTGGCAATGGCCGAACAAACGACACCGGAGCCCTGCCTGACCAACCCACTCTTGCCTCTCAAAACACTGTTGAAGTGAGGCCTCTCGGGAAACGCCAACGAAAGAGTAGCACTGCTCGTCGTTGCCGCAGCCGGCGCCGCCGCTCTTCTGTACAGCTCGCTGCACGGACTCTGGGCATATACAGACGAAACTCCAACAATACAAGTCATTTCTGCAATTTCTGCAGAACCCTGAACTCTCTTCGCCCTCTGCTTCTTCCTTGTTCCTTCTCCTTGCACGCAAGGTGTTTGCTGAAACTCCTCGAAGAGGAGGAAGACAGAGGATAACGAGAGAGGGAGGCTCAATCTTTAGGTCTGTGGAGGATTGAGAGCGGAGAGGATAACGGCCGCTGTGGGTTTATATAGCGAGAGGAGCAGAGGAGGGAGATAAGGCCACACTCCAGTCCAGCCCGTTGGAAATTGTATGGCCTCCCAAACTTCCACCTCGGTCAATATTTTCTCGCACTAAAGCGGATATTTCTTGTCGGGTCAGCATTTCAAATGAAGACTTGACCCGAATACCCGGTTCTTTCTTATACCTTTGTTTTTTGGCTTAATTATAGAAATAGTCACTCAATTTTCCACTTAATTTAATTTTAGACCTTGAATTTTTGTATTAGTTTATTTAGTCTTTAACAATTTATTACGCTGTTGGTCATTTTCACTAATTTTATCTATTTTTTTGTTAAATTTAAAGATATATTAGGAACTTCAACTTCAAACTTAAAAAACCAATAAAAGAAGCTAAATATAAAATAAAAGTTTATAAAAAATAACTAAAACTCGATACAAAATGTCACTCAGTACTACAGTCTGGTGGTATTTATCTTCACTTATAAATGAGAGGTTTTAGGTTCGAATCTCGTGGACGGCTAATTCGATATCAAATTAGGTTGCCCATTGTGTGGCTTAGCCAAATTGACATACCCTGAACCGAAATGCCCCATTGAACTCCGTATTGAGTTGTGTTGGCCGACACAGGAGGGTGACGAAGCCATAAAGTGTAGTGATGTGGAAAATATGAGTAAATTTAAACCTAAAAGTGTCTAAATATAAGAATGCGCTTATGAGGGTAATGAACTCATTTCACACGTGATGTCAGAGTATAAGTTAAATACAGTAAAATAGGATGAGAATTATATCATCGAAGATACCTATACCAAGATTTGCCAAGAATCCTCATCGACACGAAAACTCAGGATTAAAATCTGGAGGAGCGAAAAACAAAGGTGAGTGGGCCTAAAAATAAAGTTTCATAAAAACCTTTTTGAAAACATTATAACCTATCGCCGTAAAACAAGTATAGTTTCCAAAATATACATGTTACATATAGTATGAAAATACTTACCGTAGCATGCAATATCTCAAAAATGCAATACGTCACAAACTTTCGTAAAGAAACACATGATGTCCGTAATCACATATTTCGCATAAATAAATATATCATATCGAGTTCTCATCGATATATGTTGACACACGAGTTCATATAAAGGTATTCTAACGTGAACATGACTGGGTGTGTTGATGCACAAAACCAGAGGTCTTGGAACAACGTAAATCCAACCGTGAATCTGCAAGTAATGTAAATAACATAAGATGTATCGTGGTTCACCCCAAGGTTTGGGCTACGTCCACACTGATTATGTATTTATCTGAGAAGTGAAGGGAGTGAGGGAGAGAGATTCAAAGCCTCTGAGGGAGAGAGTGAGGCTTCTGATGGTCTAGGAAATTGGCCTTTTTCCGATTGTAAGGGTGAGGAGTCCTTTTATAGAATAAGGGTTCCTCACTTATTATATATTTACCCCTTCCTTTATTACATAATTACATTTAAGTTCTCTGCGTATTTATACGAGATTTAAATACGGAGGCCCCAAATATGGTATAAACAGGGTGTAATAATGATTTACGCTCTAGTATTACAATCACATGAAGACTAGCGTTATGTGCATCACATATAAGTCCTAATTACCTATAGCAATCTAGGATGAGACTGACACCTACAATGGATCCAAAGTGAGCATATAATGTGATGTGAACATACATGTGAAAGACTAGCCCTGGTCCGTGCGAATACTAACACCGGTGCATCAATGATGAGCAGATAACGTAAATAAGATCATACAACGGTAAATAAATAATTTACGTTGACATAATACTATTCACTACCGTAAATATAAATAAGGTATCCTGCAATAATATGCATACTTGTGCATCTCGTGAGATTCGTAATAATCTCACCATTTTTATCATCGCAACAATTCTTATAACGTCAATTTAATTATGGCATCACTTAGAAAATGCATTTTTAATCTATGTATGGAAACTCAAATAATATATATATATATATATATTGTATAAAAGAAAAGACCCACTCACATATACTTGCGAAGTCGTAGCCGTTCGAGCTAGGAAGTCGGAGTCTCCGATAATAATCGCACCAATATTGGGTCAAGTACGTAGTGGCCTAAAATGGTGGGGAAATGGGCTGCAGCCCGTGGGTCATTTGTTGGAAAAAACTTAGGAGATTTCCCCGAAAGGTTTCCACATCCAAACAACAAAACAAGCCAAATGTACTCCTAGGCATGATCTATGAATTATTAGGAATGTTTCAAGCTTTACCTTTGCCGGAGATGGCAATAACTCGTTGGATCAGGTTTTTGCATAGTGATGGTATTGTGCAGTGAGGAAGAAAGAGAAAACAAGGGGGTCTCGACCTGGGTTAGGTTCCTGATGGGGAAGTTATATGGGTGGTGTTTGGTGAAACGACGAGTGGTGGTGGTTGTGTGGTCTATTTGCAGAGAAGGAGAGAGAGATAACTGAGAAAGTTTGAGAGAAAGAACTGGAAAAGATGAGAAAATGAAAGAGTGACATGCCCCGACCCTGATATTCCTCGAATACCAGGATAGACACGTGCTGGCCGACACCCGAGGGTTACGAAAGTCATTAATTGATACAAAAGCTAAGAATAAGAAGTAAATAAAAGTTAGAAATTTAAAATACAATGAAATAATAATTTAGGAACGTGTTCAGAGCATACAACTAACTAGAGTTCTAAAAGAATTAATATAAAATTGAATAAATAAAGGATGTGGGTCCTACACCGAGAGGACTCGAATATGCAAATGCGAAAGCGTTGACGTCGGGATCGTATGCCTCGATTCTAAATCCTGAAAGGGTGTGCAAAACAAGGGTGAGTGGACCAAGTTCATATATATACATAATAATAAAACAATTATCAATATACTAACCCCCACAGTTTAATAATGAAAACTACTAGCATAATAAATGATGGATTTAATAAAAATCCTAGCATGCCAAAAATATCTCAAAAGTCATATCGCGGAAATCAAAACAGTAAACGCATTGTAGATTGTGTCATAAGCGCGGTGTGCTGCTAAAAAGATCATTGAATAAATATAACTCCCAGCCCAATACCTACTCCTTGGTCTCTGCGCCTGTAGCCAGAAATTACCAACTCCCGGCCTAATGCCTGCTACATGTCCCTCAGCCCGTAGCTAGGGATTACCAACTCCCGACCTAAATGCCAACACCAAATCCTCGCCCCAGGTGTCATAGTGTCCTCTAGGTACGCACAAATAGCTACGCCTCTCATAAATAACCACTTCATAGTATAAAGTCATCCATCGTCTATACTATAAATAGGGGTTTCTAAAACACGTTCTAGCATCCTATCGTCATCCATCAGATAGTCTACCAGTTCATGGTTTTTATAGAAAATACGATATATCAAAATATAGCTCAATATAGGCCAACAATTGATTCCTCACCAAAAATACGAGACGAAAATCAATATATTTAATAAACAGGCTTCACATAAATCAAATCATAAACTCGTAAGCATGCTAATCATTTATGCAATTAAATTATAAAATCATGTAATCCACTCATAGTACTTAGCCGCCAAAAGTTGCGCCACTAGCGAAGACGGAAACGTCACAAAAATTGTCCTTAATTACAAAAATGTAATAAATAAATAAAAAGATTTTCTAAAGGATTTGGCCTTGACCTAAATAAAATAAGGGATTTGGTTGGATAATGGGTTTTAGAACCTAGGGTTTTTGGGTTAAAAGGGTTTTAGGGTGAAAAATTGGTGGTTTGGACTTAAGCCCAAACACACACACACACATGCACGACATGCATATACACACACGCACACACACACACATATGCCCTAAACACACACACACACGGGCTGTACACACAGCATAGCCCACACAACACACACACACTTACACAGTCCGGGCCTAAGGCCTCATTAAAGGGCTGGGCTTAGAGCCCCTTTAACAAAAATCGGCCTAAGGCCCTTTGGGTTTTTAAAACAATATAACTAAAAAGACAAAAAATGAAACGGGTTGGGGTTTGGGCTGAAGCATAATAGGCTTAAGGCCCGTGAGGGGTTTCTAACGGCCTGAAAGGCTTGGTTTGCTGATGAAGAAAAAGGCCGGAGTTGCTACAACTCCGGTCACCTGAAAACGGAGGTTTTAGACTCCGATCTAAGTACAAACATGAAGAGCAAGGTGAGAGGAAGAGATTGCTACCTTCCAATAACCGTGACACGGTCGGAGGTGACCGGAAATGCCCTCGAAGCTTACGGGTTCGCTGGAAAATGGGTGTGCTCAACCCAATTCGATTCCGAGGCAAAACCTACTTAAAAAGGGAAGGATCTAGCTCATAAAACACAACCAAGCATCATGCTAACAACGAGAATTAGAGATTCGTGACTTACCTAACGAAAAAAGAGTGGGGTTCGTCGGAGCTTTGCTCCCAAGCCGTCGAACTGGCAGGGCAGGGGTCCTGGGCTCGTTGTGAGCCTCTCTTGATGGTGACACAGTCCTAGTGTCCAGAGGAAGAAAGTGATGCGAGAGGTTAAGGGAGAGAGGTACGGGAGAGCTGTGAAAGAGAGAAGTCTCGGAGGGGGGACAAAAAGAGAGAAAAGAGAGAGGGTTAGATGGCTGCCACGTGGCAGTTTGGGTTAAAACAACAAATATTACATATATTTGGGGGTGGTTGTAACAAAGAGCTTGAGGGAAGAGAGGGCCAAGAATGACAAGGTGAGGTGGCAGCAAGGGATAGGTCACAGAGATCTGAAAGGGGACATAGGAGCAAGGGAAAAGTGGGGTGTGGGCCCCACGTGGCTCACAAAACAAGACAGAAAATATCTCTAAATATGAAATTACCAAATCGCCCTTCACGTTTTGTAAGTCTGTAAATTTTTTGTCATAAGTCCGAATTTCATTTCGCTTATGCCTATGCGTTCATACCGTCATGTATTTTGAGAATACGATAAAATAATAGCTCATACGCGTCACGAAATGATCGTCAACGAAAGTCAACGATCTCACCTCTAGGGACATTTTCATCAATTCACTCCTTTAAAATTAATAAAATCATAAAATTGTGAACGGGTTGTTACACGAACTCCCCTTCCCTGTAGTATAAATATATATCGTTGTACTAAAAAAAAACTTCATACAAAATGAAATTGAACTATAAAAATACAAAATGAAAATGTTTAAACTTTGGAAATGACAAGAATATCCTTGAAAATTACTATTTTGATTTTTATATGGCCTAGTATAAGTATGTACATTGAAAGCGTAAATTATATTTTATCTTTTCAGGTTTTCGTCCTATTTTAAATACATACAATGTTTTTCAATTTAATATAGCGTCTTATGATTTTCTTATCGTACAACCGTTAGTCAATTCGTCAGATTGATCGTTGAGTGGTGATGTGGCAAACGCAAAGCTCATATTTTGCTGACTTGGAGTCTAAATTTGTGGCACGTGATTAAAACATTGCAAAAAAAAAAAACTAATTATTAATAGGCATTTGAAAAAAATTTAATTTAAGAATTAAATAATTAAAAAAATGGTTAAATCATCACGGGACATAAGTTAATTAAAAAATTGTTTAGTTTAAGCGATAATTGCACAAATATTCTTCAACAATAATAATGCAATTTTCCAACATAACCAAAAAATAAGAAATAAAAATCAAATTATTTTATTAAGAAACGTCAAAATAAAAAAATAAAAAAGGTTAGGACTAAATTTTCATAAAATTTTCTTGGTGGGGTTTTTTTTATTAGTTGTAAATACAGCGGGACTGGAAGCCGCCATTATTAGGTTCCAGCGAGTAAAGCATTTCCTGTGGATTGCTTCTTCTTCTTCTTCTTCCTCCTTTGATCTTATCGGACCAGGCTTCCGCATCTGGTTCGCTTCGCAGATCTCCCAAAAAATTTGAACTTCACGGCTTCACGCACTCACCATCCAATTCCTAATTTTTTGGATTTTTTTTAAAGGTAAAGTTTTTCTTCAAGCTTTCGCTTTCAATTTTTTCTTCCCCCAATTAATTTCAATCAAAACCCTATTTTCCACCCAATTAAATTTAGCTGTTTACAATTCTCATTTTTTTAGTAATTTTTAAAATTTTGGGATTTTTTTTTTCGACGGTTGCAGGCGTTTCAAGCAATTTCAAATAGTGTGAGGGTTAGGGTTTACGAATTCCCCTTCCCTTCCTTCACTTTCGATGGAATTCACCCACTTTTAGCAAGCACTAAGTCTTCTGCAGAGACTACTATACACTGCTGCTGCTCCTCAGGTTTTGAATTTTGATTATTCAAAAGCTCTTTGTTTTTATTTCTCTGGGTTGTATGATTTATGCTAATGCTTTTGAATTGTTGTTGCAATTAATGTGCAAAGGGTTGCAATTAATGTGCAAAGGGGTTTGATTGGACTAGAAGTTTTCGGAATGGCGGAATCAACCCCAATATACTTGAGCATTATAGCTTTTTTCTGTACTGTTGGAGCCATGGCTTTGGCCATCATGCATATCTACAGGCACCTCATCAATTACACTGAACCCACTTATCAGAGATACATTGTCCGCATCATCTTCATGGTTCCGGTGAGTACTTGACTCGAAGAAAAATCCCACTTCGAAATGCTATGAAATATGTTAACTTATGCTGCATTGTCACATGAAGAATTCGGTTTAGGTTGTTGTTTTCGCCTTTTAGGATTTTTTCAATGTATTTGAATTTAAAGAAATTATATGAGAATACAATGAAAGGGATTCTTAGAATGCAGTTTACATGTTTCATATGAGCTGGCCATTCAATTTTCCAATCTGATAGTGTGATTGCATGATTTCTTTCCTTAGTGATCCTGTTATGGTCAATGCATTATAGAATGGACAAACTTAGGCCAGAAGAAAAAAAAGTTTTGAAATTTGAAGATTGTGATAGCATCGATTGGACTCTTGCATTCTTTGTTACTGTAATCTGTGTTGTTGGAAATTTCTCTTGTTTGGGTATTGGTTGATCATCAAGCTATTTTTTGTTTCTTTCATTGGTCTTGGTTTTAAGATTTTCTAAAGATCCCACTATGCAAATGATAGTTTCTGTTGAGTTTGGTTATGTAACCAATATGAACTTTGTTTTCTGTGACAGATATATGCATTGATGTCGTTCTTATCCCTTGTCATTCCTGCTGGTTCAATATACTTTAATTCCATTAGAGAAGCGTAAGTATGTCTTCATTTATTCAAATGTTTCACTGCACATATGATTGTGAGGAATATTCTGTTTATTCACCTGCCATTTTCCTCTTTCTCTCTGTCACCCTCTCACTCACTCATTCTCGCCCGTTTATTACCCTCTGGTACTCAAGTATCATTTTGTCTGATTATTATTTTATTCTTATGCTATTTTTTTCCTGTTCTGTTTCAGCTATGAAGCTTGGGTCATTTATAATTTTTTATCGTTGTGCTTGGCATGGGTTGGTGGTCCAGGATCTGTGGTTCTAAGTTTAAGCGGTAGGGTTCTAAAGCCTTCCGTGGTTCTGATGACATGTTGCCTCCCTCCCATACCCCTGGATGGGTGAGTTCACAATCTATGCTTAATTTACCAATATGATTATCTGCAAGCCAGGAATTTGTGGTGTAAGAATTACAGAATTCTATATTACTCAGGAATCGCTTTCTCTAGTTAAGTTAACTTTGTACTATTTTCAAAATGCTGGTGGTTTTGGCTTTTCATTTTAACTTGTGAATACCTTGTTAAAATTTTGGATGCATAAAATTGGGCTTCTCCACATAATAGGCAGATTCCCTTCATAAATAAGGAGATTTCTGGACAATATTGAGATTTTGTTATATAACGATATGTCATCATATTGTGTGTATGAGATGATTATTTGATAAACTCACACATATGAAACTGTTAATGCAGGCGCTTTATACGTAGGTGCAAACAAGGATGTTTGCAGTTTGTGATCCTGAAGCCTGTATTAGCTGTTGTTACACTCATACTTTACGCAAAGGGGAAATATGCAGATGGAAATTTCAGTCCAAGACAGTCATACCTGTATCTCACTATTATCTACACAATCTCATACACAACAGCTCTCTATGCTTTGGCGTTGTTTTACTTTGCTTGCAGAGATCTACTCCAGCCTTTCAATCCAGTTCCGAAGTTTATTATAATCAAATCTGTTGTCTTCCTCACTTATTGGCAGGTAAACGTTTTTCTCACTGTATTAGCGACATTAGTCTACTTATGGTTCAGTGGCTTGTGTATGATCACATTCTTAGGCATGAAGAGCAGAAGATGATTTCTTCTAGAAGCAATTTTTTAGTATGGATGACATCTATTGCCACATTATTTTAAACAAACTATTCGGGGCCAAAATTTTCCTTTAGGCTCGCCAAATGCTGCTTGAAAATGCGGAACTGTGTAATCTTTACTGTGAAATAGATGCATGAGTAGCAGAATGTGGATAAAAGTTGGTGCATATAACGTTGGATCGTACATATGATACTAACTCGTAACTGTGTATAAACATGTACCAAATAGATAACTTTGTCGTTTATTCCTATTATTTTATAGAAAAGAAAAAAAAAATTATTTAAGGTTTTTCTGTTACCCTTTGCTTTTTTGTTGATAGTGAAGTAAAGTTTCAAACTTATTCAATGTGTTTCCATTTAGGGTGTGTTGGTCTTCCTTGCTGCGAAATCTGGCTTGATAAAGAATGCAGAGGATGCAGCTCAGTATCAAAATTTCATAATTTGTGTTGAGATGCTTATCGCTGCTATTGGTCATTTATATGCATTTCCTTACAAGGAGTATGCTGGTGCAAATATTGGCGGGCCTCGAAATCTGACTGGAAGCCTATCACATGCCGTAAAGTTGAATGACTTTTACCATGATACGGTCCACCAGGTGAGCCTTTCAAAATTATTATGGCTGCTATCCCCTTGCATAATCTTTCTCTTTTAGCTTTGCTCAACCTTTCTGATGAGAATATTGAACTGCGTGCAGTTTGCCCCTACTTATCATGATTATGTACTGTACAACCCTAGTGAGGGTGACGAGGGAAAGAGGAAATATCGGTCACGCACCTTTGTTCCGACTGGCCCAGAGATGGATGCTGTCAGAAGAAACAAGAACGTGTTTGGGAACAAGATAGATGACATTCAGCTTTCCAGTCTATCATCTTCTAGTGCAAGCACTCCAAATAATACTGGCCCAATACCTGAGTCTAAGAATTCAGATGCAATGAAGTCTTCCCTTCTTGTTGATACCTCGAATTCTGCATCAGTGCCGTATGACATGTCACTCATCGACTTAGACCTGAACAGTTACCCCGCAAAGGTTCCTTCAGCAAATGAAGGTGGCACTAGGTGACAACAATAGTCTGTGGTAGACATGTATGAAGAATATTCTTACTAGGAAAACAGCTTTAAAAGGGCCCTGAGGCCTTCGGGAAAGCCTCGGTTGCTTAATGGTGTGGTGAAAATGATGTCGGGTATACTCCCTTTTTCTCTCCTTGGTTTGATGCACTTTCTTCACAAATATCAGGCTTCCCACTGAGATTGTTTTCAATGTCTTGTTAGTTCAGTGTGCATTGTAGATATGGAAAATTTAATTGTCATACTTGCTAGGTCACAATAGGAAACACGAAATCGATCTGTTTTATTTTTCGCATTTTTTGTTGCACAATGAAGAGTTCTGTTGCCTATTGGATGTCTTGGACTTGATATTGAAATATTTTCCTGAACTGTAACTTGGTACGTGGTTCATGTTTGTTCTTTCTTTACTTTCATACCGAGCAATCGGACTTTATAATCCACCTCTCTTGATGTCTTGGATGAAGTATTTCTTTCGACGAAAGGGTTGAAAAAACTGTTGATGCAGACCCAGAAAAACACCTGTACGGTGGTGAGACAACGGTGATGTTCTTTATAAGATAATGATGCAGACTAATGTTAGTCTGGCAACAACTCCATGACTATTGGGTTTCTTGACTGCGAACGAAAGCGATGTGCTTCTGGATATAATTCTTTATACATTGCTCTTAATATCTTGTGCTTGCTGGATTAGTTTAGAATTTTGTTCTAGTTTGATGAGGTGGAAGAGAAAATATTTTGATGACTTTTAGACGTTAAAGTCCTCCCAATGACTCTTGGTGCATCTGATTTGAACTTTTTTGAGGTGTTGTGTTTAACAAGAGAGTTGCAATACAAGGCTATGCAAATTGCATCATTTACCTGTAAGTGGTAAACCTGGGGGAGAAATGCATGTCCCTTCTCTAGTTGGTAATTGGGAAGTTACGGGTCGTCTGGAAGTGCTTTTAATATGACTGAAAACACTTTTGGAGTAAATGTTTTTTGGTTCCAAAAGCATATGAAGTGCTTCCTACAAGCACATAATTGGTGCTTCTTGCAAGAAGCGCTTCAAGTGCATTTTTAGGATTCACTTGCGTTTAATTGATCCCAAAAATACTTTCAATAAAAACCCTTTAAAAGCAGTTACAAGCAAGCCTTTCATCTCTTATCTAATTGGTATTTGGGCAGCTAAATCTCTTCTCTAATCGGGTATTTGGGCAGTTAATCTCTTCTCTAATTGGTATTTGGGCAGTTATGATATCTTCCCTAATTGGGTGTTTGGGCAGTTAATCTCTTCCACTAGTTGGTATTTAGGCAGTTAATATCTTCTCTAATTGGTATTTGCGCAGTTAATCTAACGATCTAAGTTCTGTTGACTTTCATAATAGTTGATTATTGGGCCGTTTTCTCATCTTACGCAAGTCACCTAGCAGCCTGGCTTATTTTTTTAATCAAGGGACGGAAATCGAACATGAGACCTCATATGAATGTTTTTAATTAATTGGATTACAAGTATCTTGTGATGTGCATTGGTAAGCATGGAGTTTTGTATACGACCATTCATTTTTCACTTACTTACCTTTTTTATTAGTTTTTACAGTATTTTAAACTATTTTAATCTATTAAGATTGAGATAGATTCTAACTCGAGTGTGCGTACTGTTATGACCAATCGAACTTACTTACATCTGCAACCCTTCCTACCTTACTTTAGCCTTGTTTGAATTCAATCTAAGACACTCAATGAACTAAACCTAAGTAGAAACCTACCAAACCCTCTTTTAATCTAAAATTCCAGGATTGATCCTAGATTAACCTAAAAAATTAAAATGATGTTCATGTTGGGTAAAAACAAAAACAAAAGTTCAGGATGATGTCATCACATATCATCACAGAACCTAACCATATCCCCATGCCTCTCATGCAATAGTAAATAGAGTGGAAGAAACAAAGTCCAGCAAGAAAAGCAAAGGGAAAAGCAAGACACGAAAGGCACGTGACCGTCCATCCAAAAAGACCACGAGCTTATCTCCTAACCACGTGTTTAACCAGGATTACTATATAACACAAGAGAGCGAGGGGAAGAAGGAAGCAATAAGTCAATGTTTTTCTTTGCAGGGAAGTTTCTCTCCTGGCTTCGACAAACGCTGAATTGGTAGGCGCAGTCGTGGCTGGCCTATTGCCTTCCTAAAGCAAACCCAACTTATGACTTAACCAACCCAAGGTACGTCGAATTTATACAATCTCAGGAGTCTCCCACCCACCTTTTTATTTCTCTTTCAACCACGCCTTTACTCTTCAACCTCCATATTTTATACCCCAAATAAAAAGACAACAAAGCCCTCTCCTCTCTCCTCTCTCTCTCTCTCTCTCTGTGTCTATCTCTAAACTTTCAGTTGTTGTTTCTCTCCGGCTGAGTTCTCCTCCATGGCCGACCTGTGGGGACAGAGCTTTCACCGCGCCGGAACCTATCCATCAATCAGCAGAAGCACCTCATTGGCTAGCAGTACTAGCAATGGATCCTACTACAACGGCTTCATGGAGCAGGGAAGCAGCAACTACACGTTGATGGAGAAGAGGCAGCTTTTTCTCAGAAGCTACCAGTTCAGCAGGAAGAAGAGCATGACGGAGAGGATAAAAGGGTCCTTTTACAAAGTCAAGAGGGTCATATGGCTGCGGCTGAGGTCGGCGAGGAAGCTCCGGAAGTTGGTTTGTTTCAGGCTCAGATATGGCGTTTCTTACCGGAGAAGAAGACTCTTCCGTCTGCTGAATAATTACCATCATGCCCGCAAATGCGATAACTCCTACTGTTTCTGGTAGGGAGTACTAGTTCTCACTCATGTCAATCTCTAACTCTTCTTTTATCTCCCTTTGTTTTTGGGGAGCGGTTTTCTCGCACTCCTTTTTTTAACCATTTGCGTCCCAAATTGAATATTTTACATATCTTTTCTGCACCAACGGGTGCAGAATGAGCGCAGGAGGTTAAAACAAGAATGTTAAAATTACGACGGTTATTTATTTTTTATTTTTTGTATTAATGTAATTTCTAAGAAAAAAAGTGGTGCTTGAACTTGAAAAGTATTAGAATTATGCTAGTAGATTCACACCACAATTTGATGTTGTTTCCAGGAGTTAAAGAACCAGTTATATACACGACGAAGTCTTTTTCTCATAATTTGGTGATATATACTAGTTGTTAATTATTGTTATGGTTTTTTGCTCTAGTTTAAGTGTGGGGGTAGGGGAAATCAAGGAAAAGGGTGAGTTTTAGTAGTTTTTGGGGTGATTTATATATTTATGTCTAAAAATTTGTCTATAGTGCGTTTAACTGTATTTTTAAAATGTGGATATAACATTAATATTGTTGATACTTTGATCTTCCAATTGTTGATATGCAACTGATATGATCTTGTAGATATATCATTGATAACCTTGACTGCACACTTCAAAGTGCAGTTAATCACACCGGAAAAATAAATATATATCTAATTGGTGTGAAAAAAAATCCCAAAATAGTAAAACTTTAGCATATGTCTGATGAGATTGAGAATCTCAAAGGAGAAAGGAATGGAGGCCACCGTCCAGCTAGGGTTTGGTTTCTAGGTTAGTCAAATTTTGAGGTCCATTTTTGGAAGAGGCAAATGGAAACAGAAACATTGTGCAAATCAGTTCAAAGTTTGAGAACTTTGAGTCTCGATGGATTTGCAAACCCAAGAAAAGTCAAGCAATTCAAAGATCCAAGTTTGAATGAAAGATATGAAGCAGAAAAGTCAACATTGGGGAACTGTGACATTTGTTGAAATTGATCACAAATTCATATTCCTTGGACTCTTTGTATCCTGTTTACACTTTTTTTTTTTCTCTCTCTCTCTTTTCTCTTAGAGGTTCGCCGGCAGGGGTTTTTTCTAGTGCGCAATAAATCTTGCGCTATAGTTACAAAATGTGAGTAGCTGGTCGATTGACTCTTCGTATCTCTCGTTGGAAAACTTCTGTTAAGTGGCATTACAAATGTACAATATAGTTTTGATTCACGGGGCATTGGTATGTCCGTCCGTCACTAAAAGTTGTAGGCAGGATAATGAGACCAAATAAAAGAGTCAATCAAACTACATGCCACTGATTTAAGTGTTCTATAAGCTAGCTTCCCGTCTTTTTTAATTTTCTTAATGTGCAAATGTAAGTTAGGATGATGCGTCTTTCCCTTACATCTACGTTCAAATTATGTTTCATGAATTATAATAGTTTAGAATATTAATTTTGTATTTAGAAAAGACCGTTTACTTTTTTTTTTTTAGTACATCGTTATTTTTACACTACGAGGAGTGAGAGTTCGGCTAAGCCATAAATTGGGCAACCTAATTTGATATTGAATTCGTCATTCACAAGATTCTAACCTAAGACTTTTTATTTCTAAATGAAGAGAAATATAATCAAACCGTAGTACTGAGTAACGAAAAGACGTTTACTTAAAATCTAGGGATGTGATATCCACACACCCTTTTTTACTTCTCTCACACCCTTTTAATTTTTCGGCCGTCGGATCGGATGAATTGAAGAAGATCAAATGATAAAAATTAATAAGGAGTGTGGAAGAAGTAAAAAGGGATGTGTGAATAGCACACCGCAAAATCTAATCTTTTAGTGCATTATAAATTATGAACAGAAGAAAGTGGCTGCATGGTGGAGCATGCTCTACCCTTTATATAAAGAGAATATAAATAAAATCACACATGGCATGCCTAATGGCTTTATTGGGAATCAACGTCAGAGATAGGTGGAAATCTATGAATATAAAAATGAAGGGGCAAGATTAATCAATATTTAGGTACATTCTGCATTATCGGGACACATGTATAAAAAGGGTTTTCTTTACCAAAGTGCTCGTCATCTTTTTTATGGCTTGGCTTGGAAGGAAGAACTAAGAAGAATCTTTCATTTCACATGCTGACAAAGACAGATCCAATTGCTTGGGATACAAATTTAAGAGTGTGAGTAGAAAAATTTAGATAGAGTTGTCTGATTATGATATGTTTCACGTAAGATAAAATTAACATGTAATCAATCAAGAGTTGGAGTTGAATGCAACAAAAATACTGAATTAATAATCTAATAGTTTTACGAGAATAATCAAACTGGTTGCATGATCAAGTTGTCATGTCGCGTGATCAAGTGGTTATACTCAAATTTTTCTCTTGAATGACGTTACTTTCATGGACAACTCATCAACAAGCTGAATGTGCTCAGTTGACAATTCACACTGGAATAAAAGATTGCGGAAGAAAAGGGATTTGGATCCTCTCCGAGATAATTGGTAGGGATTTTCCTGATCTGTATTTGTGGACCGTTGAATTTTTATCTAATCATTACAATTATTATAATTTTTAAAGAATCCTCATGTTTGTAATCGTTTGATAAAAATCCAACGATCCACAGACATCGATTAGAAGGATCCCGACCAATTGCTTCGGAAATGATCCAAATGAAGAAAAGGATATGTGGCTGTACATACGGGCCGGCAGCAGAGGTGTTTAATTTAGTTTAAATTAATAAATATTTGATTAATTAATTGTTTCATGGGAGTTTTAACGAAAAGTTCACGGTACTGTTCACTTTAACGAAAAACCATATTTTTACATTAAAAAGTCAAACATGGTACTATTCACTTTACCCTTTATTTTGTCCTTATCATTAAAACTCAAAGTTTTCAAGCCCTTTTCATTAGTTTTCCTTTGTTTCATACATATGTCTAAAAATTACAATAAATAAAAAGAAAAACTAATGAAAAGGGTTTGAAAACTTTGAGTTTTAATGATAAAGACAAAATAAAGGGTAAAGTAAATAGTACCAGATTTGACTTTTTAGTGTAAAAATTTAATTTTTTGTTAAAATAAATAGTACCGCGAACTTTTAGTTAAACCTCTCTAAATAAAAAGGGAATAACTTTTTGTTGCATGTGTCAGAAAAAAGGTTCCTTGAAGAAACATGTACGATATTATCTTATTGTTTTGGGTTCAAAAGTCAACCAGATTTAAGAACTGACTGCTTGGCAACGGTAACATACATACTTGCTTAAGCAAAAATAAAATAAAATGAGATCGTGTTGAAAACTTTGTTTATAATTTATATATGATCTAACCAAACTGCAATGGTAAGAGGAAATCTTTGTTTATAACATTTGCCATGCGGCAGATTTTGTAGTTTCTATAGGGGTGGGCTATAATTTTCTGTTCAAGTGTGCTACATATGTACAAATGACGGACGAGATTTTCTTAAGTATTCTAGAATATTCGATATTCTAAGTGTGTTATATATGAGTAAATTACTGGAGATATTTTCTTGAGTAGTTTAGATTATCCGATATTCTGAATGTTTTAACCGTTAGATCTTTATTTAAAAATACAAAAATCAAGATTTAACTGTTAAAACATCAGGAGTATCCTCCAAATACTCTAAACCACCTAAATATTTTGGTTACCGACTGGAGTTGTGAGTTGTTAGGGTGGTCTATGCTAATTTTTACTAGGATGGGATGAGCATAGAGTGGCAGTGTACTTGAAAATAGTTTTAAGGTTGGTTCCGGCCTGGAGATAATTGAAGAGATAAAACTTAGGCTATCAGCCTAAAAACTAGAACATGATAGAAAGCTTTCACTTTTGGGTGACTAATTTTTGGTTTGCCAGTTATATGATATCAGAGAGACCATTAGGGGTGGGTTGGAAAAATCGAAAACCGAAAAAAAACCGGACCGAAAACCGAATCGAGGCCGAAAAAACCAAACCGAAAAAAAAAACCGAACCGAACCGAATCTGGTTGGTTCGGTTTCGGTTTCTGGGGTTCGAAAACCGAACCGAACCGAACCGAACATCTTCAAAACGACGTCGTTTTATAATATTTTATTAATTAATAACCCTAAGTCTAAAACGGCACCATTTTATTCCTAAACTAAAACTGGTTCCCGAAAGTAAACCAACCCTAGCCTTCCTCCTCTCTCGGTCTCTCTCTTGTTTTTCCCAATCCCCTGCCCTCCCCAGATCGCAGTCGCACACTTCGCACTTCGCACGCAGCCTCGCAGCAGCCTCCTTCATCTGTCTCTCTCTCTCACAGCAGAAACCCTCTCTTTTTCTTTCTCATTCCCCCTTGCAGCAGCCTCACCTCATATGTCTCTCTCGCAGCAGCATCCTCTCTGTCTGTCTTAAAGATTCGCAGCAACATCCTCTCAATCACAACAAAAGGTTAGTTTCACGTTTAATTTTCAGTTCTACTTATACAGTTTTAGAGATTTGATTTGTATTTTAGTGAATATATTGATTGAGTTGTAATAACAGATTGGGTATTTTTATGCTTCATAAAGTAATTGAATTGAGTTCCCACGATTGATTGTGCTTCAGATTGGGTATTTTTATGCTTCGGAATGTCACTGGGGCACATAGGCTAGAAATTAAGTGAGCAAACTGTACCGTGTAGGCTTTATGGTTTTTTTTAACTCATAAAGTTGCAACTGCTGCGGTATCAATTGAGTTCTAAAGCGAGGTAAATGTGAATTAAACCAAGGATTTGAAGGCAACCTATGAACCCAAGAAATTAATTATTAATTACTCACAAGAAAAATAATAAAGAAATTAAGAGAAAAGAAGAACAGATTTGTATTGATGAAAATTTGTATTTTTTTTTTTGGAGGTGAATTAATTTGATCTAAGACATGTTAACATGCACACTAGCGTTCTTGGTATCAACCAGATTGCGCTTCTAAGCATTGTTGTTGGCCTCATGGTTTGTTCTCTCTCTCTCTCTCTCTCTCACTGTGAATTTGAGAGTCTCACACACACACCCACACACACACGTGCGCACATAGCTGAAGCATTTTGATTGAGTTTGCTGTTATGTGACTGAGTTTTTATTATATATATATATATATATATATATATATATATATATATATATATATATAATGGCTGCAGGTTGTGTATGTGTGATTCAGTTTTTATTATATATATATATATATATATGGCTGCAGGTTGTATATATATAATGGCTGCAAGTTGTGTATGTGTGTGTTTGAAACAATATCCCTAATGAAGGGAGTTTGGTTGCAGGTTATATATATATATTGTGAAGGGAGTTTGATTCTTGCCTTCCATATTTTGTCGTGATTTTGTATCATTGGCCTTTCATATTTTAATTAACATTTACTTTTGTATAAGTTTGTAGTACTAACTACTATCCTTTTATTATTTTGTTTGAATTAGATGAAGTCAAAGGTGTCAAAGGTCTCAAGGGCCTCAAGCTCAAGTTCAAACTCAATGAGATCAAAATCAACTAGCCCTCATGATCAAACGAACTCATCTTCGAGTATACCATCGGAAGTAAGTACTAAGTAGTCATATCTTTCTATTACCTTAGCCCTTATGTTTAATAATTAATTCATTAATTGTAATGATAAGAGTGAGTAACCAACCATAGCAAAAACCTACCATACCCATCTTATTTGAATAATTAATTGTATGATTCTCTTATTTTAGATGGACATTGTTGGTGAATCAACTCCGCCTCAAAACGCCGTGGTGGCACCTCGACAAACCCCTACTTCTCTTGGTGGATCCGGAAATCCCTCCGATGCAACTCCAAAAGAAGGTGACGCAAGTGACCAAGTAAGTAAAGAAGAAGCTCTTTTGGAATCATTAAAAAGTCATGAAAGGTCTTCAGTTTGGGAGCACTTTGATAGAAAAATTGAGGGTGGTAGAGTTAAGGGGTTGTGCAAGTATTATGCCCAATCATATATGGCCGATCCGGATAAAAATGGTACAACTAATTTAAGAAACCATTTAGCAAGATGTAGAAGCTACGGTCCTAATAAGGAAATATTTGCCGCAAATAGGCAAAAGATCTTAACCTTTGCTAGCACGAAAGATAAGTTAGAAGCTATAGGTTTTTCTCAAGAGGAAGTAACTAAGGCTTGTGTTGAGATGATAATTATAGATGAGTTTCCTTTTACTTTTGTTGAGGGATAAGGTTTTCGCCGTTTTTGCATGCAAGCATGTCCTATGTGGAGAGTGCCTAGTCGTAAGACAATTGCTAAGGATGTACTTAGCTTGTTTTATTCCGAAATGGATAAATTGAAGAGTCAATTGAAGACATTTAGGGTGTGTCTAACAACGGATACATGGACTTCTATTCAACAAACCAATTACATGGTTCTCACTGCCCATTTTATTGAAGATGATTGGATATTACATAAAAAGATTTTGAACTTTTGTGTCATTCCAAATCATAAAGGAGAGTCCATTGCTCAACTTTTGGAGGAATGTTTAGTGGAGTGGGGTATAGAGAAGGTGTTAACTATTACAGTTGACAATGCTTCCGCAAATGATTCCGGTTTAAGGGACTTGGTGCACCGAATAAGGGGGTGGGGGATTCCTAATGCACTCTTGCATGATGGAAAATATTTGCATATAAGGTGTGTTGCTCATATCCTCAATTTGGTTGTGAATGATGGCATAAAATTGTTGAATACGGCTATACAAAGCATTCGTAATGCGGTTAGGTATATAAGATCTTCCCCTCAAAGGTTGGAAAACTTTAAAAGGTGTGTTGAGAAAGTGAGAATAGATAGCAAAGGGCTTGTAATTTTGGATGTCCCTACTAGATGGAATTTCACATTTTTAATGTTGGAATCGGCTTTAAAGTTCAAGATGGCTTTTGATAGATTAAAAGTAGATGATGGTCATTACCTTCCATACTTTGTTAAAGACAATCATGATAGTACGAGGGAGGGGCCACCTTCGATGGATGATTGGAGTGAGGCGGGGATATTTGCAATCTTTTTTAGACCTTTTTATGAAGTCACTTTAAAAGTATGTTGTTCTAATACTCCAACCGTTCATACTACTTTTGGTGATTTGTTTAAGATCAAAAGTCTCTTGCATGAAAGGAAAAATGATGAACTTTTATCTATGATCTCCATGTTGATGCAAGAAAAATATGACAAGTATTGGGGTTCAATTGAGGACATGAATCAATATCTTTTTATTGCACTTGTGCTTGATCCTCGCCACAAATTAGAGGAAGTTGTTGATTATTTTGAGATACAATTTGGTGAGGATGAAGAAAAAGTTGAAAGTGCCACAAATGCGGTGAAAGACTTATTGATTGATCTTTACAAGATTCATGAAGATATGTCTTTTAGTACACAACAAAATATAAGTAGTAGTGGTAGTTCTCAAACAACAAGTGGAGACTCTTCATCAAGTATGACCGAAAAAGAAAGAAAGTTGAAAGAAAAAAGTGAAATGAGAAAAGAAAAGAGAGCTCGGGTTGTGCATAATGATGTCGACAAGTATCTTTCCGATCCTAATGAAGGAGAAGAAGAGGAGAACTTTGATATATTGAATTGGTGGAGGGTGAATGGGGTTTCTAAGTACCCTATTTTGGCACGTGTTGCAAGAGATATCTTAGCTATTCCCGTATCAACCATTGCTTCAGAATCTTCCTTTAGCACAAGTGGACGGATAATTGATCCATATCGTAGTTCTTTAAGTCCAAAAATGGTGGAGGCTTTGATATGTACTCAAAATTGGCTTAGGTCTATTCATGTTGCATTACATTATGAGTCAACCATTGAGGAGATGGAGTTTTGTGAAGAAGTTGAGAAAGGTAATTTTATTTATTGCATTTGATTTTGTTAGATTATTTTAAATAACATTTTAATTAGTATCATTTGTTTTATTATTTGTATGTAGAAATGGCAAGTGGAAGTTCAAAAAAAGGTGCTATGTTACCCCCTAGGCCGCCCAACCGTTAGTAAGCAAATTGTCATTCAAACTCGAAATGGTTGAGCGTTGATCTTGAGAACTTGAAGAAGTATGTGCAAGGATGGAACTTTAGATGTTTATTGAATTTATAATCTTAGTTGTAATGTTTATTTAGGTGTGGAAGACTTCTTGAACTTTGAAATGTTTATTTTAGGTGTGGAAAACTTGAACTTTCATGTGTATTTTAAGTTTGGACTTTGATTTGAACTTTGATGTTTATTTAACTTGGACTTTGAAAGGCTTGATTATAATTAAACTTTGAATGGAATGTTTATTTTCATTATCTTTGTTAGTTTGTTTGATGATTCTATTAGAAATTTGGAATGCTTATGTTGAAATGAGACTTTGATTTTATTTATACTCCTTTGAAAGATGTATTACAAAATGGCTGCAAGTTGTTTTCTTAGAAACTTTTTTTTTTTGCTGATGAAAAAAAAAAAAAAAAAAAAACCGAACCGGGCCGAAACCGAACCGAAAAAAACCAAACCGAATGCAAACCAATAAAAAATCGAACCGAACCGAACCGAACCAAACGGAACCGAACCCATCCCTAAAGGCCATGAAGCCACTCGGCAATTGGTATCATATTATGAGAGAGACAAAGTGCCTAGTTGATTGCTCATCTAAAATTTGCACAACTAAAATTTGAGTAAAAGAGCGTTTGATTGGTTTCAAGCATCATGTGATTAGATGCTGAGTCATAACTTATCACTTTTCTTATGTGCGATCTCTTAGAGCGCTTTCATCCGTTTTGTCATTGTCCAGGCAAGGACAGGTCAATCAAATATACTATTCACATTGAAAATACACACACACATATATACGTTGTTGATCTTATCTTCCACGTGTCATTATCACCTTAGATTTCTAATGAGATTTTTGACACACCTCTCTTAGTTTTTAGCTGTCGGATTAAATGAATCGAAGAAGATCAAAAGATAAAAATTAATAAAATGTGTGTAAGAGGTAAAAATGAGTGTGTAGATAACATCACCTTTTTTGTTTTAGAAATAATCAAAGAGATATTTTACTTGGGTCTGCAACTCGATCAGTGTTGGTTATGAGTCATGACTCATGAATATGCAAATCTGCAACTCGATCAGCAATAAATTAGCACATATGAAGGAGAAAGAATCCAGTCTAGCCATGCATTGCCTCAAGGCTCGTTTCTTTACAGATTTTGATGAGTAGGAGCTCGAAAGGGTATATGCTATGCGCTGCCAGTCAGTTGTCATGTAATGAAATCAATGTAATTTTTGTTTGTTTTCGGTGCACTAGTGTACTGTAAAATCTAATTGATCTGTTTATAATTAACATAAATTTTGTCGATTTTTTTTTAAGAGATATTCATCAATTTACAATCTGAACTTGTGACCATTGGCTAATTTTCATCCTCAATTTTAATTTTGCCTAATTTCCCCCTTAACTCTCATAATTAGTCAATTTCCCTCATCAACTTTAATTTTGGCCAATTTCCCCCCTCAACTCTCATAATTAGTCAATTTGTACCCTACTATTACTTTTTTTAATTTTTCATCTATTCTTCAGTTAAGTACGTATCCGCATGACTGCCTTTAAAGGCAAAAAAGTTATTTTCCCTACACCTTCTATCTTTTTCCTTTTCTTTGAACTTTCTCTTCTTCTTCCTTGTCTCCATGTTGAGCCCGTGACTACCGCCAACGCCTCTCCCCTCCGTTGTATGCAGCCTAGTCCATTTGATATGCTGCTTTTGCAGTTTGCAGCTGCCCACACCTCGTCGCCTCCTCCCTCGGCCTTGTCTACCTCTAGTAAGGTGTAGGGAAACCTATTTAACGGAAAATGACAGTAAGGTGCAAATTGATTTTTTTTTGCCCTTCAAAGGCAGTCATGCGGATATTTACTTAACGGAAGAATAGATGAAAAATTAAAAAAAAATTAACAGTAGGGTGCAAATTGACTAATTATGAGAGTTGAGGGGGAGAAATTGGCCAATCCTTACAAGTTCATGGGGTAAATTGATGAATACCTCTTTTTTTTAAATATTATAACATTTTAAACATAATTATCCTTATGGAAATTCTTGTGATACCCTATTCTTCACATGCAAGATAACGTTGGAAGTGGAAAAAACAATCTATGAGTTCAGTTGGTATTTAGGTTTAGATTGGATTGAATAACTTATATAGTTTATGGTACATGTGAAGGTAGAGGTGAGTGATTAGACATGAAAGAAACGTATTCTTCTAATCTTACTCATTTGTGACGATTTAAAAACGTTACTTTTCTTTATGAGCAATTCATCTTCTACCTTGAAGTTAGACAAAATTTCTTCATTTCTTCTTTCAACATATCTTAACACAATGAGTTATCCAATTCACCTCAATTCTAGGCACCAAACGAATATACAAAATTCCTCACATTAATTGGAGCATTTGTAAGACGATCTTGCACAATTTTCAATTCACCTAAGGAAAATTTTGTCTACTTAATTGGAAGGTAAATATTTAATTATGTGAGAAACAAATAAACATTAACTACAAAGCTGTATCCCGGTTATATGAATCTTATAAGGTCAATGCCTCGATTTTGGGCCAAATAAGAAAAAAAAGTCATATAAACTGAGACAAAGATATACAATAACATGAATAACGAAGGCATCATGCTATTTGATACAGTTCCTAATTGATACAATTTAGGACTGCAGTATTTGATGCTGCAGCTCCTAACAGAAGGATGAAATAGAACTGGAAGCCCCCGTTGACTGGAGAAGATAATAGTTGGATATGCTACATCAACCTTCATTCTGTTCACAATGTCACTGCATATCCTTGTTATCCTGCTTGTCCATACAACCACAGAAAAAATCTTCAGAGTAAGCTTCCAAGAGCGCGATAACCGAAAACCCTTTGGCCTTCCATTCATTTTCTTCACCCATTGTTGCCTTTCTGGCCTTCCCACCTTCTCATTGCTCTTGGCTAGCTTCTCATAGTTGCATCCCAGCCTTCCCCCAACAATGTCTTGGAAACCCATCAGCACTGAGAAGACAAAGAAGATAGAGTGATAAGTATAAAAGGGTGAGATTATAGGACTTATAATACTCTTGTGCCTTGTATAAAGGGTAAGAGCTAGTGGATACAGAATCTGGTTATTTTAATGTTCTTCCAAATAGAAGGTGGTTGTTGGGGTTGCGTGGCTCGATACAAACCCTGGATTTACACTTGGATGGGTTCATTGTGCGTATTTTCACAGTAATATTGAATTTGAGCAGTTAAGTTATGGACAATATCAGTACTATGGGCTGGTTTGGTATTGCTGTGCTTTAAAAAAAAACTGCTGTGAGAATAAGCAGTTGTGCTGTGAGAATAAGCGGCTGTGCTGTGAGAATAAGCGGCTGTGAAATAAATCAGCAGAGTGTTTGGTAAACTTTTTTGTAAAAGTGTTTTGGAAAAAAAAAAAAGTAGTCTGATAGTGGGTCTTTTCATTAAAGGAGCACTGTAGCTCCGTGTGCTTTGAAAAAAAAGCCAATTTTCCAAAGCTGCAAATAGCAGCTTCAGCTTTTTCCTTTGATTTCAGCTTATTCTCACAGCAGCTTCCAAAATAAGCCTTTTTTTTTCAGTTTACCAAACACCTAAAACCCTCACAGCTTTTTTTCATGAGTGTTTTTTTTTAAACACCTCACTCCCAAACTAGGGCTATATCATGCTCAGCACTGCTGCTCTCCCTTGCTCCCTTGAGTTTATTAATGCAACAGAAGATTTGGGAATATTAGTGGCATGTGCAAATGATTGATGTCCATGTTAGGGTTGCAAATCAAATCCAATATTTGCTAAAGAAAGTGAGGTTTGCAGTTGTGATATTTAACTAAAAGCCGGTTTAGTTGTTTTTGTTTAATTATCTTACACTAACGAGACCATAATCTAGTCTGTTGGTCTAATTAGTCCAAAGATTGAATTAAACAAGTGGTTGGGAATTGGCAGCTTTTGTTTAATTAAGTTTAGAGCATCTTTTTAAACATCAAAATGATGATTGATAGTTTACATGATAATTTGACATTTTGTATAATATTTTTGCTCCACTCGATATGTTAAATAATAAACGTCATTTAATAAAAAATTTATCTTTTTGTGAAGTCCAATGATTAAGGCAACCCATCAAATATTAAAAAACATAACAACATTTATTATATATTATATTAATCTATTAAAAAGTCTTTTAATAAACTTGACATCTACTGTCAAATTTAACAGCAAAATGCCTTACCTTCAAATGACTCAGCGCCACGTAAGAAATTGAAGACCAGGTTGGAGAGAACTTGCTGTCATTTTTTTATGTCTACGTGACAGTTATTTTGGGCTGACTAGAAATCTGGAACCTATTCGATTCAAACTCACCCCTCGCATTCCGACTCTACCATTGAATTTTAGCCGAACATTTGATATGATTAATTCAACTACAATAAATTGAATTCACAGAACAGATGATGCAATTCATAAAATCGGGTTAACTATTCATAAATATCAAAAAATTAAAAAAAAGGGGCTGAGGGTTGTTACGTAATCGCATCAATGTATTTTCTGTTTGTTTTAGGTGCATTAGTGTAACTTTATATTTCTTTTAGAAAACATTGACGGTCTAAAATAAACTGGTGCATTAGTGTACCATAAAATTTTTAGATTTACCTATTTATAATTAACATAATATACAATATATTGTGAATATTGTAACGTTTTGTTGATTTTAAACAAAACTACCCTAGTTAAAATCCATGACATTTTATATAATGATTTTGTGGCAGACATAATGAAAGAAGTGAATTCATGTGGATGGGAATATGATGATGATGATGATAAAATATAATCCACTTCAATAAATACACATTTTCATAAGAATACACAACTAGGGATGGGCAATAGTTACGGCGGGCGGGTAACCACGGTTAATTTATCCATAACAGTTTATGCTCATATCCGCATAACTGTTTACCCGTTGGGTAATTGCCTAAACGGTTATACCCATACTCATAACCGTTTATAAACGGTTAACCATACCCATAACTGCATACCCATTTAACCGTAACCGTTTAATACTCGTTTACCCATTTATCCTTTTTAACTCGTTTATCTTTTTTTTTTTACCATTATCCTTTTTTCACCCGTCTACATATTTTTTAACAACTTGAAAATTAAAAAAAAATTGTCATAATTTTTTTTTGACAATTAAACACCGTTATAGGTACATTCATCATACATTTCCATATTTTAATTTTTTTAAGTCCTTATACCATTCCAATAATTGAAATAATAGTTTATGGACGATATTTTTAAATGTTACCAATGAAGGTAAATATAATATTTGCTAAGTATTATTGGGTTACAAAAATTGTTTAGAAGACATTTCTGTCAAAGCATTTCTTTTAATTTCACGGTTACCCGCAATGAATTTAAATTAATTTGGCCAATTCCTTGATGATGAGAATCATCATTCCTCTAATAGTGTTATTGAGAGAAGGACCGATGAATTCCTTGCTAATTTATTGGGTGCTAAGTATTATTGGATCGAGAACATGGTTTGTATTAGTTTTACATATATAAAATAAATGGGTAAACGGTTACCCGTTTATAACCGCAGTTAATACTCATAACCGCCCATTTAAATTTTACGGGTAAACGGTTATACCCATAATCGTTTATTTATCTAAACGGTTACCCATAACCGTAACCATTTAATTTAAATGGGCAGGTAACTGCGGTTACCCATAACCAATGGGTATTTGCCAATCCCTATACACAACTGATCAATATAGATAAAAAGTGCAACATGCCAATCACATGTGAAGGCAAAGGACTATGTATATACACACACACACACACACAACCGTGGTTTTCCAAACTATATAACACTTATTGTCATATAAAAAAGTTAAAAAGCAGGATAATATTATTGAACTAAACATGGTAAATACCAATATTAAACTAAACATGGTAAATACCAAAAATATATATGACAATATTTAGGAATTTCTTATAATATTCATTAATCTCCAAAGTGGAGTATATATAGGAGTTACAATTGGTATTACATATGTACTTCACCAATGTGGGACAATAAACTATTATTTACACTTCAACTAATATATAACTCGTAACACTCCTCCTTAAGTTGGTGCAAAGATGTCATGCATGCCCAACTTATCAAGCGAGTTGGAAAACACACTATTAGACACAATCTTAGTAAGAGCATCAACAAGTTGATCTTCAGATCTCACAAACGGAAACATGATAATTCCAGCATCCAATTTTTTCTTAATGAAATGTCGATCAATCTCCACATGTTTTGTTCGATCATGTTGCACTGAATTATGAGCAATCTCAATAGCAGCCTTGTTATCACAATGAAGTTTCATAACACTTTTGGATTTAAACCCAAGATCTCTCAACAATTTTTTTAATCACAACAACTCACATACACCATGAGACATACCACGAAACTCAGCTTCTGCAATTGACCTAGCCACCACTTTTTGTTTCTTGCTTCTCCAAGTAACTAAATTGTCACCCACAAACGTAAAGTATCCAAATGTAGATCGCCGATCAGTGATAGAACCTGCCCAATCTGCATCTGCATACCATTCGACATTCAAATGACCATTCTTGGAGAAAACCAGGCCTCTGCTAGGAACCATTTTCAAGTATCTCAAAATACGGGTTACTGCATCCATATGAGCTTCACTAGGTGAGTGCATCAATTGACTTACCACACTAACTGCATAAGCAATGTCAGGGTGAGTGTGAGACAAATAAATTAATCTCCCCACAAGCCTCTGATACCGTTCCTTATGAGTAGGAACTTGATCTGGAAATAAGCCTAGACGATGATTCTGCTCAATCGGAGTATTAATAGGTTTGCAATCTAACATACATGTTTCAGCTAATAAATCAAGAACATATTTCCGTTGAGACAAAAAAAAAACCATGCTTGGATCGTGCAACCTTGATTCCAAGAAACTACTTCAATTCACCCAATTCTTTCATCTCAAACTCAGTAGCTAGGTACTTTTAAAGGCGTTGTATCTCCTTCTGATCATCACTAGTCACTATCATGTCATCAACATAATTAATCAATGCAGTTAGCTTACCATTTTGTCGCTTTAGAAACAAAGTATGATCTGAATGACTCTGGATATATCCAAACTTCTTCATAGAACTTGTAAACCTCTAAAACCATGCTCTAGGAGATTGTTTCAAACCATACAAGGCCTTTCGTAACCTGCATACAACACCTTTTCCAGGAGATGTTCCAATACCAGGTGGAAGATCCATATATACTTCCTCATTAAGATCACCATGAAGGAAAACATTCTTAACATCAAACTGCAACATAAGCTAATCCTGGTTTGCTGCTAAGGACAGAAGAACACGCACAATATTAAGTTTGGCAACAAGAGCAAAGGTCTTCTGATAATCCACCCCATAGGTTTGAGTATAACCCTTAGCAACTAATCTGGCTTTATACCGGTCAATAGAACCATCTGCTTTGTGCTTAATAGTAAACACTCATCTACATCCAACGGCTTTCTTCCCGTTTGGTAAAGGAACCAAATCCCAAGTAGAATTCTTTTCCAAAGCTTCCATCTCAACTTCCATGGCATTAACCCACTTAGGGTCAGACAAAGCATCTTGCAATTTTGTTGGAATTGATACACTAGATAGCTGACATATGTAAGATGCATATGGTTTGGACAAACGATGAGTAGACGTATAATTGTTGATAGGATATTTGGCTTTGGCATGCATATCAGGCTCATATTGTACTTTAGGTTTTCCACGATTAGCTCGTGAAGGCAACTGATAAGTAGAAGAATCGTCAGAATTTACCTCATGTATGCCACCATCTTGTACCAAACAGTTAGAAGAATCATCATTGGACGAACCATCATCAGGCAACTCGTTATACATATCAGCAGCAGACAATCAATCATCCGAAGGTAATTCGTCAGACATACTAACAGGCAACTCGCTGGGCACATCTGATCTGTCGTAAGTAGAAATAGTTTCGGGAATAACATGTGACCGATCACCATCTATAGCCGACTGATCAGTATCACGCAACATAATAGGTTATGTTCCCAACTCTGCCTCTAACACATCATCCATACTATCTATTTGAATCTGCACTTCACTCCCCATCTCCCCATGAAGTGGAGAGGCGGAAGAAGGCTTCACAAAATACGAAACTTCCTCATGGAAGGTGACATCCATGGTAATATAAGTTTTTTGAGTCGGAGGATGATAACACTTATAATCTTTTTTATTGTTAGCATACCCAATCAAGACACACCGGAAAGCACATGCATCAAGTTTACTCCACTGATGAGAGTAGACATGCACATACGCAATACACCCAAACACTTTCGGATGAAGCTTTGATACAGAAACAAGAGAAACACGTTTTTGTAGCACATCGAACGGTGTTTGAAAATCAAGAACCCTACTTGGAGCACGATTGATCATATACACAGCAGCCAAAACAGCATGACCCATAAATGATTAGGAACACATTTATCCAACATCAAGGAGCGAGCAACCTCCATTATTTGACGATTCTTCCGTTCGGACACACCATTTTGTTGGGGTGTAAACGGAGTAGTCGTCTGGTGAATAATACCATGATTACGAAAAAAACATGCCAAAGTGTGATTCACATATTCTATTCCGTTATCAAACTTGAAGACCTTAACTTTGGTCTAAAACTGAGTAGACACCATTGTACAAAATTCTTGAAGAAGTAACGGAACATCACTCTTATTCTTCATAAAAAACACCCAAGTTAACCGAGTACAATCATCAATAAAAGTAACAAACCAACGAAATCCATTAGAAGTAACTTTCGCCGGACCCCACACATCAGAATGTATCAAATCAAATGGCAAAGTAGCTTTAGAATCACTTACAGGAAATGAAGCACGATGACTCTTAGCCATGACACATGTTTCACACTTGAACTCTGAATCACTACAAGTGCGAAACAAAGAAGGAAATAGATGTTTCATATAACTAAATGATGGATGCCCTAATCCTCAATGCCACAACCAAATTTGATGTCTGTCATCCACTTTAGCACTTACAACTTGATGATTATTTGAATCATAAACAACAGTATTCTCCATAGTCAAGATGTACGAACCCCCTACTCTTTTACCATGACCAATTATCTTCTGAGTTTGAATATCTTGAAAATAAAAATACGTAGGGTAGAAGTGAACAGAACAATATAAGGTATCAAGAAGTTTTCTTACCGATAAAAGATTGCACTTAACCTCAGGAACAAATAAAGCACGGACCAGTGATAAGGTTGAAGTCAGAGAGATGGTGCCTTCACCTTTCACAGGAGAATTGTTGAATATTTTAATAATATATTAATATATTCGAATGGAAGAAGTTGGGTATTTACCCAACAGTTGCTCTTCATCAGATTAAAGAATTGTGACTTTTCAAACTTTACTAAAAGACATGATCCATGTCTGACTAGTGCATAGTTTACTAACAGACACAACCTTTGGTAATTGATGCTTTGCATCAGATATGTAATTGATGCTTTGCATCAGACATGCGAATTGGCATATTTCTGTAATATTAATTCAGTTGTATCCTATGGCGAGAAGGCATATCCAAAACCAAAGGATACGTCTAACAGGTGCAATCTCCCCTATATAATGGTAAATTGGTAGAAGAGAAATTCATTCAGAAATTTATTGTCTACATAATTTCTTTGCTCTCTTTTCTCTCTACATCACATTCATACAATTTATTTCTAATTATTTATAAGGGAATATAATTCGGTTTTGCTAATCGAATATTCCATACTTTGTTGTATCCTGGAAGTGATTTGCAAAGAACCCTTTAGCAAACTCATTCGAGTGGGGGCAAATAACACTTTAAGATTGTTAGATTAAATGTAGAATTATGGAATAATCCGAATAATGACTTTGAGGTACAATGGAAAATCTAGACATATTAGCTTGAGACATGAATATGTCAAGCAATTAATAACTGATGGAGTTATTAATATTGTTTATGTTAAATCAAGTAATAACTTGGCGGATCCGTTAACAAAAGCACTTTCAAGAGCTTTGGTAGTTAGTACATCTAGTGGAATGGGGCTAAAACCCTTTACTGAAAATTAGCCACCAATAATGGTAACCCGACTTTGTCTAGAACATCACTAGTTTAAAAGTTTAATGGGTAATAACAAGTTATTGTTAAGTGGTTGTGAAAACACTGAAAATTATTATATAGCTCATTCCAGTTAATCAAATTGAAGAGGAAACTCGAAATCGTGATAAGAATTTTGCAAATCAAGATTTCTCTAAAGTTCACATTGTCGAAGGAAACGATTCAAGTCGTACCTCAAAGTCATTATTCGGATTATTCTCCATAATTCTACATTTAATCTAACAATCTTAAAGTGTTATTTGCCCCCACTCGAATGAGTTTGCTAAAGGGTTCTTTGCAAATCACTTTCAGGATACAACAAAGTATGGAATATTCGATTAGCAAAACCGAATTATATTCCTTTAGAAATAATTAGAAATAAATTGTATGAATGTGATGTAGAGAGAAAAGAGAGCAAAGAAATTATGTAGACAACAAATTTCTGAATGAATTTCTCTTCTACCAATTTACCATTATATAGGGAAGATTGCACCTGTTAGACGTATCCTTTGGTTTTGGATATGCCTTCTCGCCATAAGATACAACTGAATTAATATTACAGAAATATGCCAATTCGCATGTCTGATGCAAAGCATCAATTACATATCTGATGCAAAGCATCAATTACCAAAGGTTGTGTCTGTTAGTAAACTATGCACTAGTCAGACATGGATCATGTCTTTTAGTAAAGTTTGAAAAGTCACAATTCTTTAATCTGATGAAGAGCAACTGTTGGGTAAATACCCAATTTCTTCCATTCGAATATATTAATATATTATTAAAATATTCAACAATCCTTCCCTATTTTAAGAATATATAGAAAATGATATTACAACAATTCTCTCTTTATAATTATCACAAGCATACCGATATAATCATGCATACAATAAAGGTGTCTTTCGAATTAAACTTTTAATTAGTGTAAGTAATTCAAAGTTATAACGAATGCGATGGTGACCTAAGTTTAAACCACCTATTCTTATGTTAAAACCGGAATCACTACACACATGACTATGTCTTATTTCCTTAAAGAAATTTCTGAACCAATTAAGCACTATTATGGCCTTGTGCTTCATCCTGGTTTCATAAACATTTACAAGAGAAAACCCAACTCTTGGTAGAAGCGGCACCACTTCTTATGTTCATATAGGTGAGGTTCCTTCCCATGTCCCTGCTACTATAGACATAACTACAAATAACCTCACTAAGAGATAAAACTCATCCTCCTAAACGTAGCAGTCTTGCACTGATCATCCTGGAATTAGCTATATAATAATTTTCAGTGCTTTCACAACCACTTAACAATAACTTGTTATTACCCATTAAACTTTTAAACTAGTGATGTTCTAGACAAAGTCGGGTTACCATTATTGGTGGCTAATTTTCAGTAAAGGGTTTTAGCCCCATTCCACTAGATGTACTAACTACCAAAGCTCTTGAAAGTGCTTTTGTTAACGGATCCGCCAAGTTATTACTTGATTTAACATAAACAATATTAATAACTCCATCAGTTATTAATTGCTTGACATATTCATGTCTCAAGCTAATATGTCTAGATTTTCCATTGTATACCTTATTGTATGCTCTAGATAAAGTAGCCTCACTATCACAGTATAAAGAAATGGATGACATTGGTTGTGGCCACAACTCTATTTCCAATAACAAATTTCTAATCTATTCCGGTTCTTTACCTGCTGCTGCTAATGCTATAAATTCAGATTCCATAGTTGAATGTGCTATACATGTTTGCTTCTTCGAAGCCCAAGAAATTGCTCCTCCGGCAATTGTAAAAATCCACCCTGATGTAGACTTATTATCATTAGCACTTGTTATCCAACTTGCATCTGAATATCCTTCAAGTACTGCTGAAAACTCAGAGTAAGTTAAACTCAGGTTAATAGTTCTTTTAAGATAACCAAAAATTCTATTTATTGCTTTCCAATGAGCAGTACCTGGATGACTAGTGTATCTAGAAAGTTTGCTTACTGCAAATGCGATATCTGGCCTGGTACAATGCATGGCATACATTAAACTTCCGATTACACTAGCATACTCAAGCTGTGCAACAGACCTACCAGAATCATTAAGCAAAGTTTCACTATGGTCATAAGGGGTATTTGCTTCTTTTATTTGCAGATGCTTAAACTTAAGAAGCAATTTTTTTATATAATGTGACTGACACAAAGAATAACCCCCACTATGCTTCTTTACTTTAATTCCCAAGATAGTATCTACTTCATTCAAATCCTTCATCTTGAATTTTGAATTTAGATACTCTTTAGTTTCAGATACACCTTTCATGTTTGTACCAAAAATTAGCAAGTCGTCGACATATAAACATATAACAACACCATAATCATTTGTGAATTTAGAGTATATGCATTTATCAGCACTGTTATGTCTAAATCCATATGATAAAATGACAAAATCAAACTTTTCATGCCATTGTTTTGGTGCTTGCTTCAATCCATATAATGACTTTACTAATTTACAAACCTTCTTTTCATTCCCAGGGAGAACAAACCCTTCTGGTTGTTCCATATAGACTTCTTCATCTAAATCACCATTTAAAAATGCTATTTTCACATCCATTTGATGCACATGCAAATTATATAAAGATGTCAATGCAAACAATATTCTAATTGATGTGAGCCTAGCTACTGGTGCATATGTATCGAAATAGTCTATTCCTTTTTTCTGCTTAAAACCTTTGGCAACTAGCCTGGCTTTAAATGTCTGAATAGACCCGTTTGTATTGTATTTTCTTCTAAATACCCACTTACAACCTATTGCTTTTGATCCTTGGGGCAAGTCTACTAAAACCCATGTCTGATTAGATATTAATGATTCAAATTCATCATCTATAGCCTCTTTCCAAAAAGCTGCATCTCTTGAAGTCAATGCTTCGCTTAGACTTTTAGGATCATCCTCAACATTCAACAATATGGGTATTTTCTTAAGAACCTTTGTTCTATTTCCTTCGACTAAAAATACAATAGATTGAGATGAAATAAAATCAGAGCCTAGAGTCTTTTCTTTTCTTACCCTTTGGCTTTTCCTTGGTTCATTAACAGTTTCAGACTGTTTTCTTTTCTCACCTTGAGATTGACTAGTAGACGGATTAGAGAAATGTGTTTGATCATTCTCTTTTCCAGACACTGAGTAGTCATTATAGAATTTATTTTCTATAAATTCGACATCTCTAGACTCAACTATTGTGTTTGAGTCTAAATTAAGCAACCTATATGCCTTTGAATTTTCTGCATAACCTACAAATATGCTTTTAATTCCTCTTGGACCCAACTTGGATCTCTTAGGATCGAGTGCCTTATAAAAAGCTACACAACCCTATACTCTCAAATATGACAAATTTGGTTTTCTTCCTTTCCAAATTTCATATGGTGACACATGTGTCTTCATAGATGTAATTCTATTGTGTATATGGCATGCAATAAACAATGCTTCACCCCATAAATATTTTGGAGTATTAGCATTAATCATCATAGAATTAATCATTTCAGTGAGTGTTCTATTTTTTCTTTCTGCCAAATCATTTTGTTGTGGTGTATAGGGTGCAGTTCTTTGATGTACAACACCATACTCTTCACAAAAATTATCAAATTCATGTGAAAAATATTCACCACCTCTATCACTACGAAGGCATTTAATTTTCCTTCCCTTTTGGTTTTCAATTTCAGCCTTATAGCGCTTAAAGCACTCAAAAGCTTCATCTTTATTAGACAATAAATAAACATAAGTAAATTTAGAACAATCATCTATAAATGTGATAAAATATATTTTTCCTCCTCTTGTTAAAACACCATTAAATTCACATATGTCAGAATGTATTAAGTCTAATAAATTTTTATTTCTTTCGGTAGTTGGAAAAAGTTTCTTAGTCATTTTCGCTTGAATACATGTTTCACATTTATCATTATAATCATCATTGCAAGCAATAAAACCAAGTGTGCGCATGTATTTTAAAGATCTAAAATTTATATGTGCTAAACGTAAATGCCATAAATGAGAGGAAGACTCAACAATATAAGCAGAAGAATTCACTTTATTATTAATACTTAGTTTGAACATCCCATCACAAGAATACCTCTTCCCAACAAACATCCCATTTTTCGACATTATTAACTTGTCGGACTCTAGAACAGTCTTTATACCGTTCTTACATAATAAATTTGCAGACACAAGATTCTTTCTAATTTCTGGAACATGGAGAACATTAAGCAACGTCAATTTCTTTCCAGAAGTAAATTGAAGTTCAACGGTTCCTTTTCCTAGAATTTTGGCGGAATTATGATTCCCCATTAAAACTTCTTGATTGTCCGTTGATGCTTCATATGTCTTGAATTGTGCCTTGTCATTGCACACATGTATAGTAGCTCCTGAGTCGAGCCACCAATCGGAGGATTTTATTGCCGCTGCCATATTCAGTTCGGTAATCATGCCAATATGCATCATTGATACCATTGCAATAATGTTATCAATTCCAGAGTTTTCCACCATATTTGCGCTATTGGTCTTATTGGCATATTCCTCACTTGCTTTTCTATGTCTACAATCACGAATGTAATGGCCTTTCTTTCCACAATGGTAGCATACACCATTTGCATTCTTTTGATTGTTGTTGGAATTGGTCTTCTTAAACTTCCCTTTGTCAATTTTGACTTTGAAGTTCTTTTGAAGTTCTTAAACTATTCACAACACTGTAGCAATCACTGTTTACGGCACTGTAAAAGACCACTGTTCACAAGCAGACCACTGTTCACGCACTGTACTGTAGCGCGCCACTATTCACATTTTTTTTTCAAGAAGGAAATCACGAAAAAATGTGGGCACACAGGTCACCAAGAGCGAACTGTTCTGATACTATATTAAACTAAACATGGTAAATACCAATATTAAACTAAACATGGTAATACCAAAAATATATTTGACAATATTTGAGAATTTCTTATAATATTCATTAATCTCCAAAGTGGAGTATATATAGAAGTTACAATTGGTATTACATATGTACTTCACTAATGTGGGACAATAAACTACTATTTACACTTTAACTAATATATAACTCGCAACAAATATGTGATTAACTTAAGATACGACATATGTGGCATTCCAACATATGATGCAGGAAAAATTAAGGGAGTCTCGGGGAGACGGGGGATGATAACATGTATTCGCTCAATCAGGGGCAACAGAGCTCGCTCACTTCGCTAATCGTGGATTCATTCACACGACCAAGCCATATACTTGATTTTAGAAGGAGAAATCACTCTCTTTAAATGCACAAGGCAAATACAAGTTTAATTCATGCCAGTCTCCTTTCTCAAGGATTTAATACATATATTTATAAGGAATACAACACAATGAAACTCTAGTCCGAATTGAACTTTTGCTCTACCCAAAAATATTTAAAATGTTCTTATATGACTACTTAATTATTTGTGTTGCTCTAAAACTCAATTAAATATATTTGATGATTCCAATACACATGTGACTCTTGGTAGATTCCAATACATGCATGAGAGCTTTGGTTACTGCATCAACATAAGTTTCTCTTCTACTTCTAATGCACATGACAATCAGCACTGGAATTTGGAGGGAGTCCACCAAAGCTACCTGCTTTTAGATGCAAAACCAGTGATGAACAGAAAATAAGTCTCTTTGAGGCTGAAATTTGGGATGAGAAAGTGCCTTGCCACATCCACCTTTGATCCCATCTTATTCTGCCCCTTCTTCACCTGCCGCCATAGTCGCGGCGGCGTAACACTTTCCTCACATGTCTCCGGCTCCTCCTTAATGGTTGCTAGCTTGCTCTTGAGTATTTCCTCTATGTCCTTCCAGGAGTCTGTCCGAAAATATTTCCGGCTCATGCACGGCACCACCCGCCACAATTTCCGATATCCCCTTCTCATTTCAAGTTGGAGTTCGTACCTGTAACTCTCCTTTTGGACGAGAAAAATAAACTTGGACCAATCAATGCTCTTCTCCTCGTCTGTAAATAAAGAGAGAGATATGTAGGGCGTGAGAAGAGGGAGGGAGTGAGGGTTTAAGAAAGTAGGTTAGGGTTGTAGCTAGTATTAGTTGGAAAGCTAGGAAATGGAAAGAGGAGGGAGCAAAAGGCATAACCTTTCCTCTCTTTACAGCGATGGTTCAATCATAATGATCAGCTTTTGTTTGATAATCATTTTAAACCTACCAAACTTTTATTCTATTTGAAACATCATGAAGTATATATGTTTTCTAGTTTTGAAGTATGTACATATCTTGAAAAAAGGATGCATGGGGTCTCTACGTGTCCGCTATAACTTTCATGGTTTCCTGGAATTATGAAACTGATGTGCCCCCTTGCAAATAATAATGAGAGAGAGTAGACTAATATGTCTCAATTAGTTCAGTTGATCACGATAGTATGCTCGTGTATTTTTATTAGAGATTGAATTGTATATCTCAATTAGGTCAGTTGAGTTGATCATGATAGTATGCTCATTACCTTATATCAAATATCGGTTTTTCTTCCTTATAAATTAGAGTACTTTAATACATCACATTTGACAATATATATATATATATATATATATATATATATATATATATATGTGTGTGTGTGTGTTGAATTATCAAAGAGACGGACCAATGGCCCAACTCCAATTTTAAATGTTATTATACATTTTTGGTAATCCTTTATAACAAAAGTTATTATATATTAGACATTTTTATTGTTATTATATATTAGGCAATGAATTTAAAACAAATGTTTTTTTTAGTAAAATTATTAATTCTCCCTTATAATTCGCATGACATTAATTGTGTACATCAAACATTCAAATAGGGGTATTTTAGGTATTTAGAACATTTTAAATGTGTTAAGTCAAATGGGCAAAAGTTATATTTTCGGTAAAATCTATTATAAATTCTCACAAACTTGATTTAAATTCAAATAAAATTCACTCAAAAGTCTATGTAAAGTATAGAAAAGTTAATTAAACTCTCTCAAAATTTATGGGCTTACAAGTTGCTTATACATGTTTGCGACATTAATCAATATGAAAACTAATCACATTCAAAAATCTTTCATGATGTCTCACGCAATTGATTGTCAGCATTTTTCATATATTATAAAATAATGATAGACTTAAAAGTGTATATTCTTTTGGATATCTCATATCTCCATATCAAAATTTTTGGTTATCATCCAATTGATAAATTAAACCATAGCAGGAGAAATGGTCACATATGAAAATCACAATTCACATCTCTAAACAGTTCCAATGATTATGACACGCCCCGACCCTGATATTCCCCGAATATCAGATAGACATATGCTGGCCGACACCCGAGGATGACGAAAGCCATTAATTGATACAAAAGCTAAGATTAAGAAATAAATAAGGGTTATGAAATTAAAATACAATGAATTAATAATTTAGGAATGTGTTTAGAGCATACAACTAACTAGAGCTTTAAAAAAATTAATATAAAATTGAATAAATAAGATGATGTAGGTCCTACACCTAGACGACTCAAATATGCCAATGCGAAAACGTTGACGTCGAGATCGTATGTCTCGATTCTAAATCCTGAAAGGGGGAGCAAAACAAGGGTGAGTGGACCAAGTTCATATATATACATAATACGAAAACAGTTATGAACATACTAACCCCCAGGTTTATATATAATGAAAACTACTGGCATAAATAAGTGATAAGTTTTATGAAACTCTAGCATGCCATAAAACATCTCCACAGGTATAACGCGCAAAAATATCATAAAATCATCGCGTGTATCGTCTCGTAAGCGCGGTGTACTGCTAGTAAAATCACTTAATTAAATATATTCTCCCGGCCCTATGCCAGCACCATGGTCTCTGCGCCAGTAGCCAGAGATTACCAACTCCCAGCCCAATGCTTGCTCCGTGTCCCTTAGCCCGTAGATAGGGATTATTTCTCCCGGCCTGTCTGCCAACACCAGATTCTCGCCCCAGGCGGCATAGTGTCTACTAGGTACGCACAAATAGTTACGCCTCTCATAATTAACCACTTCATAGTATAAAGTCATCTATCGTCTATACTATAAAGAGGGGTTTCTAAAACATGTTCTAGCATCCTATCGTCATCCATCAGATAGTCTACCAGTTCATGGTTTTTATAGAAAAAAATACAATATATTAAAATATAGCTCAAAATAGACCAACAATTAATTCCTCACTAAAAACACGAGACGAAAATCAACATATTCAATAAACATGCTTAATTTAAAATCAAATCATAAACTCGTAAGGCATGCTATTCATTTATGCAATTGAACTATAAAAATCATGAAATTTTAGAAGAGGTCCACTCACCGTACACCGATGGTGCAAAGCTATACCAACAGGAATAACGGAATCACCGTTCATATTTGCACCTATTCACATAAAGGAATACCTTTAGTCAAATTCTATTTAAACGGTTGAATTTGGGAAAACTGACTTAAAAAACGGGTCCAAGACTTCGAAATGAGCCTAGGAGAGGTCCCGGACGAAACCCCGAAAAATCAACTCTCAAAGTCAACGTTAACCGTTGACCGATCAAAGTCAAAGTCAACGGTCAGAGTCAATGGTCAAAGGTCAACTAGGCTTGGATTTGGGTTGGGTCGAATTTAGGGCTTAGGTCTTTGGGTTTGAAGGGTTTAAGGAAATAGGTTTAGGATGCTGGGTTTTTAGGTTTTGGGCTTAAAGCCCTTATCAGAAATGGCCAGAGGGCCCTAAGGGTTTTTGGGTTCAACAAAAGGGCACAGGCTGAAGCCCTTAAATGTAATGGCTCAAAAGGGCCTTTAGGTTAAAAAGGCTTAGGCCTTAACAAATAAGGCCCAAAGGCCTTACTTTAAACCCATAACAAAAATAAATAAAATAAATAAATAAAAGAATTGGGTTTGGGCTGCAACGGGCCTAAGGCCCGAGGGTTTAGATCGGCCTGAAAGGCCTGGGTTCGACGGAGATACACACCGAAGCTTTCCCAGCTCCGGACGACTGCAACCAAAGGTCCAAAGCTCTAATCTACACACCAAAATGAAGTACAGAGAGAGAGAAAAAGGTTAGTACCCTTGGTTCGCCGTAGAACAGTCGAAGGTGACCGAAAAATCCTCTGACACTCACGAGTTCGCCGGAAAGATAGGTTTATCACACCCAAATTGATTTCGTTCCAAAACCTTGTTAAAAAGAAGATGAAACCCATCAAACTACATGCATGCATCGTCAACAACGATTAAAATGAGATCTAAAACTTACCCAACCAGAAAATTTAGGAAAAACTCGTCAGAGGTCCTTTTTCCTGGGTTTGCAGATCTCGTTACGATGGGAGAGAGAGACAAGAATGAGGTTTGATGATGATGATGGTTGATTTCCTTGTGCAGGCACGCAGTTGGGTGTGTGTGTGTGTTTGTTTCTAAGGGAAAATAGGAGAGAGTTGCAGATAGTTTCGAAGAAAGAGAGATATACAGGATAGGGAAGAAGGAGAGGGAGAGATAGAGAAGGAAAGAGGGGTCATGGGGTGGGGGAACCGAAAGAGAGAAAAGGGAGGTGAGTTAGGATGTTGCCACGTGGTAGTTTGGGGTAAAACCACATATAATATGAATAATTGGGGGGTGGTTGTAACAGATTAGGACGATAAGATTTACCTATGTTATAACACATGAATTTTAAAGGATATTACTTGTGTTTTTCAGTTGCTCATGAGGTATCTTCATCGTAAAAAATAGGGGTGTGATATCCACACATCCCATTTTACTTCTCCCACACATTTTTGGTTTTCGGCCGTCGGATCAGATGAATTGAAGAAGATCAACGGACAGAAATTAACAAGGGGTGTGTGAGAAGTAAAAAAGGGTGTGTGGGTAGCACACCCCAAAAAATATTATAATCAAAATTGTTCAATATCTTAGTCTTCATTTGAAGTTCATTCCCAAAAAAATCATTCGACTCGGAGTTCATTTGGTCATCTAAATGTATCAAATAAATAGATACTTCATCATGAATATGATACTTGGTGCCTTTTGGAACAAAAAAAAAAAATCACAATCCCATAGTGCCTACACCGTTGATTTATTTGAAAAACTTGGATGACTAAACGAACCCGATTCAAATTATTTTTTTGAATGGTTCTAATTATGAAACGTTTACAATGAAGATACGTTATTTGCAAATAGATGAATGAGTTTATCTCCCAAAAGGAGAATGCAAGCATTATCCAATTTTATATTAGTATTTTATCTTAAGATATAAATTCGTTGTTCACATAACTTTTATGACATTCTTATTTATATTAAAATGAGGCAAATCGTGAAAAAAGAAGAAAATTTTCAGTGTGCTCGAAACACGAGGCAAAATACTATATGTTATTAGACAATTAGAGGTGTACTTGAAAAAAAAAACTTTCATCTAATTGTTTAATGACATGTTGTGCTTTGTGGAGCCAAAAATATTCACAAGGCGACACGTGAATTTTTGACAAAAGAAGACAAAACTACCCTTGAGGCATACGGGGATTCTCACGCGCAAGCAGCATGCAATTATCCCGCAACCAAGTCAAAAGTGCCCAAAATATGTATCAACTTAAAACCTAATTTATTCATATATTTCCTATTTCATTATTTAGCTAATCAATTAGCTAAATATTATACCTATTCCATAATTCCTAAAACATTCCTTCTAAAATAATGATAATTAGCTAATTATTCCCTTAATTAGCATTTAGACCATTCACTTTACCCTAACTCCCACAAAAAGGCCGGCCACCTTTCATCCTTCTACCTTTTTTCCTTTATATGACAAATAATTAGCCAAGTTAATTAGGGAGTTATTGGCTAATTATTTTGTAACTCCTAATTAAACCCAAAAAACCCTAGCCACCTCCTATCCCTATAAATATACTCTCATTCTCACCAAAAAGAGGAGAAAAATTCCAACACTTGGGCAAAAATCCCAAAATTCTCTAAACACTCTTTCTCTCTAAATTCTAACTTTGGCATCGGAGGTTCTTTGGCCAAAGCCTCCCCATTCATCGTGAGCGCATAAGGCTCTTGGCCTTAACCTATGGTGTTAATTGTTTTGTAGGTGCAAAATTGTCCAAGATCAAGGAGGAAGAAATTTGCATCCACAAATTGGTGCTTTCATTGAGAGTTGAAATCCATACTCGTAAAAGACTCTCGCACAAAAAAGTTTTTTCTTTATTTTCTAGTCCATTTGAATATTTTTCATACGTTCTTATTATTAGAATTTTTTACTTGCAAAGGTTCTTTGATAAAGCGTATAAGCAAAATATAATGGCTAGAAATTTAGAAAATTCCACAAGTGAAAATTCTAATGTTCAAGAAATGGGATTGCGGAGATCCGTGAGGCTAAATGCCACAATAAGTGGAGCAGCACCACTACCACGAGTTTCCATCATGGGAACCACCACGGTGGCTACGTCGGTAGCCACCCGTGGCGAGGTCCATGGTGCCTTCACCACGGCCCAAGCCGTGTCATCCAAGGCTCACGGCACCAAGGCCACGGCCTAAGCCATGCCATCCAAGCTTGCACGTGTCCGAGCCCAAGCCGTGCCATCCAAGCTTGCACGTGTCTAAGCCCAAGCCTCGCATTTGCATGCATCACGCGCTGAGCAGCCTGCTCTCATGGCCCAACCTGCTCCCGCCAAGCAGCCTACTCTCATGACCCAGCCTGTTCCCGACGAGCAGCCCACTTCGGTGGTCCAGCCTGCTCCCGACGAACAACCCACTCTCGCAGCCCAGCCTGCTCTCATAGCCCAACCTGCTCTCGTGGCCCAGCCTGTTTTCGACAGGCAGCCCACTCCCGTGGTCCAGTCTGCTCTCACCGAGCAGCCCATTCTCGTAGCCTAGCCTGCTCTCATGGCCCAGCCTGCTTCCGCGGCCCAGTCTGCTCCTGTGGATTTCCAAGCAGCCCAAGTTGGCCCAAGACTATCTCAACTATCCGGACCTACCATTGAGCCGGGGGTATTCTTACCACATTTTTTCACGGATTTGACATTTCCCAACTCAAATCTCTCGCCCGGAGTCTACCACCCTTCCACTGCCCAAGGAGGCGCATTCATTCCAAGCTCTTCCAATCCAAATGGCGAACAACACTGTCTCAACAAGTCATAGAGTTGACGAGCGCCCTTGCACAACAGACAACCTTGGTGAATCAACTTTTGCAACGCATCGGGATCCAACGTGCCCCGGACGAGGTATCCCGAAGTAGGACAATGGCAGACGAACCTTTCCAGCAGCATCCCGACCAGCCACGAGCCGAGCGTTCGGGCAGTGTACATTCCTGATTGGGCCCTTGAGATAACGTATACTCCCGTCTTAGCGCGCGGATGAGCGTGCACTCTCGACTAGGTCCATGGATGAGCATACATTCACGGTTGGGGTTACACTCCGATAGTCAACATGAGCAACCTTCTGGGCAAAGTGTTCATTCGTGGCTAAGCCCGTAAGGAGCATCCTCCACCTCACATCAGAGTAGGCAGCACGACGGACGGAGAGAAACAGTCACTCAATCCAGCTCATGTTCAACCAGCAGCCTGCGAAAAACTCGCTTGCCTGCTAAGAACGCACCACATGCACTGCATCTACGGTATAAATAAGCCAAACACATGGAAGAGCAGCCTAGACCAGCAAGTCATGGCTGGGGGCAGCCGAGAGCTCCGCTACCCCAACAAAGGTAAATTCAGGAAGAAGTAGAGAGACTCTTGACCAAGCGATTGCACGATTTCCAATGCAATGAGGTCACCGACGAGGCACTATGACGGAACATGACCAACATAAGCAGGTCACCCTTCACGGATGAGATCGATCTGGAATCCATCCGGAATTTCTACAAACTTTCTTTGGTTTTCACCAAAGAATATTCATCCTATCACTAGATCAAAAAAAAAAAGTCTGACCATTTGTTCGACGTCAAGAAGAACCCAAAAGAGTCGCTTCGCGACTATGTGATGAGGTTCAAAGTAGAGATGGCAAGGATAGTCGGATGCAACGACTCGATAGCTAGAGCAGCCTTCTAAAAATGACTTCTAGCAGACCACCGGCTATTCGGAAAATTGAACATGAAAGAAGATCTAACTCTGGCAGACTTTTTCGCTCTGGCAGAGAAACATGCACTTTGGGACGAGGCTCGCCAATGCACATTCAAAGACTTGAAGAAGTACCCGATGTCACATCCCTACTATCTAAATCGGAAGTAGCGGAGGATTTATTCACGTGTTTGATGGTATCTAGACCAGCAATAAGCTCTATCATCATGCGAGAATAGCTGGGGGCCCAACTACCTGTATTCTACAGTTTAAAAGCTTTCTTTCATGCTATTAGAAATTCAAAAGTTAACTTTGGCAATATTTGTTGTAACCTGAAAGCTCAAGTTTTACCTTCAAACACACACAGTCATCATCATGACGCACTATTCCGCCGAATCCAGACACACGACAATAAAGGCGTAGACCTTGGCGGATGCAAAGTTTTCTGACGAACACAACAACTCGACCCAAAAGACACGCCAAGGGCAGACGAACACTAGAAGGAACACTCATAAGCAAGTTTTATCATTGTCGCCCCAGAAAATTCAACATAAGAGCAACATGTACCGGCAATTGAACACTACCTCCTGCTGCGTGTCACACGGCCTTAGCCGACCCTTGCTCAATTATTCAGCTCTAGAATGGCCCAATACCGGCAATTGAGCATCTACTGCCACATGTAACATGGCTCTAGTTCCATGGCTCCCTACCGCGCATTCACGCCTAGCCTTGACAACATAACAGAACGGCCCAATGACGCCCCGAAGGTAGCTGAGCACACTTCAGCTGTGCTTGCTCCACCCGATTAAGACTTCTGGCATTTGCATGTCAACAGTGCATCCAACTACAAAGGTTCAGAGCAGACGTGGTCTTTGTCACCCCAGGCAGTTTGATGCCCGAGCAGGCGATCATTCTAGGTTTCAAAGCATCTAACAACGAAGCAGAGTACGAAGCCCCACTAGCAGGCATTTGAATGACAAAAGACTTGGTGGTGAAAAACTTTCAATTCATTTCGATTCCCAGCTAATCACCAGCCAGACTACTAGGGGCAAATGCATGATGATCGTGGCAGCCGACTACTTCACCAAATAGGTAGAAGCAGAGCCCATGACGACCATGATTCAGACGGACATAGAGCGCTTCATATGGAGGAACATCATTTACCGATTTGGCATCCCTTAATCCATCGTCACCAACAACGGCCCGCAATTCGTGGGCAAAGATTTGGCGAAGTTCTTCAAAAAATATGGCATCAAGCAGCACATGTCTACACCAAGATATTCTCAAGGCAATAAGCAGGCCAAAGTATCCACCAAGATGATCCTCGACTGCCACAAGAAATCCCCCACCAGTAAGAAAAGAAAATGGCCGGACGAACTCCCTGGATGTCTATGGGCATATCGCACCACCAAAAGACGAGCAACCAAAAAGAGATGGCCACAAGCTTAAATCTGGCAGAGGAGAAGTGCGAGCAGACTATCACCCTCATCGCAACTTACCAGTAGTAATTCCTTTCCAGCTACAACAAAAGGGCCAAGATCTGGCAGTTCCAGCCTAAAGATCTAGTCTTAAGAAAAGCCTTCATCATTGCCCACAAAGAAGGCTCCAAAAAGATGGATCTCATCTGGGAAGGTCCGTACAAGATCAGCAGAATAAGCGGCAAGAGTAATTACACCCTCGCCACCATGAAACGATAAAAAGATCAAAAAGTAGTGGAGCTCCTACAATCTGAAGAAGTACCATGTGTGACCTCCCACTACATCAAAGCCCGAAGACTCAAGAAGCTCGGCGGGCAACCCCTCACAAGTCGAGGACTATCCAATTGTTATGCAGTTCTTACCTTACAGCTAAGTTCTCGTTCGTTTCACTCATTTTTCAATGAGGAATTCAGAAGTAATCACAACTTGGCTCGGTTGCATGCTTACAACAACTGATCACTCTGGCACTTCAAAAGAAGACTGCGCCCTTCTTAGGGACCCATCGCAAGAATTACGCCCCCCGAGGGACCAACCATGCTCTCCAGTGTGAGAGGGTAAACTAATTGCTCTTCAGTGGGAGAGGGTAAACCAATTCCCCGACACCCATATAGGTCAGCTCTCCAAGACGAGAGGATAAACTTTACACTCCGAATATCCAGACGTGGATGAGTCTGGCTGCCCTAGTATAACTAGATGCATGATGGCTTACGCCGGGATTCCCAGAATTAGCCATAATGGTCTTTTTCAAGGCTTAGCTAACTGAAGGATTTTGGGTCTCTTGGCCTAATCCGCAGAGAATCGGGCCCTAAAGACAGAGGGGGCACATTACGCAGTACACCCTATAGACGGCTGCCCTGGAACCCTAAAGCTGCTACCGAGTGCACTAAGGTAGCCTACAGATTCTGGAAGACTGCCTACAGCTTGCCCTTCGAGCAGTAAAGCCGTGCTAGACTTATACAACCGCACATTCTTGTGAAAGGTTAAACAAGCTAGCGCGCATATACGAAGTTTTATCCACTGCCGACATGCTACGTAGTCGATAAGCTTCACCTCTGCCAAGCGCGGAACAACCTACACCAAGTCCTAAAGTGTTGTGATACTTGCTACGCAACCTACGGAATTGAAGAAAGTCAAGGTTAACAGCCTAGTGGTTACGCGGACTTGTCTGCTTCTATAAGTAAGGCATCCGGCTGACAACCCTATGGCTAACAACTTTGCAAAGTTCTACACCAACACCTACGGCTGCATAGGCTACGCAAGCTTGTCTGCTTATAAAAAAGTAACATGTCTGCCACTGGTCTATCAAGTCTAAAGGTTAGGGCATGAACAAAAGAAGAGAAGATGAAGAAAAACGAAGGAAAACATGTTTATAAACAACTAGCAAAGGCCGAATGAGTTCAAGCAAAACAAGAGCTACAAGGAAAAACAAAAGGCTACCTAGAATACTACACTACAGTAGCTTGGACATCCCACGACTACTCGGTCGCCACACCTTCAGCAGCCGTAACGCTCTTAGCAGCGGCATCATCCTGCGATTCACCCCAAGCTACCCCAGCCTGGGCATTAACTTCTCGAACTACTTCACCAATGGAAGCCTAAAAAATAAAAGCAAGCAAGTTTTCCAGAGAAATAGAGAAGGTCTTGAAACCTCAAGCCCATCCTTCTTACTCTTCAGCTGCTCATTTTTCTTAAGCAGACTAACACGGACGCGTTACAGCTCATCCACTCCCTTCTTAGCATAAACAGCAAGTAACTTTTCATCATTTGCATAAGCAGCGAAATGAAGCTTAGAAATTGCAAACTCAAAATCTTGAATCTGAGGTATTGTAACATTCAATCTCCTTCTTTGTATTTTCATACTTAACTTGGATCGCATCAAGCCTAGTCTTCAAGTCAACGATCTCGTGGCGAGCGGTCTCAAGCTGTAGAGAAGTGAGGGCAGAAATATTAGACCCTTTCAAAGCAACGAGCTCAGAATCTGCCATAGTATTTGTCATCTCCTTAGCAGCCTTGCTATATCTGCATCATAGCAAGCAGAGCAGTCCTTCTATATTGGGTCGTATGCTTCACAAACGAGCTTGGGTAAACACCTTTTTGACGCCATTAACAAACGTGGCACAAGCGTCCATGTTTTCAAGAGATCTGGTTTCAAAAGCACATAGATCTCAACAGCCTCCCCAGAAGCAGGCTCAGTAAATTTCTCACAGCTGCCTACGCGAGCAGTTTCCTCATTCCCAGCAGGCGAATCAGTCTCAACAGCATAAGGAATGGGCCTTGGTGCCACTTTAACAGCAGAGTCCACCTTATCGCTCTTCATAATAGCAAGCCTCTCCAAAGGTGAACCGGACTTAGCTCCCAATAGACGTCTTTGTGCAAAATTCGGCACTAGGGACATGACAGGACCTTTATGCCGAACAATCCTATCAGCAATCGTACTAGCCATTCTTGACATGGCAGGCGCCACATGCTCAGATCTAGTAGCCTCATTTTTTGTCACCTTGGAAAAAGTCAAGTCAATCACAAGCCTGGAGGCAGTCAACGAACCCGCGCGAGCGAAAGAAATCTTTGGTTTTTTCTCAGCCGGCATCTCTTGAGCAGGCAGGGAATATCCATTTTCCCACTTTCACTTGCAGCAGAATCCACAACAGTGATTAGACGAGCCAATGCATCCACCTTGATCCTATTCACCTCCTCTTTTGGGAGCAGCCCACGTTTTTCCTGATGAATAGAGTTAAAGTAACCAACGCCATTCGTGGTACCTAGCAAGGGAGTTCAACCCAACATTCCAGCAGCTCATGAGGCCCGCAACCTCTTCATTTCTCTCAATCACCCGCCTAGCTCGCATCGTGTCCAAAAGCCTAAAAGGACATGAACCATGTGACTCACCTAGTACTGCGCCCTAGCACCACAATCTGCGGCCCCAGCCACACAAGCTGCCCTTGGTTCTAGCCAAGTCAAGCAGCTTAAAACAGTAGTCCCTGCCACAATACCTCATCGGCCTATGCCAGCCAACGTGCCGCACCACTCCGACGGCTGCCCCACGGTAGCACCATTCAAGAAGAAGACAAGGAAAATTAATTTTTTCTTACATCAGTGCGGCACGAAGAAGACGAAGAAAGCAACGAAAGACGGTCCTTTGCACGGGCAAGATGTAGAAGATTGCTAGAGGAGGGGGAACAAATATCCTCTAAGCTATCTCTCTCTTGTAGGGTAGAATAAATCGCTCTCCAAAGTTGATTTAATAACTACTTAAGGTGGACTTAAATAGGCTTTGAGAGAAATTTATTTCCCTTTCCTAGAAGGATCTAATTTCATATTAAAGAGAGAATCTACATCAAAATAGGAAGCAGTCCTAAGTTTCCTAAAGCAAGAAGATTTCTACACCTGCTGCCTTTTTCTGCGAGCAGCCTAACAGGTGTGAGGGCATTTGTGGAGCCAAAAATATTCACAAGGCGACACGTGGATTTTTGACAAAAGAAGACAAAACTACCCTTGGGGCATACCGGGATTCCCACGTGCAAACAGCAGGCAATTATCCCTCAACCAAGTCAAAAGTGCCCAAAATAGGTATCAACTTAAAACCTAATTTATTCATATATTTCCTATTTCATTATTTAGCTAATCAATAAGCTAAATATTATACCTATTCCATAATTCCTAAAACATTCCTTCTAAAATAATGATAATTAGCTAATTATTCCCTTAATTAGCATTTAGACCATTCACTTTACCCTAACTCCCACAAAAAGGCCGGCCACCTTTCATCCTTCTACCTTTTTTCCTTTATATGACAAATAATTAGCCAAGTTAATTAGGGAGTTATTGGCTAATTATTTTGTAACTCCTAATTAAACCCAAAAAAACCCTAGCCACCTCATATCCCTATAAATATACTCCCATTCTCATCAAAAAGAGGAGAAAAATTCCAACACTAGGGCAAAAATCCCAAAATTCTCTAAACACTATTTCTCTCTAAATTCTAACTTTGGCATCGGAGGTTCTTCGGCCAAAGCCCCTCCCATTCATCGTGGGCGCGTGAGGCTCTTAGCCTTAACCTATGGTGTTAATTGTTTCGTAGGTGCAAAATTGTCAAAGATCAAGGAAGGAGAAATTTGCATCCACATGTTTCATCTTGCATTCCAAACACATTGAGAAACCTCTCTTAAAAAAACAATACTTGGTTGATCAGATACTTTATTTTTATGAATCCACCCATTTTTTTAATTTCTTACATACTAATAAATGTAAGACATATTCGAAATGAACACGGTACTCAACCTTAGTACGTATTCCGTGAAGTAAACATTTGAAAGGAAAATAGAAAAAGAGTATTAAGGAATATAAAAATAGGTCCAAAGTGAATTTGAAAGAAGCATTTAGAGAAGACTTAAGAAGGATAAGGGCTTTTGGGCTTAAAAACTAAACTAATCAAAGTCGTACGAGCACGTAACGCCACCAAATGCCATTAAACCCACCAGAAAACCACCACGCGTCCTCTTCCCGCTTTTTACAGTTCTTGTGGGTTGGGACTGGGGACTTGAGAACCGAAAATTTATAACCCAACACGAAGTTTGGATTTTTCCTGGAACATTGGCGGAGAAATCTCTAGTTTCTGTCCGTTCTTCAAGAAGATCTGGAAATTCAATTCGAATTCTCATCTGTCGTCGCCATTTCCTCTTTTGGTTCAACCCTTTTGATCGATTTCAAAGCTTTGATGAAATTATTGGTCTTTTTGGAGTTTGTTTTTGGTGAAAAGCATCGAAATTGATACATAAATTTGATGTCTTTGGTTGAAAAGGAGATATCAAGCGTTGTTGGCTGCAGTGGTGGTGGTGGCTGTGTGGTGGGCGATGATGGCGACGACGATGACGAGGAATGCGGCGGCAGTGGTAGTGGTAGTGGTGGGTCGCACGGAAGATGCAGATGCAGTGAGGAGAAGGCAAAGAAGCAGAGAGGGTTTAGTGGTGGTGGGTTGTCAAGAAATTTCCGAAAGGCGAAGCAGGTGGTCCTGCATCCGTTTGGAAGATCCAAAAAGCAGCTTCCCAGAAAAGCCAAGCCAAGGGCTTCCGCTTCTGGTTCTGCTTCTGGATCTTCCTATTTTGCGCCGTCTTGTGCTTTTTCTTCAGGTAAGAGGTTTGGAGGAGGTGGCGGTGATGGTGGTGGTAATAAAGGTTGTTACTTTTGTTTCACGCAATCCCCAACTCTGGATTCCCCAAGGGGGTCTCAGACCAGTGACCCTGAGCACCCAAATTTTACTTTTGGGATGTTGAGAGCTTTTGTTGAGAGCAATGGATTTTATTCCAAAGATTGCAATCCCCACTTAGATATTGATGTTTCCTCATATAAAATGGATTGAATTTGAAGGATATTATTATCAATTTTTGCACTTTTTTGGTGTTTTTGCTGTGTGGAAGTGATGATCATTAAGAATTTTCTCGAACTGAACTGGGGAGGATTCCGAATTTTGATACCGATGGCAAGGGTGTTTGAATTTTTTTTTAAATTAAAAGCCTTTTGATCTCGGTGTCATGATAGTTTCCGTGCTTTTTGGCGGTTTTGATGGTGCACATTGGTTTTAAGAATATATGCTTTTAGGACAGCTTCTATGCAGCAGATGGAGAAACCAAGCTTTGATTTGATTTCAAGAACATATTCTTGTCTTTTTGTCGTGTGATTACAAATCTAAGCCTATAGTACATATGGGAAACCGCATTCGTCTTGCATTGCTTCCTGAAGAAATGGGGTGTACATTTGAAAGACGAGGAGTTTATTTTGATCAACTGTAGTAGTGGAAGAGGTTGAATTCTTTGAATTTGTAGTTTTTCGTTCATACATTGTGTTTTTATATAGTACTTTTTTTTTCTCTTTCTGTTATTGTGTAGATTGTAGAATGTAAAGTTTAAAACTTTGTCAACCCAATGACTGAGTCCGGGGGTGCCTCATTTACAGGCGTCTTGGATGAGATATTGCGGTCATGCTGTTGAGCATCTACGGTGTGCCCTTTTCTACCTTTATTCCGTTTTCACTGGACTTTGGTCATCTGAGTGGAATTCTTGTATTCTGTTTTGAGAATCTCTTTTTTTTTTTTTTTTTTTCCGGTGTAACGATGAGGTGTTGAGCCAGATGTTTTACAAGTTCATGCATTATTTTGCTATAATCTTTTCAGAATACCTAGATGTTTTTACATACAAATTAGGCTAGCAGCTGCCAATTTGTTGTAGATAATTGTCTGGAAAGGAAACCAGTATAATCTCTGCTTTTGCTTCTTAATTATCTTATAGATCATGCATTTTATGTTGAACATCATCAAAATAGATACACAGTTAACTAATGCCTCGTTTGGTGTCTAAGATTGGATTCGTTTTGGATAAATCATTATGATTAAATGTATATATGAAGGTGGACGTAGATGATTTTTCTTTTTGAGGGGATTAGATTAGAAGGGATAATTTCCCTTCGGGACTAATACGTTTTCTTCCTTCAAAGTTGGACAAAATTTCATTATTTCTTCCTTCAACTTCAATATAGTGAGTTATCTAGTTCAATCCTAGGCACCAAACGAGCCCTGAATTTTGGGCACTATCAGGGTTCGAAACTCTGGACGTAGCCTACTCCTACCCATCTCCTTGTTAATGGACAGAATCGGAAATTTGCTTCGACAAAGGCTCACCATAAAGAAACTTGATTCCTATAATCTTTGCGTGTGTCTCTGGCAGGAGCAGCTTACGGATACAATTTGTTTGATGCATCACTAGATTTTCAGTCCTTAAGCTCAAGAGAGCAGGATTAAGTTGTGTTTTCTGGGGTTGGTTATGATGGATGAACGATACCAATTGCTTTTGTTGGCCAGCATCAATTGGTGACCGTGGCAAGGTGGTGAGGGTAGTTGTGAGAATGTATATTGTTGTGATTTTTTTCTCTAAGCCTCCAATTGTCTTAGGATTTTTAGACACTATGAAGCTTAAAATTCAGGATTCATGACATCCAGATTGCATGGATTTTTTATTCACATTGGATTTTAAATTTTATGTTTATAAACCCGAATAAAGAAATTAGTACATTTTAGTTTGAAAGTGATTACTTTTGTGAAACTTTCAAACAGGGGTATACTTGCACTCCCATCTCAACATCAATAACTTACGTCGCAAGGAACCCGGTGGTTGATAACATTTACATGTAAGCGCTAAACAGTAGAAAAAGAGAAAAAAGTTTTATACTGTTTTTCCTTTTTTAGGTTTGTGAAGCAGGTCAGTGTGATAGGCTAATGGAGTCCGCAAGATTTAAATTGAGTAGTTAGGATTTCTTGGTCCGTCGGTTCAGACATAGAGATCGGGAGCAGATCTCAATTCAGGTGAAAAGGTTTGCATTCAACAATATCTTGGAGACTTGAACGGAGATGAAATGTGATCAAAATCCAAAATCCGATTTTGTCCCCACCCATTACCATTTCACAGAATCTGCAAAAGTAGCCCAAAACTTTATTTTCTGCATTTGGCAGATGATGACAAAGGAAAAGGAAGACAACCACGGGGATGGAGTCTGGACCACGCACAAGGATGGGCCAAATCTCGTGGTTCCCCCTCTAGTGCCAGTTACTAGGAGATTCACCCTCGAGCAGAGGGACGGGCCAACACCCAAAGAGACTAAGGTCATCTCCAACCGAAGGGTCTAGAAGATCGAAAATAGTTTTAAAATCGTTTCTAACTGAGGCCAAGCCAAAGGGCTTGTGGGATCCACTGGACAAAAAAGGGCCAAAGGGCCAACTGGCCGACCCAAATGAGCCAGTCAGCCGGTCCCAAGTCGAGCTGGAATTCAAATGCAACGGTTAGCTAGCCGTTATTTTTGAATTTTTATATTTATTTTATTTTTTACAAAATTTGTTTAAAACATTTTAAAAACTCTTTTTTTTTTCCTATACCTTCCTAAACCATTAAACATTACATAACATTAAGTAACATGAAACAATATTAAACAACGTTAAATAACATTAAACAACATAAAAAAAAACATTTAACAATATGAAACTTAAACAACATTTTTAAAAACATTTAACAACATAAAACTTAAACGTCTACTTCATGCTATTTTTGGCCCAAAGATGTGGAACAAGATCCTGTTGTAGATACTTGTTTGTGGCACGGGAACGTATCATTCTATAGCGTCTCATGTACTCATTTATAAAGATACTACTAGCTCTTGGATTGAAAGGCAAATTAGGCCCATCATATATTTTTGCACGAGCCATTCTTGACCTATTTGAATTGTCTTGGTAGTCATCAGACTCTCCATCAATATACCCATTTCGCTCATCCTCCACAATCATATTGTGTAATATGATGCAAGACATCATGATAGAGTCCAAATTTTCTCAACTCCACCCTCTTGCCGGTTCGCTAATGATCTGTCATCGTGCTTGTAGAATACCAAAAGCTCTCTCAACATCTTTCCGGCATGCCTCTTGGTGTAAGGTAAACAACTTTTCGGCATCATTCATAGGGTTTGGAATTGCTTGGACAAGTGTTGCCCACTTTAGGTAGATGCCATCTGCCAAATGATATCCCATATTGTACTGACGACCGTTAATGTAGTAGTTAAGTTGAGGTGCTTTACCTTTCGTTAGGGTATTGAAGAAGGGTGAATGCCTAAGAACTGTAATGTCATTTTGGGATCCAGAGACTCCAAATAAAGCATGCCAGATTCATATGTCATACGAGACAACCGTCTCTGACACAACAATTGGCTTTCTCGACCTTCCGTAGAAGCCTCATTGCCATCTGGTGGGACAGTTCTTCCAATCCCAATGTATGCAGTATAATGACCCTATCATGCCTGGAAACCCACGGTCTTCAGTTTTGTGAATGAGCCGATCCCGATCTTCTTGATTTGGCTTACGGAGGTACTCATCTTTGTAAAGCTGAATAATTATGTTATAAAATCCAGCAAGAGTATCAAGGCATGTAGACTCAGACATACCATGGGTTTCATCCATCGAATCAGGCCATCATTCAGAGTGCAATAGTAACCTTCTGATAAGGTGAGAAACCAGGGCAGCCTGTTTTGTCCCATTTTTGTCGAAAGTATGGATTGACCTTCGAATGGAGGATTTGACCATTACGCAAGAAGAGATACAAGCACATGTCCAGAACACCACAATGGATCAATACGTGCAATATCATATGAGCAAAGTTACAAAATTTAAGTAAAAAAACATACTTACGACTCGATAGTACAACGTTGAGTGTGAGAGCACATGGCATGCGTATCCTCCATCACCAAAAATATTATAATACCATCCAAAATCCGATGTTGTACAGCCAATCGGATTGGGTTACTGCACGTGATCCTCATAAGCCCCCCCTGCTCATCTTTTGTTTTCATCACATTGAAAAACTGAAGTTCCAAATGCCAAAGCCCACGCCCTTCCCATTATTCTTCCTTTATCCCAGATCCTAGAAAATCCCAACCCTCCCCCTCTTACTTCCCCACTCTCTGGAAACCTAACTTTCCCATTAGTTCATGAAGTAATCATGGAGCAGCTTAACTGCGCCATTGATGACAATACTTTAACCTGTATATTCTGCCCAATGGGTTGCTTTCTCTTTCCAATTTTCAGTTGGGAACCGCCAGATTTCCATGGATTGATTGGAAGGGGAAGTGAGAGATGATGGTCTTTGCTAATTATGGCTGTCAACAACTAACTCCATTTACCCATTTGGAAAGGGTACCTAAAACCCTCATCCAATCCCTCCCCACCAAATTTGGTAGCTTTTTCCTGCTGCAAAAACCCATCTCCATTGTTTTGTGTTTTTGGAGTGGACCCATCTCATAGTTTTTGCTTTTCTTAAATTTGTACTCTTTTTTTATTTTATTGTTATTTTACTAAAGGCGGTTCCTTTGTTTACTAACAGTCCAGGGACAGATGAGGATGGGATTGAAGGTTCGAGACTTCAGTGGACAATTTTTTAATTCAATAACAATTTTGTAGTAATCCCAAGTTTTTGTCTGCCAGTTTGGTTTTTCTATAAGTAGGGTTTGCACCTGAGAGACTTAGTTGAGCTCTGCTTGCTTGTACTGCAGCTGAAGAAAGGTTAGGCTGTACGCAATTATTTTCTTGCCTAATTTATTTATTTTTTAATTTTTTGTTTAGTAGCAAATATCTGGTTCTGATCACTTTTAGGAAGATGGCTGTTTTTCTTTTTGATGCTAGAATTGTTGTTGACTCCTAGTTTTTGATTTTTCTGATACAAGCGAATGAATAAACGATGTTCTACTTTAAACTAATCCAACTTGAAGGGAATTTGAACTCGGGCTCATAGGGAATTTAAACTCATAGTCTTGATTTAGTTACTTTGGCTGCTTGAATTACTAGTTGTTTCTACGTTTTTCTTACCTGTGTTTGCTTTAATGAAGTAATTGGTTCTTAGATAATTGTTCAAGATATCAGATCAACTTGAAGTTCAGTAATTGCTCTACATTCACTAAAGTTTCTGTAGTAATTAGTTTCACTTGTTTCTGTCAGTTTTTGTAAACGCTAAGGATCTTTGTGTTTATACTGTTTTGAGAAGAAAGAGGTCTGTTGATGCAGTCGTGTAAAAGTTTTGGTATTTTCAGCATCATTAAAGCTTATTAGTAAAAAATCCTGAGCTCTGCTACTGATTTTTTTCGTCCAGTATTCCAATGATCCGAACGGCGATTGATATGATGAAAATAAACTCAATGATTACTAGAATCAGCCTATACTGTTTTATGGATCAATGCTAGCAATATCTTCAGAAGGGTTTCCAACTTTTCGTGTTACCATGCTTCTTATATCTTTCTGATTAGTTTGTTTTCTGTTCGCAGTTTGTGCGAGAATGTCTTCTTCTAGACCTAGTAACTCATCAAGCAATCCAGGGCGGTCTAGACACAGCTCTAGAATCATTGCTCAGACAACTGTTGATGCAAAGATTCATGCCGATTTTGAGGAATCGGGTGGTTCCTTTGACTACTCGAACTCAGTCCGTGTTGGCAGTTCAGTTGGTGGAGATCAACAACCTAGGTCCGACAAAGTGACCACTGCTTATCTCCATAACATACAGAAAGGCAAGACGATCCAACCGTTTGGATGCTTGCTAGCCTTGGATGAGAAGACTTTCAAGGTCATTGCATACAGTGCGAATGCCCCTGAAATGCTGACGACAGTCAATCATGCAGTCCCAAGCGTCGGGGAATCCCCTGTTCTTGGCATAGGAACAGATATAAGAACAATTTTTACCGCCCCTAGTGCCTCTGCACTGCATAAGGCCCTCGGATTTGGAGAGGTTTCTCTCTTAAATCCCATCTTAGTTCATTGCAAGACCTCTGGCAAGCCTTTCTATGCAATAACTCATCGAGTAACGGGCAGTTTGATCATTGACTTTGAGCCCGTGAAGCCATATGAAGTGCCTATGACTGCTGCTGGGGCGCTGCAATCGTACAAGCTTGCTGCCAAAGCAATTGCCAGATTGCAGTCTTTGCCTAGCGGGAGCATGGAGAGGCTTTGTGATACAATGGTCCAAGAGGTTTTTGAACTCACCGGTTATGACAGGGTGATGACTTATAAATTTCATGATGATGATCACGGAGAAGTGGTCTCTGAGCTTACGAAGCCTGGCCTGGAGCCATATCTAGGGTTGCATTATCCATCCACTGACATACCTCAGGCTGCACGGTTCCTATTTATGAAGAATAAGGTCCGCATGATTGTCGATTGTCGTGCGAAACTTGTGAAGGTGTTTCAAGATGAGAAGCTTCCGCTGGATCTCACATTGTGCGGTTCAACTCTGAGAGCCCCACACAGTTGCCATTTAGAATATATGAAGAATATGAATTCCATCGCATCTCTTGTTATGGCAGTAGTTGTTAATGAGGGGGATGACGAGGTGAGAGATCCTGATTCTGTTCCGCCTCAAAAAAGAAAGAGACTTTGGGGTTTGGTAGTATGCCATAATACTAGTCCAAGATTTGTTGCTTTCCCTCTCAGGTATGCCTGTGAGTTTTTAACTCAAGTGTTTGCAATACATGTCAATAAGGAGATAGAGATGGAAGATCAGATGGTTGAGAAGAACATCCTGCGCACCCAAACGCTGTTGTGTGATATGTTATTACGAGATGCACCCCTAGGTATTATGTCACAGAGCCCTAATGTTATGGATCTAGTGAAATGTGATGGAGCTGCCCTATTGTACAAGAACAAGGTATGGAGACTTGGAATGACTCCGAGTGACTTTCAGCTTCATGACATAGCTTCATGGCTCTCCGAGTACCATATGGATTCTACGGGTTTGAGTACAGATAGCTTGTATGATGCAGGATTCCCTGGGGCTCTTGCTCTTGGTGATGTAGTATGTGGAATGGCAGCTGTGTGGATAACTTCCAAGGACGTGCTCTTTTGGCTTCGATCCCACACTGCTGCAGAAATTCGATGGGGTGGTGCAAAACATGAAACAGGTGAGAAAGATGATGGTTCTAAAATGCACCCTAGATCATCATTCAAGGCTTTCCTTGAAGTTGTCAAGACGAGGAGCTTGCCTTGGAAGGACTATGAAATGGATGCAATTCATTCTTTGCAGCTTATTCTGAGGAATGCTTTCAAAGATGTTGAAACTACCTTGGAAGCAAACACCAAAGCAATCAATGTAAGGCTTAGTGACCTCAAACTTGAAGGGATGGAAGAACTGGAAGCTGTGACAAGTGAGATGGTCCGTTTAATTGAAACAGCCACGGTTCCAATTTTGGCTGTTGATGTTGATGGGCTGGTTAATGGGTGGAATACAAAAATCAATGAGTTAACTGGTCTTCCTGTTGATGAAGCAATCGGAAAGCATTTGCTCACACTCGTGGAGGATTCTTCGACTAGCGTGGTGAAGAAAATGTTGGACTCGGCATTGCATGGTATGTCACTCATTTACCCTATTTGACAGTTTAGGCATTTTAGATTTTCAATTATTACTGGAAATAGCTATATGCTTGTATGGATATGTATTAGGTTTTCAATTATAGTCCTCTGTTTGTATTAAACTCATCCTTTTTTTTCCTGGTCAGGCAAAGAGGAACAAAACATCCAATTCGAGATAAAAACACATGGTTCTAGGGCTGATCTTGGTCCCATCAGCTTAGTTGTGAATGCTTGTGCAAGTAGAGACATTCGGGAAAATGTTGTGGGTGTGTGTTTTGTGGCACAGGATATCACTGGTCAGAAGAATGTGATGGACAAATTCACCCGGATCGAGGGTGATTACAAAGCGATTGTACAAAACCCTAGCCCCTTGATTCCCCCAATATTTGGTACAGATGAATTTGGCTGGTGTTCTGAGTGGAATTCAGCAATGACAAAGTTAACAGGGTGGAAACGAGAGGAGGTAATGGATAAAATGCTTCTGGGAGAGGTTTTTGGGATCAACATGGCATGTTGTCCTCTCAAGAGCCAAGAATCTTTCGTAAATCTTGGTGTTGTACTTAACCATGCCATGACAGGCCAGGTGTCCGAAAAGCTTCCCTTTGGTTTCTGTGCTCGTAGTGGAAAACACATAGAATGCCTGCTGTGCGTGAGTAAGAAATTGAACAGTGAGGGCTCAGTCACTGGGGTCTTTTGCTTCTTGCAGCTTGCTAGCCCAGAGCTGCAACAAGCACTTCATGTCCAACGCTTATCAGAACAAACTGCTGTGAAGAGATTGAAGGAATTGTCTTATATTAGAAGGCAGATCCGGAATCCTTTAGCCGGTATAATATTTTCTCGGAAAATGATGGAGGATACTGAGTTGGGAGCAGAACAACAACGGCTTCTGCATACGAGCGCCCAGTGCCAGCACCAGCTCAACAAAATACTGGATGATTCAGATCTTGATACCATCATTGATGGGTATGATTTAGTCGTTGAAGACTGATTTATTTTACCTTGGATTTTTTTTTTTTAATTCACATTAAGCTACACAGATTGGATAATTAGTTTATTGTAGATCTGTTTGTCTGAAACAACTTACATGCTGGCACCTTGATATCCTTACAACAACCCGCTTTAGGTTCATAGAATGGCAGATTAATCCGAAACATGTTCTTTTCTGGAGAAGCTATTGACTTTGTTTATTCTGACTGGACAATGTTTCTTTGTTTTTCTGATCCCTCGACAGCTACCTGGACCTGGAGATGGTCGAGTTTACATTGCATGAAGTACTGAATGCCGCTGTCAGTCAAGTCATGATTAAGAGCAATGCCAAGAGCGTCCGCATTGTCCACAATGCAGCGGAAGATATCATGACTGAGACGTTATATGGGGATAGTCTTAGGCTTCAACAAGTCATAGCTGATTTCTTAGCCGTATCAGTTAGTTTTATGCCAACTGGAGGCCAGCTTACTATCGAAGCTAATTTGACCAAAGATCGGTTAGGACAATCCGTTCAGCTCGTGCATTTGGAGCTCAGGTACAGCTTCACAATTGAATTCATAACCTACTACTGATTTCATGTGTAATTTGGTTGCTTGTATTACAAGTTAAGCAATTATCACGAGATGCTGATTTGATATATTGAAACAGGATCACACACGCCGGTGGTGGGATTCCAGAAGGATTGCTGAACCAGATGTTTGGAAACAACGGAGACATATCTGAGGAGGGCATTAGCCTGCTCATCAGCAGTAAACTAGTGAAGCTCATGAATGGAGACGTACGGTATCTTAGGGAAGAAGGCAGGTCAACCTTCATGATATCCGTAGAACTCGCTGCGGCACACAAGATGTAAGTCCTAAGACAATTTTCAATGGCAGATGACACAGATCGTCAAGTGTACATACAACTTTTTCCGTTGAATCATTCGTGTTGGTTTTAACCTGCAAATCCGCATGTCTGTCTCGCGTTCTTTAAATGGTCTTGGTTTGTGGTGGATTTACAGAACTTTAGAGCAATGTGTGAAGAAGAACAATATAAAGAGAAACGGTAAGAGATGTTGCACTTCCTGCTGAGGATGAAGTTTGTAATTGTCCGCCATTTCATGTTTTTTGGCTTAATTATGTCTTCTTATAATTTGTCAACCTAATTAAATTTTATTTCGGTCTGTTTTCTCATCCGAAAGTGGTAGGAAACTAAAAGATTTATCCATATAAAGATGGGAACTTTAACAAAAAACTACGGTACTGTTTATTTTAATGAAAAAACATATTTTTACACAAAAAAATCAATTTTGGTACTATTCATTTTATTCTTTATTTTGTCTTTATCGTTAAAAATCAAAGTTTTCAAACTTTTTTCATTGGTTTTCTTTATAAAGATAGGAGTAGTGGTTTATTGTTATTTGTCACTAAAAGTTACTTCACTTTAAAGTTGAGCAGAAAAAAAATATTTGGTAAAAATAAAATAATCTGCTTATTTTAAAGGAAATGACTTTCATGCCTATAGGTTGCTTTTGAAAGTTGTGTTAACAAAGTTGAGCCTTCAATGAATATTTTCAATTCTTGTAATACGTTCATTAATTGCAAACAAATAACATTATTTATCCTTCTAGACTTATTGGAAAGCAAAGTGATCACCATCTTTCATTACAGACCCTAACCTCTTACACCACCAATGCCATTATCACCACCATTGTTGCCATCACCACCACACCACAATCACGCCACCACCACTAAAACCACCACCACAACCATACTCACCACCTCTACCATCATAACCACAACTGCCAATCCTTGTCGCTGCCACCACCACCACCCTCACCATAAATGTGGATGCAAAATTCTTCATGCTTGATCTTGGACAAAATTGCACCTACAAAACAAATAACACATTTGGTCAAGGTCAAGAGCCTCACGTGCTCACGATGAACAGGGGGGCTTTGGCCAAAGAACCTCTAATGCCAAAGTTAGAATTTTGAGAGATAAGTGTTTGGAGGAGAATTTTTGAGTGTTTAGCACGAGTGAAAACTTAGCTTTTTAAAGAAAATGAGGTCAAATATATAATGCATGGCCGGTCCCTTTGGGAGAGAAGGTGACCGGCCTCTTGTGTATTTTTTGGTTGTGATTGATAGTTTAATTGGCAATTAATGGATTAATTAGGTAATAAATCCATTAATTAGCCAATTAACATAATTTAAAAGGAATGTTTTGGGGGTTACTTGTGGAGAAGATGAATGAAATAGGTTTCGAATAAATATCTATTTTGGGCACTTTTGACTTAATTGTGGGATGTTTGCCAACTGCTCGTGCATAGGAATTCCGGTGCTCCTCAAGGGCATTTTTGTCATTTTTACTCAAAAATCCACCAGTCGCCTCTTAATTATTTTTTTGGCTCCACAAGAAACACAACCGCCATCATTGTCAACACAACCACAACTGCCATCATTGCCAACACAACCATCGCTGCCACTATCACTGTTGTCCCTGCCCTTACTACCATTATTACCTCAGTAGCCCAACCACCACACCACTTTATTGGTACCACCACCACCACCATCACAACCATTGCCTTCACCACCATTGTTATTATAAATAATTATATCACTTTCACATCAAAAAATTTATAAATGCATTTACATTGCTTTTCACACCCAACACTTTTAAAAATACAATTACCAAACGTTCAACTGCTTTATTTTAGAGCTGATATTCTTAAATATCAAAACAAATTTTTTGAACTCTAGGCCTGATTGCGGAAAGAAAATTGTGACGGCCCATCGGTCCGTTAGTTTTGACTCGCTTTTAGTGCGCCCACTGAATCAGCTGTGTCTGGTTTCGCACATCGTCGCCGTCGTTTGCGTTTCTCTCTTCATCTCATCTTCTTATTTAAATCAATACATTTACAGCAGCCAATCAAGCAACAAGTCCAGGAGCAAAATCTACACCTTGGATTCAGATGATGGACATTAAGGCTGTTTCGTTCGCCGCCGAGAACCCTCCGCTCGCGGAGCTCCTCGCCGCCAAGCTCGCCGGAATCTCTCTCCCCACCGACGCCTCTCTCCCTCCCGATTCCCCTTATTCTTTGCAATTCTCCAATGGGTAAACCCTAAACCCTTTTACTATTTGCCCCATGAAATTTGTTTGTACCATTTTTTTTTGTTTTTTTTTGTTTTTTTTTTTTTTTTGCAAAAGGTTAAACTACATTTTCAAAGCATCTCATAAATCTTTGGATTTAGGTTGAAATTGCATGGAAAAAATGTACTTCTCCGATACATCGGCCGAATTGCGAAATTGTATGGTGACAATCCATTCGAAGCCGGGAAGATTGATGAGTGGCTTGAGTACGCGCCTGTGCTTTCACAGGGTTCTGCGTTTGAGAGTGCTTGTAAACATTTGGATGACTATCTGGGAAGCAGTACCTTTTTTGCTAATCAATCTTTGTCCATCGCCGATATCGCAATCTGGTCAGGTCTTGCAGGTATAGCTTTGCTTCTCTCACGGTTTGTTAGTCGTTAATTTTGATCTTTATATGGCATGGTTACGAATAAGTAGAAATTTAAGGACAAGTAACATTAAAAGTAGTGCTTTTTGGAGGTTTGGGTCTGCTTCTGTAAGAAGCACTTCTGCTCGAGAGCAATTCTGCTAGACGTGCTTTTATTGTAACCATTGTCAATTTTTATTAAAAGAGGTACTTTCTGAAGGAGCACCTAGCAGGTGTTTTTCCAGAAAGCGCCTCTGTGACCCGGAAATGCTTTGTAACTTAATCTACCATACTAGTTAGAAGCGCTTTGGCTGTCAAAAAGGCAAATCCCGAACTGGCCCTAATACGTTTTTCTTAGCAGGAACTGGGAAAAGATGGGAGAGTTTGAGGAATTCAAAGAAGTATCCAAACCTTTCTCGGTGGTTCAATTCACTATTAGCCGAATATGGTGATGCCCTGAATGAAGTCACAGCTACCTTCATTGGCAAGAAGGGCTCAGGAAAGCCAACCGCAACTAAAACAAAAGGCACTCAGGCCGATCAGCAGTTGAAGAGTGTAAATGGAGATGCATCTGAGAAAGGTAAAGCAGGAAGCAAACCAACATCTGAAGTAGATCTTCCAGAAGCGGAGGTTGGAAAGGTTCGACTGAGATTTGCACCAGAGCCCAGTGGTTATCTTCACATTGGGCACTCAAAAGCAGCATTATTGAATCAGTATTTTGCTCAGCGGTATAAGGGTCAGCTTATTGTGCGGTTTGACGATACAAATCCTGATAAAGAAAGCAATGAGTTTGTGGACAATCTTCTCAAGGATATTGAGACTTTGGGTATCAAGTATGAAACGGTTACCTATACTTCAGATTACTTCCCGCAGTTGATGGAAATGGCTGAGAATCTGATTCGCCAGGGTAAAGCATATGTTGATGATACGCCACGTGAGGAGATGAAGAAAGAAAGGATGGATGGCATTGAATCAAAATGTAGAAACAACAGTGTAGAGGAGAATCTAAAATTATGGAATGAAATGATTGCTGGGTCTAAGAGGGGTAAGGAGTGCTGTGTCCGTGGGAAGCTGGATATGCAGGATCCAAACAAATCTCTTCGAGATCCTGTTTATTATCGCTGCAATCCAACACCACATCATCGGATTGGGTCCAAGTACAACTTATACCCAACTTATGATTTTGCTTGTCCATTTGTTGATTCTATAGAAGGTATTACACATGCACTTCGATCTAGTGAGTATCACGACCGCAATGCTCAGTACTATCGAGTTCAAGAGGATATGGGACTGCGAAAAGTGCATATCTATGAATTCAGTAGGTTGAACATGGTTTATACGCTTCTTAGTAAGCGCAAGCTTTTGTGGTTCGTTCAGAATGAGAAGGTTAGTGGATGGGACGATCCTCGTTTTCCAACTGTCCAAGGAATTGTGCGCAGAGGTCTCAAAGTTGAAGCATTAATACAATTCATTCTTGAGCAGGTAGGACACTAGTCTGTCGTAGTATTATGCATCAAAGAAGTTATGAGCTATGCCTATAACATATAAATATATAATGCCTGACCAATGCTCCTTTTATGTCCTTAATTTCACAATTGTTTTTCCTTACTTGGTACTATTTTGTATACAAAAGGCGAGAATTCAATTTATAATCTTCTGAATGATTAATTTTGTAACTGATTTTATACTATTATGTTTTAGGGGGCTTCAAAAAATCTTAATCTCATGGAATGGGACAAACTCTGGACTATTAATAAGAAGATAATTGATCCTGTATGCCCAAGACATACCGCCGTCATCGAAGAGCGGCGCGTGTTGTTGACCCTGACTAATGGTCCTGAGAAACCATTTGTCCGCATCATTCCTAGGCATAAGAAGTACGAAGGTGCTGGGGAGAAGGCAACAACATACACAAGGTGGATATGGCTAGATTATGCTGATGCGGAGTCCATCAAAGTAGACGAGGAAGTAACCCTAATGGATTGGGGGAACGCCATTGTTAAGGGAATTGAGAAAGACACTGACGGAAATCTCAAACTCACAGGGGTCTTGCATCCTGAGGGTTCTGTCAAGATGACAAAATTGAAGCTCACCTGGCTCCCTGAATCAGATGAGCTAGTTAAGCTCTCATTGATGGAGTTTGATCATCTGATAACAAAGAAGAAGGTATGTCGCAATCAACGAGTATTAAGTTATTACGTCTTAGCATGTTACTTATGAATTAATCTGTGGATTGCAAACACCTCGGATTTTCTTTCCTCAAGGACAAAAACGGAACTTGGGGGTCTATGGCTTATCTGTAGTAAGCTGATTCTTTTCTTTAAAGTGGTGTATATTACGTACAGGCTGAGTTATCTTTTCTGTTTTTGTAACTTGTGACCTCAGCTCGAGGAAGATGAGGATTTCGTCGATGTTGTTAACCCATGTACCGAAAAGGAGACCGCAGCGCTTGGGGATTCCAACATGCGAAACCTTAAGCGTGGGGATACATTGCAGCTGGAGAGGAAAGGATATTTCCGATGCGATGTTCCCTACCTCAGGCCTTCAAAACCCGTTGTTCTATTTGCAATCCCCGACGGCAGGCAGCAGACTGGATCGAAGTAAAACCTTTACAATTTTCAGGTGCTTTATGTTCAACTGCATTGTTGATTTCGTTTTGATTTAACAGTTTTTTAGTTGGAACAGATTGAAATGTTTTATCTAAAACTTGAAGTTATAGATGAATTGCCGTTCATGTTCTGCTTGTATTCGAACAGGGACCTGATTTCTGCACTTCACGTGTGCCTGCATGCTCCTTTCTGGCTTTTGTGTTGAATAAATCAAAGGCGAAACGACGGGCAAACACAAGGGGAGGAGTACAGAGGGAGAAAAAAAAGTGCGCGGAAATCATTTTCCATCCGAATATTGTATACGTAACCGTAGTTTGAATGTTAATGCATCGCCGTAGTTTGAACGTTAATCCAAAACAAATAGGTCCATAATTTCACTGCAAGCTTTGTGGTTGATTGAGTTGGAAGAGAAAAGTCGAGTAAATACGAAGAGAGCAAACGCGTTTTCTTTTCTTTCGACTTTCTTTTGACCGAAACGTTGCGATGATAGTTAAACAATAGTGTCATTAGCAACAGCTAATCATGTTTTTAACCTAATAGGGTTTATTTATCATATCCAAATTAAGCTTTTTAACATGTTTAGTCATATAATGCACCTAATCCCTCCCAACTCATGCTAATTGTTTATTCTACATTATTGTTTCTTTGCCATTACCATACAAAACATGTGAGCTGGATGTGCTTTTCAATTCAGGTGCATTTTTGCTCACCACCCTCAAGTGGTGGTAATGCTGATCACTTTATTTATTATCGTTGAATGAATTTAAATTTCGATATTTGTGTCTTTCTACACAGATCTCAAAATTTAAACTCATTTGACGGCGATGAATAGGGTGGTGAACAAAAATATTGCCTTTCAATTCTTATATAGTTTGGAACAAATAAATCTAACAATTGTCACTTAATACTACGGCCTAGTAGTGGTGGTGTTCCTCTTCACATGCAAGTGAGAGGTTTTAGGTTCGATTCTCGCAAGATGTGAATTTGAACCACATTATTGCTAGTCCATTATGAGGTTTAGCTCACTCATCCACCCCTGAGGCTTAGCTCACTCATCCCCCCCTGAGGCTTAGCTCACTCATCCACTCCCTTAATGTAGTAAATATTGTATGTAAAAAAAAAAAAAAGTAACATTATTTTTGTAGATGACGCTTTACCGCAGTGTCGGAAAAGAATAATCCCTATGCACTCTGGCGTGGGTTCATTCCCCACCTCCCCCAGTATGTCAAGTCAGTAACATCTGCCATGCATTTTGTTTTAACTTTCTCGCTCAATAATGATATAGCCATAATGGAGTCCCCGTTGCTTATAAGTACTTCTCGTTCTGAAGTCCATTGTTATGAATAGAAGCCAACAAATTTAACTCAAGTGAAAAATTACATGTAAAAAATCTTGAAGGAACAACCACAGAAGCAAAAATGTAAACAACTTTTGATTAATCAAAGAGAGAGGCTGCATACAATGATCACCATCCCACCAAACTGTAAAACAAACACAAACACAAACACATACAAATTCAAAGCCTCTCTACCCTTCCCTAGGCCTTGGGTGCAAGCCTAGACTTGATTTTCTTAACCTCCTTAGTTCCCACCTGGAATGTCTTAGTCAGCACATGATCCGGCACCTCCGGCGTGGCCGCGAACAATGTGAGTGCAATGTTCACCGTGCCCTGCAGCTGAGAGTTGAACCCAGCAATCACGGAAGCCGGACCCTTCCCGTTGTTGTTCTGGAAGTGAACCAACCCTTTGGGGAACACAAAGACTTCACCTTTCTGGATGGTTTTGCTGATGAGCTTGTTTGCCGTGGTGATGAATCCGACGTCCAATGCTCCTTCAAGAACGTAAACAATTTCCGTGGCTCTGGGGTGGGTGTGAGGCGGGTTAATTCCACCGGGGGCGTAGTCGATTCTGGCGAGCGAGACGCCGAGGGTGTTGAGGCCGGGGATTTTTTGGACATTGGCTGCTGTCACCAGGGAGCCGAATGTGTTGTTGGTGAGGCCTGGTTTGGCTAGTCCGGCGCTGAAAAAGTCCTCTGCGGTTGCATTTGCTGCGTCCTTGCAGACGAACCCATTGACTTTCACGCCTGTTACCGCAGTTGAGTTGGATTAAGCAAAACTTGTACTTAATTTTCAATTGGGTTTTCTTAATCAGGTTCTTGTGTGTTAGTTGGTTCATGTGCTTAATTCTTGGGGCTAATTAAATCTAAGGTCATGATTAGCTGGCTTAATAGCAAAAAAGTGAGAGAAAGTAAAGCTAACCAACAAAAAGTAATCAAAGAAAGGGTAATTAATCATGGTTTTTGTTCTAAATTTTTCCAGAAATCAAGAACTGCTCAATGTGATTGATCCATGATTACTGGGCTTAAACACAATAAAATAACCAAAAAAAAAATTATAAATTAAAGAAAAGCTGGAATATTCGACACAAAACTTTCCAGAAATCATTTACAACATGAAAAGCAACTAATGAACAGAGTCAACTTTATAATGGAGGGGACAAGGAAAAGTGGCAACTTTGTAGTCTTTTTTCTTTTGACATGAACTTCTGTGCTCACTTTTAGCAGTAGAATACTGAAACACTGGGAATATAGATAAAGAATTGATGACGAAGAAGAAAAGGGAGTTACCGGCGGCGTAGTCGGCAACGCAAATGTCCTGAAGCATGTCAGGATCAGCGGCAGAGCTGCCGAAGACGGTGGCAAGAGCCACAAGAAAGAGAGCAAAGACAGCCGCCATTGTTGGTGGTTGTAATTGGGAAGAAAATGCAGACTATTACAACAAGAAGACCAAAAGGGAAGAGAAAAGTGGATGTGTGAATGAATAGGAAATGATGGGTGGGCCGAGTACTTATAGCAGAGGAGTAGTTGATTGTTGAAGCTTTTGGTACGTATTGGTAAATAATTATTTTTGAATTATTATTGCATTCTCACTTACAAATAACGTATATTTACAGTACAAATTTCATAATCGTGACCGTTTAATTTCTTACTATCATTTGAAGATTATCCATACAAAAAAAAATCATTTGAATCGGACATCGTTTAATTATCCAAATGTTTCAAATAAATCAAATACAAAGTAATATATTAATGATAAACCGTCAATTTGTCTACATATTTTGATGGCTAAACGATCTCCTATTCGAATGATTTTTTGTACCGATGATCTTCAAATGAAGATTAAGAGATTAAACGGTTCTGATTATGAAATTCGTACAGTGAAAATACGTTAACTGCAAGTGGAAAGATGAGCACATCTCAAAGAACCCCATAGGCGGAATGTAAGTATTTTTATGCACATGTTTGTTTATTTTTGTTTCTTGATTCTTATTTTGATTTATCCAATACATATATCAAAACTAAACAGAAGTTTGCATGAAGTAAAACAAAATGTGCATAAATCATTTTTCAAAATCCAAACACTAAAAGTACATAAGAACGTGCAGAAGAAGAAGAAAAAGACGTGTGCAGAATTCACTTCCCGTAATTGAGACTGTCTGGTTTAGCTAAGCTGGTAATATTTGATTATTTGATGTCGATGTTGTGAGTGAAGGTAAAGGCAAAGCATGGGGCATGCCTTCGCCTTATGAGAGATTTGAACCCAAAGCTAAGTCATGATTCACATTTGAGTCCTTGACCATCCCTCTGTTTTTTGAGCAAAGCGTTGACCCCATGACCGGCCCTTCGCGACTACAGCAGATCTGACCCACATAAGATTTATGTTTTTCTATTTTTTATTTTTGAATATTTTTGTTTATTTTTATTTGTTCTTTGTCCTTAATTATAATTTGATGATAAATCGTATGAACGATTCTTCTCAACACGATTGTCTAATTCTATGATTCTTTATGCATCTTTTTTTTTTTTCAGTTTGTAATTTGATCCTGTGAGATGTATTACACAGTTTAATACGTGTGCATATTTTGTTTATTTATATTTTTATATATAATTGAACAGGTGTGCCAAATTTTGCAATGATAATTAACTGTTATGCGGTAGATATTCTGTTACAATGTTTGCAACCTAAATGTATAAGTGAGAAATCACTTATGAGAGCATTTTTGAAATATTAAGGCTCATACTGTATTGTCATCTCGAAGCTTTTTATTTGTTAAATAATAATATGAGCTAACTCTAAATCATATTTGTTTCTGATATAAAAATAATGGCATGTATAGTGCTACATGTGTTATGATTTTATTGCTTTTAATTTGACATTTTAGTTTTTGTAATACATTTTTTAAATTTCAACCAACAATTGAGAAGCAAAATTTTATTTGCTTCCCATTGGTAAGTAAGCCTTTGTACTTTTTCAGTTTGCACCTTTTTTTTTTGTGATTAGCTAGGTTGTACTTTTGTTTGAATAATTCAACTCATGGAAGGGGCGGGATTTGATCATTTGAGCTTTTTTTTTTCAATTTTATTATTATTAAAAGAATGAAGAATTCGAAATTATTAAAATAATTTAGAAAATGAGAGAGTTTCTAACTTAGGATGCATGAGTAAAAACTCAACATCTTATTTAAGAAAATATTGGACCACATGCATTTGATCATTTTAGTAAATACCAAGTAAAAGGCTACGAGCCACCTCATTCTATTCACTAAAGGGTAATGTTACAGAGACTAAATGTGTAGATTAAATTTGTAAACTAAAATCACAAGAAATAATTGGATTATCACTTAAATGTTTATTTTTTATATGTGACATGTTATTCATTTTCCAAATTTAGTCTACCTAACATTACTCTACATATAAATTGACCTTTTAACTTCAATGTGATGAGTCGATACATTCCATCTTTTTTTTTTGGTCAAATAATAGATTTGTTAGATTAGCCACCGACAGTTCGATAAATTCCATCTACTTTCCTTTTTTCAGACAACAAATTGTGAAACAAAAATTAGATGAAGTTGAAAAATAATTAATTTTGTCATTAGTTGTTCTTAATGTTGAACAAATTAGTTGTCCATTTGTTTTTTTATTACCAACAAAAGTTGGTACAATTAAAAATAGAAAGAAAAAAAATGGATAGGGGAATCGAGAATATGGATATATATTTCACCAAGCAAATAGGACAATCCATAAGATCTAAATTAAGATTTTAATACTATTATCAATATAATGCAATTGCAATATGAAAAATGAAATCTAAACATATAGGCAAAGAATATGCGAGATTAGCTATTCGGCAATAATCACGTGTGTGACACCTACTCTACTCTCTTCAGAAGAGGAGAGGGCCATTACACCCTCTGCATGTCCATCATCCACCAATTATACATGAAAGTAAACAAAAATGATTCAAGCACGGGGACTATGACAAGACCCGCAATGACAAAAACAATCAATGAAAACAATAATAAGAACAAAACGAAATTTCACGAGTATGAGCAGAGGCTACAAAATCTGAAACTGTAGACCACCAATAATAAGCATAAGTTTTTGCCTCAAAAGAAGTTAAAGCTTTTGCAACTTGATTTCCTTATCTATGAATATGTGCACACCTAAATCGCATTTGACGAAGTCGCCAGAAACAATTATTCCAATCCATCATAAGAAACCACGAGACCGCATTAGGAGCCTTAAACTAATAGGTTACTTGAAAGTATTATACGGGGCACCACAAGAACTACTTGGGCTACACCCGCCCGACGAGTGTAACTAAGTTGGTTAATGCAACGTGTCATCTTTTGGCATTTAAATTCGAATCTGTCTCTGTAACTTAGACAATATTAACTCAAATAAATGAATAAAAGTATTGTTTGCATGTGGAAGGTTGCCAATGCAATTGTTGTTTCCTTTGGTTGAGTTGTTAGAATGTATGCAAAGCTAAGACTGCCTCTATCCTCCAGTGGGGTCTCACAAACTCCTTTGTTTAGACTCCATTGTTTTAGACAATCTCTATTTTTTACTTCTCAGAATTGTCATGTTTTGGAGGTTGCTTCCGGCAAATGTTTTTTCTGTTATCTGTTACCTTCATCTTTTTTTCGCATCTTTGGTTGGAGGGTCTTCATCTCCAACTTCATCAATCATTTTATTAATCCCATCACAAACACTTTATTAAGTACTAATGATCCTTCGAGCAGCTTTAAGACGACCACGTCGGCATCATTAAGCTCCTTCCAGGTTACATTTAGAAAATTAGAAAGAAACTTCCAAAAGCATATGCTTGTTTTGGAGAATATATCCTAAAATTACATAGTACTGACACCAAATTTGTTCATCAAATGACATGATAGTGTTTGATTGATTAAATTTTAATTCCATGTAAACCTGATTTATTTGTGATAAATAAAATACTGACGTTTATATTGAGACGTCGTTTGGTGAATAAATTTGGTGCATAAATTTGATGATCCGAGCATGCATTATTCTTTTTCTAAACGGCTTTTGATGCAGCGATGGGACAGACTTGCTTCTGAGTGCAGCTTATCAATTGGAAGTCATGAATCAATTTGCATAACGTCTCACTTTGATTCCTGATATTGAAAATCGATAGAAGTGGCCGTTGAGTTTGTCAACCGACAATCATTTTGGTCATTCGGTGAAAATGTTCTGTTAAATGGAATAGCAAGTGAAAGGGTTGGTTGGACAAAAACACTTAAATCAACGGAAATTTTTCACAGAATGACCAAAATAATTGACGGTGGACAAACCAGAGAATATTTCTATTAATTTTCAATCTCAATGATCAAAATGAGGAGTTATGTCAATATCCTAGACCATTTTAGCTAAAAAAACCTTAAAATATGAGTTTAATATGCAAATCTATGGTTAATTGCCATTCCTGCTCTGAAAAAATATACTTGTTTTCCCAGTTCTTCTATAAATCTGAAAGAATTGACTTTGAACGGATAAGGATGAAGATAATTTGGAACCCTTCTTCAAGGGAACAAAAGGCATATTTTCCAAGTATTTATTTATACTACTACGTGCTTCAAATCTACAACTTGCAGATTAGATTATGAACTTCCAGTGTTCTGCCTCACCGTGTTCATTTTATTTGTTTTCTTCGAGAAATTACGATGGCACGAGGAAAATTTTATTGGATGGAAAAAAAATTCTCATTTTATTCAAATCACTTGGATAAGTTACCAATAATCTTTACATGAACATAATCCACCCTTGAAGTGATGAAACCGAACACGATCCCTAACAATTATTTCTCGATCGAAAGCTTGTGAAACAAACTTTGTAAACGAATGGCAATCTCTACAAACTCTCAGGTTCTTAACTATTCGTAAAGGCGTTCCTTCTGGAGTTCTTGCCAGGCCAAAAGTGATTGCCAGCTTCTCGCTGTGACATGAAGCAGAAGTTCCTAAACAATCTGTGTCTATGAAGGGAAACTCAGAAGTTGTGATAAGACATTTCTCCTGCACATAACCGTGCAGAGCAGCTCGATGAACAACTGCTCTCAGTTTCCGATAAATTTCATTAGTGTCAGGATGTGACTTGTCGTCCACAACAAATTTGTGAACCTGATCGCCAATTTCAATCCAGCTCCAACCAGGAGTTGTCTTTACTCCCTCGGTTTTAATCAACTTTCTCATCTTTGCAACACCATCTGCATTTTTCTCTTTTGAATAGATTGTAGCAAGAAGTACGTAGTCCCCTGCATTCGATGACCCTAGCTGGATTAGATTCCTCATGGCAATTTCCCCTATTTCTACATTCTTATGAATCTTGCAAGAGCCAAGCAGGGTCCGCCAAAGGACTGGATCGTCCTGGGCGTGAGAAGTCCTAATAACTTGAAGTGCCCTTTCGAGCATCCCAGCTCTGCCAAACAGATCCACCAGGCACCCGTAATGCTTAATTCCAGGCTTAACATTGAACTTAGAGATCATCACATTGAAGTACTCAACACCCTTCTCTACCAAGCCTTGGTGACTGCATCCACATAACAAACCAAGAAATGTGATGGAGTTCGGCTGGACTCCTTCCACCAACATACGCTCAAAAAATGAGATTGCTTCGTCCCCACAACCGTGTACTCCATACCCAACAATCATGGAGTTCCAAGTAAAAACATCCCGCTTCCGCATCCTCTCAAACACACTACGAGCACTATCCAAATTACCACATTTAGCATACATATCAATAAGCGCATTCCCAACATAAACATTCCCCAGAAGCCCCTTTTCACTAGCGATTGTATGCATCTGAACTCCAGTATTCAATGCTCCCAAGTGAGCACAAGACGAAAGCAATCCAACAATCGTAAACCCATCAAGACCCAAATTCTCATTCCTCATCACATTATACATCTTCAACGCCTCATGGTGAAGGCCCTGTTGAGAGTAACACGAAATCATAGAATTCCAAGACACCAAGTCTCTCTCAGGCATATTATCAAACACCTTCTCTGCACTCTCAATCAACCCATCTCCCGCATACGACCTCATAAGATTGGTGCAAACAACGACGTCACTCTCGTACCCAAATCTTACCACAGCTCCATGAATCTCTTCAAACTTCTTCCGGGCCTTCAGTTTCTCACAGGCCTTGAGCACGAAGGAGAAAGTGTATGTATCAGGGGAAGAATCGGAACCAGATGAAAGCATGCGATTGTAGTAAAAAATGGCTTGGAGAGGAGAAGGGCTGTTGGAAAAGCCTCTGATGAGGGAATTCCAGTCTTGGGTTTGTGGGTTTTGGAGGTGGTGGTGGAAGAGCAGCTGAGCGTAGGGCAAGCTGCCGGAGACGGAGACGGCGCAGAAGTTGAGCAGCTTGTTTGAAATGGCGGGGTGGGGTTGGAGACCGTTGGTGATGACGTGGGCGTGGATTTTTTTGAACCGTTGGAGGCTGTTGCATCCTTGCAATAAGGATAGGATGGCTTTGGTTTTTGAAGTTTGGCACATTTGAGTAATTGTGGGTTTGGGATGGAAGTGTTTAATGTTTTAGTAGAACGTACGTACGGCCGTTTTGTTAGGTAAACATTTTAAAATTTTTATACAAGCGGTATTGGGACGGGAGAATTGAACATAATAGTCATTTACAATAGGAGAAAGTCGGTTTGAGAAAGTGATCTGATACCTAGTTGTTCAAGTATGAGATAACCGTACTTAATATAAGACCTACCTTTTCAGGTAAGCAATTTACCTGAAAACACGAAGAAATGAAGCCTACATTAGCAGCTTTGCAGCCGATACTGGACCGGGAACGAGCAACAACCACAGCACGAGACGGTTCTGATGAGCCTGGGATTCGACATTTCAGTGGTTGGACAATTATGGTTTTGAGAGATTGCCACAAAGGAGACTTGCACACCAGGTCTGATCTCCTTAACCTCCAATTAAGATGGCGTTAAAACACTGCATAATATCTTCAAATTTGATAGAGATGGGCTGAGGCATAAATTAATCTTGCATACCTAACATAAAAAGAAAGTGCGCCAACCGTAGGAGTCTGCTCAACTCATGGACGGAGCCAATGAAGACTCATTGGGGGCAGATGCCCCCACTCAAGTAATTCATTTGTTTAGTTGCAGACTACAATTATATAATATATATGGGTTATCTTTAAAGAAAATATATGTATCTAATATCCAACATACATTCATTCTACTTATACTCCACATCAAATATTATATGAGCAATAGTGCTCTTGTTCTGTTATTCAAACCGATAAAACCCTCTCTTGCCTATCATGTACTTATATTTTTCTCATCACTTCGCCACCTTCCACTGCTATATTGAAAATTTTGTAACATTGGAAATGTGATACATCATCATTTGAAATCATCCTTAATATCATATTGTGTATAACCATACTGTAATAAAGTTTTCTTAGTTGTTTTCGGTTGCCCTAACTAGAAAAAATTTCTAGCTCCGTCCCTAGCTCAACTCCATCTCATTTGAAGTTATAATTCAAGTTTAAATTATAAAAACTAAAAGAGGTGCATGGTTAGCACTGCACTTTTTATATTCAAGTTTAAATTCCTCTTCCGTTTAAGTTAGAATATTTTAGAATTTCTCCTTGTGAAAATGAAGGTATTCGTCTCTCTAGAGCATTGGATATCTTTCTTGATCGTGCAAGCATCTCCTAGCAATATCGATGGTACCAATACGAATCTTGCTTCCGGCACAGCCGCACAAGAAGTGTGGAATCACCAAAGACTGTATGCGAGAGTTCTCACTGTTTTGTGGAAATGATTTCTGTTTATGGCCTCATACATAAAATGATTTGATGAATATGCAATATACAATACAGGCAGATGCTTATGGTCCCACAGGGTCTCCTTTTAGGGTTACCCTAAGAGAATAGACGTGTTACATGAGCAACTTTTTGGTTTGATTGTTGTAACCTCCGACTCGCTTCTATTTTTGTTGGAATTGAATATAGATGGGAAATCTGTGTGATATTTACTTATTAATATTAACCTCACAAAGTATATCAATCCACTCTCATTGACATCTATTCTAATCATTGAAAAACTTCATGGAGGAATCAACCAAAAAAATGAACGTAGAGTTTGCCGAGAGCATACAATTAATGCCATCTATAAGTTAAAAATTATCCTGATCTCCAGACATTTAATCAAACCTAATGAAACATGACATGGTCAAATGCAAAATGGACAAAAATAAAACACCAAAAAAGGTAAAAATTCCAAGTTGCATTCCTACATTTGAGGGATGCGCCATGATAAAAAGAGACACAAAGAGACAGAGAGGTAAAGAGACAAAGAGAGACAGAAACATAAACTTAGAGAAAAAGAGAGTACAAAGTTGAGAAAAATAAGGCGATCAATCTGATGCTTAAAGGTTAAATCCTAGGCCTCTTTGAATGCTATATGTTCAAGGCCTCTTGTGCCATAAAGCTAATATTCTCAACTTAATTTATTCTCAATTTTTTAGCCATGGTGAGTAAAAAAAACCCTAAATCTTGTATGTCTTCTGTGTTTTGGAGTTACTTTAGTTAATGTATTTCACAATGTTCTGCACACCAGGCAGAAGAGAATGCCAACCCAACCTACAGCTCCCTCGAGCCGATGGAGAAGAAGAAGGGAGGATTCACTGCCTCCAGCTTCATTTTCGGTAAGCAGCCATTCTCAGTAAAAGGGTGTTCGAAATCACTTCCGTCCAGAATTCTATCTAGTTATATGCTTGCTTTTGCATGCTTTGGTTTACAATGCATTTTCTTCTTGCCTGTGTAGTGTTGCTGGTGTTGGACCACATGGGATTCATGGCGATCATGGTCAGCATGGTGCTGTACTTTATATACGTGATGCACTTAGATCTGGCGCACTCCGCCAACCTTCTCACAAACTTCATGGGATCAACTTACCTCCTCGCCCTAGTTGGAGGCTTCATTTCGGACATATACTTGAGCAGATTCACAACATGCCTGATTTTTGGCAAAATTGATATACTGGTAACGTAAAAAATTCACATCATTTGGTTATTTTCTTCAAGTTCTCCAGTTTTACTTATCTCACAAAATTCTATAAAATTTGTTAAAATTTTAGGCTTTGGTGATGATGACAACGCAAACTTATGCAAAGTATTTGCAACCAAAATAAACTTGCACAGCAAATTCTGTCGAAGGCCGGATCGCTGCCATTCTCTTTGGATCCCTGTGCTTGTTGGCACTGGGATCAGGCGGTGTGAGGGGAGCGCTGCCCGCACTTGGTGTTGACCAGATTAACCGGAAAGAGGAAGGGAAGTCGCTCGCGACATTTTTCAATTGGCTTATGCTCAGTCTACAGTTGGAGCAACTATTGATGTGACAGCGATTGTGTATGTTAGCATGAATGTAGCTTGGTACTGGGGTTTCTTGATAGCAACTGTTGCATCCTTTATCGGGTTCACTGTTCTCGCGATGGGTAATCCGTTCTATCGTCTCCAAGTCCCCGGCGACAGCCCCATTATAAGGATCGTTCAGGTCTGCCTCTCTCTCTCTCTCTCTGGTCAAAGATCTGTCTTTCTATCTAATCAAACTCACTAGCACAAAAACTTACATTTTCACACGCCTATAACTAATGTGTCTAAATGTTGTGATAGGTTATTGTTGTCGCAATAAAAAACAGACATTTAACACAACCAGGGAGTTCTGATGAACTGTACGAAATTAGCGAAAAGGAAACAAATTATGCTGAAGAAAAAAATTATTCATACAAATCAATTCAGGTGATATTACATAATTCATAATTAAAGTTCACCAATAAATTAGCTCTAAACTTTCTTCATATTTGACAAAGAGAGAAAACACACAATTAAGGACAAAATTGATAATACAATCAAAAGTTTACCTCAAAGTTTTTGTGCATGTAGTAGGGCTTTGCCTTTGAAGGTGGACAATTTGTTGGACCAGGATACCTGTTTGTTGATTTGAGGGGTGACAAGGATGTGTGAAGTTTTTAAAATGAGTGATATTAGACAAACCATCTTTTTAGTTTATATATCATATGGTGTGGTGGTTGATGGTTAGATTTCTTCTTTGAATCAAAATGAAATTCAATCATCAACCACCACATTAGGTGGTTTACAAAAATGGTATTAAAAAATGGTCTCCCTGGCATTAATTCTTCTTCTGGAAGCTTATAATAATTTTTTTTTACTTGATTTAAATAGCAATTAAGTAGATCACTTCACTTTTTCTTTCTTAGAAAATGTGTAGTTGCAGATTGTTCAATCTACTCGAGGACATCCGTCAACTTATGTTGATTGTTGATACAAAATTCGTCAAAATTACCCTGATCACGTCCCTCACACTCGAATTTCCTTTGAAAATATGAAAACGAAGTAGAACTTTGTGAAAACTACAAGAACTAAAAACATGTTTTGGCCGTTTATAGGAAATTAGTGCCTTAGGTTTCGACACAGTTCACAAAGTTTCGACGCAGCAGTTCGCAAAATTGAAACTTTTGTTACTGTATTTTCAATTGCATGGAATTTTATCTCTGAGGACATCTGTCAACTACCCTTACCTTTTATGTGCTGCACACGTGACGATTTGCTAAAAGAAATTAGTACCTTTCGCTATGACACAATAATGTACTAATTACTGCCTAATGGTATTGAATCAGTTGTCTAGACAAAGCTGCCAACTCGGCAAAGACTCCAAGCCCCAACCATGGAAAGTTTGCACAGTAACACAAGTAGAAGAAGTGAAGGTCCTAACAAGAATGTTGCCAATTCTCTTCAGCACCATCATAATGAACAGTTGTTTGGCACAACTCCAAACATTCTCAGTCCAACAAGGAAGCATCATGGACCTCCACTTAGGCTCCTTCGAGGTTCCGGCTCCATTTATTCCCGTCATCCCTCTCCTCTTCATGTCTATCCTCATCCTGCTGTACGAGTTCTTCTTCGTGCCTTTTGCGCGAAAGATCACAAAGCACCCATCGGGCATAACGCAGCTTCAGCGCGTTGGCGTTGGACTAGTCCTCTCCGCAATCTCAATGGCAGTAGCGGGCATGGTGGAACAGAAAAGAAAGAATCAAGCCAACAAGGACATAACAAAGCCCATATCTCTCTTCTGCCTTTCGTTCCAATATGCTATTTTTGGCATAGCTGACATGTTTACCCTAGTAGGGTTGCTCGAGTCCTCTCCACAATCTCAATGGCGTATGCTCTGAATCGACTAATTTTTTGCTATTACTTTTCAGATTTTACTTAAGTAGATACTCTCTCTTCATTTTTCAGATGGTTGGCAAATTGGATGATGAAACCATGGTAATAGAACTTGGTCCACCTGATTTTAAAGAGGCCTTATAAGGTAATATGCTCTGCCTCAATTTTACAGAGCTTTTATTAGTATTTTCTTGCTCCTTTTTAACTCTTGACATGATTTCAGGATGTTGGAAGAGCCCTCTTACGAGCACATGTCGAGAGTCAACTAAAGGTTAACAAATTTGTATATTTATTATTTGTGCATTGAATAAGAATCAGAAAATGGTTCATGAACACAAAATGATTTTGGCATATATACAGAATGAGATAATGTTTTAGCCTGATCTGTTTGTGATGCCTCATTTAGAATTGCCACTTTTGCTTTTGGATCAAATGACATATGTTGTATGGCATCTTATCTTTGCACAGTATGTCGCTATTATTTAACTCCTAATGGATCTCATTTTTTTCAATAATTAGAATTTGGGGAATTTAGTTGGACTTATTTTTACGTTAGGCTGGTGAAGGGATTTTGCTCTTATCAACTCAGATTATCATTACACAGACAAAATGATGCAGCATTGTTCACATATTTCTTCCTAATGAGATGGGTTGGAAGGATTGAGATGCCAACCACTGTTCAGTAGTCAAAGCACTACATTTTTGAAGTACATTGGTAAAATAGGATCAACAACTCTTTATATGTATATTGGAGTTAGCGAACAACTACTATATATTTTATGTAAATACTTTGTACATGTTTTAGGTTTTTAGTTTTTAGTTTTACATATTTATGCACAATGCTTTTAGTCCCTTATTCTAACACTTGCTTACACTACCATTTGACATTATTTGGAGCTCATGGTTTTATAGAAAGGATATATATGCTGACATGAACGCATGCATATAGTATTTCCTCTTCAATTAAAGATAGAAATTCCTAAACGATAAGATATATTATGAATGCATGCATATATTATTACCTAGCAAGATACTAGAACACATTTAATGGCATTTAATTTATTGTCTATCAAGAAACTAGAAACTAGAAGACATTGAATACCATTAGAAATTTAAGATGCATTACCTTTTCATATAATATTTCAAAGTTCTTTCTGAGTCGGTGAAAAATTTATTTTGTGGACAATTTTTGGATGAAATATGATTAAGTATAATGCTTTCCGAGTTATTTTGTTTCGAGTTAGAGTAATTAGATTTTTCATGTGGTAGAAAGGAATTAGAATTTTGCATGAATAGAATTATTTGTTTTCACATTCCAAATTGAATGTAGTGTGTTTTATATATTGTTGTATTAGTGGCAAGGAAATAAAATATTTATGCATATTATTATAAATTTAATATATTTTCACCTATTTAAAAATAGAGATTAATTGTAAGTATAATTGTAGACATCGAAATTTCGGTAAATAAATGTTGACCGATAAATCAAAGTTTCGACGCTCATGTATTACATAAATTTTACACGTAGCGTATGTCTAAACAAAAAATCGAAATAAGTTAGAAAAGTCATCAAATAGGACACGTGTCAACACCTGGCAGAAATGACTTATTTCATCTGGCATATTATATTCAAAATTAGGCCTTGGAAATTTCTATAAATAGAAGTCATTTCATTCATTTTTGGGGGGACCAAAATCATTAGGCAAAATTCTTGAAGCTCTGAAGCTCTGAAACTCCGAAGCTCTCAAGCATCCAGGTTCCCGAAGAATAAAAAAAGCTCTCTTCGTTCTTCGTTCTTCGTTCATCGTTCATCCTAAGATCAAGCCCCAATGGCCCTTTGGATCAACAATCATCCACCAATTCAAGATCAAGCCCCGACGGCCCTCGAAGAAAGTGTTCTTTGTTCTTCGTTCATCGTTCTTCCAAGATCAAGCCCCAACGACCCTTTGGATCAACAATCATCCACCAATTCAAGATCAAGCCCTGACGGCCCTTGAAGAAAGTGTTCTTCGTTCTTCGTTCATCGTTCTTCCAAGATCAAGCCCCGACGGCCCTTGGATCAACAAGCCACCGTTCTTCAAGATCAAGCCCAAAAGCCCTTGAAGATCCATTCATCACTGTTCTTCAAGATCAAGCCTCAACGGCCCTTGAAGAAACACTCATCCTCAAGATCAAGCCCCAATGGCTCCTTGAAGATTCGCTCAAATCCACCTTCAAAGATCAAGCCCACGGCCCTTGAAGAAACTTCCAACAGTTCATCCAAAATCAAGCCTCGACCGCCCTTGGATCAACGAAACATCCACAAATCAACACCTTACGGAGATCGAATCAGAGGATCAAAATAGAGAGAGATTGTAACCCAAAATCATCAAATACAAATATTTGTTTGTGCACGTTGTTCTTGTCTCTTTCGTTTCAGGAATTTTCCGCGTTCACAAATTGGCACGCCCAGTGGGACCATCTCTACCTCTCATCTCTTTCTCCGTTCAAGGAATCCAAACACACCTCAAAGTCAATGGCATCAAGCAAGGGACAAGCCGTTCTCGCAAACACTGAGGGAAGGGTCCTAAGCACTTCTACCGTAAAAGGACAATCCATTGGCGCCACAACTGCTCCTCAACATGCCACTTCAAAGTTGGTACCGCTAAAAGAGCAAAGGGAGCATCAAAGGTATAAGTATGTCATCAACCTGACCTCGCTGGGGGCACACAAGATGACATCCCAAAACAGCCAACGACGTTCTTCGTCAGCATCTTGGATGTCTAAAGGAAAGTCACGTCTATTGGTTGCACAAGTCATGACCATCGGCGTTACCTCCATCGAAGAACAACTGGCTCAAATGAATGAAGCGATCGCAAGGCTAACACGGATTATTGAAGAAAAAGACTTGCAAATCGCTGCACTCGTCAGCCGACTGGAGCCACATGACGACGAGAATGCCGACCCAGAGAATGATCCACTAAAGAGAAGAGATGACGAAGAAGAGAAGCCTCAGGTAGAGAAAAACGATGTGAACCTGGAGCCAGACCAAGCAGCGGCACTCATGGGATCTCTTTCTATCCAGCAGCTGCAGGAGATGATCTCCAACACCATCAAGGCACAGTACGAAAGGGGCTCACATACCTCCTTGTTCTACTCGAAGCCCTACTCCAAGAAGATTGATGCCCTGAAGATGCCAATGGGTTATCAACCACCAAAGTTCATGCAGTTTGATGGAAAAGGAAACCCGAAACAGCACGTTGCCCACTTTGTTGAAACTTGCAACAACGCAGGGACCGAAGGGGACTACCTTGCCAAGCAGTTTGTGCGCTCGCTGAAAGGAAATGCCTTTGAGTGGTACACGGACCTAGAGCCTGAGTCCATCAACAGCTGGGAGCAATTAGAGCAGGAATTCCTCAACCGCTTCTATAGCACCCGCCGCACTGTGAGCATGCTAGAGCTAACGAGCACAAAACAATGGAAAGATGAGTCGGTCATTGACTACATCAACAGATGGCGCACTCTAAGCCTCGACTGCAAAGACAGGCTCTCGGAGACCTCTTCAATCGAGATGTGTGTCCAAGGTATGCAATGGGGTTTGCAATACATCCTTTAAGGCATTAAACCACGGACATTCGAAGAGCTAGCCACCCGCGCCCATGACATAGAGTTAAGCATCGCCCATCATGGGAAGAAATAACCGATCTCTGACTACAAGATTTACAAAGTTCTTGAGACAAAGGTGGAGAAGGCTGTGTGGAAATCCACCAAGGAAGCAATGACGGTTAACACAACTCCCGTCAAAATCCCTACACGAGGCAAGGCGATTCAAACCGAAGCTTTTCGTGATCAAGAGATGCGTAGACGCACTTTGAAGGAGCTTGAGGAGAAGACTTATCCATTCCCCGACTCTGATGTGGTTGCCATGCTGGGTTACCTGTTGGACAAGAAGGTGATCGGTTTGCCTGAATGCAAATGGCCGAAAGAGATGAATCGTACCGACAGTCCAAGATACTGTAAATTCCACCGCTTCATCAGTCATCCGACAGAAAAGTGCTTCGTGCTGAAAGATCTCATCATGAAGCTGGCTCAGAAAAGAATCATCGAGCTAGATCTTGATGATGTGGTGAAGTCAAACTATACCACCATCACTTTTGGCTATTTTGACACAAAGTTTTCACCTCAACCGCTAGGGGCATGCTCCAAGTCAAGCGAAGTTAAAGGATGGACTCAAGTCACTCCTAAGAAATTGCACAAGAAGCATACGTCTCCTCCACAAGTCCGCCAATCAGAAAGGGGGCAAAACAGCTCTTTTCAACCTTCAAAGCAACGTGAACGTGTTGAAAATGATGAAACTTCGACACGAAGATCGTTCGTCCCCATCACAATGCGCGATTTCTTGCCCAAAGACTTCTTTAATCACTCTGTCAAGGCTCCTTGCTATGAAGATTGTGAGGAACGCCTCTCCAAAATTGCTTGACAAATTCACCAATGCTACTTGTTCACACGAGCCTAAACTGCACGAACCAAAGCTCCTTGTCCACACGAACCTAAAACTGTAGGACACGAAACTCCTGGCCCGTAAGAGCATAAGCTGTGTACGGCAAAATCATCATCAAAATCACTGTTAAATTCATCACTCATTTGAACTACGTTTTGACTTGATCTCTTTCTTTGGAAGGGTATGTAGGCAGCTCGAGCATTCAATTTCGAGTTCAGTCACATCAAAAAAAAAAAAAAAAGGGTTTCATTAAATTTCATTGATGAAGGTCAATTTTATTACAAATTTATTTTGTTAAAAAAAAAATGAATACATATGTTATTATGTACTTACAAAAAAAAAAAAAAGGAAATATATACATATATATGTCTAGGCCCAGCAGCAACAAAAGGCACCAGCCCAGGCCTGGTTGTCTCTCGATCCGTACACCCCTCAAGCCACATGTCCTATCATCCTCTTCAATGCCTCAGAGATCCAAATTGTCTCTCTTTTTCTTCTCCTCCTCTGCAACAATAGAAGGGTGGGCCAAAGGTCAAGGAACTGTGATGTCACTCTCCTCATTGTTCCCCATAGAAGATGCATAGAAAACAGTGAAGCACGTTGAAGACACGATCACTGAGAAGCAGCAGCAGCTTGACCACCTCCAAGGCTTCACCGCCGACAACACCAGCCTCGTAAATCTCATCATGAAACTCCACCCGACGACCAAGCAAGCAAGCATGGTTTCGGCTATTCTTTCTCTGCCCAAACCATCTCCTCTGCAGGTTCAGCTTCATGCTTTTCAATGTCGACGACGACGACAGTAAAATGGAAAGCATTTGGCAGAGTTCTCAGCTCTCCCCAAATCATCAGCCCGCCTTCCCTATCGAAGGAAGACCTCAAACCATCGGGAAATGATGAAAAGTAAAGTGGTAGCATCTCAAAGAAAAAGAAACATTGCTTGGTCTGCTTTGCATGAATCATCCACTTCCACTGGAGGTTAAAACAGCTGATCAAAAAGCAGCAGCTCCGGCGAAGCCTAAAGTTGCAGCGAAGGAACAAGTGTTGAGGCTATGAATACTTGGTGGTTTTCGTTGACGGTGGCAACGTCCTCCTCCGTGACGGAGTTGAGACTATGAATGGAAGATCGAATCGTCGGCGACAACCGTAGCAGCGATGACTGGGTCCTCGTGACCGCAACAGTGACGACTGGGTCCTCGTGAGGTTCGCTTGGCGACGTCCTCCTTTGTTCTCCTCACCACTGCGCCGCTGCCGACAACTCCAGCTCTGCCATGAACGGTAACCATCGTCACAACAGTTGCGGTAGTCGTGAGCAGGACTCTTCATCACCATCTCTGCAACTCTCCCCTTCTGCCCATCAGTTCCAAGCAGCAACGGCGACGGCAAAGTCTCCAACATCAAGGCTGCACCGCTATTCTCTTGCATCCTCCTCCGTCTCTTGCCTCGCAGCTGCCAACAACTTCAAAGACCGCTGTCAAACGACTAGCCGGCCGAGAAGCTCTTCCTCAAACTCGAGCTCTAAGTTCGTCTTCATTCTTCCTGCAAATTCCTCTACCCATCACCCAAATTTATACAGAAAAAAAAAAAATATATATATAATAAAAAAAGGAGGTGGTGGTGCATCAGGCACCACGTGAAAAAAATGGGAATGGTGGATCAGCACCATGTGAAAGCAGACGAAAAATAAAAAATAAATAATAAAATAATAAAAAAATAAAAAAAAAAGAAGGTGGATTCTTGGTGGCTAGCACCATGCAAAAGAAGGGGAAAGGGTTTTGGAATGGTGAATCAGTCCACGTGAAAAAAAAATATACATACATACATACATATATATATATATATATAATATGTATGTATATAGCAAACAAAAAAAAATGCATTGAGAGAAATAAATTCCATTTCATTGATTTCTCTGGAAAATTACAGAGGAAACATTTACATGCCAAAAAAAAAAAAAAGTGCAAACAAACAAAAGCCTTCATTGATCAGGTGGCGCCTCAGTACTCGGCGGAGCCCCAGATCGGAGAGGCACCGGAGGATGATTATTCAGAGCCTCATCACTCGGCGGAACCCCAGGAGAAGGAGGCACCGAAGGTTGATCATTTGGAGCTTCATTACGCGGTACAGCCCCAGAAGACGAAGGCAAATGCCGTTGGAACAAACCCACGAACTTCTGATGATCAAGTAAAATCTGACCATCAGATTCCTGCATCTGGTTAATCTTCCTCTTCATGTTTGTGGCATAGTTATGTGCGAGCTTGTGCAACTGTTTATTCTCATGCTTAAGCCCTCTAATCTCCTGTTTGAGACTCATCACTTCAGCCGCCAATGATTCAACTTGACGGGTTCGAGCAAATAGGCGTTGGGCCATATTAGACACAGAACCTGCACACTGCACACTGAGAGCCAGAGAATCCTTAACAGCCAACTCATCAGACAGTTTGGAAAGTAGTCTGTTATCTTTGGGAGTGACAAGGTTTCGGGCCACCACCGCAGCGGTCATATCATTCTTCATCATCGAATCTCCAACGGTAAGAGGACCAATAGGGGATATGAATGATGGACGCCATATGTTATCTGGAGAAGGCGGGACTGCCTCTTCACCAAGGTTCAAATCAAAACGACGGTCGGAGGGTCCAGACATTTTCAAAGGTGTTGAAGAAAGAAAAGGTCGGACAAATCAATATCTTAGAAGTGCAAGAAGGGAGTTTTCTACAAGCAAAAATTCAAGTATGCTTTGAAACGAACTGCGTGCCTCTATAAAAATCAACACTCGACGAGATTTCAGAGATTGAAGAAGCGAGCTCAGAATTGGAAGAGGCCAATTCAAAAATCGAAGAGGCAAGCTCAGAAATCGGAGAAGCATCTTGCTTTTCCAGACATGTTAGCACCCGTCACGCGCAAACTCAGCTTTGCGGAAATCACGGGTAATTTGTTAAAGCGCCAATCCCAGATATCGAAGAGGCGCCAGTGTTTTTCAGCCTCGTCAGCACCCGTCACGCGCAAACTCAGCTCTGCGGAAATCACGGGCAATTTGTCGAAGCGCCGATCCCAAATATCGAAGAGGCACCAGTCTTTTTCAGCCTCGTCAACACCTGTCACATGCATACTCAGCTTGGCGGAAATTACGGACAATTTGTCGAAGATTTCTGATAAAGAAGAAAGCACGTGAAGCCATACCGATCAATCATGCATTGGTTCCCGACACGAGTGAAAGAATAGTACCTCTACAAGTATTAAAAGACTTCTTATAACTGTCCACCTTCACCTTCCATAGCAAGGCAGACATACAGAACCTTTCTTCATTTCCGAAAACCTTTCTTCATCTCCTAGAATGCCTTCCCAACAAAGCCTCTCGAGTCACTCAGTGTTTCTTATTCCTTAGGGTACCTCTGCAAACAAATGACATCAAAGCAAAAGTATCTCATATCACTAGGGTAGAAAGCAAGAGTATCTCATATCATGCTTTCTCCCTGTCCTTTCCTTTGTCCTTGTTCTTACCTGCAAAGACAAGGATAAAGAAAGCAATATGTCGGAACCTCCACTTAAACTCAAGTAAGGAATCGACTACCTGGAACCTTTGCATGGTTCCTTACATTGTATTACTCTCGAGTACTTGTCTTCCACTGCTGCTGTACTTCCAAAGAAGCTGTCATATCTGCCTGGAGAACAGATAAGGTAAGTGAAAATGATACCTTGCAGCATGTGGAGACAACGTGCAGAAGGAACAAGCAGAGAAGAATGCGGTCTGCACAGTCAACTCAGCAGAAGGAGTCGGAGCTGAGGAACCCAAGAAGCTGCCACATCTACCTGAAGAAACAAGCAGAGAAGAATGCAGCCCGCACAGCCAACTCAACAGAAGGAGTCTGAACTGAGGAACTCGAGAAGATGCCACATTCTCCCAGAAGAATAGATAAGGCAAAGGAAAATGATACATTGAAGCATGTGGAGACAAGCACAACAGAGCACGTGATGATTCATCCACAACTTCTTCAAAAGCAAAAGTACCTCATATCATCAGAGTCGAAAGCAAAGATATCTCATGGCATGCTTTTCCTTTACCCTTGCTCTTGCCTGCGGGACAAGTAGAAAGAAAGCAATCGGTCGGCACTCGGAAAGATTGAAGAAAGAAACAGACCAACACCTTCACCTCGTGCCTGCTTGTCATGTGTTCGAGCCAACCTTCAAGAATCAAGCCTCAATGGCCCTTGAAGAAGCTTCCAGCCAAATTCAAAAATCAAGCCTCAACGACCCTGGAAGAAATCACAAATCTGATTCAAGATCAAGTGTCCACCACCCTTGAATCTAACCCAGTTCAAGATCAAAGCTGTGGAAAGTCAACAAGCGCAAGAACAAATACGTGCCAATTCATCCACTACCAAAGCCAAAGATCATCTACCACATGAAGCTCCTTGTGGTCCAAATTCAACCTTCAAGATCAAAGCCTCGACGACTCTTGAAGAAATCTCAAGCCCAATTCAAGATCAAGCCTCAACGGCCCTTGAAGAAATCTCCAGCCCAATTCAAGATCAAGCCTCGATGGCCCTTGGATCGACATCTACAGTAAGAAACTTCAAAACCCATCTCCTACATGTGACAAGCACATGTATACGACGCGCCTTGAAGTGGGGGCATTTGTAGACATCAAAATTTCGGTAAATAAATGTTAACCGATAAATCAAAGTTTCGACGCTCATGTATTACATAAATTTTACACGTAGCGTATGTCTAAACAAAAAATCGAAATAAGTTAGAAAAGTCATCAAATAGGACACATGTCAACACCTGGCAGAAATGACTTATTTCATCTGGCATATTATATTCAAAATTAGGCCTTGGAAATTTCTATAAATATAAGTCATTTCATTCATTTTTGGGGGGACCAAAATCATTAGGCAAAATTCTTAAAGCTCTGAAGCTTTGAAACTCTGAAGCTCTCAAGCATCTAGGTTCCCGAAGAATCAAGAAAGCTCTCTTCGTTCTTCGTTCTTCGTTCATCGTTCATCCTAAGATCAAGCCCCAACGGCCCTTTGGATCAACAATCATCCACCAATTCAAGATCAAGCCCCGACGGCCCTCGAAGAAAGTGTTCTTCGTTCTTCGTTCATCGTTCTTCCAAGATCAAGCCCCAACGGCCCTTTGGATCAACAATCATCCACCAATTCAAGATCAAGCCCTGACGGCCCTTGAAGAAAGTGTTCTTCGTTCTTCGTTCTTCGTTCTTCCAAGATCAAGCCCCGACGGCCCTTGGATCAACAAGCCACCGTTCTTCAAGATCAAGCCCAAAAGCCCTTGAAGATCCGTTCATCACTATTCTTCAAGATCAAGCCCAAAAGCCCTTGAAGATCTGCTCATCACCGTTATTCAAGATCAAGCCTCAATGGCCCTTGAAGAAACACTCATCCTCAAGATCAAGCCCCAACGGCTCCTTGAAGATTCGCTCAAATCCACCTTCAAAGATCAAGCCCACGGCCCTTGAAGAAACTTCCAACATTCATCCAAAATCAAGCCTCGACGGCCCTTGGATCAACGAAACATCCACAAATCAACACCTTACGGAGATCGAATCAGAGGATCAAAATAGAGAGAGATTGTAACCCAAAATCATCAAATACAAATATTGTTTGTGCACGTTGTTCTTGTCTCTTTCGTTTCAGGAATTTTCCGTGTTCACAATAATACCTACAATATTTAACATAGCTTTTTTCTCAATGTCATTTTCCAATGCTTAACGTTTGCTTTTGTTTATGCATTTGATTGAAGTGTTATTTCATATTTTAACGCTTTTAATTGATTCATGTTTATGTTTGAATCGGGAAAAAAACGTTGCTAATGGTGTACCTATGATGATGCAACGTTGATATGCTTCTGTGTCGATTTGGCTTCAGTTATTTGGTAAGAAAACTTACTTTAACACCCCCCCCCAAGTTTAATTCATTTTGTGTATCAATTTTCTTAAGTGGAAGCAATAAGTATGTTTTATACAGCATATTTTAAATAATTACATAAAAAATTACTTTCTAAAGATTGATGTGAAAATTTATAAACTGAATTTAAATTTAAGAAACGCATGAATGAATTTAGCAAAAAATTGAAGTGTTATTTCATTTTTTAACGCTTTTAATTGATTCATGTTTATGTTTGAATCAGTAAAGAAACGTTGCTAATGGTGTACCTGTGACGATGCAACATTGATATGCTTCTGTGTCAATTTGGCTTCAGTTATTTGGTAAGAGAACTTACTTTAACCTTCCAGTTGAATTCATTTTGTGTTATCAGTTTTCTTAAGTGGAAGCAATAAGTATGTTTTATACAACATATTTTAAATAATTACATAAAAAATTACTTTCTAAAGATTGATGTGCAAATTTATAAACTGAATTTAAATTTAAGAAACGCATGAATGAATTTAGCAAAGAAAACAAAAAATGATAACTATTTTAAAATTTTTAAAATGTGTTATAGGGTTTAGTAAGAAAAGTTGTTCCATGAGTTGTGTTTTGAGGTTTACGTTTATGATGTGAATAGAAATATGAATGAAATGCACATACATTATTTTTAATATTTTAAGAGATGAAGTTTTATGTCTGGAGAAAATAACAGCATCATTCCTACTTGTTAAGTTTATTTATTATTTCAATTATTCTGGAGAAAATCTGAGGCCAAGTTCTTCGCTCTTTTCAGTTTCTGCTGCTGATCGGCTGTCATCACACTATGTAATGAACTCTTCTCCTTCAAATATATCATCTTCTGATTGTGTAATCTCCATGGTCTGTTTGGTCTATTCCATTTCCAATTGGATTCTCGCTGTTAGTTCTATGTTTGAAGTTGGAAAAACTCGTGTTGCTTTTACAGTTTGATTAACAGTTCTTAGTTAGAATTGGCAAATTCTTTCACTAAACATTTTTTTACTCATATTTCTAACGTTGGAGGTTCATTCTGATTTTGAGATGGAAATTAGTGTTATCAAGAGTTTAAAATGTGATGCAAGACAGAAACTATTATGGTTTTGTAGAGAAAATAAGCTTTTAAATGAAAGAGCTGTAAAAACAAAGTCAATGTTAGGTTAAAGGGTTTAAGAGAGTAAAATTGGGAAATCATACTTCTTTCTTCACACAAAAACACTAGGTAAACACGTTTTATCCTTATTTTGTTCATGATATAATTCTAATGTCTATAAATTTATTTCAATTTTTTTTCCCTTGCCTGAGGACAACTTTTAGTGTTGCAGTAAACAACATTTCCCATTAATGTTTTTGGACAGGAAGCAATTTGTGTTTTTTTGTATCCAAAGAACTTTGTAATATTTTTAATAAACGAAATAGGTTTCTCTTTTGATATTTAAATTTGTTTCATTCATGATGAGGTTGTGTATAATTTGCATTGGCATTGGTAACTCAGTTTTTGACTCAAACATTGTTTATGAAGATTGAAATTGCATAATCTTTCTTATAGTTTTCAATCCCGCAGCAACGTGCGGGTACAAATTCTAGTTGGAACTATTTGCATACCTTGCGAATCCCTTCTTGGTAGGTAACAATGTAAGAACAAATGTGCTCTCTCTGTATGCCTCGGTGTTTAAATCTTTATTTATGTAATTTAAATTAGGGCTGGTTTGGTATTGTTGTGCTTTGAAAAAAAACTGCTTTTGCTATGTTGTGAGAATAAGCAGCTGTGAAATAAAGCAGCAGGGTGTTTGGTAAACTTTTTTGTAAAAGTACTTTTGGAAAAAAAAGCAGTATAATAGTGTTTGGTAAACTTTTTTGTAAAACAGCTGTGACTGTGTGAAATAACCAAAAATGTATAATACTATATGTGCTATGACAAGCCACGACGTTGTTCATTGGCAACCTTCTCCCTCCTCATCTTCTCCTTACGCACGGTTGTCGAAAATGGGACCCACCTCCTCACCTATTTCGTCGACCGTGACCCTTCTCTCAAATCCCTCATCTCTTGCCTTGACCTCTCTGGCGCCGACAATACCAACCACCGTTCTCCCAGATTTCTAGCCGAGTCATCTTCTCCGATCTCTCTCCGCTGTCGACAACGCCCATTTCTTCACCTCACTCGCGTTGAAACCTTAAACGACGATTTCTTCTCCGGCGATGACGATGACACTCGCTCCCTCTTTGGCCCCAATCGGATCTCCCCAATCCTCATTTTCTCCTCCTCCCCGCACTCCACCTCCAAATTAGGGTTTAATGTGTTACAACCACCCCCCAATTATTTATATTATATGTGGTTTTACCCCAAAATGCCACGTGGCAGCATCCTAACTCACCTCCCTTTTCTTTCTTTCTATCCCCTCCAACCCCAAGACCTCTCTTCTTCGTCTCTCTCATCTCTCTCCCTCTCATCCTCCTGTGAGCCTCACCCATTACCAACCATGTACCTACAACACCTTCACCATCATTACCCTATCGTCTCTCCCTCTCTTTCGTCGCTGCGGGACATGGATGATGTTGGACATTGTGTGATGAGATTTACATTGTTTTCCAAGGTTTTGAAGACGGGAGCGGCGCGGGGGAAACTTACCCATTTTTTCGGCGAACCCGTGAGTTTCGAGGGAATTTCTGGTCACCTCCGGCCGTGTCACGACTATTCGAGGGTAGCAATCTCTTCCCTTCATCTTGCTCTTCATTTTGGTAGTTAGATCGGGGTCTAAAACCCTTGTTTGCTGTCGACCGGAACTGTAGCAGCTCCGGTGTTCTTCCCTGATCTGCACCCAAAGCCACCAAGCCATTCGGCATTCTCAATCAACCTCGGGCCTTAGCCCAGTTTCCTTTTAATTATTTGGCATGTGGGCCATGAGTGTGTGCACGTGTGGGTGTAAGTTGGGCCGTGCGTGCGTGTGTGTGTTGTGTGTGTGTTTTGTGTGTGTGTGTGTGTGTGTGTGTACCGTGAGTGTGTGTGCATGTCGTGCATGCTTATGCATGTTGTGCATGTGTGTATGTTTGTGTGGTGTGTGTGCGTGTGTTGTGCACGTGTGGGTGTGTGTGTATGTTGTATGTGCAGGTGTGTGTTTGTATACTATGTATATGGGCCGTGTGTGTGTGTGTTCAATGCGTGTGTGTGTGAGTGTGGGTTGGGTTAAGCCCAAACCACCCTTCTTCACCCTAAACCCTTTTAACCCAAAAACCTTAGGATTCTAAAACCCATCAGACTTTAACCCATTCAACCCAAATCCTTTATTTTTATTTAGTTCAAGCCCAAATCCTTTAGAAAATCCTTTTATTTATTTATTACCTTTTTGTGCTTAGGTAAAGTTGCTAGTGGAGAAATTCTTAATCCTTATCCGCACAACTCTACTGCTAAGGAGTATCTGTGAGTGGACCCTTTCTAAAATTTGCATAATTTCCTAGTTTAATTTCATAAATGAAATGCATGCCTTACGAGTTTATGATTTGATTTTATGTTAAGCATGTTTATGAAATATGTGCTTTATCATCTCGTTTTTTGTGAGGAATTTATTTGTTAGCCTATATTGAGCTATATTTTAAAATATATTATTTTCTATAAAAACCATGAATTGGTAGACTATGCTAGAACATGTTTTAGAAACCCCTCTTTATAGTATAGACGATGGATGACTTTATACTATGAAGTGGTTATTGATGAGAGACGTAACTATTTGTGCGTACCTAGTGGACACTATGCCGCCTCGGGCGAGGATCTGATGTTGGCAAATAGGCTGGGAGAAATAATCCCTAGCTACGGGCTGAGGGACACGGAGCAGGCATTGGGCCGGGAGTTGGTAATCTCTGGCTACGGGCACAGAGACCACGGTGTTGGCATAGGGCTGAGAGTTATATTTATTCAGTGATATTTCTAGCAGTACACCGCGCTTACGAGACGATCTATGAGACGTTTACTGTTTTGATTTCCGCGATGTTATTCTGTGATATGACTTTTGAGATATTTTTGGTATGCTAGGATTTCTATTAAATCCTTCACTTTTTATGCTAGTAGTTTTCATTATTATATAAACTGTGGGGGTTAGTACATTGATAACTGTTTTATTATTATTGTATATATGAACTTGGTCCACTCACCTTTGTTTTGCGCCCCCATTCAGGTCTTAGAAACGAGGAGTACAACACGACGTACAAGGCATTCCCCTACCAGTAGCAATCTACCACTCACTTGTGTGATATCTTGTGATGATCTTTCCTTTTTGTGAATCTTGATTTAGATTGTGTTATGTGCACTCTAGACACTTCCTTAAACTTTGTTTATTACTTCTAGATTCTAATGTTTATTCATGAATATTTTCTCCTAATCATTACTCTTGTAATCAATTAATGGCTTTCATCACCCGCGGGTGTCGGCCAGCACATGTCTATCCTGGTATTCGGGGAATATCAGGGTCGGAGCGTGTCATAATGGAACTTATGGGACTAGGGTTTCTGAAATTGTGCGCTCCTGCCTCACGTTCAAGGCTGAGAAATTCACCATTTCTGATGACAGAGCTAGAGGCAGGGATGGCGACAGAGAAAGCAATGAAGGAGAGGAGAAAGGCGACGATGAAGAAATGGACAATCGGGCCATCGATTTGCAATTCTTGATCAACGGATTGGAGCTGGGTCGCCAGGACATGGCGACGTTGTTCTTCCTCTTGAAAGTGTGAGGAATCAGAAGAAACTTTGAAAATACTCCACTTTTTGAAGCTTCCACTTTTTAGTTTTTTTTCATCTGAAACTTTGAAAAAAAACTGGTTTGGGATGTTTACCAAACACCAAAAACTCTTCCAGTTTTTTTTCATACCAGCTTTTTTTAAAATCACCTCAACCCCAAACCATACCTTAGTTTTAAGAAGAATAAGGCTTACATAAAACAAATATATCTTTTTTTAGTCTTCGGAGTTGGGGTTAGCTAGTGATGATGGTAGGTAGAAGTAGGCTAGGTACAAGGTTATAATACTCCAATGTAAAAAACAAAAAAAAATCCATATTAGTTAAGATTCTTGAGACGCTTTTATTGTATAAATAATTTATAAGTGATTATAGGGCCAATTCTCTTCTAACACTGTGTAGCAGCTAGCAACTCTTGCCGGATAGGAATTCTCTCCCCTCATTTTTTTCCCTCCCCTACCTCCCTTCCCTCTCCTCATCTCATAGTTTTGTTTCCTCTTTCTCTACAAAATGAAATCTTGAGCGTTCAAACAAAAGGAGAGAAAAAAATGCAAGAGAATCCATATCCCTTTTACCAGATGCCATTGGGGTTTTCAACACGCAACAACCATGCAGAATCACACAATTGAAAGTGAACAGATGAATCCTTTTCATGTCACTGCCTGAAAACATGTACTTGATATGAAGAATTTGTGCTGTTACAAAGCTGCAGGAAAATGAAAGGGATCATCTCCGGATCCCTTCCACCAAATCTTCCTCATCAACTAATCCGGATCCTTGAAATTCGATCCAACAGCTACAAACAGAGGTCCACTTTAAAAGTTATAATAATTTTAGTTGTTGGATCAAATTTTCAAAGATCCAGATTGTTTGATGGAGAGAACTTGGTGGATGGGATCCGAAGAAAATCTCTTTCTACAGGAAAAAGGCTAATTGAAAGGAGAAGGTAAAATCTTGAGGTAAAAGCAAGAGAAGTCAGAGAGCGCGGAGAAGGTGGAGCATGCACATATGCAACAACTTTGGAAAAAGCCTGTAGAAATTAAATGATGAAAATATAAATGGGAGGTGGGGCAGCAATCTCTGTGACCAACTTTTGTTGCATCAAACAAACCATTTTTGAGGTAAGGTCCAACTCTTTATGATCGAGGTGCGCCCATTAAAGTTGAAGGTGATATCAAATTATTTGATTGAACTTCACATCACCCGTGCTGACTGTTGATGGAGAATTCCTAACTATAATTGGTTGTCTCAGATTCTTAGAAATATTCTTATATCACTGGTTGCCAAAAAGGTATCGTCTCCAGTTCCAATCAATCCAAGTTTATCATGCCATTTTATAAGATAGCATCAGGTCCAATATCACAATTGATAGGCTGTTGAATACGTCATTGGTTCGAGATTTTTTTTCCTCTGAATTAATGTAACAGTTTCGAATCTTTTCACTTCTCTTTTTGTAATTTTTTTTTCTTATAATAAAGATTGATAGACAAAAAATACTATCACCGGTTGTATATATATTTGTCTAAAGAAATTCTGTTGGATCACTAATTATATTAAGTCACAAGATAAGAAAGATAAAGACAAATATATTAGAGGTATTCATCAATTTCCCCCTTGAACTTGTGATCATTGGCCAATTTCCCCCCTCAACTTTAATTTTGGCCAATTTCCCCCCTCAACTCTCATAATTAGTCAATTTCCCCCTCAACTTTAATTTGGCCAATTTTCCCCTCAACTCTCATAATTAGTCAATTTGCATCCTATTGTTAATTTTTTTTTAATTTTCCATCTATTGTTTTTTTAATTTTCGATCTTTCTAATAACTTCCAACAAAGTACTAAAATTAACATAAACTCACTTGCATAATATAGGATAAAATGTACAAAAACATAATACAATTAGTATGTGATATGGGTTGATTATAAGAAAAAGTTATGAATCGGGTTTAAAGCAAGTAGAAGAAGAAATAATAACAAAATGAAATAATAATCCTAAACTCATGGATCATGACCTATTTCAATAAAATGGGTTATTCTTAATAAGGAGTCGAAAATTATGAATTGACTAGCCATTTTTGCACTAAAGCTCGATTCTCCGCAATTTACTTGAACTTAGCTTTCACTTTTATAAAGAAAATTGTATTCACATACAAAAATTTACACATCAATCATTTTCGTTATCAATTTTGTATAAGTCAAAAATCAAATAAAATTACTCCATACTGATTTATTATGACTAATAATATTATCTATGATAAATTGTAAAATTCTAAATTTTAATCTATTTGTAATAGGATAAAGATATACGAACATGATTAACATATATACATCTTATTTAGTTTCTTACACACACTTGTTTAATTATGATCAAAATAAAAAATTAACAGTAGGATGCAAATTGACTAAATATGAGAGTTGAGGGAGGAAATTGACTAATTATGAGAGTTGAGGGGGGAAATTGGCCAAAATTAAAGTTGATGGGGGAAATTGGCTAATGGTCACAAGTTTGGGGGGGGGAATTGATGAATACCTCAATATATAAAGGGGAATATCCTTCTATTGCCACCTAATGCAAGCAACTTCTGAAGTATATTATTGGATGAAAAGGGTGAAAAGAAAAATATTTGGATTATTAGTATAATATGAATGTGCCCATGATCTGACGGAGCTCTTGATGAAGTTGAGTTCTACCTGTGTGTTAAGTCTAGGGGTGGAAAAAAATACCAAAAATAGTGCAACCAACCGAACCCAAACCGAAAAAATTCCAAAAGTAAGAGTATTTTAAATTGAATCTCCCGTATGTTAGAGTATTTTATAGCATCGACTTGTGATATTTAAGGAATATTTCTGGAGAGTTTTGATATCTTTCTTAACCTTGTAATTAAGGAAACAGCTCATGCAGTAACTAGCAAGAAGTGTAACTATCAAAGTATATACGTAGCCAGAGTTCACACTGTTTTTCGGAAACTGATTTATGCTTTTGGCTTCATATGTACTAAGTTATTATCAGGCTGTTTTTAAACCACAAATACTTGAGAAAATGAAATCTGTTGAAGCTTTGGTCCCAGAAAACATGATGAAATAAAATTCCCTTCAGCTGTATGGTCAACTACTACTTCTTACGATGGTCGACTTCATGTGCTTCCCCTTCAAATTTGCAACGGGGTAGATGCTTTCTTTCTTTGGTCCCAAGGTTTCCTTAGAGCAAGTCCACCCCTAAAAAAATGCGTCAATACCCATCCTATTTAATCCATTTAGTGAGCAGTGATAGACTTCAATGAACAGTAATAGAACAAATGCATCTCCACCCCTAAAACTAAATAGCCTAGTCAATTTTATTACAATTTTATTAATTTTTATTTTAAAATAATAAAAATTAATCCCTCTCTCCCTCACAATCTTCAACCTCATCTCAATCCCTCTCTGACTCACCCAATTCCCACAATCCAATCCACACCCACATCTTCCTACATCTCATTTCACAGCTATACTCCGCAACCGCAGTCGTAGTGGGACGAAATCTCGACGTTTCTACATCTCCACATCTTCCTCGCGTTGCCCCTCCATTTGCTTCATCTTCCTTGCTTCACCCATCCCACTAAGCTCGTCTCGAGTTTTTCGCTGTTCGGAGAAAGCCCAAATACCACAGCCCAATTGAAAATCGGTCGGCAAGATCAATAGAGAAGCAGAGAAGGTCGATCGTCCTCAATGTTGAAGATCAACAGTAGCAGCGGAAGCAATAGCGACTTAATGGGCTTTGATATTAGGTTGACGCAAGCCTGACATCAGATGGCCCGACTCTTGGGTCTGTCGATTCTAGGTCGGCCTGTGGCCTAGCTTGGGCTAGGGTGGAGCAAATTGAAGGAAAACTGGTCCATTTTTTGGCCTGGGTGCCGACCAAAGAGCAGTGGTGGAACTGCTCTTATAGGGTTGACCAAAGAGAAGAAACGTTTTACACGATCTGATTGTCGTGTCAACGTATATGGTTCGTTTGGGAAATGTTTTTGATTGATTAAAAATGATTTTAGAGAAAATATTTTGAAATCAATCCTTAGTTAAAATGCAAGTTAATTTTGGAAAAACATTTGAAGTGCATCTTGCAAGAAGCAACTATTGCTTTTGGAACCTAAAACTTTTTACCTAAAAGCGTTTTCCGTCATTTAAAAGCACTTTCCAAACGAGCCCAAAGTGTTAACAATTATTTTTTTGGTACTAGATGATGCCTACACACTATATGTGTGTAAATATAAAAATTAAAAATTAAAATAAAAATAAAAATATATGGAACAAAAAGAAGTTGCAGGAAAATGTGAAAGAGAGAGGGAATGTGGGAGTGGGATAATATTTATAAAAAAAAATAGACATGAGTTAATGACATGTGAGTGAGGGAAGAAGAAAAAATTTTGGACGAAATTACTTGTGATATTTTATTCAAACATAGTATTTTTCTTGGTTTTTTGTTGACAAAAAATGTTCTATTAATAAGTAGTATAGATAACAAACAAATAATATTTATAATATACTTATTAATTTTCAAATATGTATTATATCAATTTATTTTATAATTATGCATGAATCAATAAAATCATTTGTTGACGTGAACGGTCACATTCAAAACTTTCTTTCTTTCTAGAAATGGTAAGGATACTCTTTCAAAAATAGAACTCTTTATAGACTTTATGTCATCTTATATTTTTTGCACAATATTTTATAATATTGACACGAAAATTATGCCAAAAATATAAAATGGCGAAGAAGAGAATCCCAACATTTCTCCTTTCATAATGAGGATGGGAAAAAGATGATGTAGACAATTTCAAATACCAGAAAAGGCAAATAATAATATAAGTTATAAAGTTTGATAAGGTGTTAGATCGAAAATATATTTTAATACAATGGTGCATGCACTGAGGCAGTGACAAATTCAATAACAATCAAATTGGCCAATTACCAATTATGATCATGCCAAACCACCACCAACGTATTATAATGAAATGTACTATGCAACTGCTTTATTAGGATTTTCTACGAGATATATTTTTTAAGTTCTCATTTGCTACTTAGGCATTTGCCTCAATAAGATCTGTATTTGGGTGAATCATTAAGACTCACATCGGATTCTTGACAAACAAAAATTCAACTTCACACTTACTGTACATAATTTTTTTTCATTTACATAAAATTTGGTCATTGGTCTATATATCATAATAGTTTTACTTTTTAAACCCACACAAGACGGTCTGAAAAAGCATGACCCCAAAATTTAACCATCAACCACGCGCAGAGCGATTAGAAGATGTTTAAGTTCCTATGAACTTAGAGAGAGAGAGAGGGAAGAGGGGGGGAGGGGGGGTGAAACAAAGTTGACAACACTACGGCAATCAATCTGATACCTTAAAGGAGTTAAATTCTAGGCATCTTTGCATGCTATATGCTCAAGGCCTCTTGTGCGAAAACAAATATTCTCAACTTAATTTATTCTCCATTTTCAAATATGGTAAGTAAAAAAGGAAACCTAAATCTTCTCTCTGTTTATGTCTGTTGTTTTTGTGTTACTTTGGTTAATATGTTTCACAATGTTCTGCACACCAGGCAGAAGAGAATGCCGAGCCAACCTACAGCTCCCTCGAGCCGACGGACAAGAGAAAAGGAGGATTCACCGCCTCCAGCTTCATTTTCGGTAAGCGGCCATTCCCAGTCTCAGAAAAGGAGTCTGCAGAAATCACTTCCTAGTACGCTACTTATATCCTTGCTTTCGTATATTATGGTTTACATTGAATTTTATCCGTGTTTTTGTAGTGTTGCTGGCATTGGACACCATGGCATTCGTCGCAAACATGTGCAGCTTGGTGCTGTACTTTCTCTACATGATGCATTTGGATCTGGCGCACTCCGCCAACCTTCTCACAAACTTCATGGGATCAACTTACCTCCTCTCCCTTGTTGGAGGCTTCATTTCGGACACATACTTGAGCAGATTCACAACCTGCCTGATTTTCGGCGCGGTTGAAATACTGGTAACAAAAAAAAAAAGTTCACATATATTTTGTTATTCTTGTTCTAGTTCTACTTATGTCACAAGATTGAGTATACTTTTGTTACACACCTTTAGGCTTTGGCGATGACGACAGTTCAAGCTTACTCAAAGCATTTGCACCCAAAAGAAACTTGCCTGACAAAGTGTGTCGAAGGCCGTATCGCTGCCATGCTTTATGCTTCTCTGTGCTTGTTAGCACTGGGAACAGGCGATGTGAGGGGAGCGCTTCCCGCACTTGGTGCTGATCAGTTTAACAGGAAAGAGGAAGCAAAGTCACTCGCAACATATTTCAACTGGTTTATGCTTAGTACTATAGTTGGATCAACTATTGGTGTCACAGCCATTGTGACTGTGAGCACCGAAGTAGCTTGGTACTGGGGATTTTTAATATGCACGGTTGCACCCTTTATCGGGTTCGCTGTTCTTGCTATGGGCAAGCCTTTCTACCGCCTCCAAATTCCCGGCGACAGCCCCATCATTAGAGTCATTCAGGTCTGCCTTTCTCTCTAACCAAGCTCAATTAGCACACAAACTCGTTTAATTACTAGTTAACAAGTGGATAATGTATGTGTCGAAATTATGTGATAGGTTATCGTTGTAGCAATAAAAAACAGAAATTTACCGCAGCCTGGGAGCTCTCATCAGCTGTATGAGATCAGTGAAAAGGAATCAAATTATAATGAAGAAAAAATTGCACATACAGATCAATTCAGGTAACATTACATTACTGTTTTGCTTAAAAGTTCATTAATAATTTGCAATAGTTCAAACAAGGGTCACCAAATCGTATGTCCCCGGCTTGGCATGCCAAGATTCTTCAAAATTTACAAGAAAACATAAGAGAAACATATGATTAAGAAGGAAATTGATAATATAACGAATAGTTTACACCAAAGTTTCTGTGCACGTGCTAGTGGTTTGCTTTTTGTAGTGAACTTGTTGGACCATATGCTCTGTTTGGTAATTTGAGGGTGAATAGGATGTGAAGCTTTTGGAAGCTTTTAATCATTTTTTGTTGACTTCATTAGACAGCAATTTACAATGTAGATCAGTTTTTTTTTTTTTTTCTTCTGGAAAAAGCTTGACTCTTTGGTTATGACACAGTAGTGTACTAATTACTGCTGATGATATTGAATCAGTTGTCTAGACAAAGCTGCCATACTTGGCAAAGACTCCAAGCCCCAACCATGGAAAGTTTGCACAGTAACACAAGTGGAAGAAGTGAAGGTCCTAACAAGAATGTTGCCAATTCTCTTCAGCACCATCATCATGAACACTTGTTTGGCTCAGCTCCAAACATTTTCAGTCCAACAAGGAAACACCATGGACCGCCACTTAGGCCGCATTGAGGTTCCGGCCCCATCAATCCCCATCATCCCTCTCCTGTTCATGTCCATCCTCATCCCGCTCTACGAGTTCTTCTTCGTCCCCTTCGCGCGAAAAATCACAAAGCACCCATCAGGTATCACGCAGCTTCAGCGCATCGGCGTTGGACTAGTCCTCTGCGCAATCTCAATGACAATAGCCGGCATAGTAGAAGTGAAGAGAAAGAACCAAGCCGCATTGAGGGATATCGGCTTTGTGACGTGACGTCACAAAGCCAAAAGAGGGATATCGGCTTTGTGACGTCTTTTGGCTTTCTTTCCAATATGGTATTTTCGGCATTGCTGACATGTTTACCGTAGTAGGGTTACTTGAATTCTTCTACAGGGAAGCTCCGGCGGGCATGAAGTCGCTTTCCACTTCATTCACGTGGATTTCGTTTTCTTTCGGGTACTTTTTGAGCTCGATTTTCGTCGCAGTGATCAATAGCGTGACGCGAAGAATTGCACCGAGCAAACTAGGATGGCTACATGGAAAAGACCTAAACAAAAACAATTTGCATCTTTTTTACTATTTTTTGGCAATCCTTAGCTGCTTCAACTTTGTGAACTATGTCTATTGGGCTTCATGGTACAAGTACAAAGCAGATGAGGCAGATTCTAAGCTGCAGCTTAGGGCTTTGAATCAAACCCCTCTCTGTCACAATGACTCAAGTGTTTTACAAGAAAGTAGAAGCAGGGCTAATGAAGCTGCTGCCTCGATCCACTGAGGAAAAAGAAAGAAGAAAAGCTGGCAACTTTGTGAAACACAAAGGAAAAGGAAAAAAGAGAAAGCATAACTAAACAAACCAAGGACCATAATTAATGGATTTTATTTTTCAGTCTCTATTTTTTGTCTTGTTGTTGTGTGTTTGGAATTGTAAGATATAGTTTTTGGGTTTGGGACTGACAATATGTCAAATTTACCCTCTTCATATGATAAAACAAATGTATTGATTTTCTCCATTTAATAAATTTTTCCTTGCAAAACAACATTGGCATTTTTGCTTTCATTTTATGTTATTATGCTGGTCTAAACAATAAAAGCGGTTAAGACTTGTTTGAAAATGCTTTTAAGGTAGGGTTTTTATCATAAATGGTCATTGAGATTGACCAAACTCATTATTTTGGTCCCTCACTTTCAAAATCAATCAATGTCGTCCCTAACATTCACTACCACGCATCAACTTGGTCCTTCCATTTAGATTCCGTCAATTATTCTGTTAGTTTGTATGTGGGATCCACAAATCCAATAAAATGGTGACTCATGGATTATACAAACAAAGGGGTTTTATCGCAATTGGTCCGTGACATTGATCAAACTCATCATTATTGTCCTTAAGTTTCAAAAATCAATAATTTGGTCCCTGATTTTCACTATCGCACATCAATAGAGTCCTTCCATTAAAACTTCGTCAATATTTTTTGTTAGAGTGCTGATGTGGTCTCACTAGTCCAATCATATGGCGCCATCAACTATAAGAAACTAATTTTTTTTAGAGTGAACCAACTGGTGAGTATTCCTCGCTGACATTTCTCTCGCATCCCACAATCCCGATTGGAAAATAAGATTCAATCTAAATTCAATAAAATCGAATCCAAATTCAATTCAAATTTGATAGGATTATAACCAACTAGAAAGAATGAGAAGTGAGTTCACGGAGGACAAGAGCTTTAGTGGTGTCATGGTGCCTTCCTTTTCTTTTTGAGCATACCTATATGAAGACAATGATTTTTTTTAATTTTAGTTTTAGTTTTTAATTTCTTATAGTACTTTTAGTTTTAAATCTTAAAAAAAAAACATTTTTTATGGTTAATCCATGTGGCGCCATATGATTGGACCAATATGACCATATTATCACACTAAGAAAAAATATTGACAAAAATTTTAACGGAATGACTAAATTGATGTGCAGTAGTGAAAGTCAGGGACCAAATTTATTGATTTTTGAAACTCAGGGACCAAAATGAGGAGTTTAATCAATGTCAGGGACCATTTGTGATAAAAGCCTTTCTTTTGTGTAATCCATGTGTCACCATTTTATTGTATTTGTGGGTCCCACATGCAAACTAACAGAAATAGTTGACGGAATCTAAATGGAAGGACCAAATTGATGAGCGGTGGTGAATGTCAGGGACGACATTGATTGATTTTGAAAATAAGGGACCAAAATGATGAGTTTGGGCAATCTCAGGGACCATTGGTGATAAAAACCCTTTAAAATAAATTTTGTAACAAACAATATTGTTAGTTGTTAGGAGGGAGGAGAATCAGTGGAAATTGAACTCACACCAGAATGCAGAGGCATCATTACTTTCTGTCACTACCATAAAACGCTTGTAAAATAGTTAAAAACACTTTAAATGACAATGTTTAGGACTAGTTTAAGATTGTGGTGCTTTAAAAAAAAAAACTTATTAAAAAATATAGAACAGTAGAAAAGCAAAATCATAGTCTACAGTGCTTAAAAAAGTGTTTTTTTTAAGCACAGTAATCAATTCTCATTTAATGAAATTTTTAAATAGCAAAGTATAACCTCACATATTTTATAAAAATACAATCATTGCCCCTACATTATTTTTTTTCTTTGACAATTATTATGTCATATTAAGTATCATATCATTTATAGTCATTTAACATATTCACAACAATTTATATAAAAGTTTACCAAATACTCAAACACTGTCTTTTTTTTTTGTTAAAAGCACTTTTACAAAAAAAAAAAAAAAATTTACCAAGCACTCAACAATTTTATTTTACAGCTATTTATTCTCACAACACTGTAGAAGTAGTTCTATTAAAAAGTACAACAATATCAAACTAGCCTTTAATTGATAAGGTTAAAAGTACTTTCACGTTAGAAAAAGCGCTTTGAAGAGATAATTTCTGAGTTTAGTACGAGTTGCATATTCGTATTTGCATTTGTTATAGGTTATGTTTAGAATTTAGGCTAAATCAATTAAAAATGTAGTACAAGGGAGATAAAGGGATTTGAAATTCTACAATGTATTGTATCTGATAATTTGAAATTCCTTCGTCTAATATTTTGTTGCTCATTCATTTCACTTCTAACTAAGTTTTCCTATGTCCATTCGTCTCATGCAAAATCTCTCATCCCTCATCCATGTCGTCTACGTGCCTTTGGTAAAATATTTTACCGGATTACTATGCCTCAACTTAGCTCAGCCCAACCTGTAAACATGATAAGACCCAAATATGATGGCCTCACCTTCTAAATTTTTTATTTTTCATGTTTTATTTTTTTATATAACCATATATTTACTCTAAAGGGGTGAAGAGAATAAATTGTATTGAACTTGTCATTCGATCACGATATTTGAACCTTACTCTTATTTAGAGCATCCTCCATGAGAGCTTTATCCTCCTTGAGGCTACTACATTTGTAGCTATAATGAAAAATTTCATCCTTAATGGGCTAAAAAATGGACTACATTCACCACATAGGCTAGCAACTTCAATTTTTAGGTAGCAAAAAGTTAGGCTACATCTATCCCCAAAAAATAAGGGGACCCACACCAAATTGAGGGTCCAATCTTAGTTTTGTATTTTATATATTTATTTTTAGTTTAGAAATGGGTGAGCCCCATTTTAAGGGTTTATTTTTCAACCGTTATAGAATTATAAGGGTTTATTTTCAACCTTTTGTTTGGTTAAGAAAACATATACAAACAACTATGTTTTGTGTGAATGATTAAAAAAAATGTAGTGCTTTGTGTTTAATTTTCTAGATTGAATTTTATAAAAAAAGTGATGAAATTTAACATTGGTTGTTTAGAGACCTAAACCAAAACTATAAACAAATAACATAGCTAAATTGGATAAGATAATTCCATCCAATGGTTGTTATGAAATGAAAATTTTGTTTGATTTCAAAGAATGTGTCAATCATAAAAATAAACCAACGGATGAGATTGAGATAAGATAAAAATCCAATGGTTGTTTTGAAATGAAATTTTTTTTTTTCTGATTTCATAGAAACAAATCAATGAATGAGATTGAGATAAGAGAGTCTACAACAATACATAAGTGATAAAATCTAACTTTGTCAGAATTTGAATTTTTTAAGGGTTAAATTAAAATTTAGGATAACATGTCCAAAAATCAAGTTAAGAAAAGTTAAGACAAAAATAAAATTACGGCGTAATCAAATTGCTACATAAATAAAATATATAGCCCCATATAGAGCTCGAAATATATATATATAGCCCCTTATTGGGATAGAATCTTTTTTACAGCCCCAAATATTCCTCGGAGCTCTAAATTGGGCTATATCCACCACTTTTCTAGGTCACTATCTATTCTTCCACTAAAAGCGAGGATGTTTGAGATTGTTTAAGCAACTCACGTAATCGTTGACCTCTTGCCAATTGATTCTCAGTAGCTTTATCAAGACTAGAAACGAATTGTGCAAAGGCTTCTAATTCTGCAAATTGTGCCAATTCCAATTTTGATTTGCTAGGTACCTGTTTCATGGCTTTAATTTGAGCTGCGGATCCTACCCTAGAAACTGAAATACCCACATTAATGGCCGGTCTAATTCCATAATTGAATAGGGCTAGAAAAGTGGTGGATATAGCCCAATTTAGAGCTTTGAGGAATCTTTAGGGCTTTAAAAAAAAATCTCTCCCAATAAGGGGTTGTATATCTTTCGGGCTCTATATGGGGCAATATATTTTATTTATGTAGTAATTTGATTACGCCGTAAATTTTTTTTTGCCTTAACTTTTCTTAACTTGATTTTTGGATGTGTTATCTTAAATTTTAATTTATGAACTTTTTAACCTAAAAAATTCAAATTCTAACAAAGTCAGATTTTATCACTTATGCACTGTTGTAGGCTCTCTTATTTCAATGTCATCCGTTGGTTTGTTTCTATGAAGTCAGACAAGATAAAATTTCACTTCATAACAACCATTGGATTTGATTATCTTATCTCAATCTCATCCCTTGGTTTATTTCTCTGATTGACACATTCTCCGAAATCAAACAAGATTTTCACTTCATAACAACCATTGGATATGATTATCTTATCACAATTTAGTTCTGTTATTTGTTTATATTTTCGGCTTAGGCCTCTAAACTACCAATGTTAAATTTCATCACCTTTTTATGAATTTTTCAATCTAGAAAATTAAACACAAAGCACTACATTTTTTTTTCTAATCAATCACACAAAAAATAGTCGTTGTTTGTATATGTTTCTTAATCAAAGAAACGGTTGAAAATAAACCCTTAAAATCATGTTTTGGAATTAAAAATGGGGCTCACCCATTTCTAAACTAAAAAACAAAACAAAAAATAAAGATTGGGCACTCAATTTGGTGTGGATCTTCCACTTTTTGCAGCTAGATGTAGCCTAATTTCCAATGATTGAAGTTGCTAGCCCATGTGGTGGATATAATCCCATTTTCCGGTCTATTGGGGATGAAATTTTTCATTATAGCTACAAATGTGGTAGATTAAGGAGGATAAAGCCTCCAGTGGGAATGCACTAATAAAGCCCCTCATTGGGAATGCTCTTACAAGTGAAAAGAACTATTACTAGACTGTAGTATTAAGTAGTCTCACCTTCTAAGATTTGACCTAAATGAAACCAGTTAGTGATTATATTGACTCTTTCTCCAATTGTTGTTGTCCTGTTACGAAGTCGGAGCAGACTTGTCATAAGCTGGGTTCTCTTGTGGCACTGGTATTGCATGATGTAATTGCTCTGTATTCGTTTCATGGATCGGTTTCTAGTGAGCCTGTGATTATATCAACAATATAATTAGTATGGGCCGAACCCTCCTCTTTGAGGTGGTATTATTGTGCAAATAAATATATAAATAAAATTAGCTTATCAAGATGCCCAAACATGATGGCCTCAACCAGACATTTTGTTTTTCGCTTTTCCATATGACGAATTCTCTAGTCTAATCTATAAGGAGAGAGATTAGAACTCCTATGAAACCGACATGCAAATTGTCTTAACTAAATTCACCATTCCATCTCTTTGCGTTATTAAGTTATTAGGTCAAACCAAAGTTAGCATGAAAAGGCAAATGAAGTAATTAAGCAATAACATATCAGGTCCCAAATTGAAGAGAAAGTGAAGCAAAAAATATAGTGAATAAGACTTCCAACATATTTGGGCCTTAAATTAGGTTTACCTAGCCTTAGATTGAAATTAGGCTTAGATTGAAATTAGGCGAACGATGGACTTGGAATTAAACTTGTAAAATAAATACTCAACATAAATAAATAAATAAAATATTAATTTATATTTTCTTTGGTTCAGTTTGGTTTGGTTTCCAAACCACCAAAACCGAGACTGAACCAATAAGTTTTGGTTCGGTTCAATTTTCTTAGTTTTTGTTCGCTTATATATATATATATATATATATATATTGATAGGTGCATTATTTATCATATTTTCATATTAGTTATCCCTAAGTTTTGTTAAAGAATTGATTATAAAAGAGCCTTATTATTTTCCTTTCCTTAATTTCAGCCATTCTGTGCACTTAGAATGTTTTCGACTTTCCGGAGGAGTTTTGATGCAAGGCCAATTGGAGAAGGAAGCTAAGAGGCTGAAGATTGTTATGTTCGAATTTCATAATTTTCCATGGAGCCATTCATTCCAGTTTTACAAATCAATCCCGCAGAAGTTGTTTTCCCGTCAGAACTGCACAGTTGTAGGAGAACGAAGATTTGAAGGCTTTCCTGATTTTTCCTAGTGGTGTTATGCTTGGAAAGATAAGAGATAAAGCTACGTTTCCTATATTTTTACAGAATTTTCCAGAAGACAAATCGACCCCAGCGTGCAAGACAGATGACATGTTTCCTAAGCCAACAAGGATTCTTTCCTAGTTTGTGTCATTAATTGTTTAGGAGTTTGTTTTATTTAGGAGAGTTTCTCCCATACCTTTTAGGGTTTTTCTAGTATAAATAAGGTGCCCTAAGATCTGTTTGAAAAGACCCCTGCATAACCCATATCACCCACACCACTACACCATTTACCATCTCCGCAATTTGTGAAGAAGAGCTTAGGGACGTGCTTTGCCATGGATTCCGGGTTCTATCTTTCTTTTATTTTTATTTCTATGTGTAACTAAGTTATTTTCTAAGGTTTATGATGAAGCCATGACATGAATATTTCCAAAGTACTTTGTTCATTATTATCTGATTATATGCCATGTTATATTCTTAATCTTTGTGGGTATTTTATTCTGGATTCGGATTTCTAATGACTGATTACCTTTAGGAATTTTGCATCTAGATATTTAGATTGGTTGACGTGATTCTTCTACACTTAATGGGTGTTTATGTGTTTAATTGTATGCCTAACCAATAAGATATAGTTATAATTTAGAGATACAAGAGTTGATACCTGACCATAGATTAAGGGTTGGTTTGGTATTGTTGTGCTTTGAAAAAAAGTTACTTCTGTTGTGCTGTGAGAATAAGCAGTTGTGAAATAAAGCAGCATAATGTTTGGTAAACGTTTTTGTAAAAGTGCTTTTGAAAAAAAAAAAGCAGTATTATAGTGTTTGGTAAACTTATATGTAAAACAGATGTGAAAAAGTTGGTTTTTCGAAGCTGGGTTTTGCAGCTTTGTGTTTTTGGCTTTTTTCACCCAAAATTGTGAAAAAAAGCTGAAACCGAATGTTTACCAAACACAAAAAAGCTCCCAGCTTTTTTTGATACCCACTTTTGTCAGAATCACCTCAATACCAAACAAGGCTTAATTCATACCTTAGAAAGAACAACCTTTAACATTGACATGGTAATTGGATAGTAGTTGGCTCTAGGAAAAGTAAACAAGATTGTTATTGGTGAATTGATAACCTTAGGTTTTCTTGTGTCATGTGTTTATTTTAATTAATTGTCTTTTCTTTTTCTTGTTAATTATAGTCTTAATCAATTATTCGATTCAATCTAACCTTTATTTGTTTAATTAAGTCTAGCGTGATTAATCGGTTAAATTGGTGTTAAAGCAATCCCTATGGGATCGACCTCGTATTTGCATATATATATATATATATATATTACTACAATTGATTCGTGCACTTGCAAGTTTAATTTGGCTAAAATCAATCTATCATTTAGGTTAGTTTAAGTACACATCATATATATATTTCGGTTCAAGTCCTTAGTTGTTGAATGTTTAATCAATTTTAAATGATAGTTCATAATATAGGTAATGAATAAAAAGAATTACATCCAAGTGGGAGAAAACTAGTCAATGTATAGAAGATTAGGCAAGTCAGACTACACATCAAGATCTAGACTGCGGCTACCAAATCAACCTACCCCCTTCTCCCGCTCAGGATGCCAAAGAGTCCTTAATCAATGACAAAATAACTTAAGATCCAACGACTAAGAATTCTGAACTATGCAATAAATGAATCAGTCCCTTCAAACATTTTTTTTTTTGTTCTTGTTTGTTTAGGACTTGGCTGATGACTTCTTTTTTCGATTACAAAAAGTTTAGGAGAGGGGAGACTACCCCATTTCAAGTGCAGGGTACACCACAAATCTCTTTAAAGACTTACAGAGGGGTCTTAGCCCATGTTTTGGTGTTTAAAAATCTCCCACCAAGAGGGATTGCCGATAGCAAAACTCGAACCTAAGATTTGATTTAGCGAAGGGAACGATCCTTACCAACTCAAACAACCCTCGTTGACAACTTGAGTAGTGACCTCCACAATGATATTAGGAGTAATTAGGTTTTCATCCTTATTTTTACTACTCTATTGATTAAAACCTTATTACTTTTCAATTTTTGATCAAGGTCCTTTGTATTAATAATATCATTAATTATTTCAATAATAAAATATTTTTTATTTCTAAATATATTCATTTAATATTAAAAATATTACAATTAGTATATTTATATTTATGGCTAAATTTTTTATCATATATTTTTATTTTTAGTTTGTACCCATTTTTAATTTGCAACCCTTTTTTAATTTGTACCAATTTTCCTTTCAGTTTTAATTTGTACCCATATATTAATTTCTTTTTGTGCCCATATTTTTTAAAGTTTTATTTGTATTGTACCCATATTTTTTTATTTATTTGTACCCATTTTTATTTTTGCTAAATGTACCCATTTTGAAGAATGTACCCATGTTTTGATACAATAATTTTTTGGTTATTTTTTATGAATGTACCCATGTTTACACACACACACACACAATAGTATATTTATATTTTAATATTTTTAATCCCACAAATTATGGTTTTTTATTTAAAATCTCATTACTATAAACAACTATAAATTTTAATTTTTAATTTAAAAAATATAGTAACGTACATAGAAATAAATTATCAATTAATTTCAGGGACTTGGATCAAAAATTGAAAACCAACAAGGTTTCAGTCAAAGACTATTCATAACTAGGGACCGCATCCAAAGTCTCCCATGATATTATCATGCTAATTCTGTGGTTAATTAGCAAAAGTAGGCGAATTAATGAGGGATTTGGAGTTGTAAACCAAGTGTGCAGACCAAACCCAGATTTGTTGGTGGAATACAATATGCGGATAGGAATAGTGCGTGACAGAACTTGGTGGGTTGTGCCTTTCAAGCTTCAAAAGATGCATGTGATTATGGGACCGAGACAAAGAGCTCAGCTAGCTCACAGGCCACCACCTCTTTTCATTAATATGATGGTTTTCCAAATAAACCGAATTCTTCGTTTAATTACTGTGTCTCTTACACGTGACTGCAACACACTTATACCGTTTTTTTTTTTTTTAATAATCAGTGGGTAGTTTTGTTACCAAAGTTCACTCTTTTGGGACTGAAAATACATGCGGAGACATTTTAGACATTCTCTGACTACCACCGTGTCATACACCAGCACTAGAAATTGAACATAAGACTTGCCATATAAAAAACAAGCCTAGAATTCGTCCCTAACTACTAAACCACTACGTAATGGTTGCACTTATATGGTTTAAATTTTGCCCAAAAAATACCTCCCTTAGATCCTTTCTAATTTTTATGTATATAGATACATACAAACGGTATTAGAGGTGGGAAATTCATATAAATACACCTGATTAACAAAAAAAGAAAATAAAGAAAGAAGGACTTGGCTCTGATTCACAGAACTACGTGTTTATAATCGGAATCGTTCATATCATAAATTGTTCTATAAATATCACATGTACAAAAAATTATTTAAAGCTAAGGTTGTTTGGTCAGTCAATTGTAGCAAATAAATCGATGGTTAGTAATTTTTTTACCGAATCTGTCCATTTATTATTATACAGTTTGATGACTAAATGATCTCATATTTAATTCTTTTACAAATTATTTTACAGAGTAATTTAAAATATGAACAATTCTGATAAAAAATATAAATTTCTATAGATTCACACATAATGAATTGAGGAGAAACTCCTCCTTAATCATTGAGGAGCCAAGTTAAATCCTTAAGAAACCTCTTGCACTAAGAAAATTTGCTAAAGGAATAAAGGATCATGGGTGTGTCGGTCATAAAATGGGTTTATAGAAAAGTTCCACTATATTAGTGCATATCATTATTTCTAGAGCCCAACACAATGCATTGAGGTCCAACAATTATTTTGATTACAATCTTGAATTCATTGACTATATCAAGACATGTAACATGCAAAATTTAAGGTATATCTGGGGTTGTTTTCTGCTAGAAAACATATAAGTGTTTGACTCATGGACGCGAGACTTTTTTAGAGAAGTAAGTTGCTTTTTTTAAGAGGAAGTATTTTTCCAAGGAGTATTTTAAGAGCAAGTATTCGAAGAGGTTATATCTTCACATACTTGTTAAAATAACAAATACAAACACTTTTATAAATAGAGAAAATGAAAGCAAATCCTAAACTTAGCAAGCAAAACATCTTAAATTTAACGGACAATGAATCATAACCTTGGGCCAAAAAAACCAATAAAAATGAAGAAACTAATTTTCTAATTGTATATATGTAATATACACGACGATATGACAATCAGACAAAAAAAATCTCACCTTTATAAAGAGCTCATACCACATAAAGACGATGTCCTCCCGCCCATGAAAATTCATCCTAATTAAGCAAAGGAACTAAAACATCCTTAGAAGAAAACACGAGTCCACAAAACCTGGTTTACGCAATGTGTAGATGTATGTAGTTGTACGCGGTGTACATTAATGGCCAAGTAGTTGCGTGAACGCCAAGGAATAATATGGTACTTTGTTGACCTAATCTTATCAGATAGGGAATTACGTACAAGAAAACGCCAATTTCTTTTCATCCACTATGCACTAATTAAATTGGGCTTTTTAATCAAAATGATTATTAAGATTGACATAACTTCTCATTTTGGTCATTCCGTGAAAAATGTTATTTAAATAAGGACTAAATAACAAAAATACTCTCAATCTAATAAACAATGGATCAAAATGATTTGACAAAAAAATGAGTGTGTTTGTCATTTTTTTCCCCTTATTTAACGGAGATTTTTGGAATGACCAAAGTGATTGATGGTAGACAAATTCAGGGATCAGTTCAAACGATTTTAAATCTCAAGACAAAAGTGACGAATTATATCAATCTTAAAACCCATTTTAACTAAAAAGTCATTGAATTGTGCATTATTTATTTCTTTTCTTCGCTTGGAAACATTGAGAAGAATGTTGACGTCCCGTCCACCTAATAATTGAGCAGTCTCTATACAAAATAATAGTATATTAATGGATGGGAATAAGGCTTACGCTCAAATGGCTTTAATCAACTTGTTCATTTCGAACATTCCAAGCTTTCTGTTAGATTAGATTTAGATTGGAGTTAGCTGGCCTCATATTGCAATCCCCATTCACACTACATCAATCTTTCCCTCCTATTTTTCCCATAGTTGTCGGCAGCCTTACTTTGAGTTAACTACCTAAAAAGAGTTTAGAGTTCCTTCCCACTTGTTTCAGATAATTTACCATACAATTGGAGATATATATGTTTTGTATGTATTATACTAACCATAAAATAATTATATAATATTGGACCCCGTGGCATATTAATTTTTAAAAAGTTATATTATACTCTGGTATATGATATGCACCGAATGAATAAAACGTTAAATGGGCAATTCATGATCTAACAGCCACAAATGTTGGTATGACGTATGGACTGTGTAGTACATTGTAGATATAATATATATACGCATGGAGGCGGAATCAAGATCTGAAATATTGGGAGACATAAAAAACAACAAAATACAAAAACAAAAATCTTTTATCACATTGAGGCGCTTCTATTTCACTCTTTAATCTTCCATTGCTTAGTTTCAGGATCGATGAGTTCCTTCACCATTTGAAGTTGGCAGTGTAAAGGTTTTGGCGAGAAGAAAAGATGATAGTAGAGACACCCATCTATCTTCCCAAATTTGCATGTAAGGGTTTTATTTATTTCTATCTATAGTAGCGTAATAAAAAAACTGCAAGTTAGTGCATTGTTGCTTGTTGTTAAATTAGTTTAATTTCGAGATTTGTATCTTAAATTATTTAAATTATATTAAAGGAAAATTAATAAAATAGTTTGAAAACTTTGAGTTTTAATCAAAATGACAAAAATATGTTGTAAATGAATAATACCAGAAGTGACTTTTTAGAGTTAAAATGTCTTTTTTGTTAAAAGTCAACAGTACCGAAAGTGTTTCGTTAAAACTCCCTCTTAAAGAAAAACTAATAAAAATAACTTGAAAATTTTAAATTTTAATCAAAATGACAAAAAAATATTGTTAATCTAAGTGTGTAACGATGCACACTAAATATTAATAAAAATAAAATATTCATTTGGTTATGCTTACAAGGAAAAGAATTGCCGCCAAAATTATTGATTAATTATATGTTGTGTTTAGTTCTACTTTCCATTTAATCAGTGGACACAAGTCAAAAAACACTGCACAAGATCTGAACTCCAAATACCACGATATTTACGACCAAAGGTCACCTACTACAACAATGACCATGGTAGGTCCACTCCTATGGACCAACCGATCAAAGGGGTGATGATTGTTCTCGCTTAAATCAACGGTAGTCATTGTCCTGTGACCTAGCTTGTCCTGTTGTGCCCGTACCTTTACCATTACCCTCCTAAATTACGTAATTAATATTCGAAGCGTACGTGCTTATGGTGCAGTAAACCTTAAAAGCCCTGCACACTGTTCTCTCTCTCTCTCTCTCTCTCTCTCTCTCTCTCGATTTACGGAGCTTGATTTCCTTCCATATAAACTCCCAAGCTGAATAACTTTTCCTTCCAAGAAATGTTATAGCAACCAGTCACTACCCATTCCGCCAAATACCAAGGCAAATCAAAATTTTCCTTATTTCTTCAATTCTTTTCCATTTATTTTTTATTATTCATAAATAAAAGTTTATATTTTTACAGCACTTGGGTGGTGGCAGAGAGATTTGAACCACAGAAGAAGCAGAGAGGAGAGAGAGGGAAGGGAGGGCAAAGATGAAGCTTTTCTGGGTTAGCATTGTGATTTCACTTGCTTTCAGCAAATGGGCTGCTGGGTTTATGGAGTACGGCTTCAATGAAACAGAGATGGCTTTGTTGGAGGGCTATGGAGAATCAAAGGTTGGAGCTGACTTGCTGATGGTTGGACTGACCATCATTGGAGGAGCTGGGGCCAAAGGAGCAGGTGAAATCTCCGCTCTTATGATATACATTTTGCATATTGTTATTTTTTTTCGTTTACAAGACAATATTCTAAACTACTCTGGTTTCCGATGATTGGAATCGAACTCTGTGCAAGGGGACAGGTGGTGACGAACTGACCTAACCCACATCTTCATTTTTCTTTTTTCAATTCGAAATATTTTGCATATTGCTTGATTTTGATAAATTTAGTACCTTTTTCTGTTGTTCTCTGTACTTTTTTGGAGAGGTGAGATAACAGATTGTATGCTGTATGTTGATTGCTTTGTTTTGTCCCTCCATTTATGTATTTATTTTAGCTTGTATTGCAATTCTCCTGGAAACATCTTATTTACTACTTGAAATTCTGTTTTCTCAGTTCTTTTTTCCCTTCAGTGGTCTAAGATTCCGAGTCAGATTCCTGCTTGAATTATTAGCATACTGTTTATCATGAAGCTGATGTGATTGGTGTTAAATTTGTTACTTTTCTTTTGTTTTCCAATTCATTTTGTGAATAATTTCTTATTCGTTATTCCTGAATGATAGTGATTTGAATTTCATTATTTATTTGGGATCTGTCTTATTTTTATTTTGGCTTAATTTACCAAATCGTGCTTTCGGATTTTGCAGTCTGCTTGGATGGAACCTTACCGGGGTATCATTTGCATCGCGGATACGGGTCAGGAGCAAATAGTTGGCTCATTCAATTGGAGGTTTGTGATTCATGTGGTTACGCAGTATCATCTTATCGCGTAACCTTAACTTTCATACCTTTATGTACCAAAATCTTGAAGATTGTTTCTGAAACTGCGGACTTAAGAGCGTGTTTTGAATGAAAGTTATCAGATGACAAGTTTTACAATCATCTGCAGTAGTGTAATGTTTTTTTAAATACGAAAACCATGTTTTTATCATGTTACCTTTGGTTGATTGATTTCCAAACAAGCCTCTCTTTTTCTTTCTTCAAGCCTCTCAAATTCCTTGATTTGCTGACAATTGGCGTAGTTTAGGACTTGACGTGAATTAACATCTTGTGGCAGGGGGGAGGATGGTGTAACAACATTAGAACTTGTGTTTATCGAAAAACAACAAGGCGGGGATCATCAAAATACATGGAAAAACAGTTAGTATTCAGTGGAATACTAAGCAATAAAGCTGAAGAAAATCCTGGTTTGCCCCTCAAACTTAATGCTATGCTTGCGCATCTGCTTTTTCCTCGTTTAACTGTCTTGACCCTCATCTTTATCATTTATGGGATTGCAGATTTTTTCAACTGGAACAGAGTCAAGGTTCGTTATTGCGATGGTGCTTCTTTTTCTGGGGATAGTGAAGATAAGGTTAGTGGAATGTTCTCACGGTTTACATATTTCTACCAATTGGCGGCCTTGATATCATTTGGCGGCTAAAAAATTGGCTTAAAACTGATAAATTCAACATAAACCTCAACTGTTTTCACTCATATTTGCTCACCAGATGCTAAAATATTGTGATTCTGCTTTTAGGCAAAGGAACTGCAATTTAGAGGAGAGCGTATATGGTTGGCTGCAATGGAAGACTTGAAATCAAAGGGCATGAGCTACGCCAAGCAGGTTCTTCTTGTTTAAGGTCTATTCTCATGCTATGCCACATCTTTCAGTATATTGACAGATTGTATTTCAGGCTCTTCTTTCGGGTTGCTCTGCCGGTGGTGTGGCAGCTATTTTGCACTGTGATAAGTTCCGGGGTTTAATGCCAGGAACTACGAAAGTGAAGTGCCTGAGTGATGCTGGATTGTTTCTTGATGCGTAAGTACTATCCGGAATGCTCTCTCTCTCTCTCTCTCTCTCTCTCTCTCTCTCTCTCTCTCTCTCTCTCTCTCTCTGTCCAATGTGAATACCTGCTCTAGCTTATTAATTTCACACAGATATTAATGGTGATTCTGTATCAACTTGTAGGAATGACGTTTCTGGTGGACGCACACTCAGGAATTTATATAGTGGCATTGTCGGCTTGCAGGTATTGACTCGATCTCAAAGATTTGTAACCCACCCCCGATTCATGTTTTATCTTCTTCTTCTTTTCTTTTAATTTATTCCATGTTTTCGATGCACGCTTATGGTTTTCTTATGATTATCACAGGGGGTGAAACCAAATCTGCCACAATATTGCACTAATCACCTTGACCCAACTTCGGTAATCATTTCCTTTTCCCTTCCTATATATTTCTTTTTTTCCAGTCCTTAACTTGAAGATAGGTGGAAAAATCGAAAAGTTATGTGCACTGCTATTTACTCTTAAATTACCATCCTTCCTTGCAGTGCTTCTTCCCTCAGAACTTGATCTCCAGCATCAAAACCCCACTGTTTATACTCAATGCAGCATATGATTCGTGGCAGGTGAAGTTTCGCTTTTACAGGGTTCTAAAATTTGGTTTTTCCTGATGTTCCATGCCGCACAGTGTTTGGTAAGTGATGGAATGATTCTGCTTGAAAACAGATCCAGACCAGTTTAGCTCCACCGGCAGCAGATCCTGCCGGCTACTGGCGCGATTGCAGATTAAACCATGAAAAATGTACTCCATCACAGATCAATTTTCTTCAAGGTGATCCCACATTTGAGGAATTACTTTGAATCTTAAGATTTCATAGCATCTCAGAAACACATTAACCAAATTTGTACTGCTTGTTATGATTTTTAATTTTCTTTCAAACAGGATTCAGGAATCAAATGCTGAATGCAGTAAAACAGTTCTCTCTGTCTGAAAAAAACGGATTGTTTATAAATTCGTGTTTTGCGCACTGCCAATCCGAGAGGCAGGATACATGGTTTGCTGATGATTCTCCAGTTATTGGAAAGAAGGTGAGCCTCTGATACAACATAGTATATCAAGTTCTCTCCCAATCATAAAAATCAAGAGATCTTAAATTTCAAACTCTAATGTTTATGTGTGACCGATGACGTGCAGGCAATCGCTATAGCAGTTGGAGATTGGTATTTCGACCGAACAAGCGTGAAGATCATAGATTGTCCCTACCCATGTGACAATTCTTGCCACAATCTGAATTTCGAAAAAGCTTAGTTTTGCCTTTCGATAAACGAAATAGCTTTATAGTTCGACAGTTCGATTGAAAATTGGTATGGAAGACCATAAAGCAGAAATCTGCTGAGAAGTGCAATTGCCATCAGCAAGCATTCGCAATTGATGTAATGTTTTTCGTGTAAGTTCTTCGTATCTTTGATTGTGTCTCGAATAAACTCGGTTCATTAGCAAATTCGTAGTTGAAGAAGGTAGGGAGAGGTCACTTCTGTAAGGAGTTTGTGATAGATTTTGTGTAAATTTTGATTCTGGATTTTATGTAAGGGGTTAGCAATTCTTTATTGCAGCCATTCGATTTCTGTTATGATTCATGAAATTCAACAGAAACACAAAATAGAAAGATTATAAATGTATCGCTAGACTAAAAGCTAGTTAAAATCAAATCTTCGAGTTCATTACCAAATCTTTCACATGATGGGTATAAAGAAACTATCCCCGAGTAGAAAATGTCGATCAAAACTAAAGATTGTTAGTACTTGGCAGACGTGGGTTAGATCAACATGCCCTCTTGCACTCAATCACCGTCTTTGTAAATTAGAATAGTTTACAATACCGTCTTAAAAAAAGAGAAGAGTTAGTAATTTTTAGATGTTACTAGATCATTTTAGGTTAGCCTCCTCTCTTGCATTCAATCACCCTCCAAAAAGTAGTTTAGAATATCGCATTGTAAAAAATAGAAGATTGTAAATAATTTGATCGTCTTGATGATTTTTGTGTTTATCAACACCATTGTACTAGGATTGTATTTCCTTGGAGAACTAGGATTCTTTTCCTCCTTATTACTATAAATAAAAGCGGTTTTTTAGCCAAAATGGTCCTTAAGATTTGTATAATTCATTACTTTGGTCACTGAGATTTGAAATCAATAGAAATGGTCCCTATGTTTGTCCACCATCAATCATGTTGGTCTTTCCATAGAAAATTATATTAAATAAGGACCAAAATGAAAAAAATATCCTCTAATTAATAAACAATGGATCAAATGATTTGACAAAAATTGAAAGTATTTTTTATTATTTTAGCCTTATTTAATGGTGATTTTCCATAAGAAGACGAAAATAATTGATGATGGACAAACTCATAGACTACTTCTATTGATTTCAAATTACATAGACCAAAATGATGAGTTATGCAAATCTTATGGACTATTATGGCTAAAAAGCCAATAAAAACATTACGTAAGAAGAATAACACAACCACATAATTACACACTTCTCTTTACTTTGTCAGATAAATTGGTCACAACAAGCCAAATTAATGTATCATCTGCTTTATAGTCCCGGACAGGAGAATATTCTATTATCTATATTGCTGAGTCTCTGCGTGGCAATATGGCATACAAACATCCAAAACTGGTAAATGTAATAGCTTCCCAAACAAATAAATAAATAAATAATCTCCTTAATTAATCACATTTTAAAAATATGATACTGATTTTTCTTTTCCCTTTCTGTGACTTGTTCCTTGTATTATTAAGCTTCCCTTGACCTTAGCAACGTCTGAATTCAGAATATCCTGCTGGGAAATTGAATATCAAAACCCTACGAGAAGAGTCTTGTAATCTCAATGCCTCAACCATACATATGATGTAAACTTATATGGTTATATAATTAAAATATAAAATAAGGAGTTGGCTGACCTGATCATGAAGCGGTAGCCATTAGAGACCAAACGAAGAGGATGTAGGTTGAGGCAACATCATAATCTTCTACAAAATACCTAGCCGAATACAATTACTTTAAGGGAAGCGTTTGTTGTGTGTCTAGGGTTTGCAGAGATCTTAGTATTTATACTGACTAAGGCATTAAGGTTATGTTCATAAAGGAATCCCAAATCCCATTTTCAGCTTATCAGTTAGGTATCATAATCACATATAATTAATCAAAGACTCCATCAATCTTACTTGTATTAACCTAATATAAGATTGATGTCTTAGGAGATCAAATCACAATATCTGCATTAATATCAAATATTACATTCTTATTGTATCTTGTAGACCATTTAAGGTTGATTTATATTGGAATAAATCCAACATTCTCCCACTGGTCTACAAATATAATATTTATGTTTATACTTGAGATTGGAAATTAATGTCACTTTAATGACCATGTAGTTGTGATAATATCCTATCCTTGATACAAGTTTCTGTCAAATAAGTCTTTCAACATGGAACTAATAAGGTTGTAAGGTTGACACAACCCAGAACCTTCATAATCACACATGCTAAAATCCTCATCACATGAAACACCGTCAAATTATGATTACATAGATAAACTTTAATTACCTGAATGTGTCTCAACTTTTATCATCTCATGTCATCCTTAATGTAAACTTTTATTGCAGTTGCAAACAAAACTTCATAAAACTTAATTATTCCACACCTACGAGTAAGATGAATTAACATGTTTTTCACACTGGTTCATATACCATATAAGTTACTTTCGTGAGAAAATTTTCAACACTTATGAGCAAGACGAAAAAACCCTCACAACTAATACAACATATAAATCATGTCATGCCATTTTAAGTCAAACCAAAAGAATTAGTCCACACATACAAGCAAGAAGATTAACCCTTCCATTATGATTTAAAATACAATTTGATTAACTTGATATCAGATATATAGTCATTTGATAATTGACCAACACATAAAAATGTGACTCAACGAATCCAATCAGAGATTAGGTTGAATACATGGATTCAAAAATCATACATACCTTATAGGTCATCTGCAAATGTAAGGCTAAAATGAAACTCAAGGTCCCACTGGTTTGCAACATCGTCACTTAATTTGCAAATTAATACTTAATCATACTTTTAAAATATGCTTGTGGGAACACCCTTACTTAGGCAATTAATGCATTTCACTACAAAATTGTCTTTCTTTAACCTTTCTTTAACACATTAAATAGCATAATCTCAATGAAAAGTAAAAACTAAGACATTCACCGTTGTTTATGCAAAATCAATCATCCAACAACCATCTTGTTTGTATTAGTAATTATATTTATGCTAAGTCCCCATGAGCCTCAAAATTCTTTATAAAGATTAACACATAATCAATCAAGGCATCTAAATGATTGCAAGTAATATGAAAAATATACACATACACCAAGTACTCATTCATGCAACCAAATGTTCATAGAAGATAGAATAACACTTTAATAGATTTATGAAAGTCCACTTAATGCTCAAAACTTTAGAACAACTCCCACTACGCTTTTAGAGTTTATACACTTATGACAAATAAGTTAATGAGTGAAGCCCAATTTTCTTTCACTAATTTTCCCATTTAGGCAAACACTCATTAATTCATTCTTTCAAAGATATACCAAAATAAAATTACTTCATATTTTAGACATAATAGAATAGATACCAAAACCAACACAAAGTTGTCAAACAGAATTTCAGCAATAAGTTACAATTACTTTAGAATTTACCATAATTAATTCATAAGCTTGGTCACTACCAAAATTATACAAATCAAACTATTCCTAAAATAAAAATATAGAGTCGTTTTAGATCAAAATAGTAGTCTAGAGTAACTTCTCAAAAGACCAACACAATCTGTCAGCAAAACTGTCAATACGAGCATGTCACCATAATAACAATACCTGGCAAAAAATTACGAAAATTTTCAAAAACTTACACTATGTTTGGACGAAGAAAATTAAAATTACTAAGGAATTTTAAAATGACGGAAATTGAATTGGCAGAATTTTATTTTTTAGAATTTGTGAATTTTTTTATTTGGTTATAGCCTAAAAGAACAATGGAATTGAAAATGGAATTTGTTATTTTTAAGTTCTCAATGATAGAAATTGGGAAATGACACCTATTTACATGGAATTTAAACTTGGGAATTGGAGGTTCCAAATTCCAAGTTTTTTTTTCATGCGGAAATTCTAAATTTCTATATTTATGAATCCAAACAAGAGAATTGGTGCATGTCAATTTAAAAATTCTAACTTTTATCCAAATTCCAAGTTTATTTCCCTCATCCAAACATAGTGTTAGTAGACATGCATATGTAGAACCTATAAAAAATTCAGGTCATTTGGTGACCATTAGACTTGTCATTCATCCAATTTTAGTCAAGACTTGCAATCTGCCAGAAATAGTTATGTGCATCTATCATGAATCTATGCATCCATAACAAATTCAATTTCACAATATTTACAGACTTTTCTCTCTATGTGAGAGGTTCCTTCTCTCTTCTTGAGAGTCTTTTCCACCATTTGTGTGTGAGTGATTCCCTCATCGATTAAAATCGTTGCTGAAGGCCCTTGTTGTGGTGGGGGTCGGAGGTAAGGTTTTTGTTTTGCTTTTGTTTCTCAAATTTTTGGATAATTTTCTCTCCAGTTCTTCCTGATTTACCCAAAATGTCTGTACCCAATGCCTGTCTTCCCCATATACTTTCAACTCGATAAGCAGTCAGATTTCAAAGCACATGGTTGCGATATTTTGAGAGGGTGCGTAGAGCTCCGGTGGACTCATCGGCTCGGGTGTTTAACACACCACCTTCTTCTCCTTCTCTTTGTCTGCCTTCGTTGGTAGTGTCATTCGGGGTGTTCCCACAGACTTCTTCCACTTTCTGGCTGAGATTGGGGCGATCGGTACAGCTTCCGTGGTTGGGTTCTGCGGAGTTGCTTGATTGGATTTGGCGTCAGCTGAAGGATTTCTTATGGGTTAATCCAGAAAACTTTTGCTGGGGTCTTGAAACTTCCTTTGTTTTGTTTGTAGGGCTGGGCTCTTTTTTAAGCTTTGGTGGGTTTGTTGGGAGGCCTATCTGTGTGCATGTATCTGGTTTGTATGTGGGCCTCTGTTTGCAATCTAGAGTTTGGAATAAAAATGTCTCCTTTCTTCGGAAAGGTTCTTCCAAAAAAAAAAAAAACACAAATTCAATTTCATATCATTTCAATTTTGATGTTCAAAGGAAGTTGTAGTAGTCAAATTTTATCATCTAAATCGATATCATAGTTCAAATTGAAAAGATTTACAAGCATAATACTTAAACAATGCGTACCTTAGCAATTTTTTATTAACCTTCATGGGCTCAATAACTTTGCATCAACAAGTCTCATGGAGAGACAAAAATACATCATGATGCAACTAATTTCATGCCTTAAACCACAACCTATAATGGAGCTCGTAGTGGAAATATTTGTAACTGAAGACATGAAACTTAATCACCAATAAAACTTCATGAAACTAGGTTAATTTACACCTACGGGCAAGTAAATTATTCTAGTATTGGATTATATGTCACAAGAGTTAACTTCATGAAAAAACTTCAACACCTACGGGCAAGATGAAGCTTCCACAAACTCCTATGAAATAAATCAAACAAAAGAAACAATCCACATCTACGAGCAAGAAGATTATCCCTTGTATTCTAATTAAGATGCAATGTTGATCGAATTAACTTAAAACCATAGTCCCAACATCAACTAAGCCGTTATGGCTTGCTTAGTTAACAATACATTGATCAACTACAACCTGAAACAATACGAATGTCACATGGATTAGTTAGCTGTAAGTGACAAAATTATGACAACATGATTCAAGCTTCAAGTATTGCCAACAAATGCCATTATATAAAGTCTAGTTTTAAGTGTTTGGCTTTCCTTGTCAAATATTGTTATTGAATCATCACACATGCTCAATCTAGCTTTAGAATATACTCTGATTATGGGTTGTTGCTACTGGAGTAAATGTTCAAGAAGTGGCACATTTCAACTCAAAGGTTTGTTCATGCATAGGCATTTAATATCTTTATTTGTGTTGCATTATGACTAGTTTGATTGTCTAGCTAGTTTAGGGCGCTGACTTCCCAGCTGTCTAGCCACACAAATTAAGACAACTCACATGGGCTTTCTGACACTTTTCTGATGGTAGTCAATTTATGGCCATTGATCTGGCTAGATCTCTTTTGCAGCCGACAAGTGTCATTGGGACAAGTTGGCTGATGAAAATTCTGATTTCCTTGGGTGTATTTCTTCCCTAGGGTTTCAAATTTGTTCTTCGGGGTTTAGAACTTAGTTTTAAAGTGAGAGTTGCTTTAAAGGCTTGAAGCTTGCATCTTCTCCATTTATGAACCATTACTCCCAAACCTTTCTCATGCATTAAACACTCAAACATTGTCTATTAGGGTTGCATTGTTTTAAGGTTTTGCATTTATGTCTTAGTCTGATTTTAAGCTTTAAATTCGTTTTTAGACTAAGTTTTTGGATTTAAGTTAGATTCTTCCTTCAACAGTTTGACTGAAGAACCTAACTGGTCAGTTGAATCCAAATTTGTTGTGCATATCATAAAATCATATCACATCATTGATCGTGTTAATCTCGTTGCCACAAGGTGATGAGCTCATGAAGAGTTGCCACTTCGTGAAGATCAAAAGAGTTCATCTCGTGTAAGGCAAGGTTGCATAAAGGTAAAGCTGATCCTTAGATAGGGATCTAGGAATTGGGCTTGTGTGATCTTTTTATGAACTTTTGTTTACACTAGTGGATTGGACTCAGTGGAGAGTTCCCAATTTTTTAACCTAGTGGTGGATTTTTTCGGCCAAAAATATCTTGTGTTCAATTTACGTTTATTGAGTTCAAGTTATGCTTATTGTGTCACACATCTCACTCATATACGTGGTACATATATCTGTTGAACATCTAAATGGTATGTGTTTACTATTTTGCTCACTTGACACATTGATAATGTGCAACGAACTACACCTTTGCTGACTAGGATAGTTTTTGGAAACTGAAATTGGTATTTGAATCTTAGATTTATTGACTAACAAATCTATCTTAGTTGACTAGCGGGCTTGACTAGTCAGTTCAGCAGATTATAATTTTTATAAATAGTTTATTCCACCTGGTATTAATTTCACATTAATTTAATAATCTCATTCCTGACTTTCTTTCGATATTCAATTAATCTCAAGAAACCTGACATCATACTTGAAAGAGATTAATCACATATAGAACAAGTTGTATAAGTTGTAATATCAATCTTCCACCACAAGGATGTCAATACGTATGAGAGAACATGATGGAGCTAATTGATTCAAAATAGAAACACTTTATATCAACAATACAGTCGCTTTAATTCAAAAGTCAAATTGTGATATCACCAAAATGCTTTCTTAAGTCTGTTGGATATATGTCAACAATGTGTGATAATTTTATATATGCTAATAAATAATAAATACGAATGAAATTTGAACAGAGCATGAACAACGAAATAATTTAAAACAGAAAGATTGAAGATCGAGGCTTGCGTACCGCAATGTCCTTGAAACACAAATTCGTCCCTACTCAGTGCTTGTAGTTCTACGAACGTCTGCTTCACTAGGATTCAACGATCAAGTTAGAATTCCAGCACCGGAAAACTTAACTTCTGGCGAACTTCTGTGTGGTTCTCTCAGAAAGGATGTTTGAGATTGTAGAAGAAGAATATTGATTTTCTGTATTCTAAATGCCATGCAGATGGATGTATATATAATAGAAGGATGTCTATTCGCAACAGGTAAGAGAATGAGATGTGTCTGTTGGGAGACATCTTCTCCAGAGGGGTGCTTTGCTCTGTGTTCTTTCTGAACTCTTCAGACTTCATCTGAAAGGATGAGTCTGTCAGTAAAAATTAATTAATTAATTAAATTCAAAATGAATTAAAAATAATTAATTAAATCCGAAAATAATTAATTAAATAATTTAATTATTAGAGCCCGAGCCCGAGCCCAAGAGCCCCAAGACCCATTTTTTGATAATTAATTATATATTAATTATATATATATATATATATATTAATTATAATTAATTACCAATTAATTAGTGCACCCCAAAGCCCAACCCCAAGGGTGAGCCCAATTTTATTCTCCACGCCTATTACTCCAATTACTTTCTATAAAGGACAAAGCCTTATAAAGTGATAAAATCTTTTGGGAATGACCAATGTGGGACAAAGAAATTTCTACTCAAACTATTCAAATTTCCAACAAAGTCAAACGGTTTCCTTGTCTTTTGTACCTTTCTTTCCGTAGTACAAGACTACTAAAACATTAGCATCAAAATCATATATTAGCCTTGTAATTACCAAATTACACAAAGAAAAACTAACGAAAAGTCCAAAAAAACTTATCTTTTAACTAAAAGCCCTTTTTAAAGATATAGTAAATAGTACCAGTGAAGGTAAACATTATTAAGCATACAAGTCAGCAATACAGTTAGTAAGTTGGTTAGAGTAGTTAGGCTTTCTCTTATAAAAACAGTTGTGTAACCTTCATTCAATTAGTCAATACAAAAGCATATTTCTTCTCTTCATCTTTCTTCTTGATTTTCTCTTCAATTACCAAACATTACAATGTAGTTAACATGGTATCAGAGCCACTAAGCTCACGCCATGGATTCTGGTGGTTTCACTTCTTAATAGTTTACATTTTTTTTTCCTAGTTTAGTTTATCTTTGAATTTTCATTAGATTTTCGGTGCTTCCGTGATTGTTCTTGGTTTATTTTTCTGGGATATGAATTGAGATTTCACCACTGATCTCGATGAATCCTCTCTCGTTTCGACACCGGATTGTTAATCGTAGACAGAGAGGCTCTTCGCGCTAGCTTTTGGAGTTTGCCTCTGCCATTTGCAGAAAAGCCTAGATTAACCTGCACTGAAGTTTTCTTCTTCAAATCTTGTGTGGTCAAAGGTGGAAGGTTGGCGGGACAAGAAAGATCGAGTTTCTTTAATTTCATTTCCTTGAGTTGACGATTTTCTGGTGGCTGAAGGTGGATTCTGGTCTTGGGAGCTCTTCACGTTCTAATTCTGTGCACTCCAACTGTTTGAAGAAATGGGTCAGTGAATTCTTTGATCTCTACTCTGTTCTCTGGTATGGAAGAAAGACCAGACATGTGTGCACTCCAAGTGTTTGTTGAAATGCCAAACTCAACAGTTTTATATGAAGGTTAAGTTTTCAGTCCCTTTTCTTTGAATTCTTGAACAATTAGAATGGATGTTTTCTGGGTTTTTCAAGTTTTTTGTTGCTGGTTAAGAATTACAGTTCTACTACTTGGTTGGGCTTGTGTTGTCTTTTGGACGTATATTTGTTCAAGATTTGGGTATGTGTGTTTCTGTGTGCTCTCAATTTCAAGAATATTGTTGGATTATGGAAAATGGCACTATCGATTTGAGTTTTCTTTGGGTATTCAACAAGGTGATTTGTACTGTGAAGATGGCATGTGAGCGACTTGATTGATTGTTCATATTTGTACTCTTTGTTGCTCTGCTCAATGATCCTTATTCCAGGGGATGCTACTTTCACCACATATGCCTGTCGATTACCAAGCTCCACAATTTTCTGAAGTAACACTTGCAATGTTTTCCACTTGATCTTTAAGTTTACTTGGACTATGTTGTGAGGCCATGGAATTGAGTCGGATATGGATGGCTTGCTGATCTGCATCCAACGCAGCACCACCCTTCAAATTTTCTTTTCCTTTTCTAGCATTCTCATGCCGACTCATGTCAAAAGGTCGTAGTGAACACATATTAGGTTAACTGGAATTAGGCTTCACAGAAAAACGAGCAAGTTCACGACCGGAGGCTGGTATTCTTTGTAGGGGATTATCCTACGCATTTTCAGGAACAACTTCACTATTCGGCTTAGCGTGGAGTTAAATTGGGAATGGATGGCTTTCTGCAAATCTTGATATGGTTGGTGAAATGGGTATGGATTCTTGGGTTTGATTACTACTAATATCTTTAGGGTGTTCATTGTAGAATTACTCAGGAAGTTTTACAGTATCCAATTCCTGTCTCTCTGCTTCACTGTTTTTATGCAATTCTGTTGAGGAGTTTGTGCAGTAATTTTCCCTTATCTCAGCCTATAATGTCGAGTCTAACCAACTCAATTGTTAGCATGAATCTACAGTAAGTCCAATTATACGATGAAGTTTGAAGAAGTTGTAAACGGTAAATCCCACGAAGGGTAACTCCGTGATTGAATAGGTAAATCCCATGAAGGGTAGAAGAAGTTGTTAACAGTAAATCCCATGAAGGGTAATCCCGTGTTTTGAGTAGGTAAATCCCACGAAGGGTAATCCTACATAGATGTTGATTTTCAGTTGTTGAAATTGTGAAGGCCAATGCCATTTGTCAAAAAAGTTGTTTTTTGGTAAAATTCACAAAGGGCGATCCCGTGGTGCTATAGTGAAGGCCGATGCCACACTATAGTTTGTTATTTTTCTGTTTTTTAAGGCCAAAGCCAATGTTAAATGAAGTTGTTGACGGTAAATCCCACGAAGGGTAATCCCCACAAGACATTGTTATAACCGGCGTGAGGGTGTGTTACAATTTTATAAAAGGCTCTTCTGTGATTGAAACTCATGTGAGAGGCAAAGAAATATTGGAATTTTTTTTTTTGGATGGGAAGATTGGTATCTACAATGGCTGAAATTCTATAAAGGACAAAGCCTTATAAAGTGATAAAAATTTTTGGGAATGACCAATGTGGGACAAAGAAATTTCTACTCAAACTATTCAAATTTCCAACAAAGTCAAACGGTTTCCTTGTCTTTTGTACCTTTCTTTCCGTAGTACAAGACTACTAAAACATTAGCATCAAAATCATATATTAGCCTTGTAATTACCAAATTAAACAAAGAAAAACTAACGAAAAGTCCAAAAAAACTTATCTTTTAACTAAAAGCCCTTTTTAAAGATATAGTAAATAGTGCCAGTGAAGGTAAACATGTGGTTTTTCGTTAAAAGTGAACAGTACAGGGAGTGTTATGTTAAAACTCCCATTAAACAAAGGAACAAACAAAATTCTTTTCTTCTAAAATAAACATCTCCAGTGCATGTCATACATTAGCCTTGAATAATTTCTTTTCTTCTCCTCTTATGGCACATAAAAATTAACTAATCAAAATATTTTTTAAATTCTTTAGGCATAGGAAAAACTAACAAACTATATACAAGTTTGAAAACTTATGCTTATCAACTAAGTCACATGCTTTGAATGAAATACATACCTCATGCCTTCATATGTTCACCACTTCTTTATATACATATATGTAATCACATGACCAATCGTAATTCTTACATAGAATAGATAGAATACAAATGAAAATTGTCACTTACTACAAACCTCGTTCATTTGTATAATGTCCTTGTTCTTGCCATAAGATGCTTTCTGTCATTCTCAATCAATCCATAAGTCATGAATCAATTTTCACAGTTGACTACAGACAAAACTAATTGATTAGTCACGCAGATTCCTTATGGAGTTAAAATCATTATAAACATTACTTGAGTTAATCCCAAGTCATACTTGAGTACTGGTACATAGTGCATATATCCAGGGCATAATAATTCAAACATAACCAATAATCCTACGGCATTATTAATGCTCATCCACCAGATTTATACATATATTTGTGTCTTTGCGTAGAAATCATTTCAAGCAATACAGGACAACCCAACCCTTTAAAAAAACGACACGTCATTTGTCCTACATATTTGCAAAATTATTTCCCACAGCAACTAATGACATGGTTATATATAATTTCGTATACATTATTTTACCCAATCAAATGGAAATCAGAAAACCTGCGGCAATCCGTGGGGCATTTGAGAGGTGATTAGTGTTCCCTTGTCGCACGTCCACCATGAACATACCTCACACAGGTGTTCTCGCCCGTGGCAGTAAAGAGCCCTCCTGAAGCTGTGGCTGGAGTTGATGGGGATGGGGCCATCAATTAGGTTACTTAACAATTTGCTGCTAGTTGAAAGAATCTGTAAAACACTTATATGATACCATGTTTTATATATACGCTTCTCAGCATTCCTATGTGATTATAGGATCCCAATTCCTATATGATTTTTTAAAATTCATGCTTCAATTCTATAAAAATTATATATAGATTCGATGCTTCAAAATGTTCAATCATATACCATGGTTACAATATTCATGGACGATGAAGAAATCTGCTTGCTTAGATCATCAATGGTAACATCACAAACATATGTGCTAACATGAGCAGTTGTGAAATCTTTTTGTATCCCCAAACGGCATCTTGACTGGAGTCAATAATTTAGATAAATTACAAAACCCTAAATTTATCATTGCTCATCCTGATCGAATTGAAGTATATTAACATATACAACATTAAAAAGTGATAATCTCACTTCTAGTCGAACACATAAATCATTGCCTGTTTTGATGCATGTTGCCAAAACATATAAAATTAGGATTCATATTCATGGCAAGCATGATGTGCAATGTATGTATATGCCCTGCAGTATACATCACTATGCATGTATATTATATAATTAATTTAAGCTTCGAGGGATTCAACTAAATAGATATACCAATCAAAATACAATATCATAGACACAAAGATCGAATTCAATGGGACAAACCATATTGCTTTGGTAGATGACCCTGTTTGGTTTTCCAATGTAAGGTCAGAAAAAATATAACATGCTCACAAAAATTTAAGAACATCAGCGATTTTGGTTTGACACTGCTTCACACCTAAAAATGAGTGAGCTACATCTGAGTTAAATTTGGAGATGGAAGTCTTCTTTCGTTTCTCGATGGTGAAGTAAGACTAAGCTCATGAGCTTATTATCCTAGGTCGGAACAAGTTGATAGGATCCCATTTTTTACGCCCCCATGTCGAAATATCAATTACTGATTAAGCTGTCTGCTTTGAGTCTCTAAAATTAACTTTTCTTAATAGGTTTTAATCATATGTCAAATGACTTTGATACTTCTTAATGGGTTTTAATCATATGACAAATGACTCTGATACCATATATAAACCTTGTGTGGTTATATAATTAAAACACAAAATAAAGAGTTGGCTAGCCTGATCATGAAGCGATAGCCATTGGAGACCAAGCGAATAGTATGTAGGTTGCGGCAACACCAAAATCTTCTACAAAACACCTAGCTGGATACAATTAATTTATGAGAAGCGTTTGTTGTGTGTCTAGGGTTTGCAGGTATAATCAAGGACTCTATCAATCTTATTTGTATTACAAGACATCTAATATAAAATTGATATCTTAAGAGATCAAATCACAATATCTACATTAATATCCAATATTACATTCCTATTATATGTTGTAGACCATTTAAGGTTGATTTATATTAGAATAAATCCAACATGTAAACCATATGAGCTGTTATGAATTCAACTATTGTTGCATGCTTATTCTCTCTGTCGGCTATGCTGTCATTTTTGTATTTTCACTTTTGTTTAATCAATATTTCTGCATATTGAAACTGGTTTTTAACTATGTTTATTTCCGTGTTTATATAATATAATATTTTGGTCGGATTTTGTTATCTTTTTTACCCTCCATTCGAGGGAATGAATCTATGTCTTCTGCTAACTCTCTCTTTTTACTTCCCCTCAGCGATGTGGGACAATCAACAATCTCATCCTCTAATAGTTTTTACCATGGTGGATTGGAAGAGGACTTAAATGGTTCGTTTCGAAAACTCCGATCTTTTGTTAGATCCCTACGTTTTTCCCATTTCTGGGCACCTTTAGTTGAATAACTCCCACAAGAATTCATTTCCTCTTTTAAATTTTATTTCCTTTTGTGTTGTGATTAGCTGGCCACAGTGAAGTAATAATTCAATAAGTTTTCTGATTTAACCAAGGACCAACGTGCATTCGAATCTTTTATCAGGTTAGAATTTGAGTTCCGTTTTTATAGCCGTATTTCGAAGGTTTGGGTGGCAGAGGGATTGAGGCAGAGGAGAGCCATGGTGAAGTTCTTGTGGGTTGGCATTGTGGCAGCACTTGTTTCCAGAGTTCGGGCTGATGGGTTTGTGGAGAACAGTATCAATGAGGCGGTGCCGCCTTTGTGGGAGGAGACCTATGGAAGCTCCAAGGCTGCAAATGACATATTGATGGTAGGGCTAACCCTCGTCGAAGGAGCTGCTGCTAAAGGAGCAGGTATGTCATACATTGATGTACTCTAAAACTTTCACAGTTCATAAATTCTTATTCATTCTAATGCTTGTTATCTAAGTTCTGTCTCCTTTTTTTGGGCTACATTACATCCTTGTGAATTTGGCTCTTGCAGTATGCTTGGATGGAACAGTTCCAGCGTATCATTTGCACCGCGGATATGGATCGGGGGTGAATAGTTGGCTCATTAAGTTTCAGGTTTGTGAGACTAATCAGAAAATTAACGCTATAGGGATAATTACATCATATAGATGGTTCCAGGAAACTCACACTTCAGAGCATGTTGTGAGGCTGAAGTTATCAGATGACAAGTTCACGTTTTCTCTTAGTTGATTGGTCACCAAGTAGCCTGCTTGATTCCTTATTGATGCAGGGAGGAGCATGGTGTAATGATACCAGAAGCTGCTCTGACCGCAAACTTACACCATTTGGATCATCAACGCGCATGGAAACAAAGATGCCATTTTCTGGAATACTAAGCAATCAATCTGAACAAAATCCTGGTTTTCGATCACAAACTTAAAGGATCTGATTTTTTTTTCTTTTTTTCTTTCTAGTTTAGCTGTTTTAGTCGACCGCACTTAGTGGGAAAAGGCTTTGTTGTTGTTGTTGTTGTTGTTGTTGTTGCTGCTAGTTTAGCTGTTTTGATCCTTATCATATCTGGGATTGCAGAGTTTTTCAACTGGAATAGAGTACTGCTTCGCTATTGTGACGGCGCTTCATTTTCTGGGGACAGCGAAAATAAGGTCTGGCAGAAGTTCTTGCCATTTGCATTTTTTGCACAAAATAGTGATTGTGACCATAATATGGAAGGGACCCTAAATATTTCTATACATTTCATGTACATCAGATGCTAACATATAGTGATTCTGCATTTTAGAAAGAACATCTGCAATATAGGGGACAGCGGATATGGTTGTCTGCAATGGAAGATTTGATGTCAAAGGGCATGTGCGACGCCAATCAGGTACAACATATTTTATCATCCTCAAGATCTATTCTTGTTCCCATGTTATGGCTCTTCTTGCAACGTATTAATCAATCATACATTAGGCTCTTCTTTTTGGTTGCTCTTCCGGCGGTCTGTCATCTATTCTGCACTGTGATGAATTTCGGGGCTTATTTCCCACAACTACAAAAGTGAAGTGCTTGAGTGATGGTGGATTTTTTATTGACGCGTGAGTAGTACTATCTATAATGCCTTTACTCTTTTTCTGCATTATTTACATGTAGACATGTACTTACTAGCTAGTTATAATCACTTTGATTTTGATCGGTGACATTGTATGGAATTGTAGAGTTGACATCTCCGGTGGACACACACTCAGGAATATTTATACCGGTGTTGTAAGCTTGCAGGTAAATATGTTATTAACTTGAAATTTGTTGTTCTAAAATCCTGGCAACATTTTAAGGAATTCTAACGTGCGCTTATGTAAATTCCCTTGATTATCACAGGGGGTGCGAGAAAATCTGCCGCGATTCTGTACTAGTCACCTTGACCCTACTTCGGTAATCAATTTTTTTCCTCTTGCAGTTTTCAATTTGAAGATAGGTGGTAGCATAATAAGTTGTGCACTACTTCTTGCCTTGCAGTGCTTCTTTCCTGAGAACTTAATCGCGAACATTACAACCCCACTCTTTATACTCAATTCAGCATATGATTCATGGCAGGTAATTGTTCATTATTCATTTTAATGTCTTAATTGAGATTTACTTAAGGATTTTTACTGAAAAAAATTCATTTCATTGTATTTTCCCACTTGAAATCAGATCTATAACAGTTTAGCTCCACCATCAGCAGATCCCCATGGTGAGTGGAACAGTTGCAGATTAAACCTTGCAAGTTGTTCAGCATCACAGATGCAAATTCTGCAAGGTGAAATCCCACAAACAAGGAATCTTTTTTTACGGTTAAATCTTGCAGAAGCTTAAGAATTTCAGAAACAAACTGTGTAACTATTGTGACATTATATTTCTGGAATGGAACAGGATTCAGGAATCAAATGCTGAATGCAGTAAAACAATTTTCGGTGTCTAATCAAACTGGGATGTTCATAAATTCGTGTTTTGCGCACTGTCAAACGGGGCAAAGTGAATGGTTTTCACATGATTCTCCAGCTGTTGGAAACAAGGTGAGCCTGTAATAACTACCAACACACACAAACAGAAACAGAAACACATGCATTATATGTAGGGCTCAGAGTTTGAAGATATCTAAAGTTACTAATGTGACGGATTATTGCAGACAATTGCAGAAGCTGTCGGAGATTGGTATTTTGATCGAGCGGAGGTTAAGGTTGTTGATGAAACTTGCCGCCATCTGGCTTTCGAATGAGCATTGTTTGATCGATTATTTACATGGTAATTGTATCGTGTTGTCTGCACTATAATACTATCCCTTCTGCTTAATGAAATAACTAATAACCGAAATCAATAGAATTCTATTATCAAAGTTCAAAAAACAAATGAATGAATTGAATAGAAAACGGTAAAACATATGACTAAGGAGAATGCCAACGCATTGTTCAACGAGCGCCTGCAGATGATTGAAGAATATTCTCATTCTTCCATGGTGAGAATAATGATTAGTGTGGTGATACCTGATTCCTTGTCTCCAACACAGTCAATCTCCGATCATGGTCTGGACACAATTTCCCCCTACTCTACGGGGCACAAAATTCAAGCAGTGTACCTGGAAGTATGATGATATTTATCGTTGGATGCGTATACATGGCCGTTGTCATGTAGTTCATGTACTTGTTTCAGGGGTGATTTGTATTTTTACATAACCATAATCCATATATGTATTTTGTATACCAAATGTATAGAGAAAATGGGGCCAATTCTTAAACAGAATCCGTTCGTCTGTAGCTGGAGCAGGATCCGATATTGCAAAATTAAGAAGAGACGTATCTCAGTAAAGTAGGCACAATCAAATCTCCATTATCCCAGTTAAGTATCTCTTCCTAATTAAGTGGGATCCATGTCGACAACTTCTCCGCAACTACTGTATTAGTATGCATATCGTTGACGATATGTAGTCCATGTTGATGCCAATCCAGCTACAATTCAGCGGGATCCCGCCATAGAGAAAATTAACCCTGAAAAATATCTGAAGATTGATAGGAGTTTGATTGTCTTGTTTATCAAAAACAGTCTGATTTAGTATAATTTTGTTGTTGGGACGTCTGGAGCTGAGTGAAAAAGCTGAATCCTATTAAAAGATGAGTAAGATTTAATCAAGGATTAACGTACATTACCAACCTTTCCGATTTAGGATTTGAGCTTCGTTTTCCTAGCCATGATTTCAAAGGTTTGAGTGGGGGAGAGATTGAGACAGAGAAGAGCCATGTAGAAGTTCTTGTGTGTAGGCATTGTGACTGCACTTGTCTTCATGAGGGGGCACCGCCTTTGTTGAAGACCTATGGAGGAACCTCCAAGGCTGTAAATGGCATACTGATGGTAGGGCCAACCCTCATCGAAGGAGCTGCTGCCAAAGGAGCAGGTATGCATGCACTGATGCATTCAAGAAAATTTGCAGTTCTTTTTCTTAAAGTTTTCTTATACAACTATATATAAAGAATTTTCACAGTTCTTAGCCCTTGCTCCTTAATGATAGTTAATTCTTGTTATTTTGAGTAATGTCTCATTGTTATTTTGGTGAATTTCGCTCTTTTAGTCTGCTTGGATGGAACAGTACCTGCTTATCATTTGCATCGTGGATATGGATCAGGGGCGAATAGTTGGCTCATTCGCCTTGATGCAGTGCATGAGGAACAAATATATTTAAGGCTTTAGTGACTTCATCTCTCAAAACCTTCTCTTTTAATTGGATTGCCTAGTAACTATCCTACTCTTAAATATTTAGTATACCAATGCTTTGTAATTTCCCTATTTAAAGGGCTCCATATGTATTCTTAAAGTAGGAAATTGAGTGAATTATATTTAATCCAAGAAGAAAGTGAGTTTCTCCTTCCTACAAGCATTTGGCTTCATCGTGTTGAGCGAATCCACAATTAGCGACGTGAGTAATTCCGTTGCCCCTGATCAAGTGATTCCCAGGTTATATCCTCGTAGCAACGTCGAGCGAGTTCTGTTGCCCTGGTTGAGTGATTCCCAGGTTACTACCCCTTGTCTTTTCGAGACCCTTGGTCTTTTTTGCATCAAGTGGTATCAGAGCAGGTTTTTCGCTGCAGTTGAAGACTATGGTTGTGATTACAATTTGTTGGAAGAGCACACTGTCGAAGAAATCAGTTTTGTCAATTGGAATTCCCCACCAATTTATGATGAGTATGTTGATGATGATGACGACCTCAAAAAGAACTTTTTTGATGGGTGTTCTCTACTAATTTATGGCGAGCAAGATGAAGATTACAAGGTTATGTTTACGATGGTTATCCATCAGTGTTGTTTACAACTTGAAGTCGGTGCCAATCCTGCTCCAATTTTTTATGAATACTGCTACAGTGACAAAGGAATGAGTTCATATGTGAAAGAACAATGTGTGCATCATCATAATTAAAGAAGTAATATTTGACCTTGATACCCATTATATATGTGACTACATTTGGGAATCCTTTATTGCTTTCCACAGTAGAAAAATATACTTGGAGCAAAGCATTTTTCCAAGTCATCAATATCAAATGGAAATCTAGAAGATTGATGAGCATTTTTCAAAAGACATTGTTGCTATCAAGAAACGGTTAAAGGGTGCACAGAACTTGAGAAAGTTTTGGAAAGCAAAATACTTGGAATATTCTATTATTTGGATTTGCTCATGAAATTGGAAATTTTTGGTGCTAAATTGGCTATTGTGGAACATACTAGGCGGACATCCGAAAGATTGAGGAAAGACCAACGTACACTCGAGGGCGAGTTTTTTTTTTTGAGAAGAGGAGAATGATATCAGTGCATGAGGGACAAATATATTTAAGGCTTTAGTGACTTCTCATCTCTCAAAACCTTTGTTAATTACCTTCTCTTTTAATTGGATTGCCTAGTAACTATCATACTCTTAAATATTTAGTATACTAGTGCTTTGTAATTTTCCTAGATAAAGGGTTCCATATCATATGTATCCTTAAAGTAGTCAATTAGTGAATTAAAATTAATCCAAGAAGAGAGTGAGTTTCTCCTTCCTTAAATCAAGTGTGAGGCTTGGTCTTGTTGAGCGAATCCATGATTAGCAACATGAGTGATTATGTTGCTCCTGGTTGAGTGATTCCCAAGTTACTACCCCTTGTCTTTTCGAGACCCTTGGTCTTTTCTGCGTCACACCTTCAGGTTTGTGAGAAGAAACTCACTTCAAAGCTTATTGTGACTGAAATGATCGGATAACAAGTTCATCTTTCCTTTTAGTTATACTCTCTCTCTATCTCTCTCTCTCTCTCTCTCTTTCTCTCTCTCTCTCTCAATACACACACACACAGAGCAGAGTCGTTTTAGTTGATTGATCACCAAGCAAGCATCTCAAGTTCTTTTTGTGGCAGGGAGGAGCGTGGTGAAACGACATCAGAAGTTGTTCTAACCGAAATTATTCAGCGTATGGGTCATCAGCACGCATGGAAACAGAGATAGTATTTGAAGAAAGTTGGGATTCCACCATAAAACTAAAGGGTGACGTGGAGTGCGTGTGGCCTCTTGGCTTCACACGTGGGACAACCTGATACCATGAAGAAAGTTGGAGTTCCACCATAAAACTAATTTGTAATATAGGGAGTAGCCCAACCTCTTATAAGCCCATGCAAGGTTGCTCCTTCCATCAATGTGCAACTCATTCTCAACAGCATTTACGGGAATACTAAGCAACGCAGCTGAAAAGAATCCAGGTTTTCTCATCAAACATAATACTCAATTGCTAAACCGATACCTGCATTTCATTTTTTTCTGTCTTGATCCTTATCATGTTTAGGAATGGGATTGCATATTTTTTTTCAACTGGAATAGAGTATTGCTTCGCTATTGTGACGGCGCTTCTTTCTTGGGGACAGCGAAAATCAGGTGGGTATTCCATTCTTGCCATTTTACACTTCTCCGGAATATAGTGGTAGTGATTACAGCTGTGCTGCAAGACAAAAGGTGAGCAATAAAGATAAAAGCTTAGGATCTCTCATCCAGCTACCGGAATCAAAATTGAATTACTTGTATAGGAAGGTACCTTAAGTATCTGTTTATATACGTAAATGTGAAGCTAAAATATAACGATTCTGCTTGTAGGAAAAAAAAAAACTGCAATTTAGAGGACAGTGAATAGGGTTGTCTGCAATGGAAGATTAGATGTCCAATGGCATGCGCGATGCAAATGAGGTATAACATTTCTTCTTGCTCAAAGATGAATTCTTGTTTCCATGTTATGACACTTCTTGCAACATCTTCCTTCATCATACATTAGGCTCTTCTTTCTGGTGTCTCTGCCGGCGGTCTGTCATCCATTTTACACTGTGATGAGTTTCGGGGCTTATTTCCCACAGCTACAAAAGTGAAGTGCCTGAGTTATGGTGGATTTTTTCTCGACGCGTGAGTACTACTATCCGTTATGCCGGCACAGTCCTAGCAAGGTTTTTTTTCCTTTTCCTGTCAATGTTCCTAGATAATTATTAACACTTCAAATTTATTGAAGATATCCTGTTTGAAATTTTAGGGTTGATGTTTCCGGTGGACGCGAACTCAGGGATCACTATAGTGATGTTGTAGGCTTGCAGGGGGTGCAAGAAAATCTGCCGTGATTCTGTAGCTAGTCACCTCGATCCTACTTCGGTAATCAAGTTTTTTTTTCCTCTTGCAGTAATTGATTTGAAAATAGTGGTAGCATAAAATAAGTTGTGCACTACTTCTTGCTTGACAGTGCTTTTCCCTGAAAATTTTATCGCGAACATTACAACCACGCTATTTATACTCAATTCAGCATATGATTCATGGCACGTAATTGTTCATTGTCTTTAATAAGGTCTAACTTCACAATTACTAGATGAAGTTTAATGAAATAATGCATTGAGCTGTATTTTCCCACTTAAAATCAGATGCCATACAGTTTAGCTCCACCATCAGCAGATCCCCGTGGCGAATGGAAGAGTTGCAGATTAAACCCTTCTAGTCGTTCTGCATCGTTGATGGAAATTCTGAAAGGTGAAATCCCACATATCAGATGAACTGTTCCAGCACAGAAGAAAGACACACACATAGGATGAATCTAATGTTATTATGTGCTCTGGATTATTGCAGACAATAGCAGAAGCTGTTGGAGAATGGTTTTTCGACCGAGCAGATGTTAGCGTTGTCGATGAAACTTGCCGCCATCTGGCCCTCGGATGAACATAGTCTACACTACAGTACTAACCTAACTACTTCTTAATGAAATAATTTGTAGTGCAATTGATATCTCAATAGAACTACAAAGAACAAAATTGGATAGAAGACAGTAAAACATATGGCTAATGAGAAGGGAAGATTTGGTGTTATGTTAAATCCATTTAACACAATATGCAAGAAAAATATTTGCTTAATTAACAATAAAAATTTATGAGAACTTTAACGAAAAGCTTCTGGTACTGTTTACTTTAACGAAAAATCATATTTTTACACTAAAAAGTCAATCATGGTACTATTCACTTTACCCTTTATTTTGTCCTTATCGTTAATACTCAAAGTTTTCAACCTCTTTTCATTAGTTTTCCTAAAATTTATTCGTTGAAAAATGGTTAATTACACGATGTGTAGTTTAGGGCACCTAAAATGTTGATCTATGCTCAAAAAGTTTTTAACTCAGATGGCTAAGAACATTCACTTTTGCATGAGATTCCATGTTTGAGTACCCATCACACATATCGCTTGTATAACAGAAAAAAACATGTTGATCCATGTCGTTTGAAAATTACCAAAAAGAAATCTTAAAGTTACGTATTCTTTAACTGTTGGTCCGTCCGGCCAGTCTGATGCTAGGTATACATATATTTTTCAAACCTAGCACTCAATGGGCTTTTCTTTTTCTATTTTTTTGCTTACATACACGAAATGTGGATTCATATATGCAATGGACAATAATTTCGTGCAAAGAAAATGTTAACTCATAGATGAAAAATGGACGGCAGGAGAGAAAAAATAGTGTAACAATTTTTGCAAAATTTTAAGCAAATTCAAACATGCCTTAAATCACCATCTAACAGTCGAGATGATAATTGTGTTAAATACATGCATTAATGATGATCCATAATTCATGTAAATCTCACTTAGATAAGTATGGTCTAGAGAGATCGTCAATAAATATGCTACAAATGGCATTATACAATGTATAACATTTTTATTGTTCAAACTCTTCAACGTACCTGCAACATTTTTTATAACCGTCATACAGATACATAGGGTTATTTATTTTATTTTATTTTATTTTATTTGTTTTTAATTAATTCAAAACTCTACATTCCCACCGTCTATATTCTTATTCTTTGCAATTAAGCGAATGGGTTTTCAAATTGTCTTGTTCCTTCACCTCACTTTTTGTCACTTCCCCTACTTCAAGTCACTGCTATTCTTTTTTTAATTAATGGCCTCCACCACGTCTCGGGCTCGATTCTACTGTAGCACAATATTGTCCGCTTTAGGACCCGACCACGCCTTCACAGTTTTGTTTTTGGAAACTCACACGAATAGAACTTCCCAGTGGGTCACCCATCATAAGATTGCTCTCGTTCGAACTCGCTTAACTTCCGAGTTCCGATGGAACCCGAAGCCATTGAGCTCGAAAAAGGCCTCGTGTTATATGGAGGTGGACATGTATATATAAGGCATAGAGGATCTACTCCCCTGGACGATGTGGGATCTAACATTTATACTTTGTTTTAAGGTAAAATAAAGACATGCAAATGACAGAAAGAAAAACAACACAGAACAACAAAGGGTGGCAAGTTAGCATGTGCAAATATTGGAGTCATCTTTCTACTTAATTATATTGATTCAATTGTTACTAATTATTGCACATAATTTGGTACTATTTTTGTGATGACTGCTACTAGCTAGCCACCATTATTAATGTGACCCCTCTACAATTGAACAAGTTAAAATTAGCTTCATTGCGTAGGTTAACTAAGTCCCCCCCCCCCCCTACATTTTTTTTCCACAATATATTTAATATAACATCATGTATCTAACACTTGAATAAATTGTATTTATAGGACAAGATATTTAATATAAAATCACACTTGAATAAATTGTATTTATAGGACAAGTAAATGATAGGTTTTGTTTGGTTTGAAGAACAAGACTCTCGTATTTATGTTAGTAATGAAATTCTCGTGCTTATTTTAGGAACGCAACTCTTGTGTTCATGTTATGAATGAAATTCTCGTGCTTATATTAAGAACACAACTCTCGTGTTCATGAAGGAATGAAACTCTCGTGTTTATATATAAAAAAATGGACTAAGTGGTATCGATTTGGCATCCATGTAAACAAAAAAAATAGGCTCAATGAGTGCCCTATTAAAAAAAACATGAATTAATAAACTTGATAGTTTGACCGCCGGAGAGAAAAAATAGTGTAACAGTTTTTGCAAATTTTTAAATCAAATTTTTAAAGCAAAATTTTAAACTACAAGGGTGCAAAGCTGCAGAGGATTTTCTTGCCAGTTTCACAAAGCTAAAATTGAAATGTCAAATTCCCATGGAAAAAAAACATTTCATAAAGATGGCTCAGAGCGCTCTTAGATTGCCACTAAGGATGAAGATCGATGATATACAATTCAGAGACTTTACTGAACAAGCAGACCGTGGTTGTTGCCGGTTTTTCTTGTAGTGATTTGGCATCAGAGTTTACTGATTGTCAAAGTTTCAGAGATAAGGTCAATCGTCCAACACTGATATATGTTGTCCCCAGCTTAACTGCTAGCCCAGTAGGAATAAGATTTTATTCTAAAAGGTACGTATCAGTATAATTAGGAATAGAACCATGTTTGTAATATTAAGTTGTAAATTGTTTTGTCAAATTCCCGATGTCGGATTTCCAACCACAATCAAATTACAAACAATCTTCAATGTTGAACTTTTGATTGATATTTTTCAAAATAATTTGATTGTTCTGATGGTTTTTGTGTTAGAAAGACCGCCCACTGACTTGGGAAGCACTGATCTATATATTGGACTTGTGGAGTAAGTTGCGTAAACTTTGAGGCCAAAGAAAGAGGGGACGTTTTTTGGAAGTAATCTTTGCTTTGAAGCATTATTCACATCCCCTAACAGTGTTGTTTTTGGCAGCAATAAGAAGAAGAAGAACGAAATCTCCAGTCCAGGAGTCTGCTTGTTTACCGTGGTGCTGGAGAAAGGAATTAGATTTTTCCTTTCGAAATCAAACACTCCATACTTTTGTTAAATTTAGGAAAATATGAAGTCATATTTAGTTGAGTTATTCCCACAAGAATTTACTTCCTCTTTTTTCAATATATTTCCTTTTTATGATATGATAAGTTGGGTAGAATGGAGTAAGAATTTAAAAAATCTCATTTTGGTAAACTAATGCTCATGCACGTCTGGAGCTGTGAAAAATTGATTCCCAGGAAAATATGTTTCAGATTTAACTAAGGAGTAACGTACATACATTTGAATCCTATCCGTTTCATTAGGATTCAAGTTTCGTTTTTGTATAGCTAAGTTTTTGAGGTCTTGGGTGGCGGATAGATTGGAGAGAGCCATGGTGAACTTCTTTTGGGTTGGCTTTGTACCAGCACTTGTTTTCAGAACTTGGGTTGATAGGTTTGTGGAAGAGAAGAGTCTTGATGCGACGGTGCCTTCTTTGTTGGAGACCTATGGGAGCTCCAAGTCTGCAAATGACATACTCATGGTAGAGATAACACTCGTCGAAGGAGCTGCTGCCCAAGGAGCAGGTATGACATATATTGACGTACTCTAAAATTCACGGTTCTTAATTATTCCTTTATTTGTTTTAATTAATCTACTTTGCAGTCTGCCTGGATGGAACAGTACCTGCTTATCATTTGCATCGTGGATATGGATCAGGGGTGAACAGTTGGCTCATTGACCTTCAGGTTGGTAAGATAGTTTGAGGAAAATCAAAAAGTTCATGTTGCCATTTAGTTATTGTCTTAGGGACTGCTTGATGCCTTTTACTTGCTTGATTGCCAAGCAACCCTCTCAAGTCCTTTCTGATGCAGGGAGGAGCATGGTGTAATGACACCAAAAGTTGTTCTAACCGCAAATTTTCAGCGTATGGATCATCAGCACACATGGAAAAAGAGAGAGCATTTTCTGGAATACTAAGCAATAAATCTGAAGAAAATCCCGGTTTTCTCCTCATACTTAACGCTCCAGTGTTTAAGGCAGATACCTGCATCTGCTTTTTTCTTTTTCTGTTTTTTGGTTTAGCCGTCTTAACCATTATCATGTAAGGGACTGCAGAGTTTTTCAACTGGAATAGAGTAGAACTTCGCTATTGTGATGGCGCTTCATTTTCTGGGGACAGTGAAAATCAGGTTGGTGGAATGTTCTTGCCATTTACCTTTTTCCACAAAATTATGATAGTGATTATAGTAGTAGTGCTGCAGCTATTGGAATAAAAAGTTGACTTCCTTGTATCGGAAGGTACCTTATGTATTTCTATCCGTAAGTGCAAATCAGAAGCTAAAATATAGTGATTCTTCTGTTAGGAAGCACAACTGCAATTTAGAGGACAGCGTATATGGTTATCTGCAATGGACGATTTGATGTCAAAGGGAATGCGCAACGCGAATCATGTACAACATTTATTCATGCTAAAGTTATAATCCTGTTCCCGTGTTAAGCCACTTCTCAAAGCATATTAATCCATCGTACATTAGGCTCTTCTTTCTGGTTGCTCTGCCGGTGGTCTGTCATCCATTTTGCACTGTGATGAGTTTCAGAGCTTGTTTCCCACAACTACAAAAGTGAAGTGCCTGAGTGATGCTGGATTTTTTCTCGACACGTGAGTACTATATCCGTAACGTCCTTTCCCTTTATCAATATTCCTATCTAATTATCAACACTTGAAATTTTATTGGTGATCCTGTATGGAATTGTAGGGTTGATATTTCTGGTGGACGCACACTCAGGGATTATTATAGTGGTGTTGTAAGCTTGCAGGGGGTGGAAGAAAATCTGCCGCGATTCTGTACTAGTCACCTCGACCCTACTTCGGTAATCAATTTTTGTGCACTTTTAAATTTGAAAATAGGTGATAGCATAATAAGTTTTACACTACTTCTTGCTTTGCAGTGCTTCTTTCCTGAGAACTTAATCGCGAACATTACAACCCCGCTCTTTATACTCAATGCAGCATATGATTCATGGCAGGTAATTTTTCATTATTCATTTTAATGTCTTAATTGAGAGTTACCGAAAGGACTTTTACTGAAAAAAAAATTCATTGCATTGTATAACAGTTTAGCTCCACCATCAGCAGATCCCCGAGGCGAGTGGAACAGTTGCAGATTAAACCTTGCAAGTTGTTCGGCATCACAGATGCAAATTCTGCAAGGTGAAATCCCACAAACAAGGAATTTTTTCGACTCCTAAATCTTGCAGAAGCATCAGAATTTCAGAAACAAATTGTGTCACTATTGTGACGTTATTTTTCTGGAATGGAACAGGATTCAGGAATCAAATGCTGAATGCAGTAAAACAATTCTCGGTGTCTAATCAAACTGGGATGTTCATAAATTCGTGTTTCGCGCACTGTCAAACGGGGCAAAGTGCATGGTCTGCTCATGATTCTCCAGCTGTTGGAAACAAGGTGAGCCTGTTTTAACTACCAACACACAAAAACAGAATCAGAAACACATGCATTATATGTAGGGATAAGAGTTTGAAGATATCTAAAGTTATTAATGCGACGGATTATTGCAGACAATTGCAGAAGCTGTTGGAGATTGGTATTTTGATAGAGCAGAGGTTAAGGTTGTTGACGAAACCTGCCACCATCTGGCTCTCGAGTGAGCATTGTTTGATCGATTATTTACATGGTCATTGTATTGAGTTGTCGGTACTATAATGCTATCCCTTCTGGTTAATGAAATAACTTTGTAATAATTGGAGTCGATAGGATTCTATTATCAAAGTTCAAAGAACAAAAAAACAAATGAAAGAATTGGGGAGAAAACGGTAAAGCATATGGCTAATGAGAATGCCAACTCATTGTACAACGAGTGCCTGCAGACGATTGAAGAATATGCCTGCAGATGACTGAAGAATATTCTCTTTCTTCATTGGTGACAATGGTGAGTAGTGTGGTGATACCGGATTCCTTGTCTGGACGATGAATTGGGTCCTTGTCTCCTACACAGTCAATCTCTGGTCATGGTCTGGACTCTGGACACGATTTCCCCCTACTCCTCCGGACACAAATTCAAGCAGTGTACTTGGAAGTATGATGATATTTATTGTTGGATACGTATACATGGCCTTTGTCATCTAGTTGATGTACATGTTTCAGGGGTAATTTGTATACCAAATGTATAGAGAAAATTGGGCCAATTAGTAAGCAGAATCCGTTCATCTGTAGTTGGAGCAGGATCTGCTCTCACAACATTAAGAAGAGACGTACCCCAGTGAAGTAGGCACAATCAAATCTTCATTGTCCCAATTAAGTGTCTCTTCATAATTAAGCTGGATCCATGTCGATAACATCTCCACAACTACTGTATTACTATGCATATCGTTGACGATATGTTGTCCATGTTGATACCAATCCAGCTACAATGCAGCGGGATCCCATCATTGAGAAAATTAACTCCGAAAAATATCTGAAGATCGATAGGAATTTGATTGTCTTGTTTATCAAAATCAGTGTGATTGTTACATACACGACTTGGAAAACACTGTGTCCCTTATAAACTACTAACACCCTTAGTTGTGTGGATTGGAAAGGCCTTGAATTGTTCGTTCCGAAAACTTCAAGCTTTTGTTAGATTTAAGAAATCAATCCATGCTGCCATTTCATCTTACTTTTCCCATTTATGGCCAGCTTTAGTTGATTTACTCCCACAACAATTCATTTCCTCTTTTAAAGTTTATTTCCATGTTATGATAAGTTAAGTAGAATGGAGTAACAAATTGAAAAAACTCTGATTTAGTATAATTTTGTTGTTGGGGCGTCCGGTGCTGAGTGAAAAAAACTGAATCCTATTAAAAGATGTGTAAGATTCAATCAAGGATTAATGTACATTCTAATCCTTTCCGGTTTAGGATTTGAGTTTCGTTTTTATAGCTATGATTACGAAGGTTTGAGTGGCGGAGAGATTGAGGCAGAGGAGAGCCATGGTGAAGTTCTTGTGTGTAGGCATTGTGACAGTACTTGTTTTCATAATTTGGGCCAAAGGGTGTGCGGAGAAGAGTCTCAATGAGGTGGTACCGCCTTTGTTGAAGACCTATGGAGGAACCTCCAAGGCTGCAAATGGCATACTGATGGTAGGGCTAACCCTCATCGAAGGAGCTGCTGCCAAAGGAGGTATGCCATGCACTGATGCACTCAAGAAAATTCGCAGTTTTTTTTTTTTTTTTTTTTTTGAGTTTTCTTATACAATGATATATATCGAATTTTCACAGTTCTTAGTCATTGCTCCTTAATGATAGTTAATTCTTGTTATTTTGAGTAATGTCTCATTGTTATGTTGGTGAATTTTGCTCTTTTAGTCTGCTTGGATGGAACAGTACCTGCTTATCATTTGCATCGTGGATATGGATTGGGGGCGAATAGTTGGCTCATTCACCTTCAGGTTTGTGAGAAGAAACTTACACTTCAGAGCATGTTGTGACTGAAATGATCAGATAACAAGTTCATCTTTCCTTTTAGTTATACTCTCTCTCTCTCTCTCTCTCTCTCTCTCTCTCTCTCTCTCTCTCTCTACTGCATAGTCCTTTTAGTTGATTGATCACCAAACAAGCATCTCAAGTTCTTTTTGTGGCAGGGAGGAGCGCGGTGTAATGACATCAGAAGTTGCACTAACCGTAAGTATTCAGCGTATGGATCATCAACACGCATGGAAACAGAGATATCATTTACGGGAATACTAAGCAACGCAGCAGAAAAGAACCCAGGTTTTCTCCTCAAACATAATACTCAGTTGTTAAACCGATGCGTGCATCTCCTTTTTTCTGTCTTGATCCTTATCATGCTTAGGAATGGGATTGCAGATTTTTTCAACTGGAATAGAGTATTGCTTCGCTATTGTGACGGCGCTTCTTTTCTTGGGGACAGCGAAAACCAGGTGGGTATTCGATTCTTGCAATTTACATTTCTTCATAATATAGTGGTAGTGATTATAGTTCTGCTGCAAGACAAAAGGTGAGCAATAAAGATAAAAGCTTAGGATCTCACATCCAGCTACCGGAATCTAATTGGCTTACTTGTATAGGAAGGTACCTTACCTTTCTGTTTATATGCGTAAATGTGAAGCTAAAATATAATGATTCTGCTCGTAGGAAAGAAAACTGCAATTTAGAGGACAGCGAATATGGTTGTCTGCAATGGAAGATTTGATGTCCAAGGGCATGCGCGATGCAAATGAGGTATAAAATTTCTTCTTGATCGTAGATCATTTCTTGTTCCCATGTTATGACAGTTCTTGCAACATCTTCCTTCATCATACATTAGGCTCTTCTTTCTGGTGTCTCTGCCGGCGGTCTGTTATCCATTTTGCACTGTGATGAGTTTCGGGGCTTATTTCTCACAGCTACAAAAGTGAAGTGCCTGAGTGATGGTGGATTTTTTCTCGACGAGTGAGTACTACTCTCCGTTATGCCCTTTCTTTTAGCAGCATTGTCAATATGCAGGCATGTTCCTAGCTTCTTGTTTTTTTCCTTTTCCTGTCAATGTTCCTAGATAATTAATAACACTTCAAAACTTATTGAAGATATCCTGTTTGAAATTTTAGGTTTGATGTTTCCGGTGAACGCGCACTTAGGGATCACTATAGTGGTGTTGTAGGCTTGCAAATTTTTTTTTCTCTTGCAGTAATTGATCTAAAACTCCGCATGTGTAAGTTTATCTTACATTGCCGGTCCCAAGCCTGGGTAAAGAAGGAGGGGGAAGGCATCAGGTAGTCGACAGCCGGCACTCCTCAGTTACGTCGAATCCTTATGAAAATGAATCCAGAACGAAATCGCGCTAAAGCTAGGGCGTCATCCGTAAGTGGCGCGCTGTGTGGCCCGAGCACAGTGATAAGTGAGCAAGGGTCGCTGTATCTCCATCGGCACCCGGATGCAGTGTTAAATGAGCAAGGGGGCCATAGAAACTTCTTTTCGAACGACTCCACTCAAAGTTGTTTGGGAGCATATGCTCCTATCAACTTTACACAGGACACACAAAAGAAGTACTTTGATCCTATTGGACGGAGAAGGGTGAAGAAGCTAGGATAGAAGGGTAGAGTTCAAGAGAGTAGAATGCGTTTAGGAACGTGGAATATAGGAACCTTAACGGGAAAATTTATGGAAGTAGTGGAAGTTATGGTGAGGAGAAGGATAAATATTATGTGCCTACAAGCAACTAAGTGGGTTGGTCTTAAGGCAAATGATCTAGAAAACTCAGGGTTTAAACTTTGGTATTCGGGCACAAATAGAACGAGAAACGGTGTTGGCATCATCGTGGACAAGACCTTGACACAAGATGTTGTAGATGTCAAGAGGGTAAGAGATAGAATCATGGCAATCAAGATTGTAATAGGACAAGAACTCATCAATGTGATTAGTGCGTACGCACCTCAAGTAGGGTTGGATACGAGTTCGAAGGAGAAATTTTGGGAAGACCTTGGAAACTTGGTGCAAGGAATTGCCCAGACGGAGAAGTTATTTATAGGATGAGATTTAAATGGACACGTGGGCAGGGAGACAGACAACTATGGAGGTTTTCATGGTGGCCATGGTTTTGGGGAGAGAAACGAGGATGGGGGAGCTATCTTGGATTTTGCAATGGCATATGATCTCTTCTTAGCCAACACCTTCTTTAATAAGAGAGAAGAACATACGATCACCTACAAGAGTGGGTCGTCAAAAACACAAATAGATTTTCTTCTAATGAGGAAAGGGGATCGTATAACTTGTAAGGATTGCAAAGTTATACCGGGAGAGAACTTGGCTAATCAACATCGCTTGTTGGTGATGGATGTACATATCAAAAGAGTGAGAAAAAAGAACAAGACTTGGAAGTGCCCAAGGACTAGATGGTGGATTCTAAAAGGAGAAAAACAGGTCATTTTCAAAGATAAAGTAATCACCCAGTGTGGGTGGGATAGAGAGGGGGAAGATAGCCAAAGGTGGGATTCCATGGCTAGTTGTATCCGAAAAGTAGCAAAAGAGGTATTAGGAAAGTCCAAGGGCTTTGCTCCACACCAAAAGGAATCTTGGTGATGGAATAAGGAGGTACAAATAAAGGTGAAGGCTGAGAAGGAATGTTGTAAAGCCTTATACAAGGACAAGACCGATGAAAATGGTGAAAGGTATAGAAGAGTGAGGTAAGAGGCTAAGAAAGCTGTGAGAGAAGCTAAGTTAGCGGCTTATGACGACATGTATAAGCGACTAGATACCAAAGAATGAGAGTTGGATATCTATAAACTAGCTAGAGCAAGGGAAAAGAAGACAAGGGACCTAAACCAAGTGAGGTGCATCAAGGATGAGGATGGAAAGGTTCTTGCTACAGAGAACGCGGTCAAAGACAGATGGAGAGGTTATTTTCATAATCTTTTCAATGAAAGACATGAAAGGAGTACTTCTTTAGGGGAGTTGAGTAACTCAGAAGAGTGTAGAAACTACTCCTTTTATCGTCGAATCAGGAAGGAAGAAGTGATTGTAGCTTTGAAGAAGATGAAGCATAGAAAAGCAGTGGGCCCAGACGATATACCAATCGAAGTGTGGAAAGTCTTGGGAGAGACAGGTATAGCATGGCTCACTGACCTTTTCAATAGGATTTTGAAAACGAAGAAGATATCAAATGAGTGGCGAAAGAGCACTTTGGTGCCTATCTACAAGAATAAGGGCGACGTACAAAATTGTATGAACTATAGGGGTATTAAGCTAATGAGTCATACAATGAAGCTCTGGGAGATAGTCATTGAGCATAGATTGAAGCAAGAGACACGGGTTTCGGACAACCAATTCGGGTTCATGCCAGGGCGCTCAACCATGGAGGCAATCTATCTCTTACGAAGATTGATGGAAAGATATAGAGATGGGAAAAAGGATTTACACATGGTCTTTATAGATTTGGAAAAAGCGTATGATAAGGTCCCAATAGATATTCTTTAGAGGATTTTAGAGAAGAAAGGAGTACGAGTAGCATATATCCAAGCTATAAAGGATATGTATGAAAGAGTAAAGACTGCCGTAAGAACTCATGAAGGACAAACCGAAAGCTTCCCCATAACTGTAGGATTACATCAAGGCTCATCCTTAAGTCCTTACCTTTTTGTGTTGGTAATGGATGAGTTAACAGGACATATTCAAGATGATATTCCTTGGTGTATGCTTTTCGCAGACGATATAGTGTTGATAGATGAAACTCAAGAAGGGGTAAATGCGAAGCTTAACCTGTGGAGAGAAGTGTTGGAATCTAAAGGTATTCGCCTAAGCCGATCAAAGACATAATATATGGAGTGCAAGTTCAGTGCAAATGGAGGCCAAAATGAGTTAGGGGTTAGGATCGGAGATCAGGAAATACCAAAGAGAGATCGTTTTCGCTACTTAGGATCTATCTTGCAAAAGAACGGAGAATTAGATGGAGATCTCAACCATAGAATACAAGCTGGATGGATGAAGTAGAAGAGCGCATCTGGCGTGTTGTGTGACCGTCGTATGCCACTGAAGCTCAAGGGAAAATTTTATAGGACGGCAATAAGGCCGGCGATGCTGTATGGCACAGAATGTTGGGCAGTGAAGCATCAACACGTACACAAAATGGGTGTAGCAGAGATAAGAATGCTTCGTTGGATGTGTGGGCACACGAGAAAGGATAAGATTAGGAATGAGGATATCCGAGGTAAAGTAGGAGTAGTCGAAATTGTAGGAAAGCTAAGAGAAAATCGGTTACGGTGGTTTGGACATGTGCAAAGAATGCCTACTAACGCTCCGGTTAGAAGATGTGACTACGGGACAGAGGTTCAGGGCCGAAGGGGTAGAGGAAGACCTAGGAAAACTTTGGAAGAGACTCTAAGAAAAAACTTAGAGTATTTGGATCTAACGGAGGACATGACACAGGACCGAGCACAATGGCGTTCTAAGATTCATATAGTCGACCTCACTCAGTGAAGAAGGCTTTGGTGTATTTAACACAATACGTTGAAATGAAGCAAATCTTATTTATTGATATCTCCGATAAGTTACAAATATGTACATATACATGAGTCAAAATAAACAAACAAGAGGGAGCCTTCACAAAGGTTGCTTAGGAGAAGTCTCAGCAGTCCGTAGAGCCCAGAAAGAGAAGGCACCGGAGGGGGATCATTCAGAACCTCAGTACTGGACAGAACCCTAGAAGGAGGAGGCATCAGAGGTTGATTATTTGGAGCTTCATTATGCGGTACAGCCCCAGAAGACGAATGCAATAAATGTCTTTGGAACAAACTCACAAACCGCTGATGATCAAGTAAAACCTGACCATCAGATTCTTTCATCTGGTCAAGCTTCTTCTTCATGTTTGTAGCATAGTTATGTGCGAGCCGGTGCAACTGTTTATTCTCATGCTTGAGCCCTTTAATCTTCTGTTTGAGACTCATCACTTCAGCCGCCAATGATTCAACTTGGCGGGTTTGAGCAAATAGGCGTTGGGCCATATTAGACACAGAACCTGCACACTGAACACTTAGAGCCAGATAATCCTTAACAGCCAACTCATCAGACCGTTTGGAAAGTAGTCTGTTATCTTTGGGAGTGAGAAGGTTCATGGCCACCACCGCAGCGATCATATCATTCTTCATCACGGAATCCATAACGGTAAGAGGACCAGTAGAGGATAAGAAGGATGGGCGCCATATGTTGTCTGGAGAAGGCGTGGCTGCCTCTTCAACAAGGTTCAAGTCAAAACGACGGTCGGAGGGGCCAGACATTTTCAAAGGTGTTGAAAAGAGAAGAGGTCAGACAAATAAAGATCTTAGAAGTGCAAGAAGGGAACTTCTACTGGTGAAGATTCAAGTGTGCTTTGGAACTTAATGTCAGCCTTTATAAAAATCTGCACTCGAAGGAGCTTCAGAAATCGAAGAGGCGCTTGCCCAGAAATCGAAGAGGCGTTTGCTTTCTCAAAAGATGGGCTGCTCAGAGACCACGAGGGCCGATCTCAGAAATCGAAGAGGCGTTTGCTTTCTCAAAAGATGGGCTGCTCAAAGACCACGAAGGCCGATCTCAGAAATCGAAGAGGCGCTTGCTTTCTCAAAAGCTGGGCCGCTCAGAAACCACGAGGGCCGATCTCAGAAATCGAAGAGGCACCTACTTTTTTCAGCCTTGTCAGCACTTGTCACATGCACACTCAGCTTTGCTGAAATTACGGGCATTCTGTTGAAGATTTCTGGTGAAGTAGAAAGCACGTGAATCTTACTGTTCAATCATCCACTTTCCACACGCTCCATCAACTCATGGGTACCACAGATAACTTTGCCAAAGATCTCTGACAAAGTTTGGACACGTGAAGCTTGCAGCTCCCACTACATCGCTATGACCAAGAAGGGTAAAAGAATAGCAAAGAAACATCACTAACAAAGTTTAGACACATAAATTTTGAATGTCTAGCTACCATATTATTACCCACAAGGGTAAAGGAACAGCACCACTGCTGGATAATTGGAAAGTCTCTGTGTGTCAACCTCTGTGCTTCGTGGCAAGGTAGACTAGCAAACATGCCCAACCTTTACTCACATTCGAGAAAACACTTCCAACAAGATTGCTTGCTCCAAAATCGAAGAGGCACCGTCATCCGAATCTCGAAAGCCAAACTCCCAACATGATTACTTTCTCAAAAATCGAAGAGACACTGCTCTCCGAATCTCAATAGCCAGACTCCCAGCAGGATTGCTCTCTCAAAAATCGAAGAGGCACCGTTCTCCGAATCTCGAGAGCCAGATCCCCGACAGGATTGCTTGTTCGAAAATCGAAGAGGCACCGCTTTCTCAACTTCGAGAGCCAGATCTCCTTGGATAAAGCTTGTCTGTAATCTTCACACGCAACATCAGCTTTCCAGATACCACATACCACTTTTTCAAAGTGCTCTGACACACGTGAAGCTGGCAGCTCCCACTACCGTGCTATGACCAAGCAGGTTAAAGGAATAACATTACTACTTGTTGTTAGGGAAACTCCTATATATGTCGACCTTCATCCTCAACGGACAAGCAGACCTGCAAAAATGCTCAACCCTTCCTCATATCTAAGAGGGCACTCCCAACGAAGCCTCTCGAAATACTCAGCTTTCTTTCCCCCGATAATACCTCTGCAAACAAGCTACACCAGTGCAAGAATATCTCATATCATTAGGGTTAAAAGCAAGAGTATCCCATATCATGCTTTTTCCCTGTCTTTTCCTTTGGCCTTGTTCTTACCTGCAAGACAATGAGAAAGAAAGCAATCAGTCAGCACTTTGAATCAAGCTTCCAGTCAGAAACTGACTGCTTGGGACCCCTTACCTGATTACTTACCTGGCATTGCTCTCGAGTACTCATCTTCAACATCTTATGCTTCCAGAGAAGATACCACATCTGCTTGAGGAACAGCTAGGGAAAGTGAGAATGATACAAGGAAGCATGTAGAGACAAGCGTAACAAAACACGTGCCGATACATCCACTACTTTGTCAACAGCAAAAATATCTCATATCAATAGGGTCGAACGTACTCTAGATTTGATGGACTTGTTTTGACCCTCAAATTCTTCAGTCGGCCTTATACTCTGGAGGAAACCAGAAAACCCTCCATCCCAGTTCAAGAATAAGCCTGTGGAAAGTTACTTCTTCAAAAGCAAAAGTATCTCATATAATCTATTCTCCTTTTCTTCTCTTTATCCTTCATGTTGCCTGCAAGATAGGGAGAATGAGAACAATCAGCCGGAACTCGAAATCAAATTTCTGATCTGGGACTGATTGTTTGGAGCTCTAATTGCTTACCTTGTCTGTTACATTTTTCAGCAGATCCCCTAGCTCGGCGACTTGGGGGACTTCTACTGCATGGTTTGTATCGCGCTTGACCAAGCCTGAAACTACAAGTAAGCTTCAAGTGAAATTGATACATTACCTTATGCATCTCCACCAGTTAAAGATACCACCCCTGGATGGAGGAAGAGTACTTCCAGAGAAGATGCCACATCTACCTATGAGACAGATAAGGCAAGTGAAGACGATACCACACTTTGGTACTTAGAAGTTTCGTGATTACGAGATCATTCTCCCACAATATTTGCTAATGTCATTTGTACTAAATCATTCACTTGTACTCACTAAAGGAGAGCTTGAACCTATGTACTTGTGTAAACCCTTCACAATTAATGAGAACTCCTCTACTCCGTGGACGTAGCCAATCTGGGTGAACCACGTACATCTTGTGTTTGTTTTCCTGTCTCTATCCATTTACATACTTATCTACACTAATGACCAGAGCAATCTAGCGAAGATCACAAACTTAATACTTTCTGTTGTACCAAAGTTCTCACTGATTTTGTGCATCAACAATCCTTAAGTCCTTACCTTTTTGCATTGGTAATGGATAAGTTAACAGGACATATTCAAGATGATATTCCTTGGTGTATGCTTTTCGCAAACGATATAGTGTTGATAGATGAAACTCAGGAGGGGTAAATGCGAAGCTTAACCTTTGGAGAGAAGTGTTGGAATCTAAAGGCCTTCGCCTAAGCCAATCAAAGACAGAATATATGGAGTGCAAGTTCAGTGCAAATAGAGGCCAAAATGAGTAAGGGGTGAGGATCGGAGATCAGGAAATACCAAAGAGCGACCGTTTTCGCTACCTAGGATCTATCTTGCAAAAGAACGGAGAATTAGATGGAGATCTCAACCATAGAATACAAGCTGGATGGATGAAGTGGAAGAGTGCATCCGGCGTGTTGTGTGACCGTCGTAGGCTACTAAAGGTCAAGGGAAAATTTTATAGGACGGCAATAAGGCCGGCGATGCTGTATGGCACAGAATGTTGGGCGGTGAAGCATCAACACGTACACAAAATGGGTTTGGACATGTGCAAAAAAGGCCTACTGACGCTCTGGTTCGAAGATGTGACTACGGGATAGAGGTTCAGGGCCGAAGGGGTAGAGGAAGACCTAGGAAAACTTTGGAAGAGACCCTAAGAAAAGACTTAGAGTACTTGGATCTAACGGAGGACATGACACAAAACCGAGCGCAATGACATTCTAGGATTCATATAGCCGACCCCACTTAGTGGGAAAAGGCTTTGTTGTTGTTGTTGTTGTTGTAGTAATTGATCTAAAAATAGTGATAGCATAAACTAAGTTGCGCACTACTTGTTGCTTTACAGTGCTTCTTCCCTGAAAACTTCATTGCGAACATTAGAACCCCGCTATTTATACTCAATTCAGCATATGATTCATGGCAGGTAATTGTTCATTATTTTTAATGTCTAATTTCACAATTACTAAATGGAGTTAAATGAAAGAATGCATTGAGCTGTATTTTCCCACTTAAAATCAGATCCCATACAGTTTAGCTCCACCATCAGCAGATCCCCATGGTGAATGGAAGACTTGCAGATTAAACCTTTCAAGTTGTTCTGCATCACAGATGGAAATTCTGCAAGGTGAAATCCCACATATCAGATGAATTGTTAAATCTTGTAGCTGCTTCGGAAACAAAGCAACTAAATTAACATGAAAATATTATGACATTATCTTATTTTTAAACAGGGTTTAGGAATCAATTTCTGAATGCAGTAAAACAATTCTCGGTGTCTAAACAAAACGGGATGTTCATAAATTCGTGTTTCACGCACTTGCTAACGTTGCAAGGCACATGGTTTGCTCGTAATTCTCCAGCTGTTGGAAACAAGGTGAGAGCATGTTCCAACACAGAAACACACAAACATTTAACATATAGAGAAAGAGTTTCAAGATCATGTTTAATGTTTCTCGTGTGGACTATCGCAGACAATCGCAGAAGCGGTTGGAGATTGGTATTTCGATCGAGCGGAAGTTAAGGTTGTCGATGAATCTTGCCGCCGTCTGGCTCTCAAATGAGCATTACTGTTTGATCAATTGGCTCATTAACATGCTCATCCTATTGAGTTCTGCACCATAATACTACGACTAATATCCATTGAGCTTAATGAAATAACTTTGCGATGCAGTTGAAATCAACAGAATTCTACCATCAAACACCATAATACAAAAGAAAGGATTGTAAGATAGTAAAATATATGGCTACTGAGAAGGGTGGCTGTGTTAAGACCGCGCGAGCATTATTGCAAATCCCTTACCCAAACATAGCCTGACGTCTTTGACTCAAATTCTCCGAGGCCTAAAAGCCATGAGTCAAATTTTTAGTTTCTTTTTTTCCCTTAAATGATTTAATCTCATTAAAAGATAAATAAATATTCAATGTTAATCAAAGCTAGAGAACAATGCTGGAGTATCATAATTTAAATAGCTAGTTACAACTTACAAGTAACTTTTTGTGTCATTTGAATTAAAATTAAACCAATTGAAAATAAGTTTTGTGAAATTTGTTGGAGATGCTTACAATACCGAAACGGAATTGGGAAAATCAGTGTGGCCATTTACAAGACATTTGTCAAAATGCTAAAGCCTGATATTATATGCGAAACGAAAATGATTTCAACACATCTCTTTTTTAGTTTCTCCCACACTTATTTTTATTTTTTACCATTAGATTGAATAAATCAACGAAAACAACATACAAAATTAAACAAGATCAAAATGACCATCCCTACCTATACCTCTAGAACTCACACTTAATCTCAATTGTTTTTCCTTCAAATAAAAATACCATCACTTAACATCCTAAAACTTAATATTTACTCCATTTGTCCAATTCCGTCTATTCTATTACATATATGTTAAATTTGCTTAATTGGCATGAATAAGACTCACTTCAACAATCAAAACTTTGTTTTTTTTTTTTTGGGATAATCAATCACAGATTAAAACTGTGACAACCCGTCCCTAATTTTACAATTTTATAAATTTTAAAAGTGTGCTTTTAAGAAAATGCCCTTAAAGGCAAGGGTTTTGACTTTTGTTGACCATCGTCTAGAGGAACGTATGACTTTTTTTGGCGTAATTGTGTAATACTCGTTAGTACGAACGCATAGGCGAAAGCCGTTCGTGAGTCCGGATTATAACAGTATAGTTACGGACATTTGAAGTTGTTTCACTAAATTATATATTTAAAGGAAAATAAACTCCCACCATGTGGGAATTGTAACCAATTAGATTTTAGGCAAAATTAAGTGGACCAATCAGAAAAAGAAGAGGAAGGACCTGCCTTCCCATTCCCGTTGGCCTGACACACACATCACACCCAACCCAGTTCCAATTCCGACCATGTCCACCATTTTTTCAGGCGATTTTTGCTCAGCCTTCATTTGATATCAATATCCAACCTCTATGCAACTCTTTTCCCTTCCAAAATCGAGCATCTTGGCTCCTAAAACGTGAGAACGACACACGGCGTCGTGGGGAATTCTCAACGGAAATTCTTCCAATCCGGTGAGTTACTAGTTTTCCCGTGGACAGCTGTCTTTCAGACCATTTTCCGGCCACCTCCGGCCACCATTTGGACTCCAAGCTGGTATAATTTTGTTCTACATTTCTCTAGCTTCGATTTGGTATATTATGGGTTGAATTTGGTTGAGAAACAAGTGAGATATGGAGTTCCAAAGATTGCCCAGAAAATCTGCAGAATCCAACGAAGTTCCATTGAGGTCCACCACTTGATTAGAATAGTAATCGATAATCCGACCGTCGGATCGTCACCAAAATTTAATACATTATAGTAAGTAATATTTGAGAACCATAGAAACTTACGGATCAGGAATCCGACGTACGGATCTTCCCGAATTGGATTTGTAAGTTTATAAAATAAATGTTAACCGCCACTTGGTTTTGGGCAATTGGCGGAGATCCGACCATTGGATCGTAATGAAATTTTAGTATGTTATTTTAGAAGCACAATGTGGATCTTTGGAAGTTATGGATCGGAAATCTGAGTTGCGGATCTCCTGGATTGAGTTATGTAGGGTTGTGGACCCCACCGTCGATCTTTGATCGACGGTTGACCTTTGGTCAATGGATCTCAAATCATTTTAGAATGTCCTTGAGGATGTGCTTTTTGTGAATTATGTATTATATTTATAAGAGTTATGAGATGTAATTCGATAATTGTTATATGCGCCAATTGTTCAGGACGCCTCGATGTACGTGCTAGTTAATCATAGCGTGGGCTCCAGGTGAGTGGATCTTTTTCCCTTATCATAGGTGTATAATTGATAGTTCCACAAACATTTCTAAAGTGATTTATGTATGTACCTACAAATAATTATAGTGAACTACGAATGGCTTGATCCCTGTTTAGGGTACATAGGCAGTCTAACGAGACGTTACATGCAGCTATACAATAAATGAGACTAAATAATTGAGACAACAACCTTGTTTGGGGAATTGAACAATGTGAAGAAGGTTGGTGGAAAAAGCGAGGTTTAACCTTATGAATTTGATGGTTAAATGTTGATCATAAATCGATATGTAAGAAATTTAGTCATTGAAGTAAAGAATCGTAAGTAGTGATAATTAATTTAAACTAGTGTTTTGCTGGGCTTGTCACTGATAATTATTCCCAAAAGTAAATGGTTCGAGAGTGGGGCGTTACAGTTATTGCATTTTAGGCCATTTGTTTATATGTTTATATATCTGGAAATATTATGATATGGTTGAAATTTAGATTTACATCCTAGTATATCCATATGTATATTCCTTGTACATAATTATTGTGAACGCTTTGGAGAGTAAGAATGAACGCAGGACACACAGGTAAGTATACAGTATTAGTTGAACTGATGGGGTTATGGTATGACTAAATTTATGTTTTAAGTAACTCCGACACGATCGTACAGGTTGGAATAGTAGGCAACTCCGGCATTGTCGTACAGGTTGCTTATGAGTTGTACATGTGGTATTAGATGCATTTAAAGCTCATAAACCTGCATCCCGATGTTAGTGCTCCCGCCGGTGGTCAGGGCACAATCAATCACGTAATGTTCACCTCCCGCACCATATGCTCACCTTGAATTCAAGGTAGGTGCACAGGTCTGTCGTACAGACCACTATAAGTGGTTCCAACTCGTAGGTGACTCTTCACGTGATCGTAGCACTTGAGCGTATTCATTTACACCCATTCTTGTCGTACAAACCACTACAGTGGTTCCGACTCGTGTGCAGGCGTAGTGTCGTACAGGTCACTAGAGGTGACTCCGGCTAGATTGAGATATGAGCTACAGACTTCGCCATACAGGCCACAAGAGGTGGATCCGGCTGACATATTATTTGCATATGTGATGAAATATGAATACAATCGTACAGATCAATAGAGGTGATTCCGACTTATGAGCTAGCATTAATTGATGAGATATGAATATGTCCTACAGATCACTAAAGGTGATTTTGACTTATGAGCTAGCATTGATTGATGAGATATGAATATGTTGTACATATCACTACAGGTGACTCCGACTTATGAGCTAGCATTGATTGATGAGATATGGATATGTCGTACAGGTCACAACGGGTGACTCCGATTTATATGGTAGCAACGATTGATGAGACATGTTGATGAGATTTTGATTCAGCCGTACAGGTCACGTGAGGTGACTCCGGCTAACATGTTGATGAGATATATATGTTTATTGAGATCTATGGCATGATATTCATGTGGACTTTGTTATGTCGTGTATGGAATTGAGATAGATATGTATTCTATTTTCTGGGAAATTATACAGGTGTTGCGGCGAGGGGCTACTGCCTTTGGTAATTGAAATTGGTTTGAAAAGTTTTGTTTCACTCACTCACATTTTTCTATTTTTGTACCCCTCCAGGTTCTAGCAACAGAGTTCCGTATCGACGAGGATTCGTGACACTTTTCAGTACAGATGTCTTCTTATGATGGTATAATAATTATCTTATCTTACTGTACTATACTTATGCTATGTATCACGCGTGAAATGGGTCCAGACCCGCACACCGCACACTCGTGTACTTAACCACTTTTAGATTTTAATTTATTCACATTTTATACACACTTATGGCTTCATCACCTTCCAAATGTCGGCCAGCACGGCTCAATTCGGGATCCTAGTGGACATTCCGGGTTGGAGTGTGTTAAAAACATTCTTCCCTTTTCGCCATCAGAAATGAAGCACACACAAAATTTACTGCCATTAGCATCGCACGTAGAACCCTGCAAAAGCTATCCATTCCTATGAAGTAAACTATCACGATATGATAGTTTTAATCTTAATTCCATCCGTTGACAAAGTAGGGATAGATTGGCGTCTTCCCTGGACAGCCAAGTTCTTCGAGACTTCTCTTTGTATGTATCTTTTTATTCTCCTCTATCTCTAAATCTTTTTTTATATATAAACCCTTTTCTGCTTTGTTAGTTAATTAATTAATTGCTAGTTGCTTTACTTGCGTCTCTGTTCCGATTAAAATATGCTCCAAAGTTCGAAACCAGACAAAGAGAGTTGAGTTTAATTTGTGTATTATGTTCCATTAATGATCCTACCCCATGTTACTCTTCATAATTTGCAACATATTTTAATACTTGCTACAGAAAGGTCTTGTGTTTGTCTGCGGGAATCAACTTTCCTGTCTCTCTCTCTCCCCTCAGTTAACATTTTGGGGAGAGTTGAAATTACCAATCTTTCAATGACTGGCAAGATATGAGACTTACTCCCGAATTATTTGGAAAGACTCGTGTTACTTGATTATGACAGTTTCTCACATTTTGATGGTATCGTGTAAGGATGGTATGACAAGATGAAAGAGAGACTAAATATTTTCATAAGTGATGCCCTATAAATGACGTCATCGGGTAATTCTAATTGTGCATGGCGGCCATGCACTTATATATTATCACAAATGAGAGACTGCTGGTTTTTCTGTGCTGCAGATTCATTGATGGAATCTCTGCCAACAAAGGATAAATAATACTCCAATCTTTTTTTTAAGAAAAAATTAGTATCCGGTTCTTAGTTACTAATGTTTATTAACTGATATCTTATTAAATTTTTAGATTTTGATCAAATTCCCTAGTATTAATGTGTTAATGAATTTATATGTAAGTTACAAAATTTCAAAATAAAAATTAGTAGTTGATTTAGCATTTTAATACTCACACCCTTATTAAACTCCTAATTAATTTTCAATTCAAAATATTTCTATAATAAAAAAATAAATATAATAAGTTTGTACCCATTAATTTTTTTTTATAAAAGAACTTTTAATTTTTAAATATTAAATGTTCATATTTTGATAACAAAATGTACCCATTCATATAATTTTTTAAATTTTAAATATACCCATTCGTAAATATATCAATTTGTTATATGTAAAATGTATCATTTTTAATAAAAATGTAACCCTTTTTTTATTTAAATCCATTCAATTTTTAAATCTATTTTTAAACTTATATAGGTACATTCTATTTCATTGATTTGAGAATGTACCATGTCAAGTTTAATTGAAGAAATTTAATAATGTTATCAAGCTTTTTTTTTTGTGGTTTTGGAAAATGTACAATAATTTTTTTGGTTAATTTTGATGAATGTACCCAAGTTTACATATTCATACAATATATTGGAGAATATAATTTATCATTTAATATTTGTTATTCCAACAATTATGGGTTTTATTTTAAATCTCATTAATATAAACAACTACAATTTCATTTTTTAATTTTAAAAAAATATGATAACCTACGTAAAATACATTATTATATTAATATCAGGGACTTCGATATGAATAGTTAGAGACCGCATCCAAAGTCTCCATTTTTTTTAAATCTCCTCTAAACCTCAAAGTGTTTAGGTGAAAAAGAACGTTCTACGAATATTGATTCTAATACAAGAAACATTAACATTATTTTAATTATACTCTGTTTAAACGTGGCTATCTAGAAAGGTAACTGTTTTTGTCAACCTGGAAATTGAACAATTAATTTCCTACTTTTATCTCGCGGATTTTTTAGTGTGTTGGAGATACGATCGGATACAAATAGTGTAATAATATAATTAATTAAAATTTTAAAAATAAATTTATAACTAATTGTATTATAATATTTAGTGTACCAGAATTTTTTCCAAACACACTAAAAACTTCTCATTCTATCTAAATTCTTGATCGTCTTGATATTTCATGTATATTTGCACCACAAAAAATCTTCTATTATAATATTGTACTTATACGATCATGATTAGGTTAATCATTTAATCAGATTCCATTCATCTCGGCGGTTGATAGAAGTATTAATATAATGTATTAGAAGAAAAAAAGAAGTAAAGATTCCAACTAATTAAATTACAACATTTGAGTTTCTCTAAAGCACAAGATTATAAAATACCAAAGAAATCAAATTTGGCAACTGCATTACTGTAATCCCATCTTCTCCTCCCTCAGTCTGGCCAATATTGCAATGTTTTTTTGTTCTTCACCAGCACCCTTTAAATTGTAGGTCCCCAACAGGTAAGACCCAATAATTTGGTTCACATGCATCTCCATATATTATATAAACAAATAAGTCTGGCAAACGAGTTGTGTTTGGCGTGCCTGTGTCGTTTTCATGTCATACTTTTTATTTTAATGGGTCGTGTCGTGTGAAACATATTATCTTAATGGGTTCTTAACAAGTGACTCGATAACGACCTGATTTGTTAACGGGTCGTGTCATTTCGTGTCGGGTTAACGGATCATGCAACAAATTATCATACCTAATGTCTAGATCTGACATATCTTATTGGATTTTTAACGGATGACCTGATAACAACCCGATTCATTAACTGGTTCTTGGGCAGATTCGACGAGGGAAACCATACAACGATGTCTGTGTGCATGGACAAACAAAATGGAGTCTTTCGTGTATTTGAGAGGAGGAAAGACGTGGCCCTTTGCCCTTGAATAAGGTTTTCCTTGAAATATACCCATGCCTCTTGTGAATTTTCGTTTTATGAGTTTGCATAGGGCAGACTGGCAGAGTCAGTTCTTTTATTTTCTACATGAGAGATTTTTTTATGTCATAGATTGTATATAATTAAATGTCACGTAATGTGCGATAAAGAGTCCTAATAATATATCAATAACAATCGACATCTTTTTTTTTTCTTTTATGCGTTACTCCTTTTAGTTGTATATATTCTTATGTATCTGTCTCTCTCCTTACCAAGTACATCACGTGAGGAGAGAGACAAATCATAGACTAAGTGTATCCCGGTTTCATGCTAGATTTAAGAAGTATGATTCTCTTCCTTCTAAATCTCTCTGCCCTCCTACACCCTACTTTATTTTAAGTCGTTGAAAACATTTTGCACTCTCACAATTATGCCACGTCAGCAACAACATAAATGAGGTTATCCCACATAGAATCCTACTGCTAGTTTTAGCCATGTAAAAAGGTAATATTGATGCACATATAATTGTACTATATTTACTTTATTGCTTTTCATTTCCTATAGCAAAGATTTACCCTATGTCTTGCAGCGTAAGGTAAAGATGCTTGCAAGCAATTCATCTCATGCTTCCGTGGCATAATCTTGAGTATGCAAAGTGTTTTCAACGGCCTAAAATGAAGGTAGGGATAGGAAGGCAGAAGATTTGAAGGGAAGAAAATTATACTCTCATAGAATTTTTCTCTATGACTCTGCAAAGTCAATTGTACTCTTCTACACATGTCAATAAAATAAAACGCGTAAGTTTTATTTATATATTTTTATTTTATTGACACAAGATATCACGTTAAAATGTTTCATGTAAAGTCTATCCCTTTTTTCATGAAGTTTCAGCATCTTGCAGGGACCCAATTCTCGATTCCTCACAGAAGTAGTAAAACGTTTAGGCCCACCCATGGGACACGGTGTGTTAGTTTTTGGAAGATAATATCGGGTTTTTATTTAAAATAATTTTTGAATTTGATATAACTTTTTATTTTGATTTTGATAAGAAAAATTAATATAAGTGGCCACTGAGTTTGTTCGCTTAAATCATTTTGATTTTTTCGTGAAAATATGTCAATATCTTCGTTAAATTGTTACGTGAACAACCACGTGACCACATTTTAAGGGTATTTTTGTCAATTTAACCCCTCTACTTAACAAGAATATTAACTGATTTTTTCTAGAATGACCAAAATAATTTACGGTAGACAAACTCATGAACTACTTCTATCGATTTTCATTATGAATGACCAAAATAATAAATTATGTCAATCTTACAAATTATTGTGACTAAAAAGCTTATAATATATATAATACGAAATTAGATAGATTTCTCATAATGTCACCCTCCTCTCTACGCTACGTAGTCTTTTGCCTATTGCCACCAAGAAAACAAGAACTTAAAGCTTTAATTGTATTACAAGTCATTTCTTATTTTCTGACTTGTTCTAGCTAGCAGCTGGATTCTCATCAATATAGTGTTGGAATCCTGCCTCCCTTCTTATCTATTTTTCATTTTAATTCGTCTAATTATTTCTTATCTTTTTGTTGTTTTCTATATGATATTGATGTAGTAAAAGAAAGGCCGGAAATTCATGTTTTCAAACATCGACTCTTAGAAGAGGAGGGAAACTTCATTACGGCTGTTTGATTACAGCAACTCTCGCTATGAGTATGACTAGCATAAAAGAAAGACCGTAATTTCATTTCATGTCTTTAACCATTGAGTCTTTCGACAAAAAAAATAAAAATAAGACCCTTGGCAAGAAAATTTTGATAGAACTATCTGATTAAGTCAACTCTCACATTGAATATGACCCACATAAAAACGCATTGAAATTTGCAATACAAAAATTATTAACTTTTGTGAGAAGTGTTAAAGAGACGAATTGTTGGACATCCATCCCTACCTAAGTTTTGTTATGAGTTTGGAAAGGAGAGGAAGGGACATAGAGACTGTTAAAAACTTAAAGGTGAAAACATCTCCATCTCCAGGAGACAGTGACAGACACTCATTTGGGAAAAATGGCCTCTTGAATTTTTGAACTTTAGAAAAAATATAATTTTCTGTTTTTCTTTTTTTTTTTCAATGTGAAAAGGATCAAGACAGAAAGTGATGTATATCAAATATAAAAATAAAAATGGATCCCATGAAATCAAATATATTTTTGGATATCTTGCAGATGGAGTCACACAATCACTCTCGACTCCAGATTTGAAAAAGGTAAAGGCAAAACAAAGTGATGATCTTGTTGCTCGTTTGGATGTATTTTTAAAATGGTTAAAAACACTTTTCATAAAAATGTTTTTAGAATCAATTATTAGTAAAAATGCAAGTTTAAGTGTTTACTCGAAACATTTTCTCTGAAAACGTTTACAGTCATTTTAAAATCAGTTACAAATAGTTCATATTTATGGAAACTTGATCATATTTAGACACACACAAATATATATACATGTATATGTGTATAGTTTTTTTACCATCTGACGTATCTTGGTGCGGCAAGAGTCACGTGTGATTCCACGTCACTAGAACATTTTTCTAAAAATTTATAAAAACACCATAATTTTTTGTTATTTTAATATCGAGAATAAATCATCCCCTGTTACTTTGCTCTCGAGAAATTCCAAGGATAATATACACAAGAGGGGAAAGAAGCGAATACAACCACACGAACCGGCCACACAACTCGTGTACATGGGCGAATCACTAATGTATTTTGATATTTTGCAATTAAATCTACAATAATTGAATCAAGAACAACAACATGATACATAAGCTAGAGAATTAAAATGTAACAAAAGCCCTTATTTCTGTAATTCTTAAACCGTATTAATTCATGCACAAATATATTACTAACAACAATAATTAAAAAATAAAGGCTGAAAAATTAAAATTTGGTATTGGAAATTTACAAAAAATAAAAATAAAAATGAAAAATCAGAAGGAGAAAAAACCCTCACACACCGGTAAATTGTAAAACGCAGAAGAAGTCTTTCAACTTGCAAACCCTTCTCTCTCACAAACTAACAACTCTTCTGATAAAAGTTTGAAATGCTTTTCTGAAAAGTTAGCTTAGAGTGGGTTGTCCTGCACCTGATTTTTTTGTATTTTTGTTTTTGGTTCTAAAGGGTTTGTCCAAAAGCTACGGCAAGTCTCTGAAGATCCTTTGTGTACATCTCTGAAGCTTGTAAAGCTTGCTGGTGCTGGTGGTGGTGGTGGTGGTGGTGGTGGTTTTGGTGGTGCCAATACGTTGCACTCAAACTGTTTGATAAAATGTGTGAATGGGATTCTGGTTTCATTTCTGAGTAATTAGCAGGCTGAGAGGCTTGGTGGGTTCCCATCAGAAATGAGGTGTTGTGGAGATGTTCAGACCATTTGATCTCTTCTGGGTCGTCGGATTTTACCGCCTCCGGAGGCCACCAAGAAAAGGTTGCAGAGTTGTCGAAATAGCCGCCGCCGCTGCTGTTGCTGTTGTTGGCATTGGAGTCCCAGGTGGAGGAGTTATTAGATGGGAGGCTGATGGAAGGCTTCACACGTGTGGGAGGAGGAGGGGCGGTGAAAATGGCGGAGCTTGATGACATGGACGGTTGCAGGAACTCTGGATTTTGATTGAGGAAGCTGAAAGTGGTGTTTTGATTTACCGCCTGCAGCCCCATATCTGACGACGACCCATAATTGTTCTGGTTATTGTGATGAGGAAAAGAAAAGTACCCCACAAAATCACAAGGCCTGCAACTACTGATGGAGCCTTCATGTGTCAAACTTTTGCTGCTGATGAGTTTGGAGGTGGAGGAAACTTCAACAGGGTTGAATCGGTTTTCGGACGCTGAAGGCGGGTGCTTTGAACTCACTGCCTCAACCAAGCTCAGCTCATTGGATCCCTCAGAGGCCTTCTCATTACTCTTGTAAGTTGGGGAGAGATTAATATTATTATTGTTGTTAGTTTCTGTGTCAATATTTTGATTAAGCACTTCTGAGAGTAGTTTGTGAGTGTTGGGGTCAATGCCTCTTTGCCTCAGCTTCTTCTTAATGCAGGAATTCCATAGATTTTTAATCTCATTGTCTGTTCTTCCTGGTAACTGGGCTGCAATCTGAGACCATCTGGTATTGCAGCAGCAAAAAGATATCATTTTTATTAATTAATGCCCATAAGAAATTATAATCTTAATTTTTAAGGAAATAAAAACCCAAGTTATAAAAACTATAAATATATATTACCTGTTGCCAAGAACTGCATGGAGTTCTACTATCAAATTCTCTTCTTGCTGTGAGAATGGTCCTCTCTTCAAATCAGGCCTCAGGTAATTTATCCACCTTAACCTGCAGCTCTTCCCACACCTCTGCAAACCTGCCAATACATCACACTATATGTCACATGAAGAAGGACACGACTCTTTCTGAACAAGACGATATTCTAAACTACTCTCAAAGATGGCCGACCGTCAGTACTTTAGTCCTCTGGTTTTTTCTCCCTCTTTTGGAAAGTGATGAACAATTTGATTGGAGAATTAGGGAAATACCTGCTAATTTAGGGACTGAGCTCCAGCAGCCATGGCCATGCTTGGTGATGTAATTGAGAAGCTTCTCATCCTCTTCAGGAGACCAGAGGCCTTTCCTTAGCTTCTGCTTGTAGCAACAAGAGTGCCTCCCCATGTTGAGTCCAACACTACACCTGCAATGCTGGCACAAAACTTCACAAAAAAAAAAGTGGCTGTTTTGATGTGAATTGTCAGCAACAGGAAGAGAGGAAGCCTCTGATATGTATTCTTTCTAGGAAGTGAGGAAGTGGTGGAATTTGAGGAGAGAGAGAGAGAGAGAGAGAGAGAGAGAGAGAGAGAGAGAGAGAGAGATAAGGGGGTTAAGAAAATGAAATGGCAGCCTGGTAGGGAATCAAATTAATAGGAGGTTCAAAGAGAAAAGTCACATTCTTGAGGGTGATTGGAGATTGTTCTTTTGAATTACTATTTCATTTTCCTGAGTTTGGTTCCTCTACTTTCCACTGCAGGGTTCAACTCAGCCTCTTGACCCTTCATACGGGGGTCCGACGCTATCTGACGGTCCAGATACGTTCGGATAAACCCTGGTCGATGGATAGGATCATAGCAGGAGGAGTACTACTAACTCAGGGAGACGGAGCTCCAATTACTTGACTTTGATATGTCTCGTCAATGTTGAGAGTATATCAGAATTTGGCAGCACTACTTGTTCAGCATTTCTCGAGAAATATAACCATTTTTCGGAGAAAATTCAGTTTCAGAAAGCAAGCGCGTGTTACTTGTAAAATTTGGGTGTAATGAAAATGGACTCTACATTCAAGTTCAGATGTATTTGACCACTATCGTTTTCAATAAGAAAAGAGAAACGCGTGCTAATTAAGGATTTTGGTGATGTAAATGCATATCAGCCCATAAACACATTTGTGAAAATGAAAAATGACAACTTTGAAGTTTGTATTGAGTTTTAAGTAATACCCTATTTCATCAAACTCTTATCCTAAGATTCTAAACTCTGAGGCAGCCACGTGTATTGGAAAAGGGAAAATTTCTGATGAAAATAAATCCCTAGGACTAGTAATGCTTGCTCATATAGGATTTTGTAATAAATTATTGATAAATAAGCTTTACGTATTCGTTAGTTCAAATTGTTCTAGTTTTCGCAGTCTGATATATTATGTAATCACACCGTTTATCAAAAAAATTAATCAAATTCTAGATAAAATATATTGTTTAAATTGCGAGCTAACTACTAAATTAGTATTTATCGAAATAATTATGTTGATTAAATTTTTTCTAATTATATAAATGTTTAAATAATGAATACTCCTTTGATACACTCCTTTATTGACTAACTTTTCTGCCACATACTTCTGGTATTATATTGGGGGACCCCTTTTATTTTGAGATGTGCTATCCACACACTTTTTTTTACTTCTCACATACCCCTTATTAATTTCTGTTCGTTAATCTTCTTCAATTTATCCGATCTGACGGCCGAAAACTAAAAATGTGTGAGAGAAGTAAAAATGGGTGTGTGGATATCACACCCCTTTATTTTCTATTTGCTTTTTGGGTAATCTTTCTTTCTAAGAAATGCCAAGGAGACTCTCTCAAAAATAGAACTCTCTATCATTTCACATTTTTATTTCTCACACACCCCTTGTTAATTTATGTCCGTTAATCTTCTTCAATTTATCCGATCTGACGGCCGAAAACTAAAAATGTGTGAAAGAAGTAAAAAAATGTGTGTGAATATCACACCCCTTTATTTTCTATTTGCTTTTTGGGAAATCTTTCTTTCTGAGAAATGTCAAGAAGACTCTCTCAAAATTAGAACTCTCTATCATTTCATATTTTTTGCATAATATTTTATAATGTTGGCACAAAAATTAGCGTTAAAGTATGTGATGACAGAGAGTCCATAAAGAGTCTCACTTTGAAAAAATATCCTTAACATTTCTGTAACATCCCACATCGCCCAGGGAAATGGATCATTTAAGCCTTATATATATATATATATATATATATATATATATATATATATATATATATATATATATATTCTCATCTTTACCTAACACGAGACCTTTGGGAGCTCACTGACTTCGGGTTCCATCGGAACTTCAAAGTTAAGCGAGTTTGCGCGAGCAATCCCATGATAGGTGATCCACTGGGAAGTTCTCGTGTGAGTTCCCAGAAACAAAACCGTGAGGGCGTGGTCGAGGCCCAAAGCGGACAATATCGTGCTACGATAAAGTCAAGCCCGAGATGTGGTGGGGGCCCGGACCGGGATGTGACAACTTGGTATCAGAACCAATCCCTGGCCGAAAGTGTGCCGACGAAGACGTCAGGCCCTTAAGGGGGGTGGATTGTAACATCCCACATCGTCCAGGGGAATGGATCATCTAAGCCTTATATGTATATTCTCATCTCTACCTAGCATGAGGCTTTTTGGGAGCTCACTGGCTTTGGGTTCCATCAGAATTCTGAAGTTAAGCGAGTTCGCACGAGAGCAATCCCATGATGGGTGACCCATTGAGAAGTTCTCGTGTGAGTTCCCAGAAACAAAACTGTGAGGGCGTGGTCGGGGCCCAAAGCAAACAATATCGTACTACGGTGGAGTCAAGCCACAAGTTCCCAGAACCAAAACCATAAGGGCGTGGTCAGGGTCCAAAACGGACAATATCATGCTACGGTGGAGTCAAGCCCTGGATGTGGTGGAGGACCGGGCCGGGATGTGACAATTTCTCTTTTCCCAAATCATGTTTACTTTGAAAAGTTTCATAATTGATTGCAAAAGAATGAAATATTTCCAAGATAGCTGAGAAATTTCAAAGAAAAATAACTCAAATACTGCCAACTCCTCTGTCATGCCTCCTTTTTCCCCATTTTTTCTTCAATATAAGCGATATTCCACTTTGAAAATTTATCTAACCTATGAGGAGGAAGATTCAAACTCGGGTGCAGATGGCATAGCACACTGCTCATGGCTAAGGTCTGCCTTAATATTTTTCCATTTCATTTGATCTTCTTGCTGCATGCAGCAAGTTGTATTACTGTATGAAATGCTAATTAAAGGTATGAAAAATGAAAGAAGTAATCACTAATTAAAGGCAAATTTCTTTAATATAAATTTGACAATTCGCATAGCTATCCTTTTCTTAGTTGATTATGTATGTTGAAAGCTTAATAAGGACAAATGGAATGAATTATTGAAATTAATTGCAAGATGAGTTCAATAAGGACAATGTGTTTTCACCATTCTGTATTAGTTTGTCTATATGGAAAAAACATAATTAAGAAAAAGACCCTAAACTTTTGTTGGCAGAAGCGTCTACTAATTGGACAGTGTTGATATCATGATAAAGTTTAATTATTGAATTGAAGCAAAATATGGCTAGTTTGGAAATGATCCTTAGTAAAAATCCAAGTCGATATTGGAAAAGTACTTGAAGTGCTTATTGCGAGAAGCACATATTTGTTGCTTTCAGTCATTTTAAAAGCAGTTCCAAACGAGTTCATATACAAGGGCATTTGGTTGCCATGGTTAACGGTTTTAAAGGGGCCATCACAGCTCTACAGGTTGAGGTTATGGAGGTTTGAGAGTGAATCCCTCCAGATCGTTTCAGTTATTCTTCGTCCAAGTCTTAGACACACCTCTCCAAAAGGGTTATTAGTGATTGAGGACGCAAAGAGGTAATTAGTGGTTGCGAACCCATCTCTGTTGTCAAGCTAACTGTGCTGATCAACACTTTGCGCAATTTTTATTGGATATTGGTATAGAGGGCCGGTTACTTGCTTTAGGAACGATCGGATTTAATCATGGTACTCTTCTTGGTAATATGTAATGTTCGGGTGGTAATTTTCTTCTTCTGACCAAGATTTTAAAGAGGCCAATTATACTCTAACTTATCTAACTCGTTATTTTATCATTAATGGAGTCCTAATGGCTGTTTATCAAAATATGCAGTGGCAAATGTTACAAGCAAAGGACTTGATATATGAATAATGCTAGGGAGACTAAATTTTATAAACTAAATGACATGAAAGTTGGTGATTAGATTATTACTTAATCGTTGATAAACGTGCTCATTTTCCATTGGTAACACCTCATTTCCTTTGCTAATTTAGTCTACAAATTTAGTCTTTCTAGTATTACTCTTAATATATGTGACATCCCACATCGTCCAAGGGAGTGATTCTTATATATATATTCTCATCTCTACCTAGCATGAGACCTTTTGGGAGCTCACTAGCTTCGGGTTCCGTAGAAACTCTGAAGTTAAGCGAGAAGGAGGCCAGAGCACTCCCAGGATGGGTGACCCAATGGGAAGTTGCTTGTGAGTTCCCAAAAATAAAACCTTGAGGGCGTGGTCGAGGCCCAAAGCAGACAATATCGTGCTACGATGGTGGAACGGGCTCGGGAAGTGGTCCACCCCAGGTCAAGATGCGACGAAATGGTATCAGAGCCAATCCCTGGTCGGAAGTGTGCCGACGAGAACGTCGGGCCCCTAAGGGGGGTGGATTGTGACATCCCACATCGCCCAGTGGAGTGATCCTTAAATGTATATTCTCATCCCTACCTAGCACGAGGCATTTTGAGAGCTCACTAGTTTCGGGTTCCGTAGGAACTCCGAAGTTAAGCGAGAATGAGGCCAGAGCACTCTCAGGATGGGTGACCCACTAGAAAGTTGATTGTGAGTTCCCAAAAATAAAACCGTGAGGGCGTGGTCAGGGCTCAAAACGGATAATATCGTGATATGGACAATATCGTGCTACGATGGTGGAACGGGCCCGGAAACTGGTCTGTCCCAGGCCAGGATGTGACAATATATGGTATGAATAAATTAATGTTCTTATTTATAATAGTAATTTGATAAGCTAATAAAAATTAGGAAAGTGCCTTTAAAATGACTTAAACGCTTTTGGTGAAAATAGTTTTAGGTTTCAAAAACACTTGAAGTGTTTTTTTTTTTATGTGCTTCTTGCAGAAAGCATTTGGATTACTTTTCCAAGATTTACTTATATTTTTACTATGAATTGATTCCAAAATCATTTTCCTTAAAAGGCTTGCAGTCATTTGAAAAACAGTTTCAAACACAATATATCATCTCCTTTATAGTTCTGGATGGGAGATTTTTCTGTTATTCTATATTGCAGAGTCCATGCACATCCAAAACTGGAGAATGTTTATAGTTTACAAACAAATAAATAAATAATTTCCTTAATTAATCACATTTTAAAATTTATAATTATGATTTTTTTTTTCTGTGATACCCTGTCAACTTGTTCTTGTATTATGAAAGCTTCCCTTGACCTTACCAATGTCTGAATTCAGAACATCCTGCTGGGAAATTGAATATTAAAACCCTTGGAGAAGATGCTTGAAATCTCCCTGCCTCAATCATATATACGAACCAGATGAGCTGTTCTTATGAAGTCAACTATTGTTGCATGCTTTTTCTCTTGTTCTTTTTTGCTTGATAAAATCATATGTTTAATAATAATAATCTGTCGGCTTTGCTGTCATTTTTGTATTTTCACTTTCGTTTAATCAATATTTCTGCGTATTGAAACAGGTTTTTAACGGAAGATGATTTTCTCCGGGTTCACTTTGTGGGATCCTAAGGATCCCAACATTCTAACCGTTCATCGTATATTGTACAGTCAGTTTTCATCAGGTACTATTTTTGTCTAATTTTAACTAAAAAAAGTCAAATAATTTTCAACTGCACGATGCATGAATTACTAAGATATGAAAATCCTTAAAATTCTCACAATTTGGATCCGGATGGAATTCAAATCCGTTTTTAACTATGTTTACTTCTGTGTTTATATAATATAATATTTTGGTCGGTTTGTTTTATCTTTTTGACCCGCCATTCGGGGGAATGAATCTCTGTCTTCTGCCATCAAATGATTGAAATGTTTAAAAAAATTCGTAGTCCATCACATGTAATTTCAATTATTTTAGGATAATGTTAAGGAAATCAATTATTTAGACTAAAATTTATAAACTATGTGATGTGGTGATTAATGATTGGATTATTATTTAAGTGTTGATTAACGTGCTTATTCATTTTTTATGACACACCACATGATTTGTAAAAATTTGATATGAAAATGTAATCTACCTAGCATTACTCCTATTTTCGAGGAAATACTATCTGTCTTCTCTTTTATCTTCTCCATTCATCTGTAATGTATGTTGTCTAATGTTTCATAAAGATTGAAATCGTTCATTCTCAAGACTATTACATCCACATAATTCATGAAAAAAATCAATCAAATTAATTAAATTGAAATTTGTTAGTTGTTTGACTAATAGTTTGATATTCATTGCTTAATCAACAATGGAAAATCCATTATAAATCCATTAAATGTTTGATTAATACTAGTGTGATATTCAATGCTTAAACAAAACATGGGGTTCTTATATTTATTATCACAACAGTTAGATGATTAAACGTTTTACAATTTGGTTGGATTTTGCTTAGAAGATCTTTGAAGGGTGGCCTTGAAGGTAGACCATTTTGATCATTAAACTATTGGCAGATGAAAACGAGATAAGAGAAGGTAGCTAGTATTCTTCACTCAATGTTCATTTCCCTTAGGCATGGTAAATTAGTAACTGCAATTACCTGCAGATTCTTGGTGCATGCATTTAGTCTAAATTAAGCCTCAAGAAACACATAAACAGGTTGTTAATGTTGATATTAGTGAAGATAATGTTTAGATTACTGTACAACCGTCACAAGGACAAGTGCAAAAGGTCGTAGCTCTTAAACACTTGAGTAATCATGGCCAGACAAAGCTTGGGACAGATCTAATCCATAATCACTTCTTGAAATTAATGTGTATTTGTATAGTACGAATTGCTGAGCTGGACTTTAGCTACAGAAAAAGGTTGAATTGAATGAATGAATATATACTTGAGGGAATTGGATCCTCTCCTAGGCAAATCCTCAGGATCCTCCTCACCTAATAACACGAGCCGTTGGATCAACGGGAATTGGATCCTCTCCTAGGCAAATCCTCAGGATCCTCCTCACCTAATAACACGAGCCGTTGGATTTCGATCCAACGGCTACAAATAGAGGGGTCCCTCTAAATTTATAATAATTTTAACCGTTTGATCAAAATCCAACGGCTCTTGTTAGTGGATTAGGAGGATCCCAAGGCTTTACCTCGGAGAGGATCCAATTCCATACTCGAGAACATACAATATATGAAGGCAAAAATATTGGTCCCCCAAGTTATCAGCTTCAAGGAAGAACACTTCGAATTGAAATTGCATACAAAAAGGGTTAGTGGGGTTTTGTTAATCACCAATTAGCAAAATATTTAGGCCCATATATTGCCTTAATTATTAACTTAGCTTATTATAATGGTCCACAATGCTCGTTGCCATAATGGAGAGATTATAACCGTTTGAATAGGAGGAGGATAACATTTAATATTTGTACCACCAATTGTATACAATCATATATCTATCCTATGATAACATAATAATTTTGGAATGAAAAATATCGACATATAGATGTATTAAATTGGTGACATCCGAATATCTCTCTAGAAGAAGACCAAATATGAGAGAGAAATTGCCACTTAATACTATGGTCTAGTGGTATATTTTTTCACTTGTAAGTGAGAGATCTTAGGTTCAATTCTCGCCAATGTGAATTTGAACTACATTATTGCTAGCCCATTGTGAGGCTAAGTCGACCCACTTTCCTTTAATGTAAGTAATATCGTTTGTTCAAAAAAAAAATATGGGAGAGAAACTTTTATTGGAAGAGTTTACCGTCACCATAGTGTCCTTGGTCACCAATAAAAGGTCATATAGAGAGAGTCTACGAGACAACACGGTAATTTGAACCCATGCCAGATAAGTACCTTTCTACTACTTTGAATTACTTGTTTCTTTTGTAGTCGAGTCTCAGATATGTAAAAGGGAAATGATAAACACTTTTTTTAGCTTCTTACACAACCATGTTTAATCTTAACGTTTGATTTATTCAATCCAACAATTAAAAATAAAGAAAGTATGTGAGAAACTAAAAAAAACTGTGTGAAAATTACTTTTCATGTAAAATAGTGTAAATTTTTCTTTAAGGGGAGACTGAAATTTTCAATTCAAACAGTCATCACAACACCATCATTGTGCTGGGGGCTTTCCCTTAAAATCAAGGCCGTGCATTTTTCCTTTTCCTTTTTCTTCTTTTTGCATGTTTCTGCTTCTATATAATTAAACTGCCTCTTTAACTGTGTCATGGTTTCGCTATTGATTTGAAGTCATTAGCATTCCAGTCAAAATGTCGACCAAGTAAAAAGATCAATGAAGAGTTTATTATACATCAGCATATCGTGTCACACAGCATGTTTTGCAGCAGATAAGAATTAATGGGTCTGATCTTAGCTAGGGTTACAACTGCGTCGGAGATAAGTATCAGTAAGCGTCCGGCTTGTGACAGAAGGTGTAAGAGGAGGATAAACCCTAATCTGGTAGCACTCCGATGGATCGAATATTGTGATCTAGCCAAACTACCCATGACCAGTCACATGAACAAATCATACATGCATTGCATGCAGAACTTGGTTATCTTCTTCGGTTCATTCCTTCATATACAAAAGATAAATGTGTGAGTTCACTTTACAGAAATCTTCCACTCAGGTTTACGTATTCTGTGGAAACAAGGCAGTCTTATCAGATTTTAGGCAAAGTGTGAGTCATCAAGCGGCAGGTTCAGATAACTATTAGTACTACTTTTAAAAAAAACTCATCATTTAAGCAAGTGTAAAATTACAACATCTAATTACTAAGGAAAAGGCACGATGCTAAAGGCCTTAGTTGATGAGAAATTTGTAAATGAAATTCATGAAGCGAAAGGAGAGTTGTAGAAGGTCATAGTAATTAAAAAAAGTCATTGAAATAGAGGGAGACACACTCCATATGCCCCTTGAAAGATGCCTCATTTGCATTATCCTTAAAGCCATCTTTTCATAAGCTAATTCAAAAAAAGAGACAACTAATTGAAAAGAAAAATAACTATTACTCCAAAATCAAAGAAATGACACTTCTTTTGCTAACTAAAATTCCTTTAAATTGCAAACAGTTATTTCAATCCACTGAAATTAAGACAAAAAGCAGGAAAAATTCATCTCATCACTCGATACAACTGGTTATATATTAAAATCACTCAAATATGAGAGGGGAGATTCACGAACAATCGAAATATGTCCTTGTGTTCCTATAGCACACATCATGTGACCTATAGCACTCATCGGGTGACCTGAGAGCAAGTCCACCCATGGACATTGCTCGGGGGACAGGGGAGAGGAAAGGGCCCGAGGCCCGGTGGACAATGCTCCAGCCTTAGAGAGCCCGAGTGAGGGTGGGAGCCCGAGGGCCGGGGGGGGGGGGGGGGGGGGGGGGTGGGGAATCGACGGGCCTGCAGCCCGAGGGCCAAGCCTTATTTAATTTTTTTTGTGTCAGGCGCGTGCCCCTCACTCGCGAGTGGGAGCGCGTCGCCCGACCGGAAATCAGGTGCCAGGGCCCGCGCAGAGATGCCCAGTGACCGATGGGAAGCCACGTGGCTTCCCACGGTCCGTTCGATCCCAAAAGGTTTAAATACCAGCCGTCCGATGCAAGGGTAATAAAAAGAAAAAATAGTTTTAAAATTAAGAAAAGTTACCGTTGTGACACGTGGCACAATCTGGAGTATTGGAATTCAAATTTTTTTAAATCCAACGGTAGAGATTAATTATTTGAATAAAAATTTTAAAAAATTGTAAAAAATCCGAAAAAAATTGTAAAAAATCTGAAAAATTTTGTAAAAAATTCTTTTTACTTTTCTATAAATACCACTTATTCTTCATCTACCTTACACCATAATGACACGTGGCGCAACGAGAACAATTTAAAAATTCTTATCCGAAATTACAAATAATTTTATTTTGTATTATTTAAACAAACAAAAAAAAAACTAATATTTTATTGCCTATTGCCAGGGGGGAGGGCTCCAAAGATGGAGATGCAAATGGCAATTTACTGTTCATTAATCGCAGTTACCGTTCAATAGGGTGGATTGAATAGTGGATTGCCAGGGGGAAGGGCTCCATGGGTGGAGTTGCTCTGATAACTTATGTGATCAGGGTTACATGAACATTGTGACAGCTAGCAAAGTCTTTCTCAATGTGAGCACGCATGCATGTAGTCTCTCCCTCGATCTTCTGCCTGCATTTTCTTTCCACGAGTAGAGCTACCCTTGAGTTGCCCATAATCTAATTAAACCCCCAAGTTTGCAAACCATCCTAGCAGCCAAACAATAACATCCCTGATTTTTTAGGATTTTGGTTGGGTTTTATGTGATTATGCATGTTTGTGCATTAAGATTGTGAATGAGATAGATAATCCCTTCACAAACTACCCAAATTTTATGGCTAGAAAGTGCTGCAAAATACAGGTGTGGAAAGTAGGGAAAGAAAAAGAAAATTTGCGGGAAACACTCCACATTGTGTTGCTGGAGAGATGGATCGAATGGAGACAGAAAGGTTACATTTGAGATGACCTTAATGTGATCTACTCAATTGGCCCATTAGCGCCAGTTGGAAACATAAGCACATGGCTTCCCCATGAGATTTAAGTTAAACCACAACTAAAACTTAATTATCTTGTCCGAAAGAGAGTGATGATGACAGGAAAAACACGAGAACATCAGCATCATGAATCGTGACGTTCGCTAAGTACCATATGTGGAAGCTTAAGATCTCATTAACCATCATTACGTATTATATGCCACTATCCATTCCACAGTGATCCCCATGTACTAGTTATTTTAATAAGGTTTAGCAGCATGTAATCAAGTTGAAAAGAGAGAGGGGAGGTGCAAATTACAGTGGCAAGTGAAACATGCCACTATTCATTCCACAGTTAACTCTCCTACAACGAATAACGATGTATCATAACTTATTATCGAATTTATTTTATATAAAATGTTTTCGCATTTATGTATGCCAGAACCAACACCTCCTCTAATTAAACAGAGACTGAATACTGCTAGACCAACTGATCATGTGAAAATTATCCCGGAAATAGATGACTTTAGTAAGAAGGCAAAGACTAATAATAAGAAGGGTTTGAGGGTTGTCATTTAAATTAATTAATCCCATCAATTATAGAAAGCTTTGTCTGGTTGAAATGCTCCCTTTGTACCCCATCTGTGAATAATTACATGATTGCTTTTGCTTTATAGTGGGAAATTATAGTCAACTTTCTTGCCTCATTTACATGATTACTTATAATTTTGGGGGAATGCCTCTGCCCCTAATTGAACTGTTTGAGATACTAATGGGAATATCTCAGAAATTGCCTTCTCAACCAGTGTGCTTATAGAACTGGTGTCAGAATGAGGATTCTCTTCGGATTCTCTTTGTGAAGATCTTAGAGATCTTCAAATCGCGTCTGTTTATCATACATCGTGCAATCAGTTTTTATCAGGTATTATTCATATTTAATTTTAAATAAAAGTATTAAAATGATTTTTTACTACACGATGTACGATGAACGAACACGATTTGAGAATCCCAAAGATCCTCATAAAGAGGATCCGGAGAAGATTCTCATTTGTGGTGTCAAATTCTCATTGGGGCTTCCTTAATAGATTTTGATTAGAGGTGTCTAATAAAAAATGATGACCCCAAGCCAACAAGGTTTTCTGCTTTACAAGGGTTTGGGGGGGAAACGTCTACCGTACGCAGCCTTACTTTTACTTTGTAAAGATGTTCTTCTTCCAACTCAAACCTCTGACCTTTTGATCACAAAACAAAAACAACATTTTCAGTGCGCCAAGAATAGGGATGGGCAAAATACACATGGGCTTGGGTAACCGCGGTTAGCTGCCCATTTAAAGTTTACGGTTACGGTTATGGGTATAACCGTTTATCCGTGAAATTTAAATGGGCGGTTATGGGTATTACCCGCAATTATAACGGATATCCATTTACCCATTTAATTTAGTATATATAAAATTTTAAAAAAAAATTAAAACCCTAAATTTTCAATCTCTTTGCCAGATTCAGAGTCTCAAACGCCCCGTCCCCCGCTCATCTCTCTCTCCTCGCTGCCCTCTCTCATATCCGATGCTCATCTATCTCTCCTCGCCACCCTCTCTCATCTTCGCCGCCCTTTCTCTCATCTACGCTGCTCATCTCTCTCTCCTCGCCCCTCAAGGTGGATTTTACCCTTCCGATTTCATACCTATCTGATTAATTATTGATTTATTTGTTTATGAATGGTTATAAGATAGTTTCCTTGGTTTTTGCCTCTATGCAAATGAATCCATTAGAGAGGTGTGTGTGTGTGTGTGATCTTATTGCTAAAATGTACCTATAACGATGTTTAATTATCAGAAAACGAAAATTATGACAAATTTTTATTTTGTAATTTTCAAGTTGTTAAAAAAAACATGTAGACTGGTGAAAAAGGGGTAAATGGGTAAAAATAAAAGGATAAACGGGTAATGGTTGTGGTTAAATGGGTAAACGGTTATTGTTAAATGGGTATACGGTTATGTGTATGGCTAACCATTTATAAACGGTCATGGATATGTATATAACCATTTATGCAATTACCCAATAGGTAAACAGTTATGCGGGTATGAACATAAACACTTATGGATAAATAATCGCGGTTACCCGCCCACCATAATCGTTATCCATCCCTAACCAAGACTCTCTTTCAGAGGTGTCTAATCAAATTTATAAGAAAGAACTAGGAGGTGCATGGCAGACAGTTCAATCTCTAATCCATCCCAGTATACTTAGGGCCGAATTTTAAATCCATCCCTTCCTCAAATCTCAATTGCGACCACCACACGTATTTGAACTTCTAGCCGTTAATGTATGCAAATTTTATTGTGAAATGGACACGTTCGTATATCAGATACTGATACAAGCAAAGACCCAGGAGGATCCTTCCCGGATTCTTTGTAAGGATCTTGGGAATCCTTCAATCACATCCGTTCATCGTATATCGTGTGATTAGAAATCATTGTAAATTTTTTATTTAAAATTGAATATAAATAGTACCTGACAAAAATTGATCGCACTATATACAATGAATGAATGTTATTGAAATATTTATAGGATCCTCACAAAGAGAATCCGGTGAGAATCCTCACAAAGAGGATCCGGCAAGGATCTCTCTCAGCACACACTACTTAGAACTTGACACCTGATTAGAGTTTGTACATCACATCATGCTTTTCTGGGTGGTTTAAACTTAGAATTTTGAACAGCAGCAGCATTTTTGTAAATGCAACTTTGCTAGAAACTTCGTATAGGTGGAAACCATTGTAAAGTAGATCAATGAGAAACTTTTTAATGCAACTATCGAACTGTCACGTGGTGTTACTCATTCACTCATATTATACATAATTTATAAAAAAAGATTAGTTATGTCAGTCATTCAAATCATAACACTTAGATGTAGATCAATAAAATTCATGAAGCGTGACCGTCATACCTAAATCTTCCTAGTTTGAGCCTAGAGATTGAATCTAGTTATCCAACATACACATTCAGTCAAGATTCAATAGGTTACAAGATGACATTTTCAAACTGGCGATCCTATAATTAATTGATTGTTTGAACATTGAAACATTACAACCTAACGGTATTAAGTAACACACAACAATTTTTATCATATGCATTACAGATAAGATCTCAGTTATTGGTAATATAAATCACTGTTCGAAAAAGCGGCCGAAGCAAAAAGCAGGCATTCTGATTAGGGCCTGGGCATTTAGAAAAACAATGAAGCCCTAGGCGGCAATTAGGCTGCCGCTTAAGTGATATGGACAGGCGGTTCTATTTTTTTATTTTTTTTTAGTTAAGAGTTTGAAGATAATTTTCATGTAAAAGAACTCTAAACTTTCTTTCTTGTAAAATAACTCTGAATGCACATTTCATTTTATGTATTCAATCGATTGTAGTGCTTAATAATTTAATTATCCTTCCATTTTGCATTTATGAGTCCAAATACATGTAAACATATAATTTTTTTTAAAATATAACTACTTATACAGTCACTTATTTATATGTTTTTATTGCTATATAATAAAGTAAATCAAAATTTAAAAAATTGCCTATGCCTCTATTTAGGCTGCTACCCGATTAGCGTCTAGCGCTTTTTTTTGTTTTTGAACAAACGTTATTATCTACACTAACAGAAATGAGTGGACTTAGCCTCACAATGAGCTAACAATAATATGGTTCAAATTCGTATTTGACGATAATTGACTAGCGTATAGCACTTTTTAGAACCTTAATATAAATACCCGTTCTTTTAGTGACTAGAATGCCTGGGTCTGCAATTTTGTTTTCTTGGCTGGTTAGGCTTTGCGAGTACTTGGTAATACTGGATATAAAGCTTCTCAAACCCAGAAGACAAGATGAAAACAAAAAGGCCCAAACTCAACTGTAACCATCATGGGCTTTTATTCAACAAGGCCCATAGTTTTTTGAAAAGGATAAAACGACTCATCTATATGAAGCTTAGCCATATGATTTGATGCCCTCAAGTGGCTTTTGGGCTTTTTCTTTTTGCGTTTGGTCAATTTGGTGGGCTCATATTGTCAGTCACATCACATGGTACACTTTCCTTTTCTTTAGGGTTAATGAAACTTTACCAACAAGTAATGATAAAATGTTCTGCTAATTTCCACCACATCCATCCACATAGTAATAACACATTTCTAAAGATGTGTTCGGAACTTCGGGTGAGGGAATTCGAGATGGGATTTGGGGTTTACATGGGACTTAGATGTGTCATAGAGTCGAAGTAACACTTGGCAATTTGGACTCTAAACTAGTGTATAAATCTGGAATCTTGACACTTGATTCTCAACCTAGAAACTCAACGTCCAGGAGCGAACCAAGAGACCCTAATCTTCGGACCATTCATATGTGACCAAGGGTACAAATTTCATGACTTTGCAATCACTTTCGTTCAAAATCCTAAGACTTTTCAATCCTTGTCTCTCTAAATAATTTTTCCTTCAGGTATGTACTACTAAGTGGTCCAAAAATCAACAGTTAAATCTTGCATATAAAAATCTCATGATTTTTACAACGGTTAGATTTTGTATAAAACATGTAGAACTTAATACAGAGCCGAACATCTCTCTTAAGTCCTTTTCCATGATTAAAAAAATGTTTAAACATAAATTACGTCTTAATTACTAAAATATTAATAAAAACATATAATATTTTTCACAGAAAATATAATATCATCAAGTAGTTCTCCATACATATATATAAACAAGTACACCAAGTGCATACCAGATTCTTGGGATTTTTTAATTTGTGCTGTGCATGGTCGGCATGACCCCAACGACATTAACTCAATAATTTTTTAGAAGATTAACTCAATAATTTTTAGACCGTTAAATATCAAAAGGCTTTGATGACTTTCACATCTCATTACCTTTATCACACGCAAAGAATTTACAGTTGGTTTAAAATATTATTTTGAAGTCGAGACTTTCAATTTGATTTACTTTCTTCAATATCATGATATAAAAGAAGAATAAAAACCTATAGTTGTTGTCACACTCACCATTTATCTAACAATATTTGTGTGGATAAACAAAAAATTACCAAAGTGGTTTTCGAGCCTAATCATTGCTGCTGGAGACCATGTGGTGTGGCCTGCCATTTGACAACCTGTTTTTCATCAGTTTGTGGTAGCTGTTCATCATCTTCTTCTGCTTCCCTAAAGTGTGTTTCTGCTTTCCTTTTGGGGTTCTTTCCAACCCCTTCTTCCTTTTCTTCTTTTTCTTCTGCTTCTGCTTTTTTTACTTGAACTTAACCAAATCTTCGCTTACTACTGCTAAGAACAAGTGTTAGCTTTTGCTGCTGAATCTGATCACTCTCATGGCTGCTGAAACTGTTGCCTCACTTCAAATTCCTACCACTGATGAGGTTAGTTTCTTCAGTTTTTTTACTGTGATAATTAAGTGATTAGCTTTAGTTTATTCGGATGGTCCAAAGTTTACGTGTTGTTTTAACTTGTGATATTATGCTTAAATTAATTGTAATTCTTTTTTCTGTTTAATTAATCAAAAACTTAATTATCAGATAAGATAGTAAGAATATATAGGGTATCAGATGTACTGTATGTAACTTTCGATATAGGGTTTTGAAAATATATCCGTATCATGAATAATCTGATGATGTAGATGAAGGGTGGTATGTGTGTACGATCTTCAACAAGTGATACACACACACACACAGATATATATGTGTGTGTGTGTGTGTGTGTGTGTGTATATATATATTACATATTGGTTGTTTTGAAGTTGTGCACATATCTGGTGTTTTCTGATTTGAATTGGACATCAAGAGATCTAAGATATTTTAAAAGAGATTGAAAGCAAGTTTATTTCACTGTGCATTTATTTTCCCTCTGATCATTCTTAACCATTGCAGCAAGTTGAGAAGAAGATCATTGAAGGAGAAAAGGCTATCGAACAAGATGGTGTTTCTTTAACCAAAGAAAATGGAGAAGAAGCGCACAAAACTGAGGATTTAGAGGGTCTAGCAACACCATCCGAGCCTCCGGCAGTTGAGGCTGAGAAGGCTGCTGATGCTCCCGCGCAAGATGTTCCGCTTGTAGAAGAAACAAAATTGGAAAATGAAGCCGTTCCTGATTCAAAAACACTCGATATCCCAAAGCATGTGGTTGATGCTGTTGAGAGCCCGATAGAGGTTCAGAGTGCAATTGAGTCTGTAGAAAGAGAACTGCCCAAAGAAGTGGCCACAGATAGCATTGAAATAGGTCAGGTGGAGCAACCAAAGATTGTTGGTACTCCTGTGCCAGATGTTCCGCTCGTAGAAGAAACAAAGGCGGAAAATGAATCCATTCCTGATTCAGAAACACTCAATATTCCAAAGCAAGTGGCTGATGATGTTGAGATCCCGGCAGAGGTTCAAAGTGTAGTTGAGTCTGTAGTGAGAGAAGCACCGAAAGAACCATCCCTAGATAGCATTGAAGTAGGGAAAGTGGAGGAACCGAAGATAGTTGATGCTCCTCTATCATCAGTTGAAGCCATTGAGAAACCAGAGGAGCCATTGGAGGTCACTTCGGATGAAGGATCCATAGCACCAGTCCTAGAAAAGATTAAAGACTCAAAACCAGAGTTTTTTGACGTAAGGTACAAACTAGAAGAACCGAAGATAGTTGATGCTCCTCTATCATCAGTTGAAGCCATTGAGAAACCAGAGGAGCCATTGGAGGTCACTTCGGACGAAGGATCCATAGCACCAGTCCTAGAAAAGATTAAAGACTCAGAACCGGAGTTTTTTGAAGTGAAGGACAAACTAGAAGAACCTGAGCAAGTAGAGCCTGAAGAGATTGTGCAGGATGAGACAGTGAAAGATGAAGGCTCGATAGCTGTAAAAGCTGAGCCTACCAGAGTCTTGGAGGAAGGGAAAACTGAAACAAAGGACGCACCTAGTCTAGCTGTGGAGGAAAAACCAGAACAGCCCAAACTTGTGGAACAAGAAAAGAAACATGATGAAGTTGGGCTTGTGGAAAGTGTGGAGGTTAAAAAAGTGAAAGAGGAAGGATCTTCAGTTGATAAGGTTGAAAATTCAACAGTCGTGGAAGAAGAAAAAAATGATGAAGATAACAAGCCTAGTCGAATTGAAAATCTTGAGGAGGCTTCGCTTAGTCGAGAAGCTCAAATTGAAGGGGATGCTTCTCTACCTGATGTCACAGAAAAGTTAGCTACTGAGGACGAAAAGAAAGAAATAAGTGCAGTTGATGTGGTTGAGAAGCTAGCAGAAGAGCCAGCTGTGGAGACTGAAAAGGTCGGGGAAGAGAGTGTGGAAACCAAAGAGAATGAGAAGAGCAATATGATTCCTTTGGATTCAACTCAAATAATTAAAGAAGACGAAAATAAGGAATCAAGTGGGGTTGATGTGGTTGAGAAGCTAGAGGACGAGGCAGCTGTGGAACTGGAAAAGGTTGGAGAAAAGAAGGTGGAGACTGTAGCGGATGGAAAGAGAGATTTGGTAACTGAGGATTCAATTCAACCAATCATAGAGGAACAAAGGAAAGAATTAAATGGAGGTGATTTGATTGAGAAGCTAGTAGACGAGGATGTAGTGAAGTTGGAAAATTTTGGAGAAGAGAATGTGGCAAAGGATGTCAAAGCTGAAGATAATGAAGAGAGGAATGTGATAGCTGAGGATCCAGCTCTGCCAATTGAGGAGAGTAAAAAGAAAGAATTAGACAGCTCTGATGTGGTTGAGAAGCTAGCAGAGGAGGCGGTAGTGAAGGTAGAAAGTGGAGAACAAGAGATGGTGGCTAAGAATGGCGGAATTGAAGAGAACGAAAAGAGAAATGAAAAAGTTGAGGATTCAACTCAACCAATCGATGTGGTTGAGAAGGTAGCAGAAGAGGCAGTGGTGGAAACAGAAAAGCCTGCAGAAGAGAATGAAACAAAGAATGTGAAATTTGAAGACGACCAAAACAAAACTGTACTTGAAGAGGATGTCAAGAACTCTATTACTTCTCCCTCTGAATTTATAGAAAAATCATTTGAGGGAGCTGCAAAAGATGCTGAACCTGCGGTGGAAACTGAAGCAGCAGAAAAGATACAAAATGCGACTCCATCTGATGTTGAAACCAAGACAGATAAGAGTGCGGAGGAGAAGCCAGACGAAGTAAGTACAGCTGTTGAAGTTGATGAATCAGAAGTGAAAGGAGAGGAAACTGTTAAAACAGATGCTGATAGATTGGAGAAAATTAAGGACGAAGTTGCGAAACCTGACCAGAACTTAGAGCCTCCTCCCACCAAGGATGGTGATCAAGCAAAACCCCCTGAGGACCTGCCAAAGGAAGTTCCAGCTAAGTCCTCTCAGAAACAGTCGAATAACCTTCTGTCAAAGGTAAAACATTCACTGGTGAAGGCGAAGAAGGCTATCATAGGTGGGAAATCTCCAAGCTCGAAAAATCCTGCTATCGGAACAAAGGAGGATATCAAAGTTAAATAACGAGATGGATTATTAGTTTGCAATCTTGGCTTGTGTTTGATGTTAAAAGGATGTGTGCATATAGAAGATTTATAAGCTCTGCCATACTCAATAGCGTGACGTGGTGTGTATACTGTTAGTTTTATTCCCCTTCTGATGCTGGTGATTTCGTTTGTAATTAGTAATTACTGTTTGTGTTTTGGGGGCTTGATTGTTGCCAGTTTTCGTCGGAAAAGACGTTATTTTAGTGTGAATATGAAATGCAGATTTATGTTGAAGTTGCAATCATCAGTTTTTTCATCAGACCGCTTAATTTTTCCGATCGTTGTGCATTTCGGTTGAAAGGAAAGTAGGCATTGCATACCAAGAGATCAAGTTTTATGAAGAATTGCTTGAGAGCTGAAAACAGCAAAACCGCAGGTTTGCATATAACCACTGGGAACAAGAAAACTGAACATGGAAACTTGAAACCCGAGATTTTCGACAAACATTCTTCATGTTATCTTTCGAAGTACTTACATTTCTCATTACTAAGGAAATTCAGGACATAAAAGAAACCGATCGTATCATATTTCATCAAAATGGCTTCAGAGCAATGTTTTAAAAGGCTCGTCTCAAGGCGCGCCTAGGCGTCCTCTGAGGCTGGGCGTGAGGGTTGCCGTCTCTGTTTTGAGGGAGTGGGCGGAAGGTGTCGTAGCGGCCGCCTAAGGGCACCTCAGGGTTTTTTTTATTTATTTTTTATTTTAATACTCCCAAACCCAAATTTTTGGTAGGTTTTAACTACCTCATACCTCTTCCTTGCGCTATCGTCTCTCTGCTTTTTTTTTTTTCTGATTTTTATTTTTTTTATATGTTTGCTTGCATTATTATATGTGTGCTCATTGTGCTTTTCATCTTCTATTATATATATATATATATATATATATATATATTTATAACAGATGATTGTTAATTAATAATATTTTTTTAATATAATATATGTATACACTTAGAGTATATATTAAAAAATTTAAGTCTCGTGAGACTTCGCCTCACGCCTAGACCGGGCTATCCCTCGGACGCCTCACGCTTTTAATAGATTGCTTCAGAGAAAGATAGAGAGTACAACAGATGTATTCAGACATTACTATCATTTCATGAATTCAAAGAATTGTTATAATATGTCCAAAACACACATTTAATACATATGCCCGGTATCTTCTCAACTCGTTTGCATCGCGTTACCTCACCGGCTACAAAGTGAATGTACAAATGGTAGAAGGGACTTCAAAGTCTTCTCAAGGTACCTAATCCTGTGCAACATGTAATTGCACTCTCCTGAAATTAGAATTCAGATGGTTATTACCAAGGTTCAATCAAACTCTTCGACTCGGTCATACTTTTTTGTGTACTTGTAAAATGCATCTACCCAGATCAGAAGCAAGCAAAAAAGGTCCAATCTCAGGATGCTGCAACATGGATTTCTCTCCTCCAACGACAGATACAACTGCTTGTTAACCGAAACCTGAATATACAAGTGGAGATGAAGTTCAAATTTCTTTCAAAATTGAAATATTACTTTGTTGTGTATGTGGATGTATAAATTTGTGGAGAATGCCTTTATACACTCACTAGCTGCTCGGCTAAACACAACGTCGTTTCTGTTATCCGTTAGCTCTGCTGTTGTTAACATCCGTCACTTGAACATTATTTCGCACCAATGCAGACTGTCCAAATCCCTCATTAGTTGCTTGGCCCTGGTGACACCAAAGAACAACAACACTTGATTTAGGCACAAAGATAACGCAACAATCCAAGGTTCTAAAGAATTATCATATCATCTTGCAATATCATAATTGTTTAGCTGTTGGAGATGCACACACTTGCACAAAATCCTGGGGTTTTTCACCCATTGTTAATCGATTTGGGTTGGATGCCCAAACGTAAACACTAACAAAGAACCCCAGGATATAAAGCATCAATTAAACAACAAAACTCCACAACTAATATTCATATGTTCTTTCAACAAGAATCAACTTCAAAGTACATACACGAACCTGACTAGATGTTTGATTCATAGAGCTATTGGCATTGCTGTTTTGCATCGCTTGTGAGTTCATGTTCTGAACCGAATCCTTTGAACCAGAAACTGGAGCTGATTCCACATTTTCCACAGGTCCTCCTGAACTGCCTGCATTTAGTCCTGCAGATGACTTCACAAAGGGACCTGCCGATGAGGGAGCTAAGGGGGCACGTTGCATCGGCACTGGAACTCCTTGACTAGGAAGCCCAAACATCTGAAGGTTAGATCCCATCATCCCATTGAAGGCGGTGTGCCCTGCCATATGTGAACCGGGGAAATGTGCTCCTTGCATGGGGGGCACCTGAAGCATAGGGTAACTAGAAGATGCACCATTCATGTCGGGCATACCCATCCCAAAACCCATGCCTAATCCCATTCCCATTCCCATTCCAACACCCATGGGCGAGAAATGAGCCATACAGGGTCCATGCATGTGTTGCATTCCTGGTGGTAACATCATTGGTGGCATATACATACCAGCCCCCATTGACATCATCTGCATAGGTATTGAAATAATATTGTGTTATACTAGAACATTCAGTTTGTTGGACACTACATCGAAAGTTGACTGAGTTAAGGAGTGATAAAGATTATGTTTACCTGTACTTGGAGTTGAAGCGTCTTCAAATACTCAATAGCCTCATCGAGCATTGAAGCTTTGTCCACCTTATATGTCATAACGAAAATGTCAGGATAGCCAAATTACAGAACATATCAACCAATAGTAGGTGACGTTTAAACTTCCATAATTATCAGATATATCTATTATAATAAGCAACCAAGTTTCAAACAAAAGTTAAGTTCGAAATATTGTGGAGATGCATTTCAGATTTAATCAATAGACTTCCCTAGACATGAATACTGTTTAAATTGCTTTCACTCCAGAAGTTTTTAAATTAGATCTTTGATTTAACACTAAATTGTAAAACTTCTGAAGTCCACCAAACATCACAAGCAACTGTCCAGAAAGACGAAAAAAGTTAACATTTAAAAGAATAAAAACCAACCTTATTGCAATTGGGTATGAGTTCCTGTAGCGCACGCATCTTCTCATTGATTCTGTCCCTTCGCCTCTGTTCAGAGAAATCCAGAATGAGCACAGTTTAATGATCTTAAGAGTTTACAAACAGCATATTGCAAAGGAACTAACACATTCCCTGTTATAAATAGTATCAATGATTGGTTTTGCTCACCCTTTCCGATAAATTATGCACTTCTGCTGCTCTGCTTCTCTTGGAACCCATGCCTCGAGCATGATCTCCTTTCTTCACACCCATGTATTCTTCCTCTACATCCTGCACAGGAGGAGGTGTCCTTAATTTATGCAGGAAAGGGAACTCCAAGAAATATTGAATACCAAGGTTTCAACTTACATCACTATGGCATTCAGACTCATCAGTCTCACGAAATTTTCTCTTCAAAGCTTGTGTTGGGTCATCTGAACCTCTCTCCACACTATTGCCTGAGCAAACAGAAGAAGCAACAACTGGCTCCACAGTTTTTTCACCATTCGGAGATACCCTAACTGCACTTTCACAAGGAATATGATTGGAATTTATGTCATCCTTAGAGGTTTCCTCTTGGCATGTTCCCTCAGACTGCTTAGCAGTACATGGTTCCTCAAGAGGCTTGGCTTCTGTTGGTTTCAATTCAACACTGGATCTCACTAGAATCTGTTGGCATTGTGAATTTGACTCCTTTTGTGCACTACTGCTTGAATCAATTGGCATTGACTCGGGCAGATTGTTACTAGTTGCAGCTGAAAACTTGTCCTTATTTGCAATCCTTATCATGCTTGATGAACCTGAGCCAGCCATCACACCGTTGGTCTGAACATTAGCCTTCGCAAGAGCAGCTGGTCGTGAAAAATGGGAAAAGTTCACTATGGATGGATTATTATTACTAGGCGTTACTGGATCTGGCCTCAGTATCTTCATTACAGGAGACCCGCCTGCAGATGAAATCTGAGTTGAATTCTTGCCAACACCACGATGAGTGGCACTACTCGTATTATCACCAGCAGTATCCGAAACCCTTGATCTAAAAGATGGAAACGACGCTTGGGATCGCTGCGATGATAATGAGTACAACTGAGTAGCACCAGATCTAGGTCTGCTAGCATCAGCACCACCATTCAAAGGAACCTTTCCCACATTCCTTTGTTGCAAACAAGCACCTTCATGTGCAGAATTGGAATTGGAATCCCTAAACACCTGACTAGAACTACTCCTCTTATCGATCGAGGCAAGATTGTGATTGGTGGAAGCCTCATTTGCAGTTGCACTAGAAAATTCAGGCAAAAAATCATGGCAGTACTCATGATGTAAAGGCTCATCAATGGAATAATTCAACCAAGGCAACATGTCATCATCCTCACTCAAACCCATCTCAGAAGATGGCACTGACAACGGAATTTCATCCAATCCAGAATCCAACACAGACCCAAATTTTCCTGTCTTCCCAATGTTGCCATTTCCTACATCTCTATCTCGATTTTTTGGGTTGTTAAAAGACGGTAAGCTATTAAAAGACGGATTCTTCCTAGTTCTACTGGACTGACCCTGCATCATAACCTGACCATTTTCCCATACCAACTCAAGAAAATCATTTCTGCATTAAAATCCCACAACAAATTCACAAAATGTTCAAATGTTAAATGGGAAAACACTCAAAACACAACACCATTCAATGGCATTAATCAAAAGGAGCAAAACTGCAAAGATGTAAAATTTAGGAACAGAAACTTACTCAAAATCTTGATTTGAATCAACCCTTCCGGCCATCCGATAAAGCTCGGACAAAGGCATTGTAATGAGCTGGAAAATCGCTGTTATTCTGAAATGGCACAAAGCTTCATGAACACAAACATATTGATCTTAAAGATTTCGACAACGGATTAGTAAACGAGTCATTAGTGCTGAGTTCAAAGCACCAGAAATAAATACATATAGGTGTATATATAGAATGCCAAAGACAGGAGTGATTGAAGACGTGAACTCCCAACCAAAAACCCCACTATAAAACAATCCCAGTTCAACTTATAGTGAAAAATAAATAAATTTATATATTCCTCAGAGTTATATATTTTACAGAATAAAATCTTACTTTAAATACTGAAGTCTCAATCAGCAAGTAAAATAAAATATGCAAACTTTATATTTAAAAAAAGTGAGCAGTCAAAGTAATTCTTTAATGGCTTCCAAAGATCCCTAAAAACCCTCTAAATTAAGCTGCTTTGGTTAAAAAAATTGCTTCTTTTCAATTTTTTTATCATTAAACGAAGATCCCAGAAAACAGTTTAAATTTCCTTAAACAAATCAGCAATCTTTGCAAAATCCTCACCTACCCAAAACCCAGATAGAAACAATCATGGACAGAGCATTCCCAAAAGGAAAGCAAGAAACGTGGTTTTGGGGAAACCAAAGTTTCTTGGATTAGTCAAATTACACCAATTCAGAAGGTAAATCAGATAAAGTCTCAAGAATTAGTAACTGAGCTCGAACAAAGAGAACCCATGATTTCACAGAGGGAGAGAGAATCCAAGTGGACGTAGAAGACGGCGAAAGGCTAGCAGATTTGCAGGGGGACCAATGCAGAGTTAGTGAGACAGAGAGAGAAAGAGGGGTAAGAGTTCCAGCTTTCAACTACCAAAGGTTAAAAGCTTGAAGCCCTTCCCCCCTTCGAATTTATTACCCTTAAAATGCACATAGTCAATCTTCTTATCATTTTTTAACAAAAAAATATAAAATAAAATCTTATTATCATGCCTTAAAAGGCTTAAACTTTTTGTTGAATCCTATTAGTAGTAAAACATAAGTAATACTTTAAATATTATGATCTCACTCTAATTAAAATTGAGATTTTTTTGTGATAAAACTCTACATCTGACAAATCATGTATCTAGTAATTACCAAGTTAGAGATAGTATCAATGTTGTTGGAAGTAATTCTACACTATTTACCTTTGAATTTTATAAAATGATTACCGCACACTCATTTTCAAATTTTCTTACACACATCAGTTCCTTTTCGTATTTTTTTTTTCTTATTAATTCAATTAAAAGTCAAAGATAAAAAGAGATGTGTAAATGCTTTTTTTTGTATTTTTAATATATCACGATGATACTACTTGAACATAGTACTTAGAACATCTCCAACAAACTTTATAAAAGTCTCTATTATAACAAAATAAACCGTTACTCTCTAAATTTATAAAGCAACTGCTCAGAAGTTAAACATCAAAAAAATTAAAAAAAAAAAAAACTCCAGTTGGACCTGTAAGCGATGGAAAAAAGGAAGAGAGGGTGGTTTTTGGAAATGAATGGGATGAGTTTTTCTTTTTATAATGATTGATTATGAAATGCTCGAAGTTTGCTGAATTAGAGGCTGTTGAGATGAAATGTTAAAGAAACTAGTTAAAGCAATTTTTTAACATTGTTCACTAGCTAAACTAGCAAAAATTTAACAAAACTATTGGAAATGCTCTTAATGAAATAATGAACCATGTTTGGCTCCCTTTAGTCTACGTTATTCATCTTTATCTGTAAATTGCAGATTCACACATAAGAGGTGATTTTCACACACACCCTTATTTAAGCATGTTCGTTGTTTTCGTTAAACTTATTCAATATGATGTTTAACAAAAGAGACTTGTGCATGAAGTAGTCTGTAATTTTCTTAATCAATTTACCAAACTCTAATCCTAGCATTAAATATCTTTCTTTTTTAAGTCATAGTTGATGGTGATGATAGCTGCCACCACTAAGCCATACTCTTGTTTTCAACTTGCTTTTACCAAATCTGATCATGATCTCAATAGTTGCTGCCAAAACATGGTGCTGTTTTGACTTAGATGATCAAAACCAAGTATTTAGTTTTTATAATGTCTTGTTTACATAAACATAGACACATTTACTACGAAAACGCATGAACCTAAACATTTTGTTTTATGGTCCATGACACAATGTAATTAATTAGAGGGGATGCTTAAAATTTGTCACTATAAACTATATTACTATTAATAGAATTATAGAAGGTGCGGGTGATTCGGCAAAGAAAAATTTTCTTGCAACCGTTATATAAATTATGTGTCTCGCATTTGTTGTAGCAGGTAAGCAATACATGATTATGAATGTGATACACTTGTTTAATTTTGCAGGTAAAGAAAAAAAAAATCTCGACTAGGTGAGGTAAAACAAGGTGTTAATAAAAAGATGAAACATCATGATAACTCTATGGTTAATGACTTAAGTGTTGTGTGTACTTGGTATGCATTTATTGATTTTTCGTTTTAAGGAAACATAACGTTCTAGAGATGGGAGGACAAAGAGGTAAACTAGAGAGTCGTACATCAAACGAACTTATTGTGCCCATACTTTAGTTAAAATCAAGCTCTTTGACTCACTTTTAGTATTCCCTCACTTGAATTAGAAGTACCTTTTTGAAAGTAGATTTTAAAATGGATCAAAACGTTTTCGATAAAAATAGTTTTAAAATCAATCTTTAGTAAGAATGCAAGTGAATTTAGAAAAAAACACTAAAGTGCTTTCAAGTTATGTGCTTCTTACAGAAAGCACTTCAAGTGCTTTTGAAATCCAAAATTTGATGTACTTATTCTCTGTATTCGAATAGAGCATATTATCCTTTGATATTTGTATACCTTATCTTATAAATTTGGATGTGGAATTGGGTTGTAGTTGTGGACTTTATGTTTGGATTTTATAATGTAAAACGACAACATCATTATCGTATATATGCGCTAATATACATCGATCATTATATTTTGTTTTTCTTTTCTTTTTGGCAAAATGAGACTAGCAAGTGATTTCGTTACTACATGTTTTCGAGGATTGTGAAACTCACATGGGCATATCAGTTTTTTCATGACAACTATCGTGTGATTCATTAATACTAATAATTAAATTTTGAACGTATCATGTAGAATACGAACCTGAAATTCATTCCTAACCACTTAACAAACTCTTTGGTGTTTCATCGTTAGATTTTGTTGGCTGGTGTCCCTTTTTCAAATTTCAACTTAAATAATCACATTAGATTTGAAAGTTATGGATTAAGGCACAAATAATCCATTGACTTGCCCGAGGCTGCGATTAACGAGCTTAAAAAAGTCTTCTTCCCCTTCATTTTTGGAGAGACTTTTATTCCTTTAATTTACAACCTTTATTAATTACATAAATAAGCTGCCTTTTAGATGATTAATTAAAGTTTACTTGAATAAAATATTTTAGACTTTTTGTTTGTTTCGATCCTCTTACTATTGTGTAAGATTTGATGATATTATGAAAGAGGAGAATGCGGTTTGGGAACCACGCAAAAAGTAATTTACAGTTTACATTCATCATCGTGTGAATCACTAAAGTGAATCATTATGTTTAGGAAGAAATTTTTCAATGTACTTAAAATACAAAGTTGTAAATCATATTTTATTATATAATTGGATGAAAGTTTTTTTCTTTTTAATTGTAAAATGACATTTAATTTTCTGCTCGTATTAAATTTCTTTCAATCATATAATAACATATGATATACCGTTTTGTGTTTCGAGCGCATTGAACAATTTGTACTGTGCAGGTTAAAAAAAAAAACACAAGCCAAAACATCGATCTATGGTATAAAAAAGTTACTAGGGAAAAAGAAAAAAACAAACAGGGTTGAGATTTAGAGCGCATTATCCAAAGCAACGAGTCGAATTGCTTTTGAAAAATCACCTTGCAGTTCCATCGAGTAGATCTATCACAATCGAAAGATACAGTTTTATTGTGCTTCCCTTGATTAAGGCAAACAAAATGGCGAACCTGTAATTTATTGAAGCATGAGGATTTATACCAAGGACATGATAGCCATTTTATGCTCATGCATGGTGTTTAATAAAAGCCAGCAATTAGGGGACATCCAAATCTCAAACTTTATACTCTTTTGGATATTGGTAGGACCTGGCCAAATTGCAAAGTTAAAAACGTATAATAGAAGTTTAACAAGGTGAAGGACAATCTAGAAGTAAAGTTACTAAAATCTATAAAATTAATATGAGTCTACGATAGAAACAATTGCGTATATCGTTCACTTTATGGATTTCACAAGCAACATGAAAGTAATAATCAACTCACTTCCTCAACAAAAAAGAAAACTTAAAAATTAAAACTCTAGGCAACAACAAAAAAGAATAGTTTTCCCTCCCGAGCCATCTCTCTCTCCCCTTCTAAGAAAACCCTAGCTCGCTACCTCCGTTGTTGTCGGTCTCTAGCTATGGATGGGGGCATGTGGCAGCTTCTTCCTTTCTCTTTCTAGCCCTTCTTCCCTTCCTCTCCTTCCTCTCTCCCCTCTCTCCCCTCCCTTCCCATGTATGACTCTGCCGCCTGAACCCATTTCGCCCACCATTTCCAACCAAGGGGGTCATAGGCCAAACATAATTTATTATTTTAATTGAATTAATATGGTTACTTAAATTAAACTACCTCAATAATTTTTCGAGATGGAATGTCAATAATTTTTCGAGATGAAATCTCAATAATTTTACGTCTCAGATTTCGAGTGTCACTTGTCGATATGTGAGTAACTTTGCATATTTCTTGTTGATATGGAATCTCAATAACTTTACGTCTCGGATTTCGAGTGCCACATGTCGATATGTGAGTAACTTTGCAGATTTCTTGTCAATATGGAATCTCAATAATTTTACATCTCGGATTTCGAGTGCCATGTGTCGATATGTGAGTAACTCTCCAGATTTCTTATCGATATATAATCTCAATTTTTTTAATAATATTTTGAGTGCAATGTGTCGAGATGTAATTGGTTGTGGGAATTTTAGATAGGGTTTTTATTTGCATGGCATTTCTTATCTTCAGTTTCCAATGTCCATAAATAGGGTGGATATTGGGCTATAATTCACACACCTTCAGCTTTACCTTCGCCAATATCTCTTTCAATTCAAGTTTGCAATGAATTCTAACTTTGGATCCTTTTTGGATTCCGACTTTGGGTCCTCATCCAATTTTGAATTGGAAGATAAATGGGTGCATATGAGACAAGTAGATGAAGAGTCTAATGAAGAAGATGAAGCATGGCGCAACATATCATATATGGCAACCATGGCTGGGGGTGTGAGGCAACTGAAGAACAACCTCAATGAGGTGGCTTTGTTACTGGTCACGATTACAAGCCATAAAATAGAGAGATGTCACATGACACTCTGATGAACAACTACTTCAACCCCAACTCGGTGTACACTGAAAAAGATTTTAGATGTCGCTTCAAGATGAGGCGTCATGTCTTCAAGCGTTTACTTCATGATATCCAACATGTCAATCCATACTTTCAACAGAAATTAGACAGAGCAGGTCGTCCTGGTTTGTCACCTCATCAGAAGGTTACTATTGCACTTCGAATGCTAGCCTATGCCTCCCCAGCTGATGCGATGCATGATACATATGGTATCTCTAAGTCTACACGCCTTGATAATCTTGTTGAATTCTGTCACACAGTTGTTCAGCTTGGAGGAGTACCTCCGTGAACCAAATCAAGCAGATATGGATTGGCTTATTTGCAAAGCTGAAGATCGTGGCTTTTCGGGCATGATATGGTCACTAGGTTGCATGCATTGGCAGTGGAAGAATTGTCCCACCTGATGGCAATGAGGCTTTAGCGAAAGATCGAGAAAGCCAATTATTGTGTTAGAGGCGGTTGCCTCATTTGACACATGGATCTGACATGCTTTCTTTGGAGTCCAAGAATCCCAAAATGACATTACAATTCTTGGGCACTCACCCTTTTTCAATAACCTCAACTTGACTACTACATCAATGGGCATCAGTACAATATGGGGTATTACTTAGCAGATGACATCTACCCAAAGTGGGCGACACTTGTCCAAGTAATTGCAAACCCTATGGATGATGCCCAAAGGTGGCTTACCTTACAACAAGAGGTATAACGGAAAGATGTTGAGAGAGCTTTCGGTATTCTACAAGCATGGTGAAAGGTCATTAAGGAATCAGCAAGAGGGTGGAGTCGAGATAAATTGAACTCCATCATGATGTCGTGCATCATATTACACAACATGATTGTGGAGGGTGAGCAAGATGGCTATATTGATGGAGAGTCTGATAACGACCAAGATGATCCAAATATGTCAAGGAGAGCTCGTGCAAAAATATATGATGGGCATAATTTGCCTTTTGATCCAAGAATTTGTAACATCTCTTTAAATGAGTACATGAGGCGCCATAGGATGATACATTCGCGTGCCACAAACAAGTACCTACAATAGGATCTTGTTGTACATCTTTGGGCCAAAAGAAGCATGGAGTAAGCGTTTAAGTTTTATGTTGTTAAATGTTTTTTTTAATGTTGTTTAAGTTGGAATAACTTCCCCAAGTAGTACCATGGTGGAGATTGTGTTCTTTAATATTGTTTAATGCTTAGGTAGTTCTAGGAAAAAAATTAGAAATTTTTTTTATTTTAAAAATTTGGTCCCAAAAATCCAACGACTACCTGGCGTGCTAGCTGATGTCATGCTAACGCCAGGTAGCTGTTGCATTTGAATTGTTTGGGACGGCTGGGGCTAGCTGGCTGGCTGGATTATGCTAGCTGGTTGGCCTGATTTGGTATTTTTGGCCCAATGGGTCCACGAGCCCTTTGGCCTAACCCTTGGTTGGTGACAATTTTAGTGTCATTTCAGGCTATTTTTAGCCCTATAAGCCTCTGGCCGGATCGGTTGGAGATGGCCTTAATGTGTGGAAGCCAGAATCTTGCTAGAATGGTGAAGTTGCAGGTGCCCTTTTCATAGTAATGTAGTTGTGTTTTTGCCTTGCCTTGTGAGTGTAGTGGTTCTGCTCTTGTGATTGCTAGATTGGTCTTCGCCTTTTAGTGATGAGTTGTCACGTATGTCAATGATGACTTGATGTGGTCTTGCTCGTTATTCAATGATGACCAATGTGGTTGTCAGTATAACTCTGTTGTGTCTGTCGTTTATTGTGATAGATTAGTACTGGTGGCAATTCTGCACTTGACGATTGTGCATTTGTACTTGTGGTAGATTTCAAGGGTTTACTCTTATTTGTTTAATTGTGCAAATGCATTCAGTTGAATTTATTGAACATTGGAGATCCTCATATTTGTTTATAATGATTAATAAAATAACATTCTATCGTTTCTTATGAAAAAGAACTCACTTGCTCACATTTCGAAATGAAATGCATGTATACTTTATAAAAAATTGTTGAATAAGAAAGTTGCTAATATTTTATTATTCAATCAGAATTTCAATAGTGATAAGATATGGTGTAACATGCAGGGTAAAGCAAATTAATAATTTAGTGAACAATAATCAGAAGGGCCAGTTGATTGGATGTGTTTGTATGTCTTCAATGAAGAGGACGATTTGTCCTTTAATTTATGCTTCTTTTTTTCCGTAGATGACATGAAATTGTTCATCAAACATGTCCTACCAATTACATATGACTATATGAATTGAAATGTGAGAAGCCAAATGCCAAACCAAATTCACAAAATTAGGGTTTGGATTGCATGTGGAGTCGGGGACCACCACAGTGGCCTCAAGCATGGGTACGTAATGGGTTAAGGCCACGTGGACCCTTCCTGAACCAACAATTGGATTTAGCGCCACCGTGGGTGGACCCGAATTTGATGGAGCATCTTTTTCTCATCTTCTGGTTGGTACAAACCATTATTATCAGACAGAAACAGAGCTCCTGTGATAGCAAGCTAGGGTTTTTTACTTTCCAGAGACGAAAGATTTTTAGGCCCTCCAAATTGACGGATCAGCAAAGAGATTTAAGGTGCGGGATTTATATCCACAAAAAAATTTGGAGGGTGTGGGAATTCACGTGCACGTATGAACTTCACGTGACTACTGTTTCCATGTCCATGGAATTTGGCATCCAACAACACCTAGTGAGTGCGTTTGCATTGCATAAGCCGACAAGGTGCATGTCTTGCTCTCTAATTTCCTCCACGTATCCCATATACAAGAATGTATTGTTCAAGCCCTAGTGTTAGCAAAGTGACATGCATATCCAGAAATTATTTTGCATCACAGTGAACAACCTTAAAACACTGAATGGAGCTATTACTATTAATTTAAAGCAGGGATTAAACAAACTAATACCGTAATTAGACTCATGCAGACAATGATTTGTGGGAGAGAAAATGACAAATTTGTGTTGGCTAAACATGTTGGAAATGGCATGAAGATCCCAAGTAAAATTAAGAGAAAAAAGACGCAGATACTAAGATTGTAAAGAAAATACAGCGTGATGCAAGAGTGCAAAGATGTGGGAAGAACAGAAGGATAATATAATAAGTGAAAATAATGACCCTTCATGGGACTGGGATGATAGAGGAAGAGATTGGAGTACTGAGTCAATGACCCTTTAATGCATGCGTTCATGGTTGCGGAGCCATTTTTGTTTAATTAAAATGGACCCAAAACATGGATCGTGGTTTATCAACACTAGCAGTTTCTGCTGGCCATTGTCTCTCTGCCTTCTCTCTGCATTCTGCACATGACCGCCAGACCGATCTAATAACCATTTCTGCAGATATATCATTTATGTTTTTATTATATATTATATGACTGAAAAATATTTGATTTCTATAAATATTTATGACTGAAAGAAATGCAGAGGCACTGTGCTTCTGCAGGGTACTGTAACGTTGTAAGCAACAACCACCACCTGCATACTTTTATTTTTTGAGATTTTTGAACATTAATCCTTGCAAAAGATTAAAATTTAAAAAAAAACTTGGTGTTAGATTAAATATTCAATTTAATCCCTTGAGTGTACTTTTATCAAAATTTACATTCAATTTTTGTTATTTAATGTGTATTTTTATTTAATCTCTCCATATTAAATTTTAATTTTATTAATATGCACATATTTAGTTTTTTTTTTAATTAGAAATGAATGTGATGAGAAAATATTAAAAAAAAATTTGTGATACAAAAATATATAAATACATAAGTGTTCAGAAATGATTGTGCCAAAATATATAAAATTGACTTTTTTGTACTGAAATATTTGTACCTACATGATTGTACCGAAATATATTATAATGAACCTAAATGTATGTACCAAAATGTATTATATTGAATTAATGTACCTAAATGTCAATACCGAAATGTATATACCTAAATGTCAATACCGAAAATGTATGTACCTAAATATTAATACCAAAATGTATGTACCGAAATGTATTTACCGAAATATAATAATTGAATTAATGTACCTAAAAGTCAATACTCAAATGTGTGTACCAAAGTGTACGTAACGAAATACATTATATTGACCGAAATGCATTATATTGAATTAATGTAACTACATGTTTGTACCGATGGATATACCAAAATATTCAAATGTATTAATGTACCTAAATAAAGAACATACAAAATTGTTATCGGAATATATATTATAAAAAAATTAGTTGCCTAAATGTAGACATTAAAATATATTATGATGAATGAAATAAAAATTAAATTTAAATGTAATTAATACATTAAAATAAAAATAAAAGGATAAAATAAAACATCAAAATACAACTAATAAATGATATGATTAAATGTGCTAGGGACTGAAATTGGATTTTAATCTTACATATGGTTATAATCTAAAACTCATCTTTTTTAAGGATTAAAATGAAGTTTTCTATTATTTTTTTCCTCCTATTTTTTAGGATTTTAGTTTTATGTAAGGTCCGTAACTTCGTATTTTGTTTTTAATTTTTCCTTCTTATACTTGAGGTAAAAGGAAGTGTATAAAGATAATGAAGGATGAAGAAGGTTGGGAAAGAGATTTGAAAGAAATAAGGAATAACGAATGTTGAGAATGAATCTCACGTTGATACGAGAGGACCTTGTATGATAAGTAAGTTGGTTACTCTTTAAATTGCCGACTATATAGTATAACCTCAACTTTTTTCATGATAAAGCCTCAACAAAATCTCAAAAGTAAGAACAGTTAGTACATATATAGCTTTTAGTTTTCGATTTTTTTTCTTCATTTTTTGTGCATTTTTGCTTATATTTATATCTCTCCTTGGACCTGATAGGACTTTAGTTTACATCTCTCCCATCAAACTTCATCTAGTCATTTTCAATTTTTCATATTCCTCATTTTGTCTATTGACTTTCTCTTTACACCTAACACAAAAAGGTAAAAACTAAAAACAAACAATAATATAGTTATCAAACCTGCCCTAAAATTTATGCAAATTGCTTATGCTATTCCTAGAAAATAAGAAAAACACGCATGCAACGAAAATATATTGCCTCTCTCCTTCTCACTCACTTGATAATCTCATTTAACGAAGACATATTATTTCTCTATTTTTGACTCGTCACTCGAGAAAAAGAGAAAATAGATATATTATCGTCATATGTAAGTATTTCTTCTTAAATAAGCCTTCATAGAGCGCACAACCAAAGAAATACTAAAATAATATTCATGCATTTTTCCAACTATGCAAGTGGATAAAATTATTGTTAGTAATTACTTAGTAATATAGTTTAATCAAATTAATCAATAAGGTTTAGCCTGACAAAATTAATAAGGTTTAGCAAATGTGAATAAAACCATATCTAATTATATATATCATCTTATTTAACTTTTTAGTTGCACACACAAGGCATATATTTGTTCAAAACACTTGAGTGGGAAACAAGCATAAATAAAGAGAGTCGTAGAGGGCAGCCCTTCTTTTTCTTTCCTTTTAGTGCGATGAGAGCAATCATTTTTCAGGTTTGCCTAGGGCCTAGCTACCGCTCTTTCTATTATAACATATATGGATCCGGCTTCTCTACCCTCCTAGTTCCTATACATTTTCATCCCCTCCTATTTTGTGCAGTCACAGTTAAACTACGTCAATGTTTTATGTTGATTTTTTTATAGAGATAATAAGACAAAAAATAATAGTGATATAAAATGTTGACGTGGCTTAACCGTGACCGCACAAATAGAAGGGGATGAGAGTGTATGGAAACTGGAATATCAGATAAGCCAGGTCCAATACATATAACTTAGCCCATACTGCTCTTCTGCCCATGAGCGTGTGGGAGGAATTGCTTAGTACCGTACAGTTGGCTAATGCATGAGACATTCTTTCCTTTCATCGATCGACTGAGTGTATATATCAGTGTAACCACAGTTGATGAGAGAAATAATTCATATGAGTAGATACAACGGATGATATATAAGATTCTCATCCAAAAGCAAACGATAAAACTTTAGTCGGTGATAGAGACGTAACGATCAATATAAATATTGACATTTGTTGGTAGGCTGTTTGCTGCTTTTATATGATAGAGTAAATAGGGTTTCAATCTTAGAGGTATGCTAGAATAGTTGGTATGCAAATGCAACTTGACCATCAAATGATCTAATGGCAGATCCTATACAGATAAAAGATATTAGAGTATCAAATCTTTAATAGAAAAAGGATTAAAACATTACATTCGAACAAAAATTTAGAGTCATAGCTCAAAATTGTTACTATGAGATTATTCTACAACTAATTGAATTTTTCTCTAAATTGTATTGGCCTTGTTTTATATGAACTACCAAAAAATAAACCCCCTGAAACAGATTTTTTATTTTGTTTGAAAAAACTGAATGATAAGGCCATACCATTAAGTCTCAAGAACCATGGGGTGCTAAGGGTCACATGGTTAATTGACTAGCTAATATAGGTTGGTTTTATGAGATTACAAGAAGAACTAACATGTATTGGGTAATACATAATTAAACGGTGGAAATGTGGGTTGGACCTGGCCCTATGTTGGCCTCTATGTGGCTTCTCACTGTATGGCATGCAGAATGCATATAAATGTACGCTTAATAGTAAAGATAAAATAAGTTCTAAAATACTGTAAAATAAAATAAAAATTACAGTGGGTGATTGTCAACAATATTTACCTCCTAATTTGTGCATCTTGTCTTTTGACTGGAGAGACGGTTTCCTCGATTCTTTAGCATTCTGGTACAATTGGTCCAGAATATCAAAAGAGGAAATGATAGGACAAAATGGAATTCAGTGAGACAGCTGGGTGAAGATTCCACAACAATCAGCAATTCAGCATAGGACATTGCAAATTTGGCACTGGCATGGGAGATTTCATCTGTGCATATAGCACCAAGTACCTAGGTCCAAGACTCCAAACTTAAGTCTGTCCCATCATTACATAAACCCTATGGAATATACCTGTACAATGCACATTGTAGTATTTCAATTACGTGTGAAAAAGTTAAAATACATATTTTTATCGCATGCATATTACCTTGAGATATCACCACAGTAATATTACTGTAAAAAGTACAAGGAGACTAGGGGTGGAGTTTTATGGTCATATCATTGCATTTGTTAGAATGTGGAATTAGGTATTGCAGATTATCAGTGCTTTTTTCTGGTAATAAAAAATTTCAGCCGTAGTTCTTGACTTTCTATAAAAGGATATGCATTTACCAAGAAATCATCAAATTTCAATGAAAGCTTATTACTTAATAGTGATGAAACCCATGCTGCATTGTATTTGTCTATATTCTGAAAGCTGGCTCAACGTCACTCAGATTAGTAGTTCTGATCTTAAATATATCCGAATATTCCACCATCATATATAATAGTTTTGCAGAAATTAGCTGGAAACTAAATCGTCCACCAGAGAAGAAGAACATGATGCAAAAACAGGAGAAAAGTTTACTGTAGGATTTATCTTATGGGATAAATAAATATAAAAGGATATTCCACCCACATTAGGATATTAACCTCCTAATTATCTATGTGATAATTAGATGAAAATCAAGAGATATTCATATTAGAATATACTTGGGATTTTCATGGGATTTTCAATCTTTGTACACTTTTTCCAACCATTATATAAGGAGGCTTTGGGGAAGAGAGAAAACATAAGAAACACAAGTTTTTCCACAGTTCAAATATTCTAGTTAGGTCTTTAGAGCTATCACTTTCGGCTCTAGGTCTTACGAGGCGAAAACCAAGGGGCAACTCGACATACCGTAGCCAACTCGACGGCCTGCGAGGTTCTAGACGTGCACGAAGAGTCAAAGTAGTTGTTCATATTTGTAGGAGCATGTTGAGATTCAAGCTTCCGCATAAAAAGTACACACATCCTTTCGAATTTATTTATAATCTTCCAACATTTACTAAGCTCTAAAATATAGGCGTGTGTGAGTGTGTGTGTGTGTGTGTGTTTAGCTTGGAAACATTCGGAAAAACAAAAGTTAGACATATAGGTTGGAATGTTCCAGGCACTAAACCCAATTATAAGTCGAGATTGACAATAAAGCAACCTGCTGATATCATTCATGCTCCACATTTAGATCCATTGTAAGCAATGAACTTACGACACATTAAGTGCCCATTTTATAACTATTTCGTTTTCGAATATTTTGTTTTTCCTATTTGTTTGTACCATACTTGACCAATCTTGAAACTACTAAGCACCAGTCAACGTTATACCGTCAAGGACCCAGAAGAGTTTCCCTCCAACCAGGAGGCCAATCACAACGCGACACGTGTCGACATCAGAAGTCAATCGTAGCGCGACACGTGTCAACATCAAAAGCCAATCACAACACGACACGTGTCAATGTCATAATGAAACTAGAAATTCTCTTCTATAAATAGAGATCATTCTCTCACAATATTTTCGAATGTCATTTGTACTAAATCATTCACTAGTACTCACTAAATGAGAGTTTGAACCTATGTACTTGTGTAAACCATTCACAATTTATGAGAACTCCTCTACTCCGTTGACGTAGCCAATCTGGGTGAACCACGTACATCTTGTGTTTGCTTCCTTGTCCCTATCCATTTACTTACTTATCCACACTAGTGACCGGAGCAATCTAGCGAAGGTCACAAACTTAACACTTTTTGTTGTACCAAAGTCCTTACCGATTTTGTGCATCAACATTTGGCGCCGTCTGTGGGAACGACACTTATTCCCACTCTCTTCAGCTTTGCCAAGCTGGTTTCCACCATTCGTACACTCTCTTTTGACCAGGCATCCCTCTCCAACATGGGGGGCGAAGGAAGCCACAACACACAGAATGACACCCCTCTTGCACCTAGTGCGAAACCACGAAAGAAGAAAGGAAAAATGGTTGCTCTTCAAGCTAAAGTCGATGAGCTAGAAGCTCAGAACAACAAGATAGCAATGAAGAATGAGGTCCTCCAAGAGCAGTATGAGAAGCTTTTTGAGACGCTCCATGAAACTAGGCGGACTCAAACACGCGAGCTCGTTGATCATGTGGACATCAACCATCATCTGGGTGCCCCCTAGCACGGAGGGTCACCTCTCTTCGACGTGGGTATCCCTGATGAGGAGCGAGCTAATCATCAAAACATTGATCAACATGAGACTTCTCTCAACCCAGATGCTTCGACTCGAAGTAGAAGAAGTGGAGGAAGACACCTCCTTACAGAAGGGTTGGAATGATCGAAAACCGTTTATCGTGACGCCGAGACTTCCTAAAGCAACATTGAGAGAATCCCCTCAACATATGCTCAAAAATCAATGACCCAAGGGTTTCTGAAAGACTCGGTCCTCTCCCACGACCCAGGCCAGTTGCCAAACTAGGGAAGGAACGATAGGTCCCAGAAGAACATGAAGGTACGGGGGACCCTAACGTATTCTGACAGACTCGCCCTAGAAGTCAGTACGACGAGTCCAAGAAAAAACCACACGCCCTTACTCAAACTTTCCTACTTCCAAGAGGCGATAGAGACTTACGAAAGAAAATTCTAGTGGTAAATGACTCCACTCAGGACCCCGTTGTCCTATAGCTCCTTGAGGAAGTAAACAAGTTGAAGGCCGAACGTCAGGCCGAGATACCTGACTGGAACTAACCCAGGCCTGGCCCTCTCACAAGAAGGATCATCGACACCCCCTTCAAGCGAAGACAAAATAAAAACTTGGTTTACAACTCTATACTGTAAGGGAAGACCCAATTGAACACCTTAACCTCTTTAAGTCCATCATGACATATCGGATGCACACCGACGAAGAGCGATGTCTTCTCTTCCCTTCCACCCTCTCTGGCGGAGCTCTAAACTGGTATTGCCGTCTTCTACCTGAGATAGTAGACTCATTTGAGGAATTGAGGAAACTGTTTCTCTCTCAACACATTTTCCAGACCGATCATTTGCATTCTGCAGATGACCTGTACATTTTTCGCCAGAAGCCGGAAGAGTCACTACGGGAGTATGCCAGTCACTTCAGCCATGAGTATTCTCGCTGCGTTAAGGCATATGACAAGACCGCCATCAAGGTCTTCACGGCAAGCCTACATGATTATTTCTTCAAGTACATGATCAATGCCAACACTTGGAAGACTTACTCTGAGGTGATGGCACAGGCTTACAACCACGCCTCCGCCGAAGCAAGGACATACTAAGGGAACCCCCATATGGTTAACCCCTAAATGGGAAGTGGAAGTCAAGTTCTACCAAGTGAGGAGATATTGGCCATTCAGACACCCATTGCATCATCTCCTGTCTCACTTAGCTACTCGCTAAGTCACCAAACGTATTTGTCTCTTGGTAAGAGGAATGATTTTTACTCTTAGCAAGCCCATTACAACAAGAGGGATAAAAGTTTGTATTAAGACAACCAGGGGTGAACGTACCGTCGACTATTATGACTATGGGGCCAAGCATCACTCTTTCAAAGTAGAGGACTAGGTACTGAAGGAAATGTTATTATAAGAAGACATACACATTACAAATGTTTTGACTCTCAACCGCTTGAGATCTTTTGTCACATAAGTCATTCGGCAAATATTTAAAGAAGAGGGAATTCAGACAACTTCTTCTGAGTCTTTTGCGTTCCTAGCACTGGAACACTTGGTCTACGCTGACCTACCCTTATACTCCAACTCAGAGCTTCAACATGCGTACTTTGACACAAAGTATGTGATACTAAGTGTTACAACCAACATGGTTCACATATCAAAAGTATGGATCCCTTCATGCATAGCAAAACATTCATAAGCATCACTCATATCATTCAACATAAACATTATACATTCCAACACATTCATACATAAACATCATACATTCCAACACATTCATACATAAACATCATACATTCTAACACATCCATACATAAGCCAACTGTTTGTGTCTTCGACACTTGCTACAATGTGTCTTGACACCTTGCCCTTATTCTCACCAACCAGGTGATGAAATGTGAAGAAAGAACTCATCTTCATGTCACCAACCAGGTGATGAAATATACAACCCGTACTCTCCTTCATGCCACCAACCAGGTGATAAAATGTACAACCCGTACTCTAATATCATTTGGCAACTTGCCACTCATGCCACCAACCAGGTGATGAAATGTACAACCCGTACTCTAATATCATTTGACAACTTGCCACTCATGAACCAGGTGAAGAAAAAACTCATCTTCATGCCACAAACTAGGTGATGAAATGTACAACCCGTACCCTCCTTCATGTCACCAACCAAGTGATGAAATGTACAACCCGTACTCTAATATTATTTGGCAACTTGCCATTCATGCCACCAACCAGGTGAAGAAGGAACTCATCCTCGTGCCACCAACCAGGTGATGAAATGTGATGAAGGAACTCATATTCGTATCACCAACTAAGTGATGAAAGCAACTCACCATTCATTCCACCTTCTAGAAGATGAGTGGTACAACTTGTACATGTGAACTCCTAACATTCACAAATAATCAAAAACCTTCAAGCTTGACAACTCAACTAGGGGAGCACTTATGCCCAACAAAAGTTATAGTCACCAACAAAGTCTTATTGCAAGCCAACAACAACTTTAGTGCATGACATACGAAGATCAAGCTACAATTCCCTCTTGCATCTGCTTCAGACATTTCCCCTCTGTAACAATGCAAACACTACAACTCATAGAAAGCTTCACACACTATTGATCAAGACAATGTGAAACAAAACCAATTTATGGTGCCAACATGAGCTTCATCAATGGAGGGCAACCACAATTCTCAAAAGCTTCACACACTCTTGATCAAGACAGTGTGAAGCAAAACCAATTTATGGTGCCAACAAAAACTTCATCAAAGCAGTTCAACCACAATTCTCAAAAGCTTCACACACTCTTAATCAAGACAGTGTGAAGCAAAACCAATTTATAGTGCCAACAAAAGCTTCATCAATGGAGGGCAACTACAATTCTCAAACCTTCGAAGCAAATTCAAGATTGTTCGAAGCAAATTCAATTTATATGGTTCATCCAAACCTTCGACTACTACAAGGTGTGGCTTGCATCACAATCTCTTGCTCAACAATGTGGAAGCAAAATTTGTATATGTTGTCTCCCCCATATTTTCAAATTTCTAGTTTCCCAAAAAAAAAAAAGGGAAATTCAACAAAGCTTCATCAATGGAAGACAACTACAAATTCTCAAAAGGTTCACACTATCTTGATCAAGATAGTGTGAAGCAAAATCAATTCGTGGTACCCAACAAAGCTTCACCACAAAAGCTTCACCAACAAAAACTTCACCAACAAAAACTTCATCAATAAAGGACAACTACAATTTCTTAAAAAGCTTCACACTATCTTAATCAAGATAGTGTGAAGCAAAATCAATTCATGGTACCCAACAAAAGCTTCAACTCCAAAGTTTCACCAACAAAAGCTTCATCAATGTAGGACAACTACAAATTCTCAAAAGCTTCACACTATCTTGATTAAGATAGTGTGAAGCAAAATCAATACGTGGTACCCAACAAAGCTTCATCACAAAAGCTTCACTAACAAAAACTTCATCAATGGAGGACAACTACAAATTCTCAAAAGCTTCACACTATCTTGATCAAGATAGTGTGAAGCAAAATCAATTCATGGTACCCAACAAAAGCTTCAACTCTAAAGTTTCACCTACAAAGCTTCAACTCTAAAGTTTCACCTACAAAGCTTCAACTTCAAAGCTTCACCTACAAAAGCTTCACCCACAATAGCTTCACCTATAAAAGCTTCACCCATAAAAGCTTCACCAACAAAAGCTTCACCTACAAAAGCTTCACCCATCACAAAATCTTCACCTACAAAAGCTTCACCCAAAATCTTCACCCACAAAAGCTTCACCAATAAAAGCTTCACCCACAAAAGCTTCACCTACAAAAGCTTCACCCAAAATCTTCACCCACAAAAGCTTCACCCGTAAAAACTTCACCAACAAAAGCTTAACCCACAAAAGCTTCCCCCACCACAAAAGTTTCACCCATAAAAGCTTCACCCACAAAAACTTCACCCACAAAAGCTTCCCCCACCACAAAAGCTTCACCCATAAAAGCTTCATCCACCACAAAAACTTCACCCATAAAAGCTTCACCCACCACAAAAGCTTCACCTACAAAAGCTTCACACTATCTTGATCAAGATAGTGTGAAGAAAAATCAATTCATGGTACCCAATAAAGCTTCAACCTCAAAGCTTCACCTACAAAGCTTTAAAATATATATATATATATATATATATATATATATATTTTTTTTTTTTTTTTTTTTTTTTTTTGGGAAATTCGAAAAAAATATTTCGAAAAAAAAAAAATTGTCTAGGCCTCCTCTTCTTTGGGCCTAACAACTTTCATAACAAATATATATGAAGAAGGAGTTTTGGGCTACCACTTAGAAAGGAAATGCTTCATTCGTCAACTCCATTGACCGGAGACTTGGGGGACTCCTACCATATGCTACTGCACCTTGATACTCGTAAGTCTCACGACCACTCAGTGACTTGGATTTTTCAAGTCTCCAAACGAGAAGTTTTCCTCATTCGGGAAATTAAGGGAGCACTACCTCAACCTACATGCTTCACTCACAAAGTTTCAATATACAAGCTTCAACAAAAGGAAAAAATCAAAGAACTTAGTAAAGAAAGCCTTGGTGTATTTAACACAATACGTTGAAATGAAGAAAAGCTTGTTTATTGATATCTCTGATAAGTTACAAATATGTACATATACATGAATCAAAATAAACAAACAAGAGGTAGCCTTCACAAAGGTTGCTTAGGAGAAGTTTCAGCAGTCGGCAGAGCCCCAGAAAGAGGAGACACCAGAGGGTGATTATTCAGAGCCTCAGTACTGGGCAGAACCCCAGAAGGATGAGGCATCGAAGGTTGATCATTTAGAGCTTCATTATGCGGTACAGCCCCAGAAGACGAATGCAATAAATGTCTTTGGAACAAACCCACAAACCTCTGATGATCAAGTAAAAATTGACCATCATATTCTTGCAGCTGGTCGAGCTTCATCTTCATGTTTGTAGTATAGTCATGTGCGAGCATGTGCAACTGTTTATTCTCATGCTTGAGCCCTCTGATCTCCTGTTTGAGACTTATCATTTCAGTCGCCAGTGATTGAACTTGGCGGGTTCGAGCAAATAGGCATTGGGCCATATTAGACACAGAACCTGCACACTAAACACTGAGAGCCAGAGAATCCTTAACAGCCAACTCATCAGACTGTTTGGAAAGTAGTCTGTTGTCTTTGGGAGTGAGAAGGTTCCTGGCCATCACCGCAGGGGTCATATCATTCTTCATCATAGAATCCCCAACGGTAAGAGGACCAGTAGGGGATAAGAAGGATGAGTGTCATATGTTGTCTTGAGAAGGCATGGCTGCCTCTTCACCAAAGTTCAAGTCAAAATGATGGTCAAATGGGCCATACATTCTCAGAAATGATGAAGGAGAAATGAGATGCAATAAATCTCTGAAGTAAGGGGAAAATTCCTACAAGCAATAACTCTTTGAATGTACTTCTTGCACACAATTGGTGCCCTTATAAAAGAAAAGGCAACAGGGTCGTTGGTTCAAAAATCGAAGATGCACCACTCTCCGGATTCTGGAGAGGCACCACTTTCCAGATGCAACATTAGCTCATCGGGTACCACAGATAACTTTGCCAAAGATCTCTGACAAAGTTTAGACACATAAATTTTGAAGGTCTAGCTACCTTACTATTACCCACAAGGGTAAAGGAACAGCACCACAACTTGATAACTAAAAAGTCCCAATGTGTTTCAACCTCTGTGCTTCGTGGTAAGGCAAACTGGCAAAAATGCCCAACCTTTACTTACATTCAAGAAAACACTCCCAACAAGATTGCTTGCTTAAAAATCGAAGAGGTACCGCTCTCCGAATCTCGAAAGTCAGACTCCCAACAGAATTACGTGCTTAAAAATCGAAGAGGCATTGCCCTCCGAATCTCGAGAGCCAGACTCCCAACAGGATTACTTTCTCAAAAATCGAAGAGGCACCGCTCTCCGAATCTCGAGAGCCATACTCCCAACAGGATTACGTGCTCAAAAATCGAAGAGGCACCGCCATCTAAATCTCGAGAGCCAGACTCTCAATAGGATTACTTTCTCAAAAATCGAAGAGACACTGCTCTCCGAATCTCAAGAGTCAGACTCCCAACAGGATTGCTTTCTCAAAAATCGAAGAGGCACCGTTCTCTGAATCTCGAGAGCCAGATCCTCGACAGGATTGCTTGTTCGAAAACCAAAGAGGAACCGATTTCCGAACTTCAAGAGCCAGATTTCCTTGGATAAAGCTTGTCTGCAATTTTCACATGCAACATCAGCTTTCCAGATACCACAGACCACTTTTTCAAAGTGTTCTGACAAAATTAAAACACGTGAAGCTTGCAGCTCCCACTACATTGTTATAACCAAGAAGGGTAAAGGAATAGCACTACTACTTGTTGTTAGGGGGACTCCTATATATGTTGACCTCCATCCTCCAGAGCCAAGCAGACCTGAAAATAAAAAAAAATGCTCAACTTTTCTTCACATCCGATAGGGCACTCTCAGCAGAGTCTCTCGAAATACTCAGCTTTTTTTCCTTTCGATAATACCTCTACAAACAAGCCACACCAGAGCAAGAGTATCTCATATCATCAGGGTTAAAAGCAAGAATATCCCATATCATGCTTTTTTCCTGTCTTTTCCTTTGGCCTTGTTCTTAACTGCAAAACAAGGAGAAAGAGAGCAATCAGTCAGCACTTGGAATCAAGCTTCCAGTCAGGAACTGACTGCTTGGAACCCCTTGCCTGATTACTTATCTAGCATTGCTCTCGAGTACTCATCTTCAACATCTTATGCTTCCAGAGAAGATACCACATCAGCCTGAGGAACAGATAGGGTAAGTGAGAATGATACAAGGAAGCATGTGGAGACAAGCATAACAGAACACGTGCCGATATATCCACTACTTTGTCAAAAGCAAAAGTATCATATATCATCAGGGTCGAACATACTCAAGATTTGATGAACTTGTTTTGACCCTCAAATTCTTGAGTCGGCCTTATACTCTAGAGGAAACCAGAAAACCCTCCAGCCCAATTTAAGAATAAGCCTGTGGAAAGTTACTTCTTCAAAAGCAAAAGTATCTCATATCATCTCTTCTCCATTTGTTTTTCCTTATCCTTGTTGCTGTTGACGACACAAGGAGAAGGAGAACAATCAACTGGAAGCTGAAGTCGAACCTCCGATCTAGGTTGCTTGCTTGGAAGTCTAATTGCTTACTTTGTCTGTTACCTCATTCGGCAAATCTCCTAGCTCGGCGACTTGGAAGACTCCTACTATAGGGTTTGTATCGCACTTGACCAAGCCCGAAATTACAAGTAAGCTTCAAGTGAAATTGATACATTACCTTGTGCATCTTCATTGGTTAAAGATACCACCCCTGGATGGAGGAAAAGTACTTCCAGAGAAGATGTCACATCTACATATGAGACAAATAAGGCAAGTGAAAATGATACCACACTTCGGTACTTAGAAGTTTCATGATTACTCAATGGCTTGGATCTTGCAAGTCCCTAACCGAGGAACTTCCCTCACTCGGGAACTTAGATGAGCACTATTTGTACCATACTTGACCAATCTCGAAACTACTGAGCACCGGTCAACGTTATACCGTCAAGGACCCAGAAGAGTTTCCCTCCAACCAGGAGGCCAATCACAGCGCGACACGTGTTGACATCAGAAGCCAATCATAGCGCGACACGTGTCAACATCAGAAGCCAATCACAACACGACACGTGTCAATGTCAGAATGAAACTAGAAACTCTCTTTTATAAATAGAGATCATTCTCTCACAATATTTCCGAATGTCATTTGTACTAAATCATTCACTAGTACTCACTAAAGGAGAGCTTGAACCTATGTATTTGTGTAAACCCTTCACAATTAATGAGAACTCTTCTACTCCGTGGACGTAGCCAATCTGGATGAACTACGTACATCTTGTGTTTGCTTCCCTGTCCTTATCCATTTACTTACTTATCCACACTAGTGACCGGAGCAATGTAGCAAATGTCACAAACTTAACACTTTCTGTTGTACCAAAGTCCTTACCGATTTTGTGCATTAACACTATTTTTTCTACATCTCTCCCACCAACCTTCTTCATCCCTCGCTTCCTGTTTATATTTTCTCGTATCTCAAACCAAAAACAAAAACAAAATGATTATCAAACCAATTCTAAATATCTCCACTTATACGTCTCTAATTACGTGAACATGGAATAATCGAAACTGATTCTGCAAGACTAGCATTAACATGTATCAAGAACGCAAAAGTACGAAGGTGTATTATATATACCTTTTAATCACCTCCTTATGAGTTCTTCACATTCTTCTTAACATATAATGATAAATGGAAAATGTTTTGCGAAACCCTAGCTACCAGTGTAGAATTCTAAGCAAGAAAATATATTTTAGGCTTTCTTCAAGCACCTTCTCCTCCAAATCAACCAATACACGGCCCACAAAAACAATGTTTATTGGAACCCATTTTACCAACGGGCCCATATTTGGTGCACCATTGGATTGAGGCCTATCAAATTGTAACAATTGCAATTCAAACATTGTTTATTTCCCAATTAATTTAATTGTAACTTGTACTTGTTTTTTTTTGCTAATAACTTGTACTCTTATTAGGAGAATTCTTACTATCAACCTAGGTATGTGACATGGTGATTTTATAAAATTTATCTTTCTAATTGGTCCACTTATATTTGTTTTTTCAAATCAATTCATTCATCCTAATAAAATTTAATACACATGCATAACATGTAACATCTTTCAAACAATTTACTTAATGAAGAAATTATCAACTATGGTGGAGTAGAACTTGCATGTCTTTTATTGTACATAAAATTCGTGCTTTGTAGCATTTGCAGGGCTATAAAGTTACCTACAACCAGTGTTATGCTATATTTTCTAATTTGGAGGAAAACTTATAAAAGACGGGGGTACAACCACTTTGTACTTGGGCCAATTCAATAACCATGACTCTAAAATTTTGTCCTACTCGCCTCTACACTGTAACACACTTAACATGATACTACCATAATCAGACAATGCTACTAAAAATTTTCTCCAATTCCATGTCCTAAAAAGGGGCAACCCATTTGTTTCTATGCAGAAGGGGTGTTAGAGGGCTGCGAAAGGTATAGTCGCACAGGGCTTCAAATTTGAAGGGATCCTTAAAATTTTTGTCACTTTATATTTATATGTAATAATATTCTATATTTAAAATTGTTTTTGTTATGAAATAATGTTCTATATTTAAAATTTGATTTTGTTAGTACTTTAAAATCTCATCTTACACTCTTTATAAGCGTAATTTTTTTTTCTAAATACAAACAATTAGAGTACAATAAGATATTTTGAGTGCCAATAATACATCATAAAAGATGGTATTTTTTCAATATTATCATATAATAATGTTACATATCCAAGTGAAACTTTAAAATTAGAGTTTTTGAAGTTTGTTTTCTTGTTTGATTGTTTAAGATTGAACTGCTTTTGATTATTTAGTAAACGTTACGTTTGTAGCTCTTTTTACTTATTATTAATAACATTTTTTAATTTGCAATCAGTGAGTGCTAAACTTTGTTTTGATTTAAGTAATTATTTTCTAGCGTCAATACATTGTCCTACATTTTTTAAGACTTATCTTAAGGAGGGGCACTTTTATAAATTTCGCACGGGACCTTAAAAATCTCGTCTATGTTTTTATATGTTCTTCTTTCGAGTCCATCCCATAAACCAAAACACATTTGGCCAGCTAATCAAATGAACAAATGGCATTATCTCAATGGGTAAAATGTGAATCAAAAGTCCAAAACCATAATCTAATACTAATTTATTGTCTTGGGATTGGATTTTACCCAAATCCACCCACATTATCTGTCGCATATTCCGCATGCATGGTTTAGAGTTCAGACTTCAAATTTGAGAAGGTCGGTTGCCTCACGTGCCTAGTACGTGCATTTGGATAACTACTTCTAATTTGTGGGCTATATGCTTCAAGGCCCCATCCCTGCCGTTGCTTCAGCATATGTAGTGCAGTGGCAACTTACGAGCGGTTAGAATTTCCTGGCAGCCTGTGGTTCTTAACCTTTACCCGCCATTTCATGCATATGCTCGTGGGAAACAAGACCCCCCCCCCCCCCCCCCACCCCAAACAAGTTGATGAATGTTATCATTGCAACACATGTGATGATGTGAGCCACCCCTATATATATAGTGCGATGTTATCCTCACATTCTTATTTATGTAAAAAAAAATTAATGTATCGAGATTATACTCTGGTATAGCAAGTGTCATAATATAAACATTTGAAAGAAAAAAAATTCGAGGTATCTAATCACTTTTAGTCTTGTATTATGACACTTGTTGTACCAGGTTATGTTTCACGGTGAAAAATCTCTCCCTTTTTACCCACACACCTTATGTTAATTGTTGCTTTTTGATACTCTCCAATTTCTTCGTTCCAAGAGCTTGAGAAATGTGTCAGAAAGTTAAAAAAAATGTGTGGATACACCAGCATATATGTATCATACCATTATGGTTAAAGTTAGGTGCACCGGGTTTTCTGTCACTTACCACTATGGCGTTCTAGACCACTAATATAAGTTTTAGAATAATGATAGGGAGACTAAAATTTTAAACCAAATTTTGTAAACTAAAGAATGTGGTTGTTGATGATTAGATTATTATTTACGTGTTAATTAACGTACTTATTGCTTATTTGTAATACATCATTTAAGTTGTAAATTTAGTTTCAAAGTTTGATATCCCTAACGTAATAACAGCCATGACATGAGTTTGAGAGATGCAAAATATCAAACCATAGTCGCAATACCATAGCAGAGCTAGTATAAGTTTCCCGTTTTATCCTTTTATAATTTACTATACTTTTTCAAACCAAAAACGCATCCGTAATTCAAATATGATAATTAAAAACCGAAACAACCATAAAATTTTGACGATTCAAGGAATTTCCAAGTTGAAAACTTGCGAAACTTTGCAATAAATTACAAACATTTAGATCACTCTTTCTGTTGCAAACTTAAATCTCAACTTTTTTCACGGCATAAATACGTAGAAATTGACAGCCTAGCTGAAATATCTATCTTCATTTTGAAGGACTCAAAACTTGGATATTTTATTATGCATCGTAGAGGGTCCATGTTAAGAACAAAGTTTAAAAACATGTCGGCACATACAACTCACCGGACGCGCATATTAAACCAACACGTGTCATCTAACCCATTTTTAAAACGTAGCTGTATAATCCATTTTCCTTTATTCGGAAACAAAAATAAATATATTGTATGTGCACCCAATGGTTAGCCTCCACGTGGTTCCTTGAGCAGCAGAAGTTGCAACTCTATGTGTATATATACCCTTCGCAGTTTCTGTCAAAGCAGTCGGATACTTCTTAGTTCTTGTTGTATAACCTCTCTCTACCCTTTGTAGTTTTCTTTCTCTTGCCGAACTTGATAAGTATGGGTTCAGCAACCTTCATCGACATCATCATCGCCATCCTCTTGCCACCTCTTGGTGTCTTCCTCAAGTATGAGTGTCGTGTGAGTGTTAATTTCTCTTTCGAGTCCGTACTTTATAGATGTTGTTTGTCATACAAACACTTATTACATACTAAAACTGCTTGATTGTTGATAATCTGTCATACAAACACGTATTACGCACCAACACCGCTCGAATCATCATGTCAGCGAAATTCTATAGATGTAACAGTCATACAGTGCTCGTATAACATCGTTGCCCTAATCTGTATATGGTCTGTGTTTTTGTATGTTTTGGAACCGAATTTTCATGCAGTTATTTTTTATGAGGAATTTTGATGTTTATATGTTGTGGATTGATGATTTGCAGGCGGAATTTTGGATCTGTTTGGTGCTGACACTGTTTGGTTACCTCCCTGGTATTATATATGCCATCTATATCCTCACCAAGTGATCCTTTCAATTTATGTAAGCACCAACTTCTCTATCGCTCAAATATTTCTTGTTTATTTTTTTGTTGTAAAAGTGTGATACAGTAGAAATAGAATAGAGTGAATTGGAGCCTCGATAATAACCTCGTTAGAGATTTCAACGTCTCTGTTTTGAATTTGGATATGAAAATGAAAGACTACGTAGAAAAAAAAATAAAGTGCTTTTAAAAAGGAGCATCGATAATAATCTTGTCTTAGAATTCAACCGGATTTGTTTTGAATATAGATATTTCATAAAATAAAATATTCTAATCTTTTTAAAGGAATAAGACTGCCTGATTGGTGATTAAGCTAATATGCATTTCTTATTGGTTTATCAACCCTACTATGATTTAGTTCGACAAAGAAAAAGATGTGGGTCCACTTGAAAATGACCTGCCCTAATTTGATATATGCCATCTACGAGGGAAAGAGATTTTTTCCGAATTTCTTCTTTTAAAGTCTACTAATCAAGTGATCTGAACATTTAAAATTTGATTCAACGGTAAACAAAAAAATTATCATATCTTTTAATTTTTTTACTAGTTTCTTTGTTTGTAATCCTTGAATTAAATTTTAAGGGTTAAGATCACTTGATCATTGGGTTTTGGAGGAAGATCACTTGGTCATTGGGTTTTAAAGGAAGAAATCCGAAGAGGATCTCTTTCCATTTACGAGTAGTTTGTTATATGCTTAACAAAGAAGGATTAATGACTCATTTTACTTTCTGATCCTTTTTATCTTTCTTATTGAGCAGGTGGTAAAGGATGTGTTTCAAAGGGCAGCTATGTCTCTTTGTTTAGGTATCAAGGGTTTGTTTTCAACCGTTTGATGGATTGTACTTATCTGGTGTAGCCAAATGGATGGTTGATACTTCATTTATGTAGTGTGTATCTACTGTCATTGTTCATTGTATTTTTCCTATTTTTGTTTCTTTCATTTTGATTTGAATAAATGCCTCGTATAGTCCTATCATATTTGACTATTTCCAGCAAAATACAAGGGGGACCACTGGGAGCACTGGGTTATTCGGGTCGTGTGCATACATTGCCCTCCGTGTAGCTCCGTTATTATTACATGTGACATCTTTTAAACAATTAACTTAATGAATAAATTATAAACTATAGTGGAGTAAAAATCACATGATATTGTTTGTGCATAAAACTCGTGCTTGTAGCATTTGCAAGGCTATAAAGTTATTTACAATCAATGTTATGCTATATTTTGCCCCACGACTAAAAGGGGGGACGGCCATGTTGTCCTTTAGGTCAATTCTACAACCACGACTAAAATTTTGTCCCACTCGCCTCTACATTGCAATATACTGCTCTACCATAAGCAGACAACGCTATTAAAATTTGATCTTCTCCAATTCCATGTCCTAACAAGGGGCAACCCTTTTGTTTCGATGATTTTAGATCTTTCTAGTCCATCCCTTAAACCAAAACACATTTGGCCTCCCGGTCCGGGCTCAAATTTGAAAGAACCAGATTGAAACCGGTTAAAAATGAAATAGAACGGGCCGAGCCGGGTTTTGAGAATTTTAAATTTAAAACCAAACCTAACCTGACTTGTTTCAAACGATCTGATTCGAGCCGGTTTCACGGGTCGGAGTACAAATTTTTTTTTAGGTCAGCAAGCACATATGGGAGCCATGGGATGACCAGCGTCCGAAGGCCAACTCTCCACCTTTGCAATCAAGAGAGAAAAAGATCTGCGAGGTCTGCCGAATTTCCACTAGGATCTTCTGCTAATCGGACCGAGCGATATTGTGTGCTGGAATTGCGACACCAAGGTCCACGGGGCCAATTCCGGAGCCTCTCTGCCACGGGTGCCAATGACCCTGTCTCTTCAACCAAATGGTTGAAGATATGATCAAGTTCTCAACAACTTTTCTTCAACCGATGGCTCTTGTGGGGAGATTAACTTTCTCTCTTCCCAACTCAAGCTAGCCAATGTGAAAAGGACATTAACTAACTCTCACTTTCCAACCAAAAATAGCAGATGTGGCATATATGATATAGCATGTGGGTCATTTGTCTTCTTGTTTTCTAGCTACGTTTTTTTACAGCAAACAAAGAAAAGAGTCCAATGTATTTATTTAATTTTTTTAATGTATGAGTCTCATTAACAACTAATAGAATACAAACTAAAATTAATTTTGATTATTTTTAGGGGTCTTTTGATATGGGTCCAATTGGACTAAAAATTAGACTTATTTCAAAAGTCAAAAACCACTAAAAATTAGACCTATTTCAAAAGATAGACTATAAAATTGGACATCTTTCAAATTTCCCCTATTTATTAATAGTTAATGTAGCTTTAGGCTCAATAAAATAATAAAATAAATATTTGAAACATCCATTGGAAGAAAAGAAGATTTAGCACTTGTATTCAATTTGACACCTCAACCATGAAATAAAATGTTGACATACTATATTTAACATATCATTTGAAGATGCTCTTATACACCAAGCATCTGTATTGGTGATTTTATATTATATTAATTTTATAACTTTACAAGCTCGGCTACACTTTTCGATGTGCAAGAGTTGTGCATTGTTCAAGATGGAATTAGAAGAAACAAGTTGGGACTTAGTAAACGGTCCGGGTTCCTCAAAATCTATTACCCACCTTGCCCCGGTAATTACATGGACCCGTCCCGCCTCGGCCTATTTTAAATTTTGATTTTTTTGAACCCGTCTCGTACCCGGCCCGAACTGCATAAATCCGTCCCGACCTGGAGATTCAGGACCCGTTTGCCCACCCTTAATTTGGCCAGCTAATCAAACGAACAAATGGGATTATCTCATTGGGTAAAATGTGAATCAAAAGTCCAAAACCATAATCTAATACCAATCTATTGTCTTGGGATTGGCTTTTACTCAAACCCATGAGCCCTCATTATCTGTCGCATATGGTAAGACTGTCTAGTCTTCAAAATGTATGGTTCGGAGTTCCGACTTCGAAATTGAGGACGGCTGCCTCACGTGCCTAGCACGTGCATTTGGATAACTCCTTGTAATTTGTGGGCTCTATACTTCAAGCCACCATCGCCGCCGTTGCTTCAGTACACGTAGTGCAGTGGCAACTTACGAGCGGTTAGATTTTCCTGACAGCCTCTTGCTCTTAATTAACCTTTACCCGCCATTTCATGCTTATGGGAACCAAGGCCCCCCACCCCACCCTATCAAATAAAGTCGATGAATGTTATTATTGCAATTTGCAACACATGTGATGATGTGAGCTTTCTATATCTATCTATTCTATATTATTAAGGGAACATTCATTGTCAATTTTTTATTTTATTTTATTTATTTTATTGTGTTCTTACTTTTTATACGATAAAAAAGAAGGTAAAATAGTAATTTTACACTTTTTGACAAAATGACAATCATATTCCTATTTTTACTATTTTATCCTTTTTTTTTTTTGAGAAAATGACAATCATATAGTTATTTTTCAATTTTACCCTCACTTTTGATACACAATATTTATATAAAGATGACAAAATAGGAAAAAAAGAGGAAAAAAAGTTGACAAGGAGGCGTCTCTTAATAACACTTTTGATACACAATATTTACATTAGGAGGACAAAATAAGAAGAAAAAAGGGAAAAAGTTGACAATGAGGCTTCTCTTAATAATAGTATAGAAAAAAATATGCACTTATTAAGAGAAAGGGAAAAAAAGTTGACAATGAGGTTTCTCTTAATAAAACTTTTAATACACAATATTTACATAAAGATGACAAAATAGGAAAAAGAAAAAGGGAAAAAAATTGACAATGAGGCTTCTCTTGATAAAAGTATAGAAAAAAAATATGCACTTATTAAAAGAAATGTTCACACACACACAAAGCGTGTGCTCTCTGCTAGTTATAATGGATAGAACTTCGTTGTTGAAAAGATCAGCAGTTCTGCTGATCTTTCAGCAGCCAAGTCCAGTTCTATTATAATATAGAATGATGCTATCAACACATCCCTATTTACAAGAAAATTTTAATGTATCAAGATTACAGTTTGATATACCAAGTGTCATAATATAAGTGGTAGCATTTTATTTTTTCAACTATCTAATCACTTAGTCTTGTATTGTGACGCTTGGGGGGGGGGGGAGGGGTGTATTGTGACACTACAAAATCTCTCCAATTCCCTTTGATTCCTTAACTTTTTCAAATTCTTTAAAATCAAATTCTAATTCAATACACTTGGAATGTTATAAATTTCTTTAAAATTTTAATTGAATACACCCGGATTTCTAAGGATTTTAATAAACTATCTTAAAATCATGATCGAATGCACATTGAATTTCAGATAATCACTTAAATTTCTGATTGAACACTCATATATTCATTAAAATAATTAAAATCCCTTAAATTCTCAATTGAATACATCCCCGTGGTATACCAGGCCATGCTCCATGACACACTGAAAAGTCTTTCATTTTTATCTCTCATACACCTTCTGTTAATCGTTGTTCTTTAATACTCTTGAATCATTCGATTTAACGCCCGAAAATTAGAAAATGTGTAGGAAAGGTAAAAAAGAATGTGTGGATACACCAACATATATGTATCACACCATTATAGGTAAAGTTAGGTGCAACGAGTTTGCTGTCACTTACTCAATATGGCTTTCTAGACCACTAATATAAGTTTTGGAATAATGCTAGAGATATCAAAATTTTGAACTAAATGATGTAGTTGTTGATAACTGAATTATTGTTAAAGTGTTGATTAATGCGCTTATTGCTTATTGGTGACACGTCATTTAAATCGTAAATTTAATTTCAAAATTTGATCTTGTAACATTATAACAGCCATGACATGAGTTTGAGAGTCACGCAAAATATCAATTGATAGTCACAATACCATAAGTCATAAGTTTCCTGTTTTATCCTTTTATAAAATACTTAGTTTTATCCTTTTATAAAATACTTACTTTTTCAAACTAAAAACGCATCCGTAATTCAAATGTGAAAAAAAAAAAAAAACAAACATAAATTTTTGACAATTCAAAGAAATTCCAAGTTCAAAAATTAAAAAACTTTGCAATAACTTATAAACATTTAAATTACGTTTTCTGTTGCAAATTTAAACTTCAATTTTTTTCGCGATATAAATACGTAAAGATCGACAACCTACCTGAAATTTCTATCTTCATTTTAGAGGACTCAATACTTAGATATTTTATTATGCATCTGGAGGGTCCTTGTTAAGAACAAAGTTTAAAGGGTAAATTATATTTTACCCTATCAGGTTTGGGGTCGATTTCAATTTCTTACAATATCTTTAAAACATTTCAATTTCATACATCTGTTAAAAAATCCGTTAAGTAAACCGTTAAGTGATGACGTGACAAAGATGGAATCCACATTTGTGTTGACGTGGCTGCCAAATTTGTGCCACGTGACAATTATTTATTTATTTTATATACATTAAAATTTATAATAATCTATCTTAATATTAAAAAAATAAAAATAAAAACCCATCTTCTTCCCTGAGCCCTTACCCTTCCTTGCAACCTAAACACCCAATCCCACCCCACCCCCACCCCCACCCCCGCCACCAAGCCTATTCCCCATCCCTAAAACCTAGCCCATTCCCCTTCCCCAAAACCCCCAAAGTTTCATCCATCTCACCTACCCAACCCTCCCTCCCTTCTCTCTCCACAGCCACCACTCAGAATGCTAACCCGGATTGGAAAACCCGATCTGGCGCAAACTCTTGTTTGAGCCATTGCTTACGCCGCTGGTCTCTCTAGAGAAGATGACGGTGTTTCTCGAACTAGATGACACATTGGCGCACGCACAGGCCAATCCGCTACTGGAGAAATTCGATTTCATATTGCGGCCGAGGATCGGCGGAATTTAGGGGCAAAGAGTGGGTGCAAAGGAGATAAGAAAGGCAGGGACTTTTAGGGGTTTTGGGAAGGTGAAAAGGCTTAGTGGCGGGGTGGGTATCAGGAAAGGGAAGAGGAATGTGGGTGGGTTAATCACATTTAAAGGCAATAATAGAGCAGCAGAAGCACACAAACCTTCAAACCCAAAACCAAGAGGTGTGATGCAGGAGCACTTCACTAGTGTTGGGCACGGGCCGGCCGGGCCAGGCCCAATTTTAGAGGAACCATACCTTACTTGTTTTAAATAGTAACAAGGCGGGGCGAGCTAAGTAGAGAGATTTTGAGTTTTGGAATTGGACTTAACCCGGCCCGTTTGAAACTAGCATATTCGGGGCAGGTCCACGGGTCCAACCTTTTTTTTTTAATACATCATTTTATAAAATGGCGTTACAATGTGCCACTGCACTACAGTGCACAACAACACAGATTACACTTACACTTATAGAAGTATTGAAGCACAGATTGTTGAAGCATAAATGTGCACATCAGCACATATTAATATAATCCCAAATCACTTACACTCGAGTTGTTAATATAATCCCACATCAGCACATATTAATATAATCCCACATCAACACATATTAACAATGGTTAAATTCCCAAACTGATACTAGTTGATGCTTAATCCCAGATTTCGACCCTTTCCACCCAAATCATTTGAACAAAAGATTTAAAATTGGAACATAACAAGATTTCAAAACCCAACAAAATCTTTAAATCTAGAAAACCTTAATTTAATTTTAAATCCTAAATCCCTAAAACATAATACCTTAAAACTGAAAAGGACTGTTAGTAGAGCTCGACTGCGCTGCAAATATGAGTCTGAGTCAGATGGAGGAGATGATTGATTCGTCATTTCGAGTTGTTCGACTTCGTCGTTCGTCCCTTAGAGTTGACAGAGATAGAGACTGATTTCGAGAGAGTGAGTGAGGGAAAGACATAATAGCAACGATTTAAGGTTACATTAGAAATCAATGAGCTCCAGATCATCGATCATGATTGCATTCCCTATCCCAATTCCTTGCATGCATTAAAAAATTAAAGCCACATAAAACAAAGAAATTCGCTATAAATTGAATGAAAAAAAAAGGAGAAAGGATTTTAGTTTCCCTAGATCGAGGTCTGATGATGGCGGCGAGGAACGAAGCTGATGATGACGGCAGCAGATGAAGCTGGGACAGTGAGAACGAGTCGGGATGAGAGATCGAGTTGGGAAAAAGGAAAACTCAGTGACTCTTTTATGAGTATATGAAAACTAAGAAGACTGAAATGAGGATAAAACCAATTATTCATTGCTAGAAATGGGCAGGGGCGGGGGCCCGTTCCCTCCTATTTCTAGAACCGCCCCGCCCCATTTTGGGTTTCAAATTTAGGATCTGCCCCTTACCCGCCCCGACCTGCGAGTCTAGGATCAGTTTGCCCACCCCTACACTTCACCATCAGGGTGAGAATATGATTGGTGGGAACGTGAGTGGGGTGAGGGAGGGTGGGTCGCGGGGGTAGGTGGGTTTTGGTTTTTTTTTCTTTAATTAATTATTTTTAAACTTATAAAAAAAATTTTGCCACGTGGCACAATTTTGACAGCTACGTTAGCTCTTAATGGATCAATGAATGGAAAATGTAACAGAGGTATTATATTGAAATAAAATAGTAGGTGAGATATGAGAGTGAAAGTGTTTGAAGGTATTATATGAGGTTGCAATATATCTCAAACAGTTAAAGTAATCATGTCGGCACATACAACATACCAGACGCACATATGAAACCAACACGTGTCATCTTACCCATTTTTAAAACGTAGCTGTATAATCCATTTTCCTTTATTCGGAAACAAAAATAAATATATTGTATGTGCACCCAATGGTTAGCCTCCACGTGGTTCCTTCAGCAGCAGAAGTTGCACCTCTATATATATCCTTTGCAGTTTCCGTCAAAGCAATCGGATACTTCTTAGTTCTTGTTGTATAACCTCTCTCTGCCCTTTGTAGTTTTCTTTCTTTTGTAGTTTTCTTTCTCTTATCAAACTTGATAGTATGGGTAGAGCAACCTTCCTCGAAATCGTCCTTGCCATCCTCTTGCCACCTCTTGGTGTCTTCCTACAGTATGAGTGTCGTGTGAGTGTTAATTTCTCTTTCGAGTCCGTACTTTATGGATGTTGTCTATCATACAAACATGTATTACATACTAAAACTGCTTGATTGTTGATAAATTGTCATACAAACACGTATTACGTACTAACACTGCTCGAATCATCATGTCAGCGAAATTCTATAGATATAACAGTCATACAGTACTCGTATAACATCGTTACCCTAATTTGTATCTTGTCTGTGTGTATGTGTGTTTTGGAACCGAATTTTAATGCAGTTATTTTTTATGAGGAATTTTGATGTTTATATGTGGTGGATTGATGATTTCAGGAGGAATTTTGGATCTGTTTGGTGCTGACACTGTTTGGTTACCTCCCTGGTATTATATACGCCATCTATATCCTCACCAAGTGATCCTTTCAATTTATGTAAGCACCAACTTTTCTCTATCGCTCAAATATTTCTTGTTTATTTTTTTGTTGTAAAAGTGTGATATAGTAGAAATAGGATAAGAGTGCTTTTGGATATGAAAATGAAAGAATACGTAGAAAGATAATAAAGTGCTTTAAAATGAAGCATCGATAATAATCTTGTTAGAGATTTCAACCGGATTTGTTTTGAATTTAGATATTTCATAAAATAAAGTATCCTGCTTAGTGATTAAGCAAATATGCCTTTCTAATTGGTTTATCAACCCTACTATGATTTAGTTCGACAAAGAAAAAGATGTGGGTCCACTTGAAAATGACCCGCAATAACTTTATATATGCCATCTATTAGTAATTTGTTATAAAGAAAAATAATGAAAAAGATTTGAAAATTTTGAATTTTAATGATAAGAATAAAATAAAAGGTAAAATGAATAGTATCAAAATTAATTTTTTAATGTAATAATGTAATTTTTTTGTTAAAATAAAAAGTACTGGAAATTTTTTATTAAAATTCTTTCTGTTATATTCTTAACAAAGAAGGATTAATGACTCATATTAGTTTCTGATCCTTTTTATCTTTCTTATTGAGCAGGTGGTAAAGGATGTGTTCGAAGGGCGGCTATGTCTTTTTGTTTAGATATCAAGGGTTTATTTTCAACCGTTTGATGGATTGTCCTTATCTGGTGTAGCCAAATGGATGGTTGATACTCCATTATGCAGTGTGTATCTACTGTCGTTGTTCATTGTTTTTTTCCTTTTTTTGCCTTTCATTCGATTTGAATAAATGCCTCATATTTGACTATTTCCAGCACTTACACAATGCATTGCATTTGTTCAAAGTAAATTGCAAGCGCCATCAAATAAATTGCAAACCATTAGCATTACGAAGCCAATGCTTGTTGCAAACTAAGACCTCAAAAGGTTAACTTCGATAGGACTGGTCACATTCTTCCGACGGAGTACGAAACACCATAATTTGGCTCCGTGGATTTTAATTAAGGAAAATCATCTTCGCTCTTCCCTTTTCCCCCTTCATCCATCCCTCGGTAGTAGTACAACAGAATTTATCAAAACAAAAACAATGACAAAACGTTGAAAGAGAAATAACGAATGTAAAAATCATTGTCCTTTATTTAACGCCAGCTTTAAAAACGAGATATTTTCAACACCATCTTTGAAAATGAGATATTTTGCATACATATCATATCATATCAGCTAATGCAAGCCAACAAAAACGTCGGTTTCCTGTATTGAAACCCATGTGACAATGACAATTTGACATTGTATGCTTACAACTAGAAGAGGTGTGGTTTGGTCCGGTTGCAACTTTGATGAAGATTTCCATAGTGTTCATGATGGTAAAGTTTACAGGGGTGTATTCTTTTTCATTTGTTTTTCTTGATTAATTAGACGCTAAAGAGGAACTTTTTATGGATTCTCTGATACCTTCTGTTTTTGACACAATATTTTATAATGTTGATACGAAAATTGACTTTAAACTGCGAGGTGATTGAGAGTTTATGGAGAGTTCTACTTTGAGAGAGTCCTCTTAACATTTCTCTTTAATGTTGGCATGAGATGTTATCCCTAAATGGATTTCAATCAATGTAATTCTCTCGCACGAAGTGCACCGCGATAACAAAAGGCCAATTTCTACACGCATAACTACGTAAGCGCGCTGCAAGTGGCTAATGAGAATAATATTTAAGGACACAAGATACCATACTGTATCAATCAGCTGGTCTAATAAAGTCTGCTTCATTTTTGTTTTTAATTGGGGCATGTTTCTACGTCAAATTCATTACCCCATAAATAAGATCCCATGTGTTAGCATGTGGGAAGAAGAGAGGGTCAAGTACATCCTCTCCATGAAGATTATGGTTTGGACTTTAGGATTGAAAATTCAGAGGACGGCTACATCACGTGCATAGTATGTGCATTCGGATAAGTCCCTATTGGTCGCTACACACTTAAAGCCTTCACCACCGCCGTTGTTTCAGCATGCCGCGGTATCCTACGAGCCGTTAGATTTTCATTACAGCCTGGAGGCTGGTCGAGACTCGATTTCATCCCAATGCTCGTGGGTGGCAATCAAAGTGAAAGTTTGTGTTCAAATTGTGTTCCTCCAAATTCAATTAGACTTGAAAAAAAATTGAGTCGTGCAAAAAATTATTTTAAATTAAATTGCAACATAGTGATAAATCTTCAATTACGTGAACTAATTTATATTTTCTTTGAAACAAGCAATATTTTGGGAGGTGGACTTTTATTTTGGGACCTCCAATAAAAGAGAAAACATTCTTAACCAACTAAACTACATGCTACTTGCACCCGCACCAAATTTTAGTAGTTCAATAATGTGTTTTTTTTGTCATTTATTTAAATACGGCTGCATTTGGACCTTTTTTTTTCCTTTCCCAAAGGCAATTACATTCATAATTCGATCTTAATAGTCTCAAGGGCAATACAAATAAGACTCTAACATGTCGACAAATACATCATCAGGTGAATAAATTTGACAAATCTAGCACTATTGAAACAAAATATGAGTTTAAACTTAACTGTAAAGGTTAACACGTTTTACACCTCTTGGCTCGTGGTGATTTTCAAAATGGGGCATGAAGTGTCTATTTTCTCGTATTACACCCTAAAGTATTGAAATTATATCAATTTGTGTCTTCGATCTAATTCATTGTACGATTATTTATTAAATATATGATGTGATGAGCTAATGATTTTTATGTGGTACCATGTAAGTCACATCTCAACCATATTGAAAAGAAACTCATCAATTTAATTGATGATTGGACATTCAAAGATATAAAACGGTGTAAGCTGATGTAATTTCAAAACCTTATAATGCACAATATGAGAAACTTGGAATCTCATGGCCATTACCTCAAACGTGCTGTTAGCTCTAACTAACGGAGTAGCTAGGATTATCTATTCTCTAAATCTCATCCTTTTAGGGCTGGTTTGATATTGATGTGCTTTGAAAAAAAGCTGCTTCTGCTGTGCTGTGAGAATAAGCGGTTGTGAAATAAAGCTGTAGAGTGTTTGGTAAACTTTTTTTGTAAAAATGCTTTTGAAAAAAAAAACAGTATTATAGTGTTTGATAAACTTTTATGTAAAACAGATGTGAAAAAAAAGCCGATTTTTCAAAGCTAGGTTTTGCAGCTTCTTGTTTTTGGCTTTTTTTCACCCAAAACTGTGAAAAAAAAGCTGAAGCTGAATGTTTACCAAACACAAAAAAGCTCCCAGCTTTTTTCAAAATCACCTCAGTACCAAACCAGGCCTTAATCTCCTTCTATTTGAAATGTCACGACTAAATCAAGTCAGCATCTTGTGTAGTTATTTATAAAGAGAAAAAGAAAAAAGTAAGATAGGAGAGGACTAGATGGATGGAATTTCCAGCTGAGAAAATCTTACGCCCTAACTATAATACACAAGAAGCACATGGGAGATTCGCACGTGCCATGTACACCCATTCCATGAATAAACTGAGCTGTATGATTCTTGCTTCTTTATTCGGATACGGATTCTACAGCAGCCCTACCGTGCTGTATGATTCTTATGGAACCCCAAAAGTAAGATTTACTTCTCTAGAAAGTTCACGTGGTTAAGGAACCGCGTAGTAAATTGTATCGCTGTGTCTCCACCAAATCTCCACGTGTCCCATCAGCACACGGAGGAGCTGTATATATATAAACCACTCACGGTTTCTGTCAATCCCACCACACACCTCCACCAGTTGCCCTACTTCTTCTTCTACCAAAACTCTCTCAATTTTCCTGCAAAAAATTGTCAGCAAATATGGCGAGCGAAGGAACATTAAACTGCGTTGACATCCTCATCGCCATCCTCTTGCCTCCTCTTGGAGTCTTCCTCAAGTTTGGTTGCCATGTTAGTGTTCTTTCTTCTGCGTCCGTTTAGTTTGTAGAGATTATACGTCACACGAACACGCACATGGTAACGCTGTTTGAATCGTTAGACCAGTAGAATTCTACGGATTTAACGGTTCGACAGTCATATTCAAGGGTTCATGGTTCTAATATACGGTGGATGTGATGTTTTTTCAGGCGGAATTCTGGATCTGTTTGTTGCTGACCATCTTTGGTTACCTCCCTGGGATTATTTATGCCATTTATGTCATCACCAAGTGATATCCAATTTCTGTAAGCACTCACTTCTCTTAATTCGCTGATAATATATCTTGTTTCGGTAGCTATTCGAGCGCTCCGTTTTTAGCCGTCTGCACTTTAAATTGATTATCTCGGTATATTGTGTTATTAGTTTTCGTCCACTACTGTTTATATTCAGATTTAAATAAAAAAATTTATAATAATTTCTAACTGTACGATGTACAGAGATCCTCAAGATTCTTACAAAGAGAATCGGATCCTAGCTCAAAATCCATGAGATTAAGAGAAGGAGCGTTGTAATCCCTGACGTTTTATTCAACCGTTTGAATTTCAATAAAACAAAATTTTCTTTTAGTTTTGTTAAATAAAAAATAAATAAAAAGGAGGATAAAAGTTTAAAGAAGTATTCATCAATTTCCCCCTTGAACTTGTGACTATTGGCCAATTTCCCCCTTCAATTTAATTTTGGTCAATTTCCCTCCTTAACTCTCATAATTAGTCAATTCCCCCCTCAACTCTTATAATTAGTCAATTTGCACCATACTGTTAATTTTTTAATTTGATCATAATTAAACAAGTGTGTGTAAGAAACTAAATAAGATGTATGTTAATCATTTCCCTATGTCTTTATCCTATTACAAATAGATTAAAATTTAGAATTTTACAATTTATCATGGATAGTATTATTAGTCGTAATAAATCAGTATGGAGTAATTTTATTTGATTTTTTACTATACAAAATTGATAACGAAAAGGATTCATGTGTACATTTTTGTATGTGAATACAATTTTCTTTATAAAAGTGAAAGCTAAGTTCAAGTAAATTGAGGAGAATCGAGCTTTAGTGCAAAAATGGTTAGTCAATTCATAATTTTCGACTCCTTATTAAGAATAACCCATTTTATTGAAATAGGTCTGATCCATGAGTTTAGGATTATTATTTCTTTTTCTACATGCTTTAAACTTGATTCATAACTTTTTCTTATAATCAACCCATATCACATACTAATTGTATTATGTTTTTGTACATTTTACCCTATATTATGCATGTGAGTTTATGTTAATTTTAGTACTTTGTTGGAAGTTATTAGAAAGATTGAAAGAAAAAAAAAGAATAGATGGAAAATAAAAAAAAAATAACAGTAGGGTGAAAATTGACTAATTATGAGAGTTGAGGGGAGAAATTGGTCAAAATTAAAGTTAAGGGGAGAAATTAGCCAATAGTCACAAGTTCAGGGGGGAATTGATGAATACCTCAAGTTTAAATGATATGATTAGGCAAACGTTCCTTTCAGTGGGCCACCGGCCCAACTATAACGGTGGGTATGGGTCCACGTGACATGACCTGCACCAACTTATTAATGCCACGTTTTTTTCCTTTGCTGGACAGGTATTAGAGATGTGAAGGACACATGTGTCATTTTGTGTTTGCAGTATTGGATTGTTTTCAGCCGTTTGATTATCTGGTGCAGCCAAGTGGATGGTTGATGTTTTCATGTAGTGATTGTTCATTTTTCGTTTTTTATTTTAATTTAATTTTCCTTCCACCTATTATCTGTCTATTGTAAAGATAGACTAATGCTATTCACATGCTCAGTCTTACTCATTTGTCAGTGTAATTTGTTTTTTATTTCGATGGTAATGTAATTTGGTTTTTCATTTCACCCAATTGGGTTACAAAGTATCTTACAGCCTGTTTGGTATCTTATTTGAAATTTTTTATTATTTCTTAAAACATTTATTAAGAATATTTCTTGAAAACAATTTTATTTAAGACTAAAAAACTTGATTGGTTTGCGATTTAAAATTTTTAAATCTTACAACTTAAACTAGACAAAGAGATCTAAAAAGAAGGGGTCGCATGAGAGGGAGAACATGAGAGGAGAAAAGAAAGTAAGAGATGATTGAAGGAAAGAGAAAGAAGAGAGGACCAGACAAGATAGGGAAGAAGAAGAGTGAGAAAAAATCGAGAGAATGAAGAGAGCGGATTTGAGAAGAGATGAAAAAGGTTTAAAAAAAAAAAGGAGAGAGAAAGAAGAAAATATAGAAAGATAGATTTGGAGTGAGAGGGGAGGAGGAAGAGAAAAGAAAGAAGTGAGTTTAAGTTTAAAAACTCTAAAAATTCACTTTTTATGTTTTTAGATAATAGACTATATTTTTTTAGTTAGTTTTGAGTTCAGTTTTTGAAAATAGTCCTACCAAACAAATTTTTAAGGCCTAAAACTTGAAAATTGTTTTTGAGCTTAAAAAGTTAGATTCAAGTAAAATACCAAACAGACTCTTAGATTTCCGTATAAAATATACTTAAATTTTCCTAATTTATGGGAGTGAAATTCGAAGTTGAATTTCAGAGGGCATGCACGAGACTCTCGCTAACCGACGTAATTCACTTTTGCATTATTGGTTCATATATATTGTTTGTAGCGTCCTTGTTAAGCAAAAGGAAAGAGCCCCTACCCATCATAGCCAGGCGACATATTCTTTTAGGATGTGAAATTTGGATTTGGATCCCATTCAGATCTAAATTGTGAGGATTCTAGGAATCTTCACATCTTAATCATTTATCGTATATCGTATGGTCAGAAATTATTTGACTTTTTTATTTAAAATTAAACATAAATAATACCTAACGAAAACTGATCGCACGATGTACACTGAACAGATAAAATATAGAGATCAGTAGGATTTCCATAAAGTAGATCTGGAAAAGATCCTCTTATGTGAAATTTGTCTCTCAAATATATTTATAAATTTCGACCAAAAAAATAGATAATATAATTTATAAAAAAAATGACTTTAAAAACAAAAAACATTTTGGCCAGTGGTTCTGTTCAAGAGGAGCGTGAAGGAAGCTACCTAGCATGCAACCAATTGCATCAACACGGTGCTGATGGTCCGACCCTTATGTTTTCATTTGTACACGGACGCCACTGTGGCAATGTATACGCGTCATAAAAACTCTTCACTAATAGCGGAGGGAGAATAAAACTACAGATGCAAGTAAACGGTTTTAACAAACTGAACTACAAGCGCACTGCAACCCAAGTGTTCAATTAACTTTAATCTCCGTTTCTCCAAAATTGATTACGAGCAAAGGGATTTAACCAGTTGTATTTTCTTTTTGTATCTATCTCATCTCATCATTGGTTGAATTAAATTGAGGCAAGGAAACAAACCATGATGGATAACTAAGAATCTATCCTACTAAAGCTACTTTATATGTCACTTTCTGAGAATCCTCGGTCAAATATTACTTTGTCTAAAATCGTATTAAGAAAGACATATATGGTAAGAGCAAGGCACATGTGGTGTCTAATCCAGGAGGTTGCGTTAAAGGGAAACTTTAACAAAAAACTATCGGTACTGTTCATTTTAACGAAAAACCACATTTTTACACTAAAAAGTCAATCCTGGTACTATTCACTTTACCCTTTATTTTGTCCTTATCGTTAAAACTCAAAGTTTTCAAACCATTTTCATTAGTTTTCCTAAAGCAGTGAGAATCCATCAAAACTTCAACCCAACTCTTTATCTTTTCCAAATTGACAAGTACCCTTTGTGAGAATCCAATTCCAAATTAAGATTAACAAGGCATTAACTAGTTTATTAAATCCACCAAGATAAGAAGATTACGAGCAGCAAAACAAAGTCAGCGGTTCTACACGGCCGCTAACACTGGAAAATTCCTCGCTGCATGTTTCAGCAGAGATCCTGAAAACCGCTAAAGATGGAATTTTTTTTCACGCTGTCTCTGCTTCCCGAATCTTAATTGATAAACAAACATATAAAACATGGTTCAAGTTCACTTTTAGGATCTAGAGATTAAGAGAGCGGGTTTATGGAGGGAATACAATGAATGATTGAGAAGTAACGCCGCAAGACGGAGTTACTTCAGCTCATATAAGCCAATACACAGCAGATAGCAGATATAGGGTGGTTTCAATTTACATCAACCAGTATACAATCAAACATTTGCAAACCTGCAGTTGAAGAGGGAGAGAGTACGCAAGAATTGCTTAAAAGTGATTCCAATCTGTCTATCATCCTTTGAATTGCCACTCCCTACGGCACATGGGGCAATGTGCCTGAGACGTCTGTGAATTTACCCATTTTAAGATGCAATGAAGATGGAACGCATGGTTGCATGCACCCCAAACTGCGAATAGAAGATAATTTGTCGTCAAATTATATCAATAGAAATCACACGACTAACACAAAATGTGAAATGTCACAATCTGGTTGGTTCAATGCAAAAAATAACAATTCAGTTGGCCAGCTTGATACTATAATCAGGAATACAGGGGTTGACCATTAGCTTGGGAGCATATCATGGTAGTTGTGTGCTTTGCAAACCATGTGTAACATGATGTTCTATGAAACCATGTGTTAATGATGTTCTACGGTGTCGGCACAAGATCTGATGTTAGGCATTTGAATCATATTTGGGAAGTTCACAGTAGAATAAGAAAGAATATTCAAATGTTGATGCCTGTAAATTATCAATGAACTGTATATTCCATAATATTTTGCAACAAAGCATTGCTATGAATCGATGCCATTATATATGGAAGAATAGCAAGACCCGCATAAATCATGATAGGAAAGTGAAAAAAGGCACAACCATGCGGACACAGGCACCATGAGCTTCACTTTTCAACCAGGGCATGTTTATAGGTCAATATGAAAATCAATTTCTGGACGTGGACCTTAATAATAGAAGAAATGTAAGAATTTGGTGAAACATAAAACATGGTGCAAGGCATAAAGACGGTAATGTTAGTGACTTACTTAGTGGGCAATCATCCCCAGGGAGTTTACAATCGGGACAACAACCATCAAATGCCATCCTACAAATCCCACATGTTTCGTCTTGTGCATCCCATGTCCATGAAGCAACAGCATGCCATCTGAAGGTCCAAAAGGATAAGAATTAGAGACACATCAATGTTAGAGACAGATTCACACATGCAGGAATTGATTAATGAACAGAACAGATAGAGACGAGGTAAAGAGGACATACTCTGTTTAAAACCCACAGCAGATATTTGCAAAGGTAGTTGGGTCAAGAGAAAACTGTTTCAATAAAATGCATAATGCGTCCAACGATTTCACAACAAAGATGTTTCAAGTTATAACAAGACCACACGAGCAAATGGGATTCTCAAGTTATTACGATTATTGTTATCAAAATACTCGCACCGAATAATTAAAGGGGGAACATATGCTAGAGATTCATGGCTAACTTATAAGATACTGATCTAGTGATCGACATTCGTAACATTAGACTACAATCAAGGTAGTAAAACTCTAGAGCTCATTAACTATTCGTAATTCACGACAAAAAGACAAATCATAGAAATTCAACACTGTCAAGCGGAAATTCGTTCCACCATGATTAACTGCAAAATTTTAACACCATAGAAGTGAAAGAACAAAACACTACACAAGCTGTTTCTAAAATGTATAAACTAGTAGATTTGAAAGAAACAACAGAATCGAAATTGTACCAATTCGACACTATCAAGCTGAAATTTAATCTACCATATGATTAAATGCAATAAAGTTAACAACTTGGAATAAAAAGTAGAGGAAAATAAAAAAAATCCAGTTACAAATGGTATAAAGTAGTGTATTTTGAAAGAACGAACAGACAAACACAGTGAGAAGGATACGCAAAATGTTGACTTTCATCTTCTTCTCCTGCAACTGCAAAACCCCAAAACCCTATATTTCAGAGCAGTGAATTAGAATAAATCCCAAACATCCCAAATGTTCCCAGAATTTCAGGAATTTCATATTCCAAAATGTACTCACCGAACAAACTCCTCGATTCAAGCTCAACGGAGATCGCAAGCCTGAACCCTCTCGAGAATGAAATATATGGCTAATCACTGCAGAAATCGGACTCTAATCCGATTCCAGTTCCGGTTCCGGTACCCCTCTCGATATCTCTGTGTCTGCAAAACCCTAATTGGAAAAGTGAAAAGCCGCGGTCCAGTTTTGGGCGGGTTGAGAGACCAGAACTCAATTGGGCTGAATTTGAATTCATAATGTTTAACATTCTGCAAGTGGGCCCAATAGTAGAAAGGGAAGTTTTTCGAGAATACGTCATACTGGCATGTGATATTATTTGTCCAACTTTATAATACATTTGATATTAGAAAGTAGAAATTGAAATACATTATCGCATCAAAGCGATAGGTGAGCATTCATTCAAATGAGGGATGAATTTGCCACTCAGTACTACGGTCTGGTGGTATTCATATTCACTTGGAAGTGAGAGGTCTTATGTTCGAATCTCATGGATGGCGAATTCGATACCAATTAGACTGCCCATTGTGTGACTTAGCCGAACTTCTCCTCCCCTTAGTGTAAAAATATCTATGTACTACAAAAAATGAGGGATGAATTTTTCTTAAGATTTTTTTTTTTCATTTTTAAATGCGGAAAGGTAAAATTAGAAATTGAAACTGCCTGATATATATATATATATATAGCATATCCGTATGCATGCCAGAAAAGAGAGAGAAACAAAAATTTCTTAAAGAAGAATGAATTTTACCTTATATGTAATAATTGTCTTTTAATGAATGAATGAACCGTACAGAAAATTTTACCTTATATGTAATAATTGTCTTTTAATAAATGAATTTCAAGATAAACTTCCATAAACCAAATGGTGGATAATATCAAATAAAAATCCAAGAAACCTATGTAAATAAACTTCTATTATGCTAATAAATCCCCGGCCTAGATTTTCACTGTAAATTTGTTAGTCACAGAAATATTAAAGGAGGTGATTTTTGCACACCTTTCTTTATTCATGACCATTAAATAAATAAATCAAATGGAAACAATGGTCATGATTAAACAGAAGTATGTGTGAGTCGAAAAAAAATGTGTACTTATCGTTTTAAAAGTATTAAATTTTTATTGAGGACAAAATCTTTCATAATTGCTTGAGTAGGCCTTGCAAAATACTATAAATAGGGTAAAGCACACCGGCTAATAGTCTAAAACCTAAAGCTGCCTCTTCCTTTCATTTCCCTAGTTTCCATTTCTCTTTCTTTTGAGAAACTATGACTAGAAGGAAGCCAAAACTAGCCTTCATCGAGAACGACTCGTCGCGAAAAGCGACATTCAGGAAAAGGAGGACGGGCTTCATGAAGAAGATGTATGAAATCAATAAACTTTGTGACGTCCCAACATGTGCTATCATGTATAGTCCAGATATGCCTCAACCTGATGTCTGGCCTGATCCTTCGGAGGTGCGACGCCTCATCGAGCTGCTTAAGAACGTGCCTGAGAAGGAGCGAAACAAAAAGATGGTGACCCATGGGATGTTTCTGAAGCAGAGGATCGAAAAGGTGCAGGAGAAGCTGAACAAGTTGAAGAAAGAAAACCGAGAGAAAGAACTTCGGATGGCCATGAGCCAATGCCTCGCGGGGAAACCCTTAAATGGCTTGGACTTCACCAATTTACATGAAATGGGGTGGATGATCGACGAGAAGTTGAAGGACATTGCCGTGACTAAAAGCCGAAAGGAGAACGAGCTGGCAGAGATAAATCAGCCCTTAGTTGGACAACCACCAGCGCATGCAGCATCAGCTAATGAGAACACTCAAGACGCCATACAACTGGCTCCATGGTCTGTGGGGGACGTGCTGACCACAAAATTTGGTGATGTGGATGATCAGATAATGCCGCTTGGGGATTAGGACTACATGTTTGGTGGTGCTGGGTGGTCTAAGAACCCCTTTAATTTCTCTTAAGCTATTTAAGTAGTTTTTGTTGTTTGTTATTTCTGTTGTTTTGCTTCAGCGTTGTTTTAAGTTATTTCTAGTTTGATGCTTGCTTACCTTGGCATCAAAACCACAGGGTTTCTATGTCTCTTAATTTCTTGATTTTATGTACTAAAATTAATATTTTATATATGAGAGTAGTTTGGTACCTTTGGTTTGCATTATATGATTTCTCATTTCTTGTATATGAAAGATCTTAGATTTGAATATCATAGTTAACGAGTTTGAAAGCAATTTATTCCCCCCTGAATGTAAAAATTTTGTTCCCTCAAAGCTACTAAAAATCACCAAAATCTGAAATCATATGACTGTTGGATTAAATGGCAGTCATTTTTTTTATTCTTTGAAAAGCCGTATTCGTTGATTTTATTCACTACAATTAGTTGTCTTAGTTGTTTTGAGTTTCTAATTTTTTGCAAGAATAATTTATGAATGACAAATTAAAGGATAATGCTAGAGAGACTAAATTTTAAACCAAATTTGCAAACTAAATGATGTGTTACCAATAGAAAATAAGTGCGTCAATCAACATGTTAGTAATTATTCAATCATTAACAACCACATCATTTGATTTACAAAATTTGGTTTAAAAATTTGATCTCCCTAATATTACCCTAAATTAAATATTGACGGTTTGGATCGTTGAAAAAGGTTGGAAATAAATACTAAATTGTTTACCATTTAATCCACTAGTTATATGATTTTGAATTTGTGTGATTTTTTGTGGAAGTGATCTTTGACGAAAGACTCAAAAGATTGAAATTCACTATGAAGTGGCTTAAATAAGTGTGTCAAAATGTATGTATAACATATATTTCAATAAATTACATTTTGTCAAGATTATGTTCTCATACATTGTCTTTAAAATATTGTTTCTCATGTTAGACTTTCAATAGTTAATCGGCCACATTAATTGTTGAGTGATGATGTGATAAATACATGTTACGCATATGCTAGATAATATCACATGGGTACAAAATATAATTAAAATTAGGGAGTTTTAACGAAACATTTCTGACACTGTTCATTTTTAACGAAATACCACATTTTTACCTTTCCCTGGTACTATTCACTACACATTTATTTGTCATTTTTCATTAAAACTAAAGTTTTTTTGGACTTTTCGTTAGTTTTCCTTTAAAATTATAGTTAGGGGAACTATTATTGACACTCCAAGAATCTAATTGTATAGAAAGTTTTTTTTTTTTTAACAGACAATATTATCTATTTTTCATTAAAACTAAAGTTTTTTTTGGGCTTTTCGTTAGTTTTTCTTTAAAATTATAGTTATGTGAACTATTATTGACACTCAAAGAATCTAATTGTATAGAATTTTTTTTTTTTTGAACAAACAATATTATCTACACTATATCTGTGGGGGAGTGGGCTACGCCTCACAATAGGCTAGCAATAATGTGGTTCAAATTCTTCTTTGGCAAGCATTGAACGTAAGACCTCTCACTTACAACTGAAGAAGAATAATACTAGACTATAGTACTAATTACATAGCAAGTTGAGTGCACAATTTCCACTTAAGCTGTGTTAAAATAACAAGGAAAGAATTTAAAAACTAGAACTACAACTACCATGGGCTGACCTAGTGGTTAAGAACAAATTCTAAACTCGTATTCCACACAGCACGTCTTGAATTCGATTTTTGATGAATCACACTACATTGAGAACCACGGCACCCATCCTCCAACAACAAAATCCAAGAATTAAAAATCAGAAAATAAAAAATGAAACCCACTCGCGCAGTCGTCAACGTCATCACCAACTTGAGTGGCTTCATTGTTGTTTCCCTGTCCATTTCATATTCAAATCCTGAAGCCGCCGTAGTGTTTTTGTCAGGGGTCTCCGTCTCCGTGATTAAATCCAACAGGGTTAACGCCATTGAAGAAATGAGAAGAGGAACAAAAGCTATATAATTGGTATAAATTAATTAGTGCACTCGAAACAAAGAACAGAATAACACAGTTAAAGGTCACGCAAGAAATTAGTTAAAGGTCACGCAATAATGTTAACTTTCATCCTCTTTGTCCTGCAACTGCAAAACCCAAAACCCTACATTTCGTAGCAGTGAATTAGAATAAACTCTTCCTGGACCTTGGCACCTTATTCCAACTCAGAATGTGCCCAAAACCAGGAATTCAATTTCGAAATTGCGATTAGGTGATTCTAAAACCCTAAATCTACTTACCCGAGATGAACACCTTGTTTTGACAGGGATCGGAAGCCTGAACCCTTTCAAGACTCAAAGGTGTGGCTAATCACTGCAAAGGTCCGATCCCGTTTCCAATTCCAGTTCTAGAGACGAGTCCTAATTGTGAAATGGAAGCGCAAACCCTAATTGTAAAAAGGAAGTGTTGCAAAGCACGATACTGAAATTGGGCCAGTTTCAAATTCATTAGTTTAAATTTTGCAAGTGAGCGCAGACTCAAAACACCCCCAATGGCTGTAAGCAATTTGAATAATGTACTCAATAATATTTATGGATGAAATATTTTTGCGGGTAATACTATTACGTGGTTTTACTTAATCACTTTATGTTATGACATGTTTTAATTATTAAAAACTTTGCCTAGGTTTCTATAAAACGATTTACTGTCATATAATTTCTGTTTCTAACATAGGGACAAGTAATGTTTTTGTGACTTTGTTAGAACCCCAAATTTGTTGTGAAGCAAACGGTAACTCATCGACTTGCCAAATTTTCTTAAATGAGGGATGATTTTTTTTTCTTTCTTTTGGCATGATCGAGGTGCGCTCTAATTTAATTCAAGACACCATGTTAGATGGTTATTGTATTTGGTGTCAGGCTTCCGCCGCCTTCGGAAGTTTTTTCGATCATTAACAATCCCCCTCTCGTACCGCTTAGGTTCTTCAAAATTCAAAGCAAGCAAAAGTTACTCCTAATATTTTTTCTAGCCATGGCAGGGATCGGAAGCCTGAACCCTTTCAAGACTCAAAGGTGTGGCTAATCACTGCAAAGGTCCGATCCCGTTTCCAATTCCAGTTCTAGAGACGAGTCCTAATTGTGAAATGGAAGCGCAAACCCTAATTGTAAAAAGGAAGTGTTGCAAAGCACAATACTGAAATTGGGCCAGTTTCAAATTCATTAGTTTAAATTTTGCAAGTGAGCGCAGACTCAAAACACCCCCAATGGCTGTAAGCAATTTGAATAATGTACTCAATAATATTTATGGATGAAATATTTTTGCGAAAACTCAAGTAGCTAGGCCATTGCATTCGGAGTGGTGGTTGAGCATTCAGAGGAGAGCTCGATGGCCTACAGGTATTGTTTGGTATGCAGATGGGACGGGAAGAAACGGAGAGGGAACAAAGATGCCCTCGGATGGAAACAAGGAGGAAGAAGGATACGGATATGTTATAATTTTGTGTTCCACGGATGTGGAACGAGTCGTTCTAGGGGGTGAGGCGGAACAAAAATTCATCAAAAATTCGTCCCGTGGAACAGCGCGTTCCACCCGTTTTAGGCGCACCAAACGTGGGACGGAACGCCTTGTCCCACTCCGTTCCGTCCCGTTTCACGTACCAAACGGTACCATAGGTCCTGCCGCTCAAGAGTTTTTATTTTTATTTTTTACCTTAAGATGTTTTGATTTTTTACCTTGAAATACGGAAAAAGTAAAATTAGAAATTTAAGGGCTCGTTTGGATGTGCTTTTACAATGACTGAAAGTGTTTTTAGAGAAAATATTTTTTTATTCCAAAAGCATTTAAAGTGATTTCTGCAAGAAGCATCATCTATATGCTTATTCCAGGAAGCACTTTAAGTGCTTGTCCAGAATTTACTTGCATTTTTATTAAGAATTGGTTCCAAAAACATTTTCACCAAAAGTGTTTTCAATCATTTTAAAAGCACATCCAAACAAGCTCTAAGTTGTCTTGATGTATATGGTATATTCATAATATATGCCAGAAAAGAGTGACAAACAAAAAATTTCTGAAAGAAGAATGGATTAAACCTTATTAGTAAGTAATTACCAAAGATATAGAGATATAATAACTCTATTTTAACTAATGAATAAGTCATACAGGATAATCTGTGTTTTCATACAAGCATCTATGTATTCAAAATTCCAGACAAACTTCCATAAAAACCAAAGGTTGGATAATATCAAACAAAAATTCATCAAAATCATGTAAATAAACTTCTATTTTGCTAATAAATCCCCAGCCTAGATTTCATATTGTGAATTTGTTAGTGGCATAAATATTAAACCCAATGTACATATATGCCAAAATAGTCTACATTAATTATTGTATATCTCATTGTAAAAGTAATAAATTTCTTTTGAGGACAAAATCTTTCATGATTGATTAAGGTTAGCCCTTGCAAAATACTATAAATAGCATATGTTGTATAGGGTTAAAGCACACCAACTAGAACCATAAAGTCACTAAGGCTCTCCTCTTCTTTTTCCCTAGTTTCCATTTCTCTCAAAATTTTCTCTATTTTATTGGGAAAATCATGGCTGGGAGGAAGAAGGTGAAACTAGCCTACATCATCAACGACGCGTGTCGAAAAGCATCATACAATAAAAGGAAGAAGGGCTTCGTGAAGAAGATGAAGGAAATTAGTATTCTTTGTGATGTTCCAGTATGTGGTATTCTGTACAGTCAATATGAGTCTCGACCTATTGTTTGGCCCAATCCTTTAGAAGTGCAACGCCTCATCACGCAGTTCAGGAACATGCCTGAGGAGGAGCGGAATAAGAAAATGGTGAACCATGAGATGTTTCTGAAGCAGAGGATCGAAAAGGAGCAAGAGAAGCTGAACAAGCTGAAGAAAGAGAACCGAGAGAAGCAAATCCGGATGCTCATGAACCAGTGCCTCGCTGGGAGACCCCTTACTGGTTTGAACTTAGACGGTTTGAATGATATGGACTGTATGATCAAGGGGAGCTTGACAGAGATTGTCACACAGATCAAGAGCCGGAAGGAGAAGGAACTGGCGGAGATGAACCAACCCCAAGTCGCACCACCACAAGTGCTTGCAGCCACAACTGATCAGAACATGCATACAGCAATGGAAACGCAGGTGTTTGATCAAAGCAACATATACACCAAGCAGACGGTTCCATGGTTCCTTGGGGACGTGCCAAACCAACAATTCGGTTTTGTTGATGATCAGATCCCACCTCTTTGATTTCCCTCCAACTATTTATTGAGTAGTTTTTGTAATTTGTTTTTCTGTTTCTACATTGTTTTAAGTTGTTTCCAATTTGATGCATGTTTACCTTGACATCAAAACCACAGTGTTATTATGTCTTTTAATTTCTTGAATTTTATGTAGTATATAAGACTTTTTTTGTATTCATATTTTTTTTTAATTAGGTGTTATCCTCTAATATTTTTGATATACACTTGATAGGTTTTAAAGATTTATATATATATAAACATGTATGGAAGGGGGAAGATCAATGAGAAAATCAAAGAAATAACGACCAATCAACAAGCAAACAAAATTATAGGACCTATCAACCATAAGAGAAATTTTTGTAGGTACCCGACACATATGCTTACATGGAGTTCCCCACTAACAAATGTTTGACACCTGTGCTACTACTCTTTAAGTGACAGGTAGGGTTATGATTTTATTAAAATACCTATTTTATCCTTATATTTTGTTGGTACCATATATTGGGCCTCGTCTTTGGGCCTCATCTTTAAGCCCATGATTTGTGTAAAAGGGGAGGGAACCCTTATTCTATAAAAGGGACTCTCCCTCACCCTCATAAACAAGGTCTCACATCCAGAAGATCCAAAGAGTCTCATACTCAACCCTCACAACAATATAGAGGGCAGTACTCTCTCAGCCAAACAGAGAGCAAACTGGCAAGGGCTACATCCACAGAGAGCTCCATTGCCGATCTATTATAATCCATACATTCATATAGTAAATGGAATCAACATCAGTGTGGACGTAGCCCAAACATTGGGGTGAACCACGATACATCTTTGTGTTCTTGTGCGTTTGTGTGATTCATGGCCGGATTTACGTTGGTCCAAGATCCTCCAGATTTTGTGCATCAACATTTGGCGCCGTATGTGGGAAACGACATGAAAATCTATGTCGATTCTCTTTCATTTTTTCATCTCACCACCATGAAACCTTCCCAACCTTACCATTGTCCATTGTGAATCTGCACAACCCAAGAACACAGCAGCAGCGTTGGAAACATGATAGGATTTGTTGGTGCAGAAGTCAATAGCCCGATCACCAGGCCCAGACTATCCTAATTAGCACTGCCATCACCAACACAAGAGGTAATCGCCAGAACGCAGGCCCTCACGTGACCCATGTGACCTGGAGCCACAGTCGCCTCATCGTCCTCCAAAGAGAAAATCTGAGCAGCACCACCACGACAGGGAACACGAGCGAGACTAAGATCGAGAACGCGAAAGGGAGCACGACCACCACGACCATGAGGAGGATCATCACAGCCAGAAACAACACCGTTCTGAGTCCTTATCGGCCAAACCTTCTGCCCAAACGACAGCATCGGCGAAACTTGCCTCCTCTGCAGCATCAGTTGTTATGGCAAAAGCGGCGGCTGCAGCGGAAGATACCAAATCGTCGGCGCATCACCATCACAAAGAGTCGTCGTCAACGCCACCCTGGAGTTCCCGTCTACCGCTACGTCTTGTCGGCGAGAAACTTATTTTTCAAGAACGTGTTCTCGGTAAATGACAGAGGATCATCGTTGGCGGCTACTCGATTTGAATTAAAGGAGCTCGCGAAGGAATACGACGTCGAATTGGACGTTGTCCTTACCGTTTTAGGGTATGTGTACAGCGAGAAGCTTAGGTTATTGCCCAAGGCGTTTGCGTCGGCGTGGATGACTCTTGCGCTCATGTCGCTTGTCGACCGGTGGTTGATTTCATGGTGGAGATTCTGTATGTTTCTGCAACTTTTCAAATCTCCAAATTAGTCTCACTTTACAGGTTTATGTTACCACGTTCGGTTAACACTTGTTGCCGCGGCTCAAATGGTCCAATCAGCCAGCTGAACTCCGGCGATGGGAGAGAATCTCTGGGAGAATGCTCATCTTCCAGATTCGGATCCCGAGTTGACTCTCATCGTCTCCAAGTCGCCATCCTCCTTCCCCATTACTCTCGACGTTTCTAAGGAGCTTCAACTTCGTTGTTTGCATGCAGCTTTGTTTTGATGCTCTTTTGATGTTGTTGATGCTCCCGAGGTTGCTGCAATATAAAAAAATATATAAAAGAAAACAGCCATTTGTAGGTGGAGAAAAAGGAAAAAGATGTCTGTAGGTGGAGAAAAAGGAAAAGGATGTCTGGAGTTGGAGAAAAAGAAAAAGGATGTCTGGAGGTGGAGAAAAGCGGAGAGAAGGAAGCGGAAAACACGATTACGACTGGTCACATGCGCTGCCATCTTCACTGTCTGGCGAAAAATCAGGAAGCAAATAAGTTTTCTATTATTAATTATATTATTATTCCTATATTGTCTGTCAAAAATAAAAAAATAAAGAAAACTTTACTTTTCCTTTTCAGAAAACATCATTATGTTTTCATCAATTATTTAATATTTTATTGTTATTATATTATGATATTTGTTAACATATTGCCTAGTGACATATATTTAACCAAATTACTTATACAATATTTATTCATGGCCTAGAGTATTATGAATGCCATTAAACTATGTCACTTATACAACATGTGATTTACCACACAACAAAATAAATTATTTATTTATAGAAGGCACGTAGTACAATATTTTGCCTTGACAAACTTTGTCAATTTGATTTATTCGTTATACGATCATACTTATACTGTCATTTATTGTCAGGAATTATTAAGCAACTAGATCCACTGATCAACATTGTTGCTGATTAAAAGAACTCAATATGCAAACCTGACAAGCGGACCCGAATCATGTTGAGAATTAACTTATACTGAGTGCATGTCGACATAAAGTAAATACTTGCAATGAGGAATACCACGAGCCGAGCCGCCTCGCAGCGAGCATAGCCTCTAATCGAGCAGCCTCGCAACGAGCATCGCCTCCAGCTGAGCAACTGCCTCGCCGCGAGCATAGCCTCTAGCCGAGCAGCCTCGCAACGAGCATCACCTCCAGCCGAGCAGTCTCGTAACGTGTGATACCTCTAGCTGAGTATTGCTTTATGTTGAGCATTGCCTTGCGTTGAGTATTGGTTCAAGACATCTAGTCACTTCAACCCACACATGGATTGGATTTGAAGTCTCCAGCCAAAAGACTCTCTTGACTGAAGACTTGGAGGATTCCTGTTGGTACCATATATTGGGCCTCATCCCTAAGGCCATGATTTGTGTAAAAGAGGAGGGAGCCCTTATTCTATAAAAGGGACTCTCTCTCACCCTTATAAACAAGGTCTCACATCCAGAAGATCCAAAGAGTCTCATACTCAACCCTCACAACAATATAGAGGGCAGTACCTTCTCAGCCAAACAGAAAGCAAAATGGCAAGGGCTACATCCACAGAGAGTTCCATTGCCGATCTATTGTAATCCATATATTCATACAGTAAATGGAATCAACATTAGTGTGGATGTAGCCTAAATATTGGGGTGAACCACGATACATCTTTGTGTTCTTGTGTGATTCACGGCCGGATTTACGTTGGTCCAAGATCCTCCGGATTTTGTGCATCAACATATTTATTTTTAGAAAATAATTAAAAAAGAAAGAAGAGGATGAGATTCTTCTGTTCCATCCGCCGTCACGTCCATCCCCCGACCCATCCCCTACATCCCCTCACCTCTCTCTCTCTCTCTCTCTTTCTCTCTCCCTTTCTTTCTTTCTCGTTCTCTCTCTCTCTTCCCTTTTTATTTCTTATGCGGCAGAAAAAGAAAGAAGAGGATGAGATTCTTCCATTCCGTCTGCCGTCACGTTTATCCCCACCATCCCCCCGATCCATCCCCTCACATCTCTCCCTACCCCTCTTTCTTTCTCTCTTTCTCTCTCTCTCTCTCTCTCTTCCCTTTTTATTTCTTCTGTGCTAGAAAAAGAACACAAAGAATGTCGGTGACCTCCGTGGCTGATAGATCTGAGTTGGAGTCGCCGCCGACAATTCTTGGGTTCCATGTAGAAGTAAGAGTGAGAGAGAAAAAGTGGAAATAAAAAAGGAGAAATTCGAAGAGAGAGAAGGGATGGATGAAGCTAGTAAAATCGTCGGCCGGTGATGGATGCACTGGGTGGTTGATCGATGTCGTAAGATTGAGGGTAGTAGTGAGTTTCTGATTTTTTTTTTTTTTTTTGAGGTTATTTTGAAACAGCTGGCATTCTTTTAGATTTAAAAGAATAAAAATATAAAGGTGTTAAGTGATTATTGGTGGAACTCCATGTCAGCATAGGTGCTAGGTACTTAGAAAAATTTCTCCAACCATAAAGCTCCATGGAGTTGGATGAATAACTTATGACTTGACGAGCAATTCTTTATGTGTGTTTATACCATTTTTTATTGACTAATAATGTTTATAACATTAAAGGGCAAACTTCCACCCCTTTAGTTAACTCTAGTTATCTGGAGTAATAAAGAATGTAAGAAACAAGAAGGAAAGTACATTAAACGACAAATTTACTAAATGTACATACAAACAAAAGAGACTCGGACAAGATTTAACCTAGTTGGGCGAGGTTCAATTTCTTGCAACCACTTATCTTTATGTTTACAAGGGTTTGTATGCAGTGAGGGATGAAAAGTAAATAGGTTTCACTGGAGGGAATCGATACTACAACACTAAGGGAAGGTAGCAGAGCTTATAATCTCGACAAAAGATGACTTTCTATGAGGGAACTATAGCTAAAAATGACTGGATCTAGACAAAATTCAGCTTTCTGGGTACGAACTGGCTTGAGAGCAGAGTTTGGTTGGTTGAGTGTCCTTATCGCTGGTGCCCTTCTTAGCTTTTATAGACAATTTGGCCCAACCGTCTCAACTCTGCCTTTAGCTGATAACTTTCGGAGGGCAGTGAGTCATCACTTATTTACTTGTCATGCCATTGAAAAGTGTTTTTTGGCTGGTGGTGAGTTATTCTCTGTCACCCATCACTTCAATCATAGGCATGTGGCCTATGCTTTGGCTGAAATGACTTTCAATTTACCTCGGGCCTATCGACTGGGCTCAGACATGTCTTCATTTGCTTTTGTACCTTTGGGCCTTTATTACCACAAAGCCCAATGTCAAATATAAACTCAAATAATAATAACTTAATAGTTAGACAAATCTTTCAATTTAATAGTCGAAGAAGATAACATTTATGCTTGGATGCTAACCACATTTGACACATGTAAACAAATATATTTCTTCTGGTAACTTTAATACTTTATAAAGCTGTTTCTTAAGTTTCTACATGCTTCAGAGGGTGATTTGCAAGAAGAAGAGTAAGAAAAGAAGAAACGTTGTTCATGTGGTTTTTAGTTTTTATTAATCAATTTTTTTATAGTAAAATTGAGGTTTTAAAAATACCATTTATTTGATATAACCCATGGTTGTACAGTAGGAATTTAACTAATTGTTTGTCATATAACCCACTCATAGGCACATCATTCAAGTATTAATTATCCGATGCGGAGAGAGTACGTAGTTACCATATATCTTGTTACTCAATAATATGATATAATCACTTGTTTCATTCATCTTACATTATTACCTAGAAAGCTTTATGATTCAAATACGAAGAATTTTGAATAGGAGTTCATACTCAATGTTAAATAGTCAAGCATTATTCTATTGTTTTACTTTACATTTTGCACGTGAGCCCAGTAGTACGAGGAAAATGTTTCGATGAGGCATCATACTAACACGTACGTGATTGTATTCATCTAATTTTATATTACTTTTAATTATTAGAAACTGTAAAGTTATTATCCTATCGGAGTGGCAGGTGAGAATTCAAAAGAGGGATTGATGGATAGCGGGTCCGGCTTGCTCAAGTTTTTTTTCTTAAGATGTTTTTATTCCGTAAATTGGTAAAATTAAAAATTTAAATTGTCATCATATAGAGTACATCCACATGTATAGTGAGGCGTCGAACTGTAAGTTCTTTATCCAATAAGAGTTGTAGGTGAGCATTCCAAAAAGGGATGGATGTTGGTGGGTAACGCCCGCTAAAGAGTTATTTTTTTCTTTCTTAAATGCGGGAAGATAAAATTAGAAATTTAAACTGTCTTGATATATATAGTATGTACATATGTATGCTAGAAAAGAAAGAAACAAAAATTTCCTAAAGAAGAATGGATTTACCTAATAAGTGATAACTTCTAAAGACAATTATTTATAATATTAATAATTCTCTTTTAATGAATGAATGAACCATACGAAAAAAATCTGTCTTAGTGCATGCATCTGATGAAAGTTTCAAGATAAACTTCCATATAAAACCAAATGGTGGATAATATCAAACAAAAATCCAACAAACTAATGTGTATAAACTTATATATGGTAATAAATCCCCGTCCTAGATTTCATATTGTGAATATGCATGATAGTCGCATAAATATTGAGAATGTGATTTTTACACACTCTTATTTATTTCTGACCATCGGATTAAATAAATCAAACAAAAATAATGAACATGATTAAACAGATAATGTAAGAGGTTACAAAGAATGTGTTTATCATTGTAAAAGTATAAAATTTCTATTGAGGAAAAAATCTTTCATAATTAATCAAAATAGGCCTTCGCAAAATACTATGAATAGCATATGCTGGTTAGGGTTAAAACACACCGATTAAAAGTCCGAAACCCTAGAGCCGTCCTTTTCCCTTTTTCCCCTAGTTTCCATTTCTCTTTCTTTTGAGAAACCATGAATATAAGAAAGGTGAAACTAGCCTTCATCATAAACAATGTATCGCGAAAAGCGACATTAAGGAAAATGAAGAGGGGCTTCATGAAGAAGATGTATGAGATCAATAAGCTTTGCGATGTTCCAACATGTGCTATAATGTACAGTCCAGATGAGTCTCAACCTGATGTCTGGCCTGATTCTTCAGGAGTGCAACGCCTTATCGAGCATTTCGCATTACTACAATATTAGCTTTAGGTGGCGGATATTAGAAAAATCATGTCGGTTATATCCGACATAAATTCCTGGCGGATATTATAAAACTATTTTTGATAGATTCCTGCGGGTTTTAAGTTAATGGTGGCAGTTATAACCGACATAAATTGATTATTTTATTATTTTAGTATTTTGGCGGTTATTATTTTAGTATTGTGTCGGTTATAACCGACAAAAATTCACTTTACGCCAACCGCTTTTCAATTTGTTGTTCTTTCAGATTTCGTTTTCTGCCTCATCTTCATTTTACTCGATTTCTCTTCATCTTCAATCTTTCTCTTCTCTTCCCCTCAATTTGTAAGTTTTTCAATTCTTTTGCTCATATTTTAAAATGTCATATTGATTAAAAATAAATAAACAAATGGTTTAAATATTTTTTTTTCACTCACGGTCCCGTTACCTAATCTCTGAATGTTTTTTTTTTGTGATTTTTTACACATGCTATCTTGGAGTATATACAAACATATTTGACGGTTAGATCATTGAAACTAGTTTCGTAGAATGCATATCCTAAACCCTAAACATGCCCGAGGGGGAGCAAAATAAGAAAATGGTAACCCATGAGATGCCTTTGAAGCAGAGGATAAAAAAAGAGCAGGAGAAGCTCAACAAGCTGAAGAAAGAGAACCGGGAGAAACAAATTCAGATGCTCATGAACCAGTGCCTCACTGGGAAGCCCCTGACTGGCTTGGACTTCAATGATTTAGAGGATATGGGGTCAATGATCAACGAGACATTGAAGGACATTGTCGCGAAGATCAAGAGCCGAAAGGAGGAAGAGCTGGTAGAGATGGATCAACCCTCAGTTGCACAACCACCGATGCATGCATTGCATCAGTAACTGATGAGAACTTTCATGACACCACTTAGAGGGCTCCAAGTTCCACTGGGGACGTGCTGACCCCCCAATTTGGTGAAGTGGATGATCAGGCCCTACCGCTTAAGGGTTAGGACCACCATGTTAGGTGGTCTAAGAACCCCTTTAATTTAGCTTGAATTGTTTAAGTAATTTTTGTTATTTTGCTTCAGGGGTGTTTTAAGTTATTTCTATTTCGATGCCTGTTTACCTTGACATTAAAACCGCAAGGCTTGTCTCTTAATTTCTTGGGTTTTATGTACAAAAAATTAATTATATAAGCGTTGCTTGCTTGGTAACTTTTGTTTGTACTCTACTTTATTTAGGCTACTTAGTACTATGCTATAGTAGTATATTTTTTTCATAATGAGAAATCTTAAAGTCCGAATTCTATAGATGGCGAGTTTGAGACCAATTTATTTCCTCTTATTTTCTAGTATACATATAGGACTTGGATTGTCTGCCCTCCTAGTTGTGGTGCCCTTCCATACCCTCCTATTTTGTGCGGTCACGGTTAAGCCACGTTAATATTTTATATTAATTTTTTAATGAGATAATAAGACAAAAAATAATTAAAATATAAAATATTGACGTGGTTTAACCTTGACCGCACAAAATAGGATAGGGGGTTAGAATCCGAGGACACATTTTGTGACACACAGTTTGTAGGGCTCACTATGTGATATATTTCAATGATCTATCTTTTACGTCATCTCTCAATGATCATATCTACTACAAATCACCCAAATCCAAAGCATATGACTATTGAATTAAATTTAGTGGTTTTTTTTATAGAACCGTATTTGTTCATTTTCTTCACTACAAAATGCCTTAATGATTTTGAATTTATCTCAATTTTTGCAAGGATGATTTATGAATGATAAATTGAAATATAGACGGTTTTGATTTTTTAAAAAGGTTTTGGAATGGGACCCACAAAATGTGTGTTATGTGTCTAAATGCAAGATAATAAAAGACACTAAACGCTAGTCGGACGGTGAGCTGGGGCTTAGCGCCCAGACGCTTAGGTATGGCCTAAACGGATTTCAGTATGTTAGATTTAAATATATGTAATATATACCTAATATGTTTTTTTTTTTAAATAACATATATGTAATGTTAGAGTTAATACATAATAATATAAATGGTCTTAAAAGGAAAATGATAATAAAACAATACAAAAAATAGATAAATAAATAAATAAAAGTGATGATTGATTTAGGTGAGAGAAGAAATAAAATAATATAAAAATTAGTAAAAAGATATAATAGGCAGGTGTGGGTTCGGTTCCTGTCACAGCCCATCCCAAATATATATTTATCGACGTCGTGAATTGACAAAAATACCCTTGGATGTTAGTTGTGTAATGTGGTTTAAGTGTAGCTTTGGGTTAATATTCTTAAATCCTAATTGTTTGGAACCAATTAGGATTAAGTTATGGTACATTTTGGTGGTTGACCAATCCTAGGCCACACACACACATTCTCTCTCTTCTCTCTCCCGTACCCTCTCATCTCTCTTGGACTCTCACTCTCTCTCTCCTTCAAACTCGTACGGACGTCAACTAAAACCTTAGCAAATGCGACGGATCGAAGTGGAAAATGGCACCATTGTGTTCATAAAGCTCAGACGAACACATCCATACCATTTACAGGTAAGAATTACTTCGAAATCACATGAAAACCTTAACCCCGAATGAGGTACTGTTCATGCAAAAACTTATGGCTTGTTTTTATGGAATTTGAAGCTTATAGGAAGCTTTGTGAGGTCCCTAGGAGGCTAGGGATAATTCGTTTGAGGATTTTGGACGTCGGAAAGTGGAGATCGACACGTTTTACATTTGGCTGGAAAGTCGAGGTAATTTTCGACGTGTTCTCATGAATTTCAATGACCCAAATTGTTATATCGTGTTTCTACTTGTCCTTAGCTTCATTTTGGTTTAAATTTCATAAGTTTTGGTGAAGAAATGAGTGAGAACAAGGGTTTTAAAGTTTTACCCAGTTTTCTGGCGACCGGCGACTCGCCGGAGAAGATGATGGCATATTCCGTCAGTTTGGACGGAATATGCTGACGCTGGCAATCAATTTTAACGAAATCTGTTAGGCTTAACGGAATATTCCCTAACGGTGGTTAGGGAATCCATCAAGTTTGGCTGAGCGTGGGGGCACATTTTGCCGTGCCCTTGCCAGCGCATGGCGGCGTGTGGGAGGTCCAAAATTATTTATAAAAAATATGGGGATGATCCTGAGGTTGTGTAGATCACTGTGGTATATTCATATTCCCATTTTGAGCAATGTATGAGAAGTTATTAGCTAGTTTTGCCTATATGCTTTAAAAATAACGTTTTTATAGTTAATTCGCATATAGGTGAGACTTATCTTGATGACGAGTGTATCCAGGGGTGACTCAGGGGTTACGACCAGCCGATATATCAGTGATTGGGCTTTTGTTTTCAGTATATACTTATATACTTGATATATTTCTCAGAAATGCATTTTAAAGAAAGTATGCTTTGAAATAAAATGTCAAATGCTTTTATATTTTGAATATGCATTCATGGTTGCATATATATATATATATATATATATATATATATATATATATATGTGATATTGTGGATGCATAGGTAAGTTCAGGTAAGTTACGTTTGGTTATGTGAATCATCGATGATGTGATATGTAATTAAATAATGTTGAGCTCATAAAACTGCACCTAGGGTGATTGTGATTTAGCCAGAGATGAGAAGTACATGCCTGTTTATTTACTTCACTTCCCGCATTATATGCTCATATTGGATCCAACTTAAGTGCACAGTCTTGTCGTACATACCTTATTCATGGTTCCAACTCGTAGGTGACTAGCGATTTATCGCCAAGCTATTATGAGAGAATATAGTTGAGCATAATTATATTACACCCAATCTTGTTGTACAGACCCTGTCTAGGGGTTCCGACTTATGTGTAGTATATTGCCATATAGGTCATAGTAGTGACTCTGACTAGATTGAGTTTGAGCTATGAATTCAACCGTGCAGACTATCACAGAAGTTCCGGCTAACATATCATATTTCTATGAAATTATTAATACCTGGATTGTTTACTTTGTTACATTTTGGCATGGCATACATATGAATATGATTATGTGAAGCATGAACTGAATTGATATGATTTCAGATATATATATATATATATATATATATATATATATATATATGCTTATATCTTGATTATGGGAAAATTATACATGTTTTACAGCGAGGGGTTAGTTATGTTGATAAATGAAATGATTTTGTAAAACATTTGTTTTTGCCCACTCACGTTTTCTGTTTTGCACCCCTCCAGGTTTTAAGTAAGCTTGTTGTCGGTGGCTCGAGATCGTCGGCAGTTCTGACCTATTTGAATAATAGTAGGACATTCCTGGTACTGTGTAACTAATACTTGTCCTACTGGACTGCACCTAGACTTTATGCTCTGATTATGAGTGTTCATTGTTGTAACTAACTCCTATCACTTTCTGTTTAGTAGTGCACTCTAGTAATTTGGTTTTTAATTATTCATATATTCTTATCTTTATTGCTTCCACACTGTGCACATGGCTACGTCACTCTCACGTGATGGCCAGTATGCCTTGATTTCGGTCGGGGTGTGTCAGTTCCAATCGGTTTGATTCAGTTTGGTTCCTTTTTTTTCAATTTTTATTCAGTTTGGTATAAATTCGGTTCAGTTCGATTTTTTTATAAAACCTTTTTTTTTTTAATCTGAAAAGTGGTCTAACCTCTAACTTTGCTTCCGGTTTTTCATTTCCGCGAATGTAAAGGAATAAATTAAAGAAGAGAAAGAGAAAGAAGATGCAGGAAGAAACAAAGAGAAAGAATACGCATGGGAGAAAAAAAAAAGGAAGAAAGAAGAGGGTCAAGGTGGGGAGAAAATAATGGTAGAAGGAAGAGGGTTGGATGGGGAGAAAAAAACGGAGGACTTGGATTATAGGTTAATGGTTGGCCTTAAATAAAAGCTTAAAATTTGCATCTAAATTAAAAATTAGGCTTGGAATATAAACACCCAATAGTAAATAAACAAATAAAATTAATTATATTTAATTCAGTTCAGTTTGGTTCCATTTTTGAATCATTGAAACCGAAACCGAACCAATAACTTTTGGTTCGGTTTTCTTAATTCGATTTGGTATTCAGTTTGATATTTTTTGGTTTTTGATTTTCAAACCCACCCCTAATAAGTGGAACCAGGAAACGTGCAACCAAAATAGGGATGGTGGGACCATAAACAAATCGTCCATTCCATTCAAATTGAAAAGAAGATGGTGGTCCCCACCAGTCCATCTTCTTCCTCCCTACCATATACCTCAGTTTTTTCCATATTCATAAAAAATTTAGACTCCGACGTCTTTAAATATAGCCGCCTAGGCCTGCCTAGCCTCCATCTAGCTCTGCCTAGTTCTGCATAATGCCGCCTAGTCCCGCCTAATCTCGCCCAAGTGTCCACCTAATGTGTTTTCCCATTTACCACTGACTAAGAGTTAATCGCGACGGTCGGCCACCATCCAGCCCCAGGTAATTTTGAAGTGGTCGGTGACCCATTTAAGGGAAAGTATTGACTAGGGACTTTGCTCAACGAAAAATTCATCACGCAAAGGTCCATGATTTATTTAAAACCACAGATTCACTCTCCCTTTTCCTCACATACTTTTTCCGAAACTCTAAAGTTCCCCCTGTTTTCTTCTTCCCTAAACCTATCATATCCAATTTTTGTTTTAATTTTCTGTACAATGTCTAATTCCGTTGCTCCTCCAACTAAAGGTTGTGAGGGAAAATGATCTTGTAAAGGTAATACTTAATTTTATATGGATTTAATAGTTTTTTTTTTTTTTTGAAAAAAATTATTGTATGAATTACTTAGTTTGATTATGAAATTTATATTTTTTTCGTAGACAAAAAAACCAAGAGAATATCGGTGGGCCCAAAAGGTGATTGATGGCCGATTTAAACGAATCATCTATGATAATTTCAGAGGATCTAAGACTGAGGCACATGCCATGCTTGGGCACAACATTGGGGTGCTAGTGTAAAACAATTGTTCTACGGAGTGGGCGTCTTGGAAAAAGGTGCTCGAAGAACTGAAGAAGTTTATGTTGGATGACTTATCAGTAAGTGTGAATTAGTAAATTAATAAATAAAAAATTGTTAAACAGTATATTATAATGTTTAATAATTAATTTTTTTTTACATAACCGGGTAATTATATTATTGAAACGAACCCAAATCTGATGAAGTTCATCGATAACATCTTCGAGGGGTTTGCGGAAGTGGAAGTATGACGTCGAGCGATATGACAGTGAAATCCTTTAGGACCAACGCAGTAGAAGTGTTATTTAATTGTTATGGACGAATAATATTCTTTTTCAAGTATGTATTTGTGGACCATATTTTTAAATATTTCTTTAATTTGTATTTGGATTAAATTTTGATTTTTAGTAGTTATTTGGTTACTATAATTTAACAAGTTTTATTATTTTAATAAATATTGAATTTGTTGATGCACAAAATCAGCGAAGACTTTGGTACAACAGAAAGTGTCAGGTTTTGTGACCTTCGCTTGGTTGCTTCGGTCACTAGTGAGGATAAGTACGTAAATAAATAGAGACAGAGAAGCAAACACAGGATGTACGTGGTTCACCCAGATTGGCTACGTCCACGGAGTAGAGGAATTCTTATTAGTAGTGAAGGGCTTACATAAGTACAAAGGATCAAGCTCTCAATTTAGTGAGTTCTTGTGAATGATTTAACACAAATGGCATTTATTGTGGGGGAATGACCCCTATTTATAGAAAAACTTGTAGCTTTGTCACATTGACATGTGTCATGTTATGATTGGTTCTTGATGTCGACACGTGCTGCGCTCTGATTGGCTTCTAATCTTGACACGTGTCGAGTAGTGATTGGCCTCCTGGTCGGAGGGGAACTCTTCTGGGTCCTTGACAGTATAGCGTTGGCCGGTGCTCGGTAGTTTCGGGATTGGTCAAGTATGGTACAAACAGTGCTCCCCTAAGTTCCCGAGTGAGGGAAACTCCTCGGTTGGGGACTTGCAAGATCCAATCCCTTGAGTAATCACGAAACTTCTAAGTACCGAAGTGTGGTCTGATCTTCATCTGCCCTTCTCTGGAAGTACCTTTCCTCCATCCGGGAATGGTGTATTTAGCTGATGTTGACGCACAAGGTAATGTATCAATTTCACTTGAAGCTTAGTTGTAGTTTCGGGCTTAGTCAAGTGTGATACAAACCCTATAGTAGGAGTCCCCCAAGTCGCCGAGCTAGGAGATCTGCCGAAAGAGGTGACAGACAAGGTAAGCAGTCAAACTTCCAAGTAAGCAACCCAGGATCAGAGGTTTGACTTCGGCTTCCGGTTGATTGTTCTCCTTCTCCTTGTCTCTCATTCAACTGCCAGGATAAGGAGAAGCAAATGGATAAGAGATGATATGAGATACTTTTGCTTTTGAAGAAGTAACTTTCCACAGGCTTATTCTTGAACTGTGCTGGAGGGTTTTCTGGTGCCCTTCAGAGTATAAGGCCAACTCAAAAATTTGAGGGTCAAAACAAGTCCATCAAATCTAGAGTACGTTCGACCTTGATGATATGGGATACTTTTGCTGTTGACGGAATAATGAATGTGGTATGGAAAGCTGTCGTGCTGTAGTGATCTGTTTCAGCTCACCGTTGAACCTTCTGCTTCAATCTTTTGCATGGCAGAAGTGGTGTGCAACCTTTGCATTTAAATGGTCCTTCAGAACATTCCTTCATAGTGACTCATCCACGCTTGGCAGCTTCAGTGTAAAGAGCCAATATCTGATCAACTGTCATGAGGTATTTGCCGGTGGAATTCGTGACCTTGACAGCAGTTGAGGATGAGTACTCGAGAGCAATGCTAAGTAAGCAACCAGGCAAAGGCTCCAGGCAGTCAGTTCCAAATTGGAGGTTTGATTTCAGGTTCCGACTGACTGCTCTCTTTCTCCTTGTCCTGCAGGTGTGGACAAGGACAAAGACAAAGATAGGGAGAAAGCATGATATGGGATACTCTTGCTTTCGACCCTGATGATATGAGATACTCTTGTTCTTGGTGTGGCTTATTTGCTGAGGTATTATCGGGGGGAAATAAAGCTGAGTATTTCGAGAGGTTATGTTGAGGGTGCCTTTTCGAATGCGAGAAAGGGTTGAGCATTTTTGCAGGTTTGCCTGTCCGTTGAGGAGGGAGGTCAATGTATATAGGGATTTCCCAATAACAAGTAGTAATGATATTCCTTTACCTTTCTTGGTCACAGCAATGTAGTGGGAGCTGCCAGCTTCACGTGTTTTAATTTTGTCAGAGCACTTTGAAAAAGTGGTATGTGGTATCTGGAAAGCTGATATTACGTGTGAAGATTACAGACAAGCTTTATCTAAGGAAATCTGGCTCTCGAAGTTCTGAGAGTTGTGCCTCTTCGGTTTTCGAACAAGCAATCCCGTCGAGGATCTGACTCTCGAGATTCGGAAAGCGGTGCTACTCCGGTTTTTGAGAAAGTAATTATGTTGGGAGTCTTTTCTCAAATGTGAGTGAAGGTTGGACGTTCTTGCCAACCTGTCTTGCCGCAAAACACAGAGGTCGACACACATAGGGACTTTCCAGTTGTCAAGCAGTGGTGCTGTTCCTTTACCCTTATGGGTAATAGTAGGGTAGCTGGAACTTCGAAATTCTCGTGCCTAAACTTTGTCAGAGATCTTTGACAAAGTTATATGTGGTACCCGAGGAGTTGATGGTGCATATGGAGAGCGGTGATTGAACAGTAAGATTCACGTGCTTTCTACTTCACCAGAAATCTTCGACAGAGTGCCCGTAATTTCCGCAAAGCTGATTGTGCATGTGACAGGTGCTGACGAGGCTGAAAAAGCAGGTGCTTCTTCGATTTCTGAGATCGGCCCTCGTGGTCTCTGAGCAGCCCAGCTTTTGAGAAAGCAAACGCCTCTTCGATTTCTGAGATCGGCCCTCGTGGTCTCTGAGCAGCCCAGCTTTTGAGAAAGCAAACGCCTCTTCGATTTCTGAAGCTCCGTCGAGTGCAGATTTTTATAGAGGCTGACATTAAGTTCCACAACACACTTGAATCTCTACCAGTAGAAGCTCATTTCTTGCACTTCTAAGATCTTGATTTGTTTGACCTCTTCCTTCTTCAACACATTTGAAAATGTCTGGACCCTCCGACCGTCGTTTTGACTTGAACCTTGGAGAAGAGACAGCCACGCCTTCTCCAGACAACATATGGCGCCCATCCTTCATATCCCCTACTGGTCCTCTTACCGTTGGGGATTCTGTGATGAAGAATGATATGACCGCTGCAGTGGTGGCCAGGAACTTTCTCACTCCCAAAGATAATAGACTACTTTCCAAACGGTCTGATGAGTTGGCTGTTAAGGACTCTCTGGCTCTTAGTGTTCAGTGTGCAAGTCATCTGCAGAGTGCAAGCGATCGGTTTGGAAAATGTGTTGGGAAACAAATAGTTTCCTCAATTCCTCAAATGAGTCTACCGTCTCAGGTGTAAGACGACAATACCAATTTAGAGCTCCACTAGAGAGGGTGGAGGGGAAGAGAAGACATCGCTCTTCGTCGGTGTGCATCCGGTATGCCATGGTGGACTCAAAGAGGTTAAGGTGCTCAATCGGGTCCTCTTTTCCAGTATAAAGTTGCAAGCCAAGCTTTTGCTTTGTCTTTGCTTGAAGGGGGGTGTTGAGGATCCTCCTTGTAAGAGGGCCAGGCCTGGGTTGGTTCCAGTCAGGTATTTCAGCCTGACGTTTAGCCTTCAACTTGTTTACTTCCTCAAGAAGTTGTAGGACAAGGGGGTCCTGAGCGGAGTTATGTGTCACTGGAGCTTTCTTTCGTAAATCTCCATCTCCTATTGGAATTAGGAAGGTTTGATCAAGGGCATGTGATTTTTCCCTGGACTCGCTGTACTGGCTTCCAGGGTATGTCTGTCGGAACACCTCTGAGTCCCCTGTACCCTCATGTCTCTCTAGGACTTGTTGCCCCTTCCCCAAATTGGTGGCCGGCTTGGGTCGTGGCAGGGGACCGAGTCTCTCAGAAATCCTTGGGTCATTAATCTTTGAGCTTATATGGATGGAATTCTCTCGATGTTGCTTCAGGAAATCCCGACAATCGCGAAAGACGGCTTTCGATCCTTCTGCCCCTTCAGCAAAGAGGTGTCTCCCTCCACTTCTCATGGTTCGGGTCGAAGCAACTGGGTTAAGAGAAGCCTCATGTTGATTATCAAGTCGAGGGGTAATCTGTTCCCTATCAGGGATATCTATGTCGAATGCATGTGACCCTCCATGTTGGAGGGCACCCAGTTGATGGTTGACTTCCACGGGGGCAACAAGCTCGCGTGTCTGAGCTTGCCTAGCTTCGTGGAGTGTCTCGAAGAGCTTCTCATATTGCTCCTGGAGGACCTCATTCCTCATTGCTATCTTGTTGTTCTGAGCTTCCAACTCATCGACTTTAGCTTGAAGAAGAACTCGTTTTCCTTCATTCTTTCGTTGTTTCGCACTATGTGCAAGGGGGGTGTCATTCTGTGTGCTGTGGCTTCCTTCGCTTCCCATGTTGGAGAGGGATGCCTGGTCAAAAGAAAGTGTACGAATGATAGAAACCAGCTTGACACAGCTGAAGAGAGTAGAAATAAGTGTCGTTTCCCACAGACGGCGCCAAATGTTGATGCACAAAATCAGCGAAGACTTTGGTACAACAGAAAGTGTCAGGTTTTGTGACATTCGCTTGGTTGCTTCGGTCACTAGTGAGGATAAGTACGTAAATAAATAGAGACAGAGAAGCAAACACAGGATGTACGTGGTTCACCCAGATTGGCTACGTCCACGGAGTAGAGGAATTCTTATTAGTAGTGAAGGGCTTACATAAGTACAAAGGATCAAGCTCTCAATTTAGTGAGTTCTTGTGAATGATTTAACACAAATGGCATTTATTGTGGGGGAATGACCCCTATTTATAGAAAAACTTGTAGCTTTGTCACATTGACATGTGTCATGTTATGATTGGTTCTTGATGTCGACACGTGCTGCGCTCTGATTGGCTTCTAATCTTGACACGTGTCGAGTAGTGATTGGCCTCCTGGTCGGAGGGGAACTCTTCTGGGTCCTTGACAGTATAGCGTTGGCCGGTGCTCGGTAGTTTCGGGATTGGTCAAGTATGGTACAAACAGAATTTAAGTATTTGTTTGGAATTTTGAAGTTTATGTAAATAGAGAGTATTCTCTAATTGTTCTTCTATCAAAGTCTAATGAAATCTGGAATAAACTTTGACAGAACAATTGTAGAATACTCTCTGTTTACATAAACTTCAAAATTCCAAACAAATACTTTGTTGATGCACAAAATCAGTGAGGACTTTGGTACAACAGAAAGTGTTAAGTTTGTGACCTTCGCTAGATTGTTTCGGTCACTGGTGTGGATAAGTATGTAAATGGATAGAGACAGGGAATCAAACACAAGATGTACGTGGTTCATCCAGATTGGCTACGTCCACGGAGTAAGGGAGTTCTCATTAATTGTGAAGGGTTTACACAAGTACATAGGTTCAAGGTCTCCTTTTGTGAGTACTAGTGAATGATTTAGTACAAATGACATTAGGAAATATTGTGGGAGAATGATCTCCTTTTATAGAAGAGAGTTTCTAGTTTTGTTCTGACATTGACACGTGTTATGTTGTGATTGGCTTCTGATGTTAACACGTGTCGAGCTATGATTGGCTTCTGATGTCGACACATGTTGCACTGTGATTGGCCTCCTGGTTGGAGGGAAACTTTTCTGGGTCCTGGACGGTATAACGTTGACCGGTGCTCAGTAGTTTCGGGACTGGTCAAGTATGGTACAAACAATGCTCCCCTAAGTTCCCGAGTGAGGGAAGCTCCTCGGTTGGGGACTTGCAAGATCCAAGCCGCTGAGTAATCACAAAACTTCTAAGTACCGAAGTGTGGTATCATTTTCACTTGCCTTATCTGTCTCATAGGTAGATGTGGCATCTTCTCTGGAAGTACTTTTCCTCCATCCAGGGGTGGTATCTTTAACCGGTAGAGATGCACAAAGTAATGTATCAATTTCACTTGAAGCTTACTTGTAGTTTCAGGCTTGGTCAAGCGCGATATAAATCATGTAGTAGAAGTCCCCCAAGTCACCGAGCTAGCAAAAGAGAGTGTACGAATGGTGGAAACCAACTTGACAAAGCTGAAGAGAGTGGGAATAAGTGTTGATTCCCACAGACGGCGCCAAATGTTGATGCACAAAATTAGTGAAGACTTTGGTACAACAGAAAGGGTTAAGTTTGTAACCTTCGCTAGATTGCTCCGGTCACTAGTGTGGATAAGTATGTAAATGGATAGAGACAGGGAAGCAAACACAAGATGTACGTGGTTCACCCAGATTGGCTACGTCTACAGAGTAAGGGAGTTCTCATTAATTGTGAAGGGTTTACACAAGTACATAAGTTCAAGCTCTCATTTTGTGAGTACTAGCGAATGATTTAGTACAAATGACATTAGGAAATATTGTGGGAGAATGATCTCCTTTTATAGAAGAGAGTTTCTAGCTTTGTTCTGACATTGACACGTGTCGTGTTGTGATTGGCTTCTGATGTTGACATGTGTCGCACTATGTTTGGCTTCTGATGTCGACATGTGTTGCACTGTGATTGACCTCCTGGTTGGAGGGAAACTCTTCTGGGTCCTTGACGGTATAACGTTGACAGTTGCTCAGTAGTTTCGGGATTGGTCAAGTATGGTACAAACATACTTAAATTCAAAGTCCTTCGTTGTGCAATTATTTAGGCGAGGTGAAAGTCAATTCATCCCAAGAAGTTCTTTTATACGACTCAATCTTCGTGGCACAAAGGCTGAGAAAAAACGTGGGTAGTCTTGGTGCCCATGTCTGGCTCGACCAACATTATTCCGCCATAACCTTATGTGACGAGAGGATTTGTCGCGCAAAGAGCATTAGTGGGACTAATGTTATATTTGTCGTGGAAATTTGTGACACTATATGTTTTGTGCCACGAAACCTTTGTCGCGCAAATGTTTCGTGTTTATAATCAGATTGCTCAACGGTAGAGGCAGAAACTGCAAAATATTTTGTGGCAGCTGCCTCTACACCGCCTCCCCCATCAGCTTCCAAGGACAAAATAACAGTGAAATAGTTACTCAAGATATCACTTTTTTTTTCATTCATCTTGCAAACTAAAAATTGTCCACGTATCATCTTTTGTTAAAGGAAAGGGCTAAACAAAAATTCCTCTAATAGAAAGTAGATTTTTTTTTCCACTTTGTAGATGTACTTTGAAGTGTTATTAGAATCTGAGATTATTCTCTCTAGAACGTACTTTGCAAAATGTAAAGAACGCTCTACTAAAAAAATTCTATGTGGGACTTTGAAGGGTTAATTCTGAACAATAAATTATTCAATGGAAATAAAACAACAAAAGGAACTCACAAGGGATCTTAGAATTAAAAGTGGAACTTTACAGAGTTAGAAAGATCACAATTTCATACAGCTATAACTTTAGGCTGGAATCACTAGTTACTTGTCACTACACCACTACACCAATATCTTTAGGCTGGAATCACTAGTTACTTGTTACACTTTATGTTTTTAATTATGTCTCGAATGTAGACGTTAACGGAGGCGGAGCCATTCAGGATCGAAAGAAAGTTGGAAGACAAGGGAAATAAGCAGGCTTATTTTTAGCTACTCCTCATGAAACTTCATTTTGATTTCACTTTACTTCTTGTAACTCAAAATACGTCATTTATTCTCTGAAACTTAAAATTCATTTCACTTTGAATTGTGAACTCTCTTTTCTCCTTGAAACTTATGGGTTGCCTCCTAAAACATACGTAGGCCCAACACCTAATAAGATTATAACATGTGTGTAATAATTTGATAATAAATCTCTATTATGCATTAACATTAACAATAAGAGAATATTAAGTTTAAAATAAATTGAAGAAATGAAAAAAAATATTGATTAGTGTGGCTTACCCAAATTAAAATCACATAAGAAGTTAACAGATTTTAGGTAATGTGGAGCAAATTTTGAGTTTTATAGAGACGATTTTCAAGTTTCAAGAGGCAAAATGAGATCAAAATCGAGTTCCAAGGGGCAAAGTGGAGCGAACTATATATAGGTTTTAGAGAGTAAAGTGACAATTTTTGAGTTGCAAGAAGCAAATGAGATTAAAATCAAATTCCAGGAGGCATAGCTAAAAATAAGCCAAATAATAATCCCTCCGAATAAAAGTTGTGATCAGCAAAGTTGCCAATGGTTTTTTCTTGTTGCTAAAAAAAAATAATCCCTTCGAATATTGCTAAAATATAGTACATTCCCAAACCAACGGCGAATGAACGAAAGGTTAGTAATCCGAGCCAACAGCAAATTAATGAACAAGAATTAGTACAATCTGCACCGAGTTTAATATGAGACCTTATATTACTTCGCCAAGCCTGTAACCAACTTGATAGTATTTAATTAGCAGACATATTAGTGAAGAATGTTGAAAAACAACTCGCTCCGGTTGTTTGATTAGCTGATTTGAGTTATGATTCTCTGCAACAGGGTAAAGATTTAGGGTTTTGGGTAAAGATGTTATTACGTGACACAAGATGCATAGTTGTAGACACCAAAACAACAGCCGGATGAACGAAAATTAGTATATTCTCCACCCACTTTAACACGAGACCGTAGATTAGTTCACCGAACGTGTAATTTCATGATTGTAGACAACGAAACAACTAATATCATTAGTGAAGAACGTTTGAGAAACAAGTTGCTTGCCATGATTTGAGTTTCGATTCAATGCCATGGGGTGAAGATTTTGTTATGTGACACTCGACATGCAAACATGCTTTGATTCTGGTTCAAATTGATGTTAATTATGTGTTTCCTACTATTTTGGAGGGTTGGTCTGGTTTTTTTTTTCTCCACCATTGCTTTTGTTTCTGCTAGCTGTACTTACTGTCTGTGGAAAGAAAATCCTATGCCTAGCTACACTTGCATGTTGCAGTAGCCTTTAAAAACAAGCATCTAAAGTAAAATGCTCACTGTTATAAAAATCTCCGTCTAGCACCGCCTAGGCTGATCACCGCCCCGATTAATCCCTAAGCATTTGACAATTAAAAAAGGACGCCTAAGCAATCTAAAGTAAAATGCTCACTGTTTTTTAAAAATATCCGCCTAGGCTGGTCACTGCCCCAATTAATCCTTAGGTGTTTCACAATTAAGAAAATGCCGCTTAGACCTGCTTAGGCGCCCGTCTAGACCCGCCTAGGCACCAACCTAGGTCACGAGTCTCACTTAAACAAAAATTAGATAACTTATAATTTGCATTTTATTTTTTCAATATATTTTAAAATACTTGTTGAATACTTGGATGAACACTCATTATATGCTTGGTCCAATGTTTTCTATATGTTATAATACTTTATAATCTATATGTCATTCTATTTTGCAATTTATGTATCCCCATACAATTATGTATTTTTTTAACTATAAGCAAACACTTATTTATAAGATATATAATATATTTGTTTAAATCTGTCTAGTCCACCTAAGCTCCCACCTAGCCACCTAGGCGCTAGGCCCCATTCCGACACGACTAACGTTTAGCGTCTTTTAAAACCTCAAAGATTTGAGAACAAAATTAAAGAATGAATTAGCTACAAAAGTAAAATGATGTACAATAATTTGTGCGGAGGAAGCCACAACCCCTAATCGTGGAACTGTTAGATTCCAAATAGTTATAGGCACTTAACTTTGAATCAGTATATTGCCAGAAAAGTAACTTAGTAAATTGCTTGCATTACGAAGCTAGAGTCCGGTTCTCGTCTTTCCTAACCCTAAGATATTTAGAAAATTTAGAGAACTCTTCATGCATGCGCCCGTTGTACGCTATAATTTTTTAAAGCAATAGGCCTTGAGGAGACAGCTGCTTTATAATACATCTGAAATTTGGTTAAGAATATCATGTGAATCACGTTGAAGGTTAAAATTTAGGGAAATTTAACGAAAAGCACTCGGTACTGTTCACTTTAACGAAAAACCACATTTTAACACTAAAAAGTCAATCCTGGTACTATTCACTTTATCCTTTATTTTGTCATTATCATTAAAACTCAAAGTTTTCAAACCCTTTTTATTAGTTTTCCTTAAAATCTAAGGGACTCCATGTGCTCGTTAAATTTTTCTTAACTTGCAAATTTGCAATTATACAATTAAATCATGAACATCAAGCTCAACAACAAAGTTGTTGTACGAAGCCACATGCTGGTTTGGTATTGCTGTGTTTTGAAAAAAAAATTATTTATGTTGTTCTGTGAGAATAAGCTCATTTTTGCTGCTTCACATTTTCAGCTTTTTTTCATCCAAAATTATGAAAATAAGCTGTTTTTAAGTGTTTACCAAACACCTTTTTGAGCTCATCTTTATTTTATACTCACTTTTTATAAAAGCACTTCAATACCAAACTAGTACTATAAAGACTTGTTATTGAGTTGTTACATATATAATGCAAATAAAAAAGCAACCTGAAATTTATTTTAAGGAAAACTAATGAAAATGGATTGAAAACTTTGAGTTTTAACGATAATAACAAAATAAAAGGTAAAGTGAATAATATCAGGATTGACTTTTTAGTGTAAAAATGTGATTTTTCGTTAAAGTAAACAGTACCGGAAACTTTTCGTTGAAGTTCCTTTTATTTTAAACCACAAATGATTGATCGCAGACATGGAAAAGAAATGATGGAAGCAACATAATTCAGTGTCTGGTGGTACGAAATTGTATAATTCAGTGTTTGGTGGTACGAAATTGTTCAAAATTCTGGGAAATATCTGATTGTTTCTGGAAGTGCCAAAAACGTTTTATGACAACCAAAAACACTTACATTATTTGTCAAAAAATTAAAAATTGTTTCGTAGTAAAAATGTGCTTTTTCAGAAAGCATTTGGATGTCTACTAAAATAACTTTTGGCAGAAATGTTCATGAGGATAAGTGCTTCTTGTAGAAACAATCATGCTGAAACTTCTGATTATTTCATCTCTCTTCTACTGTGTTTTAAAAAAATATATACACCAGAAAACTTCGACACGGATTTTACCTCTCAGTAACAACTTCAGCTAGCTCATGCTGCTTATAATTATGTTTATGGCAATATGCTACTGGAGTAATGAAGAATGGTACAATATATATGAAAAGTATTCTAAAGTTTTCACATATATTAAATTTTCTATGAAACTGATCAATAGCCATTAGTATTCTACTTAAAATTTTTGAAAACCAAGATGGAAGAATAAAACAAATAGGCACAATAATAGTTGTATAAACTATGTACTTGCGATATATTACACAAAATGCAACAGAAACAAATACTACTACATGTATTATTGTGATTCACAAACCAAATACAACTCGTTAATTTGAATAAATTAACTTACATATTATATAGTATACTAAGTAATGCAGGCGTGCATAGTTTTTTTTTGTTTTCTATTTAGGCCTTTCCAGCTGGGTTTACAGTTAAGGTTTGGCAATCATATTCTGAGACAATGTTCTTGTGGATTCTGTCTATGAAAGCAGCAGCTTTGTTGTCAATTCCGGGCTCAGCCACCCACCGACCTCTGTCCTCCTCGCTCGGCCAAACCCTCCTTGCACTCAAGTAGGAATCCTCCATCATGTCGTCCCCTCTGCGATTGTGTGGCCTCCTCGATTTGAACATACTGAAGAATGAGAAGGCGGATTTCTTCTGCCTGTTGCCTGCCATAAATCTTTTTTGACACGAAAAAGGAACAAAACACAAAGGTTTAAGTGAGATGAAGATAGTTCAAATAATGAGTTTTTGTACTCTCTTTGGTTTGTAGTGACTATTAGGAGGCTGTTGTGTATTTATAGCAGGAGGTGATCCTTGTGGGTGGAGAAAAAAGGTAAATAAGACCAGAGGAAAAAAAAAGGTAAAAAGCATATTTTCTATGGTCCTCTACTTTCTCAATTGACCAAAACAGACTCAGAATTATTGTCGCTTTCTTCTTCTAAGAACTGCTACGTAAACTCCATATATGGCTCCCCAATGCACTTGTGTTTAAATCCTCCTTTTCATTAAAAGAAAAAGAAATACCGTCATTGAAATTTGCATTAAAATTTACAGATAAATATTTTGAATAATGATATTGCACCTAAATTTCATGGTTATTTTTTCGAGTAATGCTGGAGAGAATAAATTTAGAGACTAAAATTGTAAACTAAATGATGTGTCATCAATAGAAATGCATGTCTATCAATGCTTAAATAATAAATCAACCATCAACTTACATGTCCTTTAGTTTCCAAATTTTAGTCTCCAAATTTAGTCTCCCTAGCATTACTCTATTTTTTCCACATTTTTCATCGTCCAAATCATTTAATTACCAATTATAAGCAGCCAAATCTTACCCGATCTGGGGAAGTGGCCTAGCTTCTTTGCTCCGAGATGTATATTTTTATTTGATTAGCTGTGGACTGTACATTTCACGGCGTATTTAATTAACAGATACCACAAGCATATGATCCTCTCACCAGAACAATAAAATTGGCATGTTAAATGGGGTTTTGTTTAAGAAGAAAGTTATTATTTGGCCTTCACCTTTATGGAATAATAAATACAGGAAACTTAATAAAGATGTAGAAGAATGCACAGGGTATAACAATAAAAAAGTTCCCCCCCCCCCCTTCTCTTTTTTATTTTGTAAAAGCGATAAAGTATTTCGTTACCAAAAAAAACAAATACAAGAGGTGTCAAATGGGTACGTATACTTTAATAACCAATTTCATGATCTGAGATGATTTGCCCAGATCATCAAAGATTTTAAACCCCCTATACGTTTACCACAAGAACTAAATGAACGTCGGAGCAAATTTGTCCCAAAAGGCAATAAACACGACAAACCTACTGACAAGACCCTTACAAAGACCATCGCAAATTGAGTAAGATTATCTCCTCTTTTTTTTCTCTTTTTTTTCCTTCCATTCTATTTGAACGATCATGATTAAGAAATGTCAACATCTTATATTAATTTTTTTATAAAAAGAGAAAGACAAAATAGAAAATATGAAAATAACGGATGGAAGGGATGAAAAAAGAAAATAAGAGAATCCTAGTTCATTGCAAACATCGTGATCACCACAGATTGCCTAACCGACACAAACCCAAACTAGTGGTACAAAGGCGAAACATAAAAACTAAACTAAAAAACCAAGCTAAAGTCGATGATTTGTGGACGAGACCATCGGTACTTATTTTCGTGGGCAGCAGCAGGGGAACGTGGGTTGCCAATTTTAACAAAGACAACGCACAAGAAGAAGGGGTGGGTCGCAAATTTAATTTAGATTTGATAATCAAAGTTTGTTTCCCTCCCTTTTTTTTTCTTACAGATAAATAATAGTTTGACACGTGTAATTTTTTTTTTTTTTTTTTTTTTGCTGGTTTTATAAATCACTTTAATATCTATGTCAGTCTGTGAATTGCAGATAAAAATGAATGACAACAATCTTGTGATCATAGCAATCAAATAGTTTGCACAGTGCACAGAAGTTTCTATTTTTGTAGCAGAGTATGCAAGCTGTCTAACATTTTGGTATCTGAGATTCTTACTTATAAAAGCCAGAGTTTGGCGTCCTCCACCAACGTATACTATATTATTAAAGCACAGAAGCCCTTTATTCCATGCAGCTGCTTCTTTAGCATGCTTCTCAAGTCATTAAAATTGTAATGGTTTCTTTGCAAGCTGTAATCACTTTGGTTGATAAAGTTGACACAATTTTAACTCTTTATATGGAGAGAATGATGCTTGATTTTCGAAGTGCCAAATTGTTTGATTATCGATGTTGATTGTTAAGTTATTACATTGTCGACACGTTGGTTAATTCTTGATTAATTAAGCAAACAAAATAGTTGATTTGGCAAATATATGAACGGCGCAGCACACAAGTTAGGCAGGATACGCTAGAAATTTACGATTACTTGCTTGTTAGACTAATCCTAGAGAGTAGAAATAGAACAAAGTTCTCTTATATTTTCAGAGTATCTTGATTCTTTCATTCACTTGAATAATTTTTATTTCAGTCGAGTACTTTTACATTATGTTTGAATGAAGAAATTTAAGATTACTAAGGAATTTAAAATGATGGAAATTGAAATGACGATATTTTATTTTCTAGAATTTTTTAATTTTCTTGTTTGGTTAACCTAATAGAACAATGAAATTGAATACAGAATTTGTTATTTTTAAACTCTCAATCATATAAATTTGGAAATGACACCTATTTACATTGAATTTAAACTTGGAATTGGAGGTCCCAAATTCCAAGTTTTTTTTCCACGTGGAAATTCTAAATTTCTATGTTTATGAATCTAAACAAGGGAATTTGTGCATGTCAATTTATAAATTTTAACAACCAAATTCCAAGTTTATTTCCCTCATCCAAACATAGTGTTAATGACTAATTGAATTCTTTCTAATATATATAGGATTAGGATCCGGTGATACATTATTTTGACACACATTTTGTGGGACCTACTTCATAGCTTATTTCAACAATCCAAGTCTATCTTTTATATCTTACCTCAAAGATTACATCTACCAAAAATCACCGAAACCGAAGTCATATGACCATTGTGTTATATTTATTGTTTATTTGCATAACTGTGTTCGTCTATTTTTTCTATTACGAATGAATGTCTTATTGACTTTGAATTTGTCTAATTTTTTATAAGGATAGTCTATGAATGATGTACTAAAATATAGACGGTTTAGATGATTGAAATACGTTACGAAGCGAACTCTACAAGACCACAAAATGTGTATCAAAAGCTCTGTGTATATATATGTAAAGATAAATTGCAAGGAGAAGCCCCTAGGGCTAACACCAGCTAATGTGCTAATGATTTGGTTTGTTACAACTTTTCTTAGCTAAGTGACAACTTTTCTCGTTCATCACAGCCATAGCCCTTTTTTGATATAAATATTGGGGTTTCTAAGTTTGACAAAATCTTGTAAGTACTCAGTTTTGTTTATTTGTATTTTATTTTTGATAAACAATATGATCTACACTAAAGGTGATGGGAAGTGGGTTAAGCCTCAATGAGCGAGCAATAATTTGGTTCAAATTCGCTTTTATCAAGAATCGAACTTGAAACCTCTCACTTACCAGTGAAGAGGAATATCGTTATACCGTTGTACTAAATGACTTGTTTATTGGTATTTTGAATAAGTGGAATTAATTTGATCTCACGCCTCTTTTCATCTCCATTATCTCCATTATTGGATTGAAAGGGATAACTTATTATAGTAAACTCATGTTAAAGAAAGAAACGAAAAAATATATATATCTAATTTGAAAGTTGAAGATGAATTATGAAAGAAAATAATTCATTCTAATTCTCATCCAATACCCTTTGAAATGAAAAACCATCCATCTACCTTCAATATGTCCTCTAAATTAATGGATTATCCATTTAAATTCAATCCTATGGAGCTTGTTGATAGATTAAATTGGAGCAATCAAATGAAGAAGAAAGTCTTTGGTCCGGAAATGAAAGGTTAGGTTTGGGTGAAATGATTTTGTATGAGATCGTAAGAGTGAGGTGGTCTGTGCATGAGGATGCCGGAATTTCTCCTTAAAGGAAAGTGTTATTCATACACTAGTTTTTCATCTTTCACACACTCTTATTAATTTTTTGTCATTGATTTTCTTGAATTTATTTGATCCGACATCCAAAAATTGAGAAGGGTGTGTAAAAAGTAAAAATTAGTGTGTGGATAACAGTATTCTATAAATAAATAATAATAATAATAATAAAAAACCCCCTGTCACAAAAGTCTGCGTGGGCTCTTACTAAAACCCAACTACTAAATCAACAGACAGTTCAGCCCATTGGGTTGACCCAACTTAGTTGGGCTATCTAACCCCAATCTCACTAATTATAATTACTTGTTTGTTAAACCAAATCGAAGAGGGTCAGAAAACAGAGCCGGTTCAAGATCCGGAGAGCATCTTTGGTTCTTTCATTCGCCAGCAATTTTTGCTTTCTGCGTCAATCCAGGTACTCTATGCCTACTTGAATTGTTCATATCTGCTAATGATTTGATTTGTTTCTTTTTTGTCGAAATTTATTTGATTTGTTAACTAATTGCCTACTTTGTTCGTTCATCCGGCTTTTTGTTTTTTTATATATTTAATTTGGAGTTTCATCTTTTATTGTGATTTGAACTATTCGAAATTATTTACCTTTGCCAGATTTTTGAATTGGGGTTTCGACCAATTTGTAGAAAGCACTCGCTTTTGTGTATTGTTTCTTCAATTTTGGCTTTCATTTTCGTCTTTCTGAGATGATAGAGACTCTTTTGCTTTCTTGGAATTTGATTTTTCTGAAATTTATTTCCCCGAATTGGTAAGAAACTTATGGGATTTACTGAAATTACCCAATTACCAGTTGTTTTTGTTTTAGTGTAGTTGGTAATGCTTTGTGAGCCTATGGTATATTGAAAATATGGGGTAATGTTTGAATTTTGTTGGCAATTTTGTATTTGTTAGAGTTATGTTTGTTGCTAGGGAAAGGTAAGATCAGATCAGAAAGTTCGATTTGTATATAGAATCTTAAAAATCTTCATTGCCTGAACTTATTGAGATAAATTTTAGTTTCTGCTCTTACCGGCTCAATCTAAGTGTTGCAATCCAACTTTAAGTAAGAAGAAAGAGCTTTACCTTTTAATGTTTATATATATAGACAAAAGGCTATTGTTAAGAGATCTTTTCGGTTACAATTGTGGGTCAACACGATGAATTGGTGTTTGGTGCTTTCTTTCGTTATGCAGTTTTGATGTTAGAATCTTTCATATAAGTTCACCCAGCGCCTTGAAATTGTACGTTAACATTTTTGTTGGTTCATGATTGCTTAGGTAAACATCATGGCCTACCGGTATAACGGTAGACAGGAAACAGGCACCCGAGGCAACCCGCAACATCAGAAAGAGCAGGTAACTAATTGATTTCTGGGATCTTTATTTGTATATATGTTGGATCCTAGCTCCTTCACTTTGGAACTCTAAAGTGGTTTCTGAGTTTTAAGGTTCTTGAATAACTACATGCGGTTCCTCATAAATGTCGTTGTTTTAATTTTAGTTTACTTTAATGCATACATGCCAATTTTGCATTGATATTATTATGTGTTTGCCAATGAGTCTGTATGTTTGTAATTCCCGCTTTATTATGGTGTATGATTAGACCTTTATGGTACAGGCATATCAGAGTTCACTAGTTGATGATCTAGCAGACGAATTTCGATTGCCGATTAATCAAAGGCCCACAGAAAATGTTGATCTGGAGAATGTGGAACAAGCATCATTGGACACACACATAGCATCATCTAATGTTGGTTTTAGGCTTCTCCAAAAGATGGGGTGGAAAGGGAAGGGGCTTGGGAAGGATGAGCAAGGTTGGTTACTAGTGAAATATTTATGATTGTTTAATACTCATGTTCTGTGGTAGCTATTAATTATTTGTAGAGTAAGTGGCCACCTCTTTTAATTTTAATCAATAAATTCTTTGACAATTTGTTTCAGTGCCTTCAAATTATATGACACTACATATATATATATATATTTTTTTTTTTTATGTTATTTATTCTTTATTGGTGCGTTCCATGTGCAGGAATTACTGAGCCAATAAAATCTGGGATTAGAGACCCAAAATTAGGAGTTGGAAAACAAGAGGAAGATGATTATTATACAGCAGAAGAAAATATCCAGAGAAGAAAACTCGATGTGGAATTAGAAGAGACCGAGGAAAGTGCAAAGAAGCGGGAGGTAGGTCTTTGATCTTGGTTGCTATAAGTGTTAAGTTATAGATAGTATTGAGGTTGATGCTTTACTTTTTCTGAAACCTAAACTTAATAGCAGAAGGCAGCATATAGCATATATGCGTGTCTTTTGACGGGAATAGGACCATCAACTTTCGAAGGTCTTGAGAATTTCCTGCAGTTTTTATTACCTGGTGGCTTCTACTGCCTGCTTCGTGCCCATTATGAAAATCCAGGTATTAGCAGAACGTGAGCAGAAAATCCAAACCGAGGTGAAAGAAATACGCAAGGTGTTCTACTGTGAACTCTGCAGCAAACAATACAAGTTGGCCGTGGAATTTGAAGCTCACTTAAGCTCATATGATCACAATCACAGAAAGGTAAATGACTGTGTTAATCTACATTTCTTTGACTTAATTGTGTTTGTGGGGGGTGTTTTCCAATATGGTCTGAATTCGCAAAACCCTTAAATGAGTGTTGCAGCGTTTTAAAGAAATGAAAGAAATGCACGGTTCCAGTAGTCGGGATGATCGCCAAAAACGAGAGCAACAGCGTCAGGAGAAGGAAATGGCAAAGTTTGTTCAGATGTATACACTTATTTTCCCTTCCCTGATTCATACATGATTCATTTGCTATCTGTATCCTTATAACCTCATTTTTGTAACATGTCTTTCTCTGTCTTCTTCCATTCCATGCAGTGCGGATGCTCGTAAGCAGCAGCAGCAGTTACAACAGCAACAAGAAGAATCTGGGCCTGCCCCAGTTTCCACTGAACTGAAAAGTGCTACTACACTTGCAGATCAGGATCAACGGAAGGCTTTGAAATTTGGGTTTTCTTCTAAAGGTGCAACCTCTAAGTCTAAGGTACGCGTATTGACTCTAACTGTTCATGTTAAAGATGAGTTTAATTAAATAGGAAGGTGATTTATGGTGGTGCATATGCCATACAACTTTTTTACGTGTGCAAATATTTTATCTATGAAGCATGGATATGTAGACTGAGAAATCTTGTGTTTCATGTTCTCTAATGACTTGCTGATTATCTTTGTTCTCTCTGTCGAAGTGTATCTGGTTTGTCTACATGATACCTTTTCTTCTTAATTATTTCAAATATGTATAATATTACGCTTGACATATCTTTTGTTTGCTTTCATTGCTTGGTTCCAAGACTTAAAACTTTTACTGCCACCGTGAACGCTTTTCTTTCTAATCTATTAGACCGGGAACTCTGCATATTACACTCTGAACTTTGACAAAACAATTATATTGTCCCCATTTTATCGCACGGCAATTTGATTCTAGCATTTGTTATCAAGGCAATCAGCTCTAGTTGATAAAAATTATGTCCTCTTAACATATTGGTACTATTCTCCCATTTTACAGATCTCGTTTGGTGGTGCTGCAAAGAAGCCAAAAGTCGGCGTGGCCTCAGTATTCGGCAATGATAGCGATGAAGAATAGTGCGACAGTACTGGCCATCAGCTCTGTTGTACCTTATCAAGCTTCCATGGCCTCCGTATGTAGTTTTATGTGACCTACGACACCAGTTATACGCAATTGCGTTGCATGAGATGTAAGATCATTTTTATCGTTTTACCAATCGGAGTTATAAACATCGATGCACATGAACGATTGGTTTTGTAACAAACTATTGTTTGTGAAGACATCAGTTAGCTCCTCTTGTTTAAAATTATGCAGGGGCAAAATTATCGAATCAAAGCGTAAATATATCGAATCAAAGCGAAAAAAAAGGATTCATGATACAATACATACATAAGTTGATAAAGCATAGGAGTCGGAATTTTATGAAAGTTTCTGAAGCTAGCAAGATACGCAGAACCAGAATGGTAGGGCTGTTAAGCAGCTTCGGCAAATATAACTCGAAGGTTACCAAAGTCGAACACCGTGTGGTACGGCCCCATGAGTACGTTTCCGAAATCCTGCAGGCACAAAGTGTCAGCTAAGTGTTGTGCCTTGGCCTGTTCGTCAGTGTGGAAACGAGATTCAGATTACAACCTCACCAAAATCACACTCAGTTGAACAGAATAAAATACAAGAAATAAAGACACCGAGAAATTTACGAGATTCGGCAAAAACCTGCATACGTCCTCCGAGAGATATTGCTCTTCACTATGAGAATAACTAGTACAAGATACACTTGAGTTAAATCGACATAACCCAAACCCCAATCCCTTGTACCCTCACAGAATTTTACTAAGAGACTCACTCTCCCCAAGAGTTTCTCACTCTCACTCTATATTTTTCTCTCCTTTGTGTTCTCCTTCGGATGCTCTCTCTCACACTCTCTCCACTTCGGCTCTTTGCAGTTAAATGGAGAAGAAAAATGAATCAACCTCTCCTTTTTTGCACAGACATAATGATGATGCATCATGCTCCCTTTGCCTTTTACTCAAAACCCAAAGCCACTCACGTGGAATGCAAATGGGAAATCAAGAAAAAAGGCCAAAACAAAAGAATCCCATGAAACATCATCATTGTCTTCCACTATTAGCCGAAATGAGATATGGACACATTTGGTCACTACTCCGAAAGCATAACACACAAAGTCACTTAATTGTTAACAGCTCAAAATATGAGCCAATCACAACAATCTCCACCTTGGCGAATATACTGTGCAAAAATCCTTGCACCCATCACCAAAGTCCATTGGCCTTACGTACCAGCATACACACCCTGAATCAACCTCTTTGGTCCTGTTCCGATTCAGTCACTGCCAATGCATGTGCAGCTGCTGCAAGCTAAAAATCACCATTTAGCTTCAGACGGGATCTCTACACATCATTGTCTCCTCCAGCAGGTTTTTCCCCTTCTTTATTGTCTGCAACCTGGAAACTTGTCAGTGCACCCATTTCCAGCAACACCCTTCGAGCCAGACAAATATTCCTCACACTTCTCCTCCTTCAGGACCATCTCATCACCTGTGAATCTCATAGCTCCACCTGCTGCAAAACCCCTGCAACACTTGAGACTAAACATCACCAGGAGAAGTGTTGCTTCGAGTACCTAGAGGGCAAACTCGAAGTCTTCCGCCACAAAATTGCTACAACCCAGACCAAGATCATCCTTTCTTTTTCTCAAAGGACAATTTTTCTTTTTATGCCTGAATTCTTTGCAGTCGTAGCATTGTAGACCCTTGCCTCCGGAACCGGATCTGAACTTGTTGTCTCTCTCAGATCCTCCCCCCAATTTTCTTCCACGATTCCAACCTTGAACAGCTAAAGCAGTCGCGTGCCCACCATCAACAATGGTCTTCTTCTTTTGTGTATCATAAGACACCAAAGAAGCATGCACTTGCACCAAACTTACTGTATCTTTTCCATGCAATAAGGTTGTCACAAGATTTTCATACGAATCTGGAAGTGAGGTAAGAAGTAAGAGAGCTTTGTCTTCTTCCTCAACCTTAACATCAACTTTCCGCAATTGATCCAAGTATCCGTTGAACACATTCATGTGGTCCATGAGATTCCCGCCTTCATCCATCTTTAGCTTGTACAGTTTCCGCTTCAGATGTAACTTGTTGGTCAAACTCTTAGCAATATAGAGTTTTTCCAACTTCTCCCAGAGTGCAGGCGCAGAATCTTCATCCATAACATTATTGATAATGTTGTCAGCTATACAGTGTCGAATTGTGCTAACACAACGCGACTCCAGCTCCTCCCACTGGTCATCTGTCATTTCTTTAGGCTTCCCATCTTTTCCCTTCAAAGCTCTAGCCAAGCCTTGTTGAGTCAAGACATCCTTTACTCTTATCTGCCAGAGAGTAAAATTGCCTTTCCCATTAAACTTCTCAACTGAAAAATGACATGTTTGTAGTCATCATGGTGAATAACAAATCTGAACCGTCAATGAACCAAAGCTTCCAACAAATCTCTGATACCAATTGTTGTGCCTTGGCCCGTTCGTCAGTGCGGAAACGAGATTCAGATTACAACGTCATCAAAATCACACTCAGTTGAACAGAATAAAATACAAGAAATAAAGACACCGAGAAATTTACGAGGTTCAGCAAAAACCTGCCTACGTCCTCCGAGAGATATTGCTCTTCACTATGAGAATAACTAGTACAAGATACACTTGAGTTAAATCGACATAACCCAAACCCCAATCCCTTGTACCCTCATAGAATTTTACTAAGAGACTCACTCTCCCCAAGAGTTTCTCACTCTCACTCTATATTTTTCTCTCCTTTGTGTTCTCCTTCGGATGCTCTCTCTCACACTCTCTCCACTTCAGCTCTTTGCAGTTAAATGGAGAAGAAAAATGAATCAACCTCTCATTTTTTGCACAGACATAATGATGATGCATCATGCTCCCTTTGCCTTTTACTCAAAACCCAAAGCCACTCACGTGGCATGCAAATGGGAAATCAAGAAAAAAGGCCAAAACAAAAGAATCCCATGAAACATCATCATTGTCTTCCACTATTAGCCGAAATGAGATATGGACACATTTGGTCACTACTCCGAAAGCATAACACACAAAGTCACTTAATTGTTAACAGCTCAAAATATGAGCCAATCACAACACTAAGAACCTAAACCTTAATGAAAATGCCGCTTAATCTGGATAATTGGTAAAGGTTTATGATAATGTACCATATAATGGACAACGATATATTTTTACATTAAGGGAAGGGGGTTCGGTTAAGCTACACAATGAACAATCTAATTTTGTATCGAATTCGCTATCTACGAGATTCAAACCTAAAACCTCTCACTTACAAGTGAAGAGAAATACCACTAAACCGTAGTAATGAATGACACCTGGTCCGGAGTTATGTTGTAGAGTTAAAACCAATAATTTGTTCTTGGAAAACAGCTCCGGTTCGTGATTATGTTACTGATGCAAGAAAGCATTAGCCACGAGAGGAAAATCTGTAGGATTGTCAAAATCTAACCTGGTCCAGAGTGAGAACGAAAAGTTTATCTCCGATGGGCTCGAAAGGCTATTGCAGTTGACTATCGATTCTCCTGCTGGACTTGGGGGGCTCTCACAGAGCTGTTAAAATTGACACAAACATGGGAGGACGGACCATGGATTAAGTACACTGTCACGGTGGGTGTCTTGGTTTATAACAAAATGTCATGTGGTATGAAACTAATGTGTGATATTGTATTATTGGATTAGAACACTATCGTGTTAGTGTACGCAATACATTTAAATTGCTCTGCAGAAATGATGAACAATGAAATTGACATGCCAAATGGTATCTAATCATCTCCAAACTATATCTTATAACTTAGGTGGTATACTTAGACCATGTATCTAAACATAACGAAGTTGGCTAGAACATCATACTTAGAGATGACAACGGTTCGGTTTAGGGATGGAAATGCTATATCCATCCTCATAATCACGAAAATTAATCATATCTATAACTGCAAATTAACCATCGGATATTATCCATAATCATACCCACCGGGTAATGGATTCCCCATCGGTTAACGGGTATATCTATATTTGTCAATACAAAAAATATATTCGTTTAGTTAAGACATTATAAGTTAATAGATATTAATTTCGTCATTAAATATTTGATGTATAAAATGATCCAATGAATGTATCTTTTTTAGTATAAAAATTAAAACACTGATGATGTTGGCTTGTCTTTGATATCTCACATAAGAACCATTGAGTTCACATTGATTTTGATTCAAAACTTTACTTTCCTACAAAATGCAACTTTTATATTCTCAAAGTAATGGCTCGGTGAATAATGGATATACAAATACATACATATATATTATACTATTATATTATATATATAAATTATATTATTAGGAAAACTAATGAAAAGGGTTTGAAAACTTTGAGTTTTAATGATAAGGACAAAATAAAGGGTAAAGTGAATAGTATCAGGATTGACTTTTTAGTGTAAAAATGTGGTTTTTCGTTAAAGTGAATAGTACCGGGTGCTTTTCGTTAAAGTTCCCATTATTATTTACTAATCGGATCGGATTCAGTTATGGATACGATTTGGAGACCTCTATAATCATATCCAAAACCATAACTGAATAATATAAACGGTTTTTCCCCATATCCAGAATATACCCAAACTTCCATACCCAAATCTATTCCATTCGGACAGTAATCCACGGTTATCGATTTTAACAGTTAGAATTGCCATCCCTATTTGTACTCAAAGTTCAAACTTTTTTTTTTCTTTTCCGAGATTGAACCATAATATCCCAGTTAAAAAAATGAAAAAAGGAAAGACAAATGAAAGAAAAGTACACTCCCCTCCCGGCCTAAGCCACTTCAAGCTGAGCCCATTTCCCAGCCCGGCCATGGCAGCACATCCATAAAGTGTGGACCTTCACACGCAGCCTCCTCTTCAGTTCTTCCTTTTTTTTGGTTTTTCGTCTCTCACATTCAGTACCAGACCGAGAGTCCCCCACTTTGTCGATCAATCTTCAGCCTTGTCTTCCTCCCGAAGGTCCAAAAAGGTAATTCCCTACACCACCTTCGCTGTAATGTCATCGGATTTGTGTTGTGTCAGTGTTATACAAGCTTTTTCCTAAACTGCCATGTGGGAAAGAGCGCACAGAAGGTGTTCGACAAATTGCCGCAATGAGATAATTTTTCAATTAGAGCGTACATTTGTTATATAGTTTAAAATTTTCAGATTATACTTAATTGGGTTAAACCCTTTTGTGCTTGTGACTGATGGGTATGCATAAAGTTAGAAGCTTTGTGTAATATACAAGTGGTTGAATTAAGATGGTATTTGTTATGGTTGCATTTAATTTGACCCTTTAGCTTACTTTTAATTTGTTTTTGAATTAGGCTGTTACAATTTTCAGTGGGTTAAGGCCAATAGCATTACTAGGTGTGAGAAAGAAGCTCTGAATTGTAGCAGAAAGTTGTAGAACCGATGGCGTTGAGGCAGGTTTTAGGGTTCTCGGATGGCGAGTTGATGAGGTCGGATTGCAAACCTTGTTCCAGATTGATGAGACAGACTGCCGGTATTTTCACTGTTGGCGGATCATTGGGATTCTGGATCCTTTGCCGATTGCATTACGGTTTGTTCTATCAACACGCTTTCTCTATTCAACTCAATGTTATGTGCTTGATCATAATAATCCGATGCCAATTTTAAGCCTTAGACAAACTTGCTTTTTCGGATGGTTTTGTTTTTCCATGTTGAATACCTCGTTGTAGCTGTAAATACTATCCATTCTATTGTATTTACACAAAGTCAGGGCTTGTATGTTGTTGTTTCTGTGATTTGCAGGTCCGAGAATTACAGTTCCGAGGAGTCTTCGGTGGGCAGCTTGTGGAGCGGTATCTGTGAGCTCTTCCACTGCTTTGCTGGTTCGGTTGTTTAGTCCAGAGTGCGAGCCCCAAAACATAGCTACTTATGACAAGGGAAAGTAGCACTAGATTCATGAAGGTTGTATCGTCGTTCTAAGTAAGTTATGTCGGATTTGTTAATCGTTACAGAGGAGTGATTCCATGATGGATATTTCGATTGATGTAAGATATGCCTTGAAATGGACGTAAACATTTCGAGTATCGAATTAACAGGACTAAGAATCCTGCTTTTGTTGCATAAAAGTTTATCGTCTTTCTTATACGATGCGTCTAATGAGCAATTTCTCTTAGCAGGAGCCCTTGAATCTCCTGAATTTCGGACCTTGTTCCATTTTGCTCTGAACTTTCAATTTGATTTTGAGCATCCTAAACTTTCAATGTATGCTAATATTCCCCCAATAGTCAAGTCTTTCACAATTTTTGTCATTTCATCCTGTACATTATGCCTGGCCAACTTTTATGAGACATATACAACAACAACGACAAAGCCTTATTCTACTAGGTAAGGTAAGGTCGACTATATAAATCTTAGAACGCCACTGCATTCGGTTTTGTGCTATATCAGCGAAATGGTATATCGCAAAAAAATTGGTAATACTTAAATGCACACCATAGACCACACCGCACCACACCTCTAGCAATACAGACCGTAAAATTCATTGCCCAGTCCCACCAAATTCATCTTCCATTTCCGGCTTGCACACACTCTCTCCCTCTCGACCCTCCACCACCCATTCCTCTATCAGTTAGTCATCGACCACTTCTCTCTCTTCGTTTTAGCCGTCGACGTAGAGTTCCGTCAATTCTTAACCAATTCTCTCGATTCGACCGTTAATGTCCGGCTTTCTCTGCTCTCCATATCTCTTTGCAACTCACTCACTATCTCTTTCATGATTTAGGATTTTTTATTTTCAAACTGGGGAAAAATTTAGGGTTTTTTTTATTTTTGGTGGGGATGAATTTCAGAATTGAGGAATGATTTTCGAATTTGGCCTAAGCGATTTCGGTTTTCCAAACCTGAAATCTGCTTTTTTGGATTACCGATTTTTGGTAAACCAAAATTTTCGGTTCGAGATTGGTTTAATTTTTCTTATTCCAATATTTTAGTTCGGTTTTCGGTAATCACTTTTCAGTTCAATCACCAAACTGAAACCAGCCCTAGATTCTGTAGTACTAAATTGCTCCAAATTGATTTTCGTTTTTTAACTAAAAAAAACAAAACAAAACTAAAGCAGTGTAACAATTAGTGGCAAGCTGCAGTTATTTACCTGTAACGGAGGCCGGGAAAACTAAGCCATGGTTCAGCAATTGGGCCTAGTGTCCAAAACTTCCAGCCCAAAGTGCACGCAGCAGATTAGGATTGCTTCCATCCCAAGATAGAAACTATCCGTACAGTGTCACTCACGCTCTCTGCGTTGTAATAACATGCAAACAAAACCAAAGAATCCACAAAATCCCACCTTTGAAGCTTCAATCACGCTCTCAGGATCATAGGAATGGCGAGCGGCAAGTCAGTGGTGGCTCTGATCAAGGCCCTGAAGCCGGCATTCCGCTCCGGCAATGACAACGACAAAGTCGCCCTCGCCGTCCACGCCTACTTCTTGGCCTCCGGCTACGACCTCACCGCCACTGGTCCCCACGCCTTTTCCCCTGCCGCCCTCAACTCTTCTTCCACAGGTGCGTACATACATACTCAACCCCATCAAAGTTCTCTTCTTCCCAAAAATTAATGGATTAAAAAACAATATTGATTCTTGGATTTGTTGTTTTGGGTTTGTAGATGAAGTGGGTATTGATGGATGGAACGAACTCGAAGACCAGTACGCATTCGTGTACGTGAACCTGGAAGAGGGTTCGAAGAAGGTCCGGGTCAAGTGCCTTGTGATGGAGCATAAACTGCATGTGTTTTGCGCTCTGGCTGATGGGTCTTCTAAGCATGTCGAACTAGAGTTGAGTTTTTGTGCAACTGGGTTATCATCTGTCATCAATTCTTGCTTGTTAATGGCGTTTGCGCGTTGAATTTTGTTCATTTGCAGCGTTGGGAATTATGTAGAGGAAACCGGGGGCGGAAATTACTCTAGACAGTTCAAGAATATGGAGTTGCTGGTGAAAATTCTCGACTCTTTGCACCCCTTGAGGTAAATGAGGTTTCTTGGGTTGCAATTGCATTTGGTTATGTTTGTGAAGTTTTTGTGGATTCTTTTTGTTACCATGACACAAAATTATGCATACAAATTGGGCAGTGTTGCTTATTGTGGGTTTTTTTTCGCGGCGTTCTTGTTGTGCAGTTCAGAAACAAGTGAGAGTCGCTGTGAGACGAGCATCAGAACTGAGCCTGCTCCTCAGACACATCTTTCAGGGTCTGATCTCTTTCCCTCTCTCTGTTTCATTTACGATCGATTAACAAATGCAACCAATCATGTGAAAAAAAAATTGTATAAACTGCAGTTTGTATGTAATACTAGTTCAATTTCAGTCGCCTGAGATGTTTATTAGTTTTCTGTTTGTTTAGAAAGTTCTTTTCAAGTGTATATATCTATCTATGTTTAGGTGTGTGTGTGTATGTTCTATCCATAAATGTGAATCTAAGAGCTACCGGAATTTCACCTCTGATATCCTTTTTTTTACGCAAGATTAGATTAAATGCATCGCCAACGAAGAAAATGAAAAATGCAGGTCTGCCAAAGAACAATACAGGCCTGCAAGCCCTAGTATAAAACAGCTGGATCCTTGCACTTCCATATGTACCACTTAGTTTGTTTATATCTTTCTACAGTCGCAAAAGAAAGCAGCTCGATACGCTCTGGGAGGAGAACAAAATTCCTGTTAACGCCACCAACATTGACAGTGCCGGTTCTGTCAAAGTACTACTTTTATCATCTTTTCTACAATATCCATTTTATAATTCATCGTTGCAGCAATCCATTTGGTTTCTCAAAAGTTTCCGAAAAGACGAGTAATCTTGGAAATCTGAAAATTTTCCGTAATCTCACACAACGATCTTGCAAATTAATGTGTCAGGTCGGAAAACTTGAAGAGGAGAAAGTTTCTGTGCGGAATGTGTATAGCACAAGGCGAGTGAAGCAGAAGATGGGTTCGGGATCAGATGAAGCAGTTGGTCTCGGCATATTGCTTGAAGATCAAGCAATGCATGATAAGAGTAAGCATATATAAATCATTTGTGCCCAAGAAGCTCATAACCTTATTTTTAAGGGAACTTTAACGAAAAGTACTGTTTACTTTAACGAAAAACCATATTTTTACACTAAAAAGTCAATCCTGGTACTATTCACTTTATCCTTTATTTTGTTTCTTATCATTAAAACTCAAAATTTTCAAGCCATTTTCAAGCCATTTTCCTTATTTTTAATGACTCCAAATTCAATTTTTGTGGTTGCATTTCATCAAACTTCTTTGAATTTGATATTTGTTGACGCAGAACCTCAAGATTTCCCTAAAACTGCTGCAAACGTCCCCATCCCCATCCCCAAGTCCCAGCCCACCCCAGCTTCTCAGTCTGATTCTGTCCCTGTAACGGATCAGATTCTACCAACACCGGTTAAAAAAATGAGTCCGCGCCATCTGCAAGACGGAGAAGTGTACCAAGGTGAGGCTTAGAACTATTCTTGTGCATGGTGCGGTTTGATAACCATTTCGATTTCTGTTTAGTAATGCGTCGGCATATTTGGTTTCGTTTCTAAATGGATTCGTTGTGTGGTGAAGGGAGGCTGCGAGGCTACGATAGAAAATAATGAAGGAAGCTTGCACAAAAGTTGGCATCAAAGGGACAGGTTTAAAGCAAGGAGTTAGAAGTCCATATGAATTGTTACCAACACTACTCTTAGCTTAATATGCATTCAGAAATAAATAGTTGGAATCTTCTTCACACTGTAAAATGATTGATTTGAACCCGTAATTCGATTGAAACACGATGCAAGTTTCATTTTAATTCTATGATGCTATACTTTTAAACTTTTTAACCGTTAGATCTTGATTTTTGTGTTTTTGACCACATATCTGATGATTAAAAAACTCTCTAGAATATCGGATATGAGCAACATAGAAAATCCCTACTAGCGTTTCTAAACACGGAAACGAAACTCTTCTATTTTCATCTCCTATAGGAGTAGACATTGGAGTTTGATTGTTAAAGTCTTTAGGGCTCGTTCTACAGGAAATACTTATGCTTATTAGCACTTTTGTTAGAAGAATGAACTTTTTGGTCAAAAGTTCAATGGCATCATGAAGCAAGTATCGAGACTATGTAGGATTCGATCGGGATAGATAACCCTCTAAATTTAAAGCATGTCGAAGGATGAAGGTATAGAAGAATTATTTTTTATTTTAATCGGATTAGAAGAGAATTGTATGTGAAAAAAACTTCTCTCTTCTAATCCTATCATTTCAAAGAAAATTATAATATATTATTGAGTAACTCACCTTCCATCTCCAAATTAATCATATTTTTTTGCATTTCGAACGTATCCTTTATACCTAATGATGTCTAAGTCTCCACGTGAAGAGATTTTTCAGTGAGCCCAGAACATGGCGTGGTACACTACATGTAATTATAAGTGGTGAAATAATATTTTTTTTTAATGGGGGACAATTAGTGGCAAGCCACGGTTATTCACCTATTTCGGGGGACGGGAAGACTCACAGAGGTATATCAGTAGTGAGATACTTGAGTTAACAAATTAACAACATATAAAAATAAAACTTTCCTTCAGTTGTACTAGTATATGCCCACACATAAAGTGTGTATGCCATTTTTTACTTTTGTTTTTTAAATTAAAGAAGAGAGGAAGAGAGTGAGAGAGAATGTGGGAGTGGGGAGAAAGGCAGTGAGGTTTTTTTTTTTTTAAATTTTTAAAATTACAGATGAAAAAATTACATGTAGGTGAGACTTAAACAAAACAAAAACAAAAACAAAACTTTGTTTATTGTCCTTAACTTTTTTGTTGTGATAGAAGATAAAAATGTCTTTTCACTCTTTTTTGATTGACAAATAGAGTTCTATTAATATGTAATTAAACAAGAGAACTTCTAACCCTCTCAAATCCCCTAGGTAATAATGGATTAAATCATCTCCCTCCCCTCAAAACTCCTCCACTAGGCTAAAATCGACTAGGCTCTGGGGGAGCTTAGTTGCTCACCTAGGCTAAAATCGACTAGCCTAGCTCCTAGGCCATGTGATATAAGGCTGACATTAGTTACAATAAAATATGAATAAAAAATAGTTAAAAATACAAAATATAAAAAAAATTCAAAAAAATAATTAAAAATAAAACAAATATGAAAAAAACAATTTTTTCAAGAAATACCTAATCATGTTCTTCCACCTTACACCACATTTCAATATGTTCAAATACTTTCAACCAATCTTTTATTATCATCCAAAATTAAATATAAAATTACCTTTTGTTATTTGATTAAAAAAATTAATATTTTAATGCAAATTGTTTGAGCTATTCAGTTTAGAGATGGAGATGCACTCAGACAATTACTATTCACTAACGGTAGTTACTATTCACTTGGAGTATTGAATTACCTATTGTTCAGGGGACTTTTTAAGAGTAAAAATGCTCTAATGATACGTGGTATACTATTCGTGTTTCGAGTACAATTAAAAATCTTCCCTCCTCGTGAAGAAAAAGAGCCCAAAAGAACTCAATTCAAGGAGAAATAAGAGACCTCGGAACTTGTATGGACTGCATGCAAGCATAAATTTAAGCCCACAAATTTTTACTTTGGATCAGTAGCCCATAGTATGTCGGATAGTAATAATTTGACACACGGTACACATCGCTGTGGTTGGTTTCAACATCCCATATATAAATCGTCAGTTTTGAAAGAGATTTGGGACCCAACCCGAACCAAATGCAACCCAATTTACTTGTCCCACTTTGTAATGCAGATCCTCCACTAGAAGGTAAAACCGAATAAAGACATTATCGTTTCATGTCTCTCTTACGTGTCCCACCTTGTATTCCATGTTGTATGTCTCTCTTATTATGCAACATGTGCATACCTTAGGCCATACATTCGAATACATGAGAAACACTTAAGTAGGAGTGTTCGACGTATGCATCTTTTTTCCAATGTATTTCGGTTAAATCCAAAAAAATATGATATTTTTATAATTTGGTATCATCCGACTTTACGCAATAACATTCATGAGAACTATCCTAATTAGTTGAAATAATGTAACCAATTTTTTACACAGCCGTCGGTCTTAACCTTTGACTCTAGGGTAGGTGGCATCCTCCTGATATCTCTGCTTTCTTCTTCCTTCCTTCCTTATTTCTTTATCTATGCCTCCTCCTGAGCTTTGTCTCAACCATTTGAGCATTGGTCTTAATTTTCTCCCTTCTCCCCACTCAATTTCCCACTCAACGCCAGTCCCATTTCCTCGCCCCATCGCACCCTGCTTTCCTACCTCTCCTTTGCTCCCCCTTATCTTTTCCAACCCATAATCATGAATTATCTAAGAGCGTCGGGCCTTATCTTGAAACTGGACAAAACACTCAAAGTCCACTACCAAACTGGCTTGCCGAAAATATTGGGTGAAGTGTGGATACACACCCCCTTTGCCCCTCCCTCTTCTACTATTACGTTTTGTGACCTTCCTTGCAGGTGTGGCCGTGGATGTTATGGTTCTTGGTGCATTGATTATGCGCAACACTCTCAAATCTAGTTTTTGGTTCGGGTGCTCTTTCCAGTTCGGAGCCACGTCTTCCTTCGTCGAGGAAGCGGCGGCTGGTGTTTTGGTGTTTGAGATTAGGATTTTTTTGATGTGTTTGGCCTTCCTTTATACATTTATAAGTTACATGCAGATTAGTTAATTCATAATTATTGTATGATTGTAAGTGTCCTTTCCTTTACCCAAGAGTTTAAAAAAAAAGGAGATGGAATGTCTGTCCTCCCTTCCCATACCTTCCTCATACGCTCTTGTTTTGTGTGATCACGGTTAAATCACGTCAATATTTTATATTAATTTTTTTTATAAAAATAATAAGATAAGAAATAAATGTTGACGTGACTTAACCGTAACCGTACAAAACAAAAGGATATGAGAAGGATACGAGGATGGAAGTGCAGACAATCCATTTCCTTTAAAAAGTGTCCTCTCCTTTACCCAAGAGTTTTATTGCACGACTAAAAAGGTGTATGAATCACGTGCGTGTCACGTGAGTGAAAACAAACAAACCGGAAATGGTCAGTCGAGTCATCGAGCGAGCGAAGTGCGTCTGGTTTGGTGCCACCTGATTAGTTAATTCGGTTAATGGCACATCTAATGGGAAATGCAGCCCCACTTGTCCCATTTTTTAAATTTCACGCCAAAGTAAATTACAATTTACCCACTCAAGTTTTATTTAATTTCTCTTTTGCCCCTTTGTCTCTCCCAAAGCCTCAGAGTAACCGCTCTTCTCTCTCTCTCTGTCTCTCAAACATTTCATGCTCTTCCTCGGCTCCATCATCAACTTCCCCAAACCCTAATCGCCAAATGGCCTCCTCGCCGGACCACCATCTCAACGGTGACCCCAAAACCCACATCTCAAAAAAACCCAAACTTTCCCCCAATTTCATCACCGCCGCCGAAATCGCCGCTGAATTTTCCCACCACGACCAGAACGTCGCCCGGATCAACAACGGCAGCTTCGGCTCCTGCCCGGCCTCCGTCATCGAAGCCCAGCAGCGGTGGCAGCTCAAATACCTCGCCCAGCCCGACCATTTCTACTTCAACGAGCTCCAGAAGGGCATCCACCAATCCAGAACCATAATCAAGGAGCTCATCAATGCAGACCACGTCGACGAGGTCTCAATCGTCGACAATGCCACCACCGCCGCCGCCATCGTGCTTCAGCAGACGGCCTGGGGGTTTTCTGAGAGCAAATTCGACAAAGGGGATGCTGTGGTGATGCTTCATTACGCTTATGGCGCCGTGAAGAAGTCGATTGAGGCGTACGTTACACGTGCTGGCGGGTATGTGATTGAAGTCCCTTTGCCTTTTCCTTTGAAATCAAATGATGAAATTATCGCTGAATTTAAGAAAGCTTTGGAGAGAGGGAAGGCTAATGGTAGGAGGGTTAGGCTAGCTGTGATTGATCATATTACTTCAATGCCATGTGTGGTTATACCTGTTGAAGAACTAGTTAAGATTTGTAGGGAAGAGGGTGTTGACCAGATTTTCGTAGATGCTGCTCATAGTATCGGGTGTACTGATGTCGATATGAAGCGAATTGGGGCGGATTATTATACTAGTAATTTGCATAAGTGGTTCTTTTGCCCGCCGTCTATTGCGTTTTTGTACTGTAGGAAGTCCCCCAAGTGTCCAGAGTTGCACCATCCTGTTGTTTCTCATGAGTATGGTAATGGGTTGGCTATAGAAAGCGCTTGGATTGGGACTCGGGATTATAGCCCTCAATTGGTAGTGCCTTCAGTTTTGGAATTCATCGATAGGTTTGAAGGCGGTATTGAGGGCATCAAGAAGAGGAATCATGAGACCGTTGTTGAGATGGGGCAGATGTTGGCCAAGGCATGGGGAACGCATCTCGGGTGCCCTCCGGAGATGTGCGCCAGCATGATCATGATTGGGTTACCTGCTTGTTTGGGGATCTTGAGTGAGAAGGATACTCAAGAGTTAAGGACACATTTGAGGGAGAAATTTGGTGTTGAAGTTCCGATATATTTCCGACCACCCAAGAATGGGGAGGTTGAGTCAATAAATGGGTATTGTCGAATTTCTCATCAAGTGTACAACAAAGTTGACGACTATTACAAGTTCAGAGACGCAATTAATCAACTTGTTTCTGAGGGGTTCACTTGTGCTCAACTTTCTAGCTGATGAGGTATGCTGTGCTTTCGTCCATTCTAATCGTTTTTTAAGTTAGAAATGTATGATAATCAGGTTTTCTTGTCTTCCCATTTTGTGATTGAAATGCTAGTTAAATCTTGTGATGAATCCAAGTGCTCCTACAACCATTTCCAGAAGTTTAATTATGGTTAGCTGGCGTTTCTTGATTCGGTGGTCAAGATATTTGCTTCAACTTGTAGTGGCTGTGGAAGTTGGTTACTCCTCCCACCTGCCCCCTTTAGAATGTGGTGATAGAACATGTTTACATCCATGGAAAAACTCAATGTAGTATGAATCTTGTAGATTAACAGTTCTGTTGTGTATATGCCCGATGCATATGCAGTTTATGATATGCAAGGAGGGGGCCTTATTTTGTATTATTTGGTACCATGTTTTAATTATTAATAAATTGTTTTTTGACATGTACTTTCTGCACATTGTAGTCCAATGAAGAACCGAAGAAGCTCTTCTGATGAATAACATCCATGGCTATATCTGCATCGCCTGCATGCCTCAGTAGTAGCAAATGGTTTCGGTACCATTAATCCCTAAACTAGTAGAAAAATAAACTGCTAAGTGCATGTGTCGAATCAGAAACAAATTTCTTCATGGTTTTTGGTGTTTTTGGTTTCCTGGACATGTTAGCTGTCTGTTGAATGCTGTCGGAATTGTTGCTGTTGTAAATGTTTAATGGCTGTGTCGATTTCATGCTTAATTATCTCCTAAAATTTAAAACATAAAACTTGAATCGAAATAAGACTCTTTAGAAACGGTTGAGCCTGACCATGACTTAGGGCATGCTGTATGTAGTGAAAATTTTGCAGCTTGAGAAAGAGTCTTGGATGGAGGGTTTCCTCATGGACCACAATATGCTGTGGATCCGGAAGGTAACTTGTCTTAGAATGTTGAAATATTAGAAGGTAAGGCAAAGAGATTGGTCTCCAAATTCTCCACTATTCTGCTTTCTGTTTTTCGGTTATGCTGATTTTGTTCCGATTTTGTGTTCGTTTTTGGTTCCATCATATTATTCATATTCCTCTGGATTCCTCTTCTTCATATTCCCGTTCTCTTCAAGGGGTTTTGAGCTTGAAATGTTATTCTTGTTCCCCCACATTTTGTTTTCTCTCCAATTGGCGGCTGGCGCAGTTATGCCTATGTTTTCTCAATAGTTTGCACTCTGTTCTTACATTTGAAGTACGAATTCTTTGTAGAAACCTTTGATGCAAACCCGGGCGTAGTCAAGTTAGCTAGAGTTGTGTGCTCTCCTCTGCAAGGTTGAATTCTCTTCGATGTAGTTTAGAATAGTAGAGTTGTGTGGTCCTCGACTTATGACTCAAGTGGTTAAAAGTATATACTTGTTCCGATACGGATTTGAAATATAGGATCATTATTACGTACGATCAAGATGATTCTCAGGTGAGTCATTTTGCATTTCATGTTTAGAAAAGAAAAAGTTGAGAGTGATGGGAGGTCAAAGTGGAATAAGAATAGGTGTAAGCTTGAAATATTATTGGCAATACCTAAAGCAAATGGAAACGTTGTATCTGTCAAAACAAGCACCACGAATATCAGAAAACTTCGACCCTTGCGTCAAAGGTTCTGTGTTCGAATCTATCTCCGTAGTTTAATGTAGATATTCTATCGTTTGTCAATAAAACAAAAATATCAGAAAATGTTGTATCTATCGGTATAATATCTACAAATGTACATTTATTCTTTGAATAAAATCTAACATGTTTTGTTAGTCACTTGTTCTCAAATGTTATGCCAATTTTCGGTCAACGGGGTTAGAACCGACTTGGCCTGTGTCCACGGTCGTTGGTTTCGTTCGACTCTTTGAGTTTATTCTCAATTTAGTGGACGTTTTGGCCTAGTAAACCTCATGTCCAAATTATTCATATAATAATATGTTATCGTGGGTTAGATGCGTGAGTTTTTTTTTTTTTTTATTATTATTTTTTAATAAACAATATTATCTACATTAATGAGAAGGGGATGGGCTTAGCCTCACAATTGGCTAGCAATAATGTGGTTCAAATTCGTCCTTGGCGAGAATCAAACCTAAGACATTTCACTTACAAGTGAAGAGGAATATCATTAGACTGTAGTACTAAGTGGCAGATGTGTTAGTTAGAACAGCGTGCGCATCCTCCTATTTTGAAGTCTGAATCTTCTTCTTTGTAGATTAAAGAAGTTTAGATCATCGCCTTGCCAAAAGTCAATGTAATAATATGTTAGTTTCTATCTTTTTTAAACCTACCAAGGTCCAAAATTTCAAGCGAAACACACAAGTTTGGTACACATGCTAATAAAACAAGTGAGTTTGGTCGTTAGTCACTGTCAAGAGAGTCATGACAACCATTGAGACAGCATGAGCACAGCCACAGGAATCTACACGTATCTAACTACGTTGAGAATAAGATGACCGAGTAGGAAATAGTTACGTATTTTTGCTCATAAGCGTTTGTGTTGAAAATGCTCTTGGTAAAAGTATAAGTTCTGCTAAAAGTCTAGTGTTTTCTGAGTGCTTCAAGTTGAACTTCTTCTAAGAACATTAGGAAGTACTTTAACCACGCTCCAGTTTTTTTCCTCAACGTTGTGACTCGTCAGAAGTGCTTTTGATTATTAGAAAACGAGTTTAGCCAACGAGCCCTGAGATTTAAACATCCCATCGATGTCATACATAAAACAACTGATGATTTGGTTGTAGCTCTTGTCATGTGTGTAGTCATTAGTCAAGACAAGCAATAAGACAACAAGCGTCCCAAGGATATTACAAATTAATAAGTAGGAAAATGACCAAGAGTGGGACATCATCGACCGAAAAAAAAGAAAGAAAAAAAAAACACTTTCGACAGCAGTTTAAGGAGCCTTAATCGTGTTTAGTTTCTTGCTTGAACATTTGTTAGCGGTTTTTTAGTGGTTAAGAGAGTTTACTCCTGGAGGTCATGGCGGAGAAGATTATCATGTTTTTCCGTTACTGTGTTCCTCAATTCCTCTGGCCCAACCTTTCCTTTCGAGTTTCGAGACCCTCTAATCGCCATTACCATAACCTTAATCATAATGACACCCAAACCCAAGTCTCCGTTAAGCCGAAACCCTCTTCCTTCATCACAGACACCGAAATCCAATCCGAATTCTCCCACCACGCTGCCGGCGTTGCCAGGATCAACAATGGCAGCTTCGGTTGCTGCCCTGCCTCCGTCATCTCTTCCTTGCACCAATGGCAGCTCAAATTGCTCCGCCAGCCCGACGACTTCTACTTGAACGAGCTTCCAAATAGGATACTTGAATCGAGAACAGTAATCAAAGACCTCATCAGTGCAGAAGATGTGGAGGAAGTCTCCATTGTGGATAATGTCAGCACTGCTGTTGCTATGGTCCTGCAGCAGACGGCATGGTCTTTCGTGGAAGGGAAATTTGACAAAGGAGATGCTGTCATCATGTTTCGCTGCACTTATGGGGCGGTGAAGAACTCAATCAAGGCCTATTTTTTGCGCGCTGGTGGGTGTGCGATCGAAGTTCCATTTAATTTTCCGGTGACTTCAAACGAGGAAATCGTGAGTGAATTCAAGACAGCTTTGGGGAGAGAAAAGGGTATGGGGAGGAGAGTGAGACTGGCGGTGATAGATCACGTTACTTGCATGCCAAGCTTTGTAATGCCGGTTAAGGAATTGGTTAAAATTTGCAAGGAAGAAGGTGTTGAGCAAGTTTTAGTTGATGCAGCTCACGCTGTTGGCTGCGTAGATGTGGACATGAACGAAATCAGAGCCGATTTTTATACAGGTAATTTGTATAAGTGGTTTTTCTGCCCGCCCGCGGTTGCATTCTTGTACTGCAGGAAATCAGTTATGACACATTTAGATTTGCATCATCCTGTTGTGTCTCATGACTATGGAAACGGATTGGTCAAAGAAACCGGTTGGGTTGGGACGAGGGATTATAGTCCCTATCTCGTTCTTCCTTCGGTTATGGAGTTTGTCAACAGATTCGAAGGCAGTGCAGAGGGAATCAGGAACCGGAATCATGATGCTGTGGTTGAGATGGGGAAGATGCTTGCAGAAGCTTGGGGAACCAATCTAGGGTGTCCGCCGCAAATGTGTTCGAGCATGCTGATGGTTGGATTGCCGGCCAGTTTGGGGGTTCTGAGTGATGAAGATGCTATGAAGTTGTGGGAACTTCTGTGCAAGAAATTTGGTGTGGAAGTGAAAATACATTATCAAAACCCGAAAGATGGAGAGCTTGCACCTATAACTGGGTACGTTCGAATCTGCCACCAAATTTACAACAAATTTGAGGATTATTGCAGGCTCAGAGATGCAATCAACCAGCTCGTTCGCGATGACTTCAATTGCGGTAATCTTGAGGTATGTATGTTCTTGCCTTCATCCACTTTCTTGGTTTGCAGGCTACCGGTTATTTTTAGTTTCTCTCCTAGAACTCGATTTTGATTTCACTTGGTTCTTTGTAAGTCAAAAGTCATCACTTCCCAACTTGAAACTCAAAATTCGTTCAACTTTGGCTTGTAGACTCCCCTCTATCTTCTCCCTGAAACTCAAAAGCCGCCCCTGAAATATATGTGGGACCCACCAGCCAATAAGACTATGCTACATGTGCCAATGAATTTGATTATAAATCTCCACTATATGTTAACATTCAACTTTCAATAGTTAGAAAATATTAAGTTTAAAAGAAGTTATTAAGAATTGGAATTTTTTTTGGGTTTATGTGCTTGAGTTGCAGAGATGGAAAAAATAAAAAAGAAATTGATTAGCATGGTGCACCTAAATCAAATCCACATAACGGAATTAATAGAATCAAGCCACTGTGGAGCGAGTTTTCATTTTTATAGAGTAAAATGATGACTTTCCAGTTTCACGAAAAAAATGGGATCAAAATCGAGTTCGGGAGGGGAAAGTGGAACGAATTTTGAGTTTCAAATAGTAGAGTAAAGACTTTTGAGTTACATGAGACAGATTAAAATCGAGTTCCGGGGTCGTAGTGTATTGGATTTTTATAGATTTTGATCCAAGTAGTGAAAACCCTGTGCAATATTTTATTAATCTTATTTTTGCTTACTTGCCACTGACATGGGGTTTTATGTTAATCTGCAGATCATGAGGCCTGAAGAAGTCGGTCCGACGAATGACAGGTGATATGATTCTATGTCTCCTGCATTCTTACCTTGTTGCAATGGATGGATATGGTTCATTGAACAAGGGTTGTGGAACATGAAGGTTCAAGATTGTGCCGTTTCGTTGTAACCACCACCTCGTCAAGTGTTGTTATCAATCCATGTTATAACACACGTTTCTATCAACTATAATGTCCATTAATATTAACATTTGAGTTATAACACTGCGTGATAATGTGACTGTATTATTTGCTTGTGCATGAAGACATCAGTAATTTGGGTTATGTCGTGTGTTCGTTGATTCTTGATAGCATAAATGGCACATGATTTCATCTACAATGGGGACCCTAAATGGAGTCGCTATAACCTTACAAAAGAGATCCTCAAATGTGAGAACTGTATATAGAGATCCAAAGAGTGCGCCCACTGTTGATCTTGAGTGGTAAATTGACCAAACCTTCCTTGATTTTTCTACCCTTCATTTTGAATAGCTTGGAAATGGCAACATAGCAAGTGCAAGGGGCTTGCCGACAATAAGAAGACATGCAAAGATTGTAGCATTGTTTTAGGAACATTGTTAAATTAGGGTGTTTGAGCTTTCAACCTCTGTATATTTTTTTGACAATTTTTATTGGCAGTTTAGGGTTGTGTTTTTCCCAAGCTTTGAGGTGGAGTTTTAGGATCCTTTTTTTTCTTAATTTACTTGCAGAACAAGGATAATGCCTTTCCTGTCGCACCATTTTCATAAATTTGATCCGGTGCTATACCTTTTGACTTGCTCCTATGGCCTCTCTCTCTCCTCATATGCTAGACTCCATCTCTCTCTCCTTCTCTTGGATGTTGAAAAGCTTAAAGGCGCCCCACTGTGTTAGTTACATTTTTTTAAGGGATTGGAAGCAGCAGCTCTTCGATGAGTCTTCCGCCGCCGCCTACTCCGCCTTGCCCCCTCTTCCTAGGCTCAAAGCCATCTACAGTGAAGCCCCAATTTTTCAAATTGGTGGGGCTATGAAGAAGGAATCGAAAGCTGCTGTGAAGAAGGAATTGAAATCTGCAATTTGCTGGCTCCTTTTTGTGGTCAGATGAGGTTTGAGTTTTTTTACAATTCTAGATAGCCAGATGGAGCACAAAATTTCATTGTGAATTGCTTCCGTCCTTTCGCAGGATAGGACAGAACGCGAACGGAGAAGCAGCCTTTCTTCTTCTTAGATCTTTAAAGGGACATGTTTGGAAACGAAATTCAACCCAGAATGGGGGCGGTTTGGAGGAGACTGCGGTGGTGATAGCTGGCGGCTTCGGCGGTAGCGCAGGTGAGCTGGACCAAGGATAACAGGGATATGAGCAGCTTGCTTAGGGTTGCTCTGGTGCAATAAGAGGCGGTGGAGAATCACAGAGTTGGGTTTAAGTTTATGAGGGAGTTGGGAGCAATGAGCAGCAGCCATTGGTGAGTTCAGGGGATATGATTGATTCAATTGGTTGACTGGTAAATTGATTGGATGGTGGTGGAGGTAATATTGGATATGGCTGGTGGGTAGTGATGTTGGGTCTGGGTTGAGATAGGTAGAAGACTCTTTGAATTTGAGTTGTGGTATGTTATTTAAAAAATAATTTGGGTTAAGGGTTAGGGCATAGGGTCTAGGGTCTAGGGTCTAGGGTATAGGGTATAAGATATAGGGTTAGGGTCTAGGGTTTAGGGTATAAGATATAGGGTTAGGGTTTAGGTTTAGGGTAAGGTTTAAGGTATAAGGTTTAAGGTGTAAGGTGTAGCGTATAGGTTATAGGGTTTAGGGTTTATGGTTGAGGGTTTAGGGTATAGAGTTTAGGGTTTAGGGTGTAGAGTTTAGCGTTTAGGGTTGGGGATTAGGGTTTAGGATTGGGGTTTAGGGTATAGGGTTTGGGGTTTAGGGTTTAGGGTTTAAGTTTAGGGTTTAGGGTGTAGGATGTAAGATTTAGAGTTTAGGGTTTAGGGTTTAGGGTTTAGCTTTAAGCCATAGGGCGTAGTATTAGGGGTTTAGGGTATCCAAATTGACCCAACTTTCGTTTCCAACATGACTACCTGATTTGGACCCGACTACCTTTTTCTCACCCGATCTCTCCACCCAACCTATTTCCAATCCGGATCACAATATTCTTTAAGGTGATCGAAATCTTCAAGATTCCGGCTCAATCAACAACCATCAAAATTTTCAGTGCCTGGGATTTTGTTCATTTCTTTCTTTGTCGGAGAACTTAAAGTCATCTCCAACCGAATGGTCCAGAGAGTCAGAGAGTCGAAAATAGCCCTAAAACCGTCTCTAACCGAGGGTTAGGCCAAAGGGCTCATAGGCCCCATTGGACAAAAATGGCCAAAGGGCAAAATGAGCTAGCCAGCAGGCCCCGGGCTGGGCTAAAAAATTTGAATCTCAACAGATAGCTGACGTCAGCTAGCTATTATTTTTATTTTTTTATAGTTCTTTTTTGGGCCAAAATTTTAAAAATAATATTTAATTAAGGCCTAGAAAGGTGATTGGTTTGGTTCTATGTGGGGATGTTGTTTTTATAAGCATGTTTGATTGCTCAAACCTCTTCCACAACCGATGTGGGACAAATATAATGGGTGCCACACATGCAAGCTTTTGCTTGCTCAATGTGCATTTATACATGTAACCATCTCAAACTAAGTTGTACTAGTAATTGGACACTTAAATTAAAAAATTAATTTAACATACAACTGTTAACCACCGCAAGGAGACTTGAAAGCGGCGCCAATTACTATGATGAAGTAAGTGTTTTCACAATTTATCTTAAATATTTAATTATATTAATAAATTATATTTGGTCGATGGCCCTTGGTTGGAGATGATTTTTTGTGACAGTGCTAAAACAAGCCATATGACCCTTTGGTCCTCGATTGGAGATGGTAAGAAATATAGCCCTGTATTGTTCATTAAAATATTAATTTCTTGAAGGATTAGAGGATTAAAACGAACTCTCTAGCCAACATTCGTTTGAAAATGGCCTAAGAATGGTTGTTGGGCCTCACCAACTCTCACTGCTGCTGAAGAAAAGTTTTGGTGTGACTTTTGGGATTGTGATTTTTAATTAATTATTTTTTAAATAGTAAAGTTTGATTTTGGGGTTTGCATTTAGGTACTTTTAATATGTTGAATATCCATGCTTGATTTTAATTAAAATATGAAAATGTTGGTTAGGGCAGTTGGTAAATTAACTTTTTTTTTTTTTTTGACAAGAACTCGAAGCTTTTATAAAAACTCAGGGCAAAAGCCAACAGAACACAGAAAGCCCACAAAAGGGCAAACACAGCAAAACAGACAAAGGGCAGTTGGTAAATTAATTTGTTAGCCTTTGTACACTTGAGTTTGAATTTTTCTCTATATATTTGAATAGTTTATTATAAAATACCATCTTGTTACAAAAATATGAGTTAGAAATGAAATTAACTTCTGACACAAAGGCTAATTCTCTTGATTTCTATTTATGGTATACATGCACGAAGCTTGTCACATAACTAAAGTCTTGTTTGGAAATGCTTTTAAAATGACTGAAAACGTTTTTAGAGAAACAAATTTTGGGTTTCAAAAAAGCACTTGAAGTACTTTCTGCAAAAAAATATCAATTATGTGCTTCTTCCAGGAATTACTTTAAGTGTTTTTTTTAAGATTTACTTGCACTTTTACTAAGGATTGACTTTTAAAATGACTGAAAATGTTTTTAGAGAAACAAATTTTGGGTTTCAAAAAAGCACTTAAAGTGCTTTCTGCAAGAACCATCAGTTATGTGCTTCTTCTAGAAAGTACTTTTAAGTGTTTTTTCAAGATTTACTTGTATTTTTACTAAGGATTGATTTTAACAATATTTTCCCCAAAAAGCTTTCAGTCATTTTAAAAGTAATTCCAAACATGCTTTAAAATTCCCCAAAATAATCCTCCTCCACTTATATTTTACATATTTATAGGGACTTGTTATTTGCACTCCAAAAATCTTATTTGGCACTCAAAACTTTTTACAATTAGAAAGAAAAATACACTTATGAGAAGTGTAGAATGAGATTTTTGGAGTGTTAATAACAATTCCCTATTTATATTATACTAGTTTAAATCAATAAATCTTCTTTTGAGAGAAATTCGACGATACCAACGATACGAGAAAAGACTGTACAATAATCTTTATGCTTAAAAAAAATGTCGTTTTCGGATGTGGGCTCTAAACAAGTGACATTGAGGTTAGGCTGGAATAAGAGGTATAAAATCCAAACCTTGTTGTAAATAGATATAAACAAAACAAAGGAAAATTAATGAAAATGTTTGCAAATTTTGAGTTTTAATGATAAGAACAAAATAAAGGGTAAAATAAATAGTACCAGTATTGATTTTTAGTGTAAAAATGTAATTTTTTGTTAAAATGAACAGTACTATGAACTTTTCGTTAAAGTTCTCTATCTAAACAAAGTTGAGAGTTTCTTCACAATGTGAAATTTTCTAATTTTTATTTTAAAAAAAATGTAAAAAAAAAAAAAAAAAAAAAAAAACTGGGTTGTGATTGTGAAGGAAAAGAGGGGTATGGTGGGAAAGCCACATACCCGTCTGCGGCTCTGCCCTTCCCACTCCCTCACCTACCTGTAACGTAAACACTATTCCAACACAAACTCTACCTTCCAAAATTCTCCCATATCCTTAACTGTATTAACCACCACTCTCTTGTCTCTCTGTCTCTCTCCCTCTCCTGGGTTGGATTGTTTAGTTTCAGACGTATGCGTGAACATCCCCAAATTTCAGAGCTGCGAGCCAAATTTCACTGTCAAAATCCCAAATTTGAATTGGGCATTGGAGACTAAGACGACAATCTCAGTTCTCAGAGGTAATTTTCTCAATTTCCGATTGTTTTACCGCGATTTGATGTGTCGGTATTGGGGAAATTAGGGTTTTTAGAGTGCCCTTTCTGGGGAATTGAATTTTTTTTTTTGCTTAAAGTTTGAATTTTTGGTGTTTTGTTACTTTGTTTTGATCGAAATTTTGGTACCCATTTGCTTACTTTTTTCGTTTATTGTTGAACCCTTTGAGGGTGTCTGAAAGTCGCTGACTTTCTTAGTTTGCATATGCAACAAGGTTTAATCCTTTGCGCGGTTAGGACCTCAAATATTAGAGTCAACAATTTTTGTGTGTGTATATATGTCATGTATGTGTTTCTCTTTTGATTTATGTGCACTCCAGCTGAAAAATACTTGCATTTGGAGCAATTGGGGCTGACAATTTTACTTTGCGCATTTGTCAGTAACCAGAAACCCTACCATAGCTAGAATTAACTCCGCCAGGTTGTGTTTAGTATGCAATTAGTTTAAGCTTAAATTTAACCTGGTAATTCTCCCCTATTGTTGTAATGTGAAGTGAATTGAGGTCTGGTGAGAGGGTCTATGCTGTTTATGTGTACAGTTGACAGATAAAGTGTACAGTATATGACATATGCCGCTTACTGTATTTGCTATGAGGATTTGAAACGGATGTGTTTTGCTCTGTTTGACTGAGGCAGATCATGGAGGTGAAGAGAGTCATAGCAATTTGTCAGTCAGGGGGTGAATTCCTTACAGAGAAAGATGGTACATTGTCATATAGGGGCATCAACGCTCATGCTATTGACATTGATGACCAGATGAAGTTTGATGAGTTTAAATTGGAGGTGACAGAAATGTTTGGTTGCAACAATAACATGGTCTTCAAGTACTTCCTCCCTGGCAACAAGAAGACCCTGATTACTGTTTCCAATGACAAGGATCTTCATCGCATGATCAAGTTCCATGGTGATTTTGCAACCATTGATGTTTATATTATGGAGGAAGTAGCTCCTCCTGATGTCTCGAACATGCCTGCCAGTAGGTAGTTCTCTTAATATGTAAGCTAGTAAGTTTAGATACCACTTTGAAAAATTTCCTTTTTTGTGAAATTTATGAATTTCATGGATTTTTTAGGTCAAGCAGAACAACTCTGTCAGAAACTGTGGTTCCAGTTGATGCATCTCTCGATGTTGTGGACTTTGTGGGTGATACCACCCAGCCTGATATCCCACTCAATGCCTCGCTTGATGTTATCGATGATGCCAGCCCTATTGATGCACATATTGATATACCCACTGAAATATCACCCGTTTTCCCTCTTGTTGGCCCGAATGATGAGAAGCATGCTAAAGGTGCACAGCAGTGGCAGAATGCAATTACGGGTGTGGGCCAAAGATTCAGCAGCGTTCATGAATTTCGTGAATCGTTGCGCAAGTATGCCATTGCGCGTCAGTTCGCCTTTAGGTATAAGAAGAATGATAGTCATCGTGTGACTGTCAAGTGTAAGGCTGAAGGCTGCCCTTGGAGAATTCATGCATCAAGGTTGTCGACAACGCAGTTAATATGTATTAAGAAGATGAATCCAACGCATTCCTGCGAAGGCGCTGCTGCAACTACAGGGCATCAGGCGACAAGGAGTTGGGTGGCTAGTATAATTAAGGAGAAGTTAAAATATATGCCCAACTATAAGCCCAAGGATATTGTGAACGATATCAAGCAGGAATATGGAATACAGCTAAACTACTTCCAGGCCTGGCGTGGGAAAGAAATAGCAAAGGAGCAGCTTCAGGGTTCGTACAAAGAGGCATATAATCAGTTACCATTTTTCTGTGACAGGATAATGGAGACAAACCCTGGTAGTCTTGCTACTTTTACCACCAAGGAAGACTCCAGTTTCCATCGTCTCTTTGTCTCTTTCCATGCCTCATTGTATGGGTTCCAGCAAGGTTGCAGGCCTCTCCTTTTCCTGGATAGCATTCCCTTAAAATCAAAATATCAAGGCACATTGTTGGCTGCAACAGCTGCGGATGGGGATGATGAGGTTTTCCCTGTTGCGTTCACAGTGGTGGATGCAGAAACTGATGATAACTGGCATTGGTTTTTACTACAATTGAAATCTGCATTCTCAATATCTTGTCCCGTGACATTTGTGGCAGACAGACAGAAGGGATTGAAAGAATCAATTGCGGAAATATTTAAAGACTCATACCATGGCTATTGCCTGCGATATTTGACCGAGCAACTTATCAGGGACTTGAAAGGGCAGTTTTCTCATGAGGTCAAACGGCTCATGATTGAGGATTTTTATGGTGCTGCTTATGCACCTAGGCCCGAAAACTTTCAAAGTTGTCTTGAAAGCATAAAAAGCATCTCACTGGAGGCTTACAATTGGATCATACAAACTGAGCCCCAGAAGTGGGCGAATTCATTCTTTCAAGGGGCTAGATATAACCACATGACATCAAACTTTGGAGAGCTGTTCTATTGTTGGGCATCGGATGCACACGAGTTACCAATAACACAGATGGTTGATGTGATCAGGGGTAAGATTATGGAGTTGATCTACTCAAGAAGGGAAGGATCTAATGAATGGTTGACGAGGCTTGCTCCATCCATGGAGGAAAAGCTAGAAAAGGAAACTCAGAAAATCGGAAACCTCCAAGTTCTACTGTTGGCTGGTGGTAGCAGATTTGAGGTTCATGGTGACACCACTGAAGTTGTAGATGTTGATCGCTGGGACTGTAGTTGTAGAGGGTGGCAGATAACTGGTTTGCCATGCTGTCATGCAATTGCTGTCATTCGTTGCTTGGGCAGGAGCCCATATGATTATTGTTCAAGATACTTTACCACCGAGAGCTATAGATTGACATACTCAGAACCAATACTTCCTGTTCCAAATGTAGACATACCTGTGATGAAGGCTTCTTCTCAAGTACTAGTGACCGTAACCCCTCCTCCCACCCGACGTCCACCAGGCAGGCCTACTACTAAGAAATATGGATCACAAGATATGGCTAAGCGTCAACTCCAGTGCAGCAGATGCAAGGGTCTTGGGCACAACAAGTCCACTTGCAAAGAGTCGTTGTAAAGCATTAGACGTTATGTAAGTTTCATCCATTTTTTGTGCATAACGATCAGTGTTTTACCCATTTTGTGCCTCAATTTGATAGGTGTTAGTAGAAACCCCCATTGCCATTGTTTCATTGCATCTGTGTTTTCACTCGTTTATTGATGAGTATACCTGTGGATCAGTATTCAAGTTCAAGTGCATTGTAGGTTAGGTATGGCTTCATTGTATAGTCTTGTCATCTGTATGAACTTGCCTAGCACCACGTTTGGTTTCAATAAAATAGAGTTCCCTGGATGCCGATGAGATTTTAAGGATTACATTCAACATCTCTCCCCTTGCATCTTTTTATTTGTTTTGTCAATGTATTTTTGGCAGACGTGTTGCATTATTTTCTTGATCATACCTTAATAATTGATGTGCCGTTTTTATTGGTTCTGTGAATAGGATTGCATCCGATAGGGCAAGGGCGAGGGCGAGGGCATCATCTGTACTAGTAGAAGCTCAAATAGACAGCGGGGGATGTGTTCCCGAATGTATGTTGTAGTAGAAGCGGGTATGTAAATTATTCTTTGTTTTCGTAGTTGTACCGCTAACCTGGGTATTTGGTAGTTTGACTTGGTAAATGAGTGTAATTACCTTAAGTTACTACGGTAATAGGAGGCAGATGTTGTTAGAGTCGCTTGAAGTTGAAGGTCCATGGAAGTTGGATTTGGAATTTGAGATCTGTAGGTTTGGTCCTTTTCTCTTGTAAATTATCCTTTTGGTCAGCTGGCCAATGTTTAATTCATTTATATAAATACGTTGAGCGTTTAGCTTGAAGATATTCCCTTTTACTTGTCGTTGCGCCGCCAAGACCGCTGCCTCCTTCCATGTCCAAAGCCGTGACTGTCACGGGTCGAAAGCTGAGCGTCAGTCCCAGAGACTGCCTTTGTATGGTAAACATGCCAACCCTTGTGGGGTGAACGGCATTGATGGTAACCTGTTACAAGAGGGTCGGAATAGCGAAGAGCGGCTACTAGCTGAAGTTCAGCCGCACTTGTCACCTCAAGAAGGAGGAAAGGTACCTATAACCACTTCGATCCAAACCTTCACTCCTCCTCTCATTACATCCTTGTACCCTTTTCCTTCAAGAAAAGTACTGCATGAGTGAGGTCCGAAGATGTCTCAGGGAAAAACTTCAGTACCGGTGTCTGGTTCTGACATGGGATTCTTATATATTCAAACTGGCTTCAACTTATGATTACACAGAGCTTCCCCAGGAGCTAGTTCAAATAGGACAGCACTGCTCTGCCTTCTGCCTTTCCTCTTGCTCGAACGATTTGGCTGAAACACGTCACTTGTAAAGTTAATTCTGAGACATATTGGTGTAACAAAGCACCTTTCTTGGCGTTGGTTAGGGTTTGAACATGTAGAAGAGATCCATGAACCTCAGTGGTGAAGGTGAAGAAAACTATCATACATGGCAGGCAACGGCTCCCGGATCCATTGCACAAAATATGAACCATAGCTGCAAACGGCTCAGGTGACTGATTATGGAGACAAAATCTTCAGCAGTGAACATCTGGACCAGATCACACTTCACCAGAAGAAGTCGAGCGACCAACAGGTCATAAGTTGATTACCGCGATGGAAGTTTCCATCATGTTGCATCTAAGCCCTCTGCAAGGATGTTGCTAACGGTATCTACAGAAGAATTGTCACAGTCCGGCCTGTTACTATCAGAAGTAAGTTTATTTATTGAACACGAAATCATGTGCAACTGAGAATAGTTGGCTATACAAGAGAGTAGATTAAATAGTCTCTCAGAATCAGGTACAAGACCCTCATCGACCATCATATTGAAAAGCAATAAGCATTCTTTCATTCGATTCTGCACACTCATGCTTTGTATGAGCACGCAGTACGCATCCAAATCAAGACTGCAACCCTCCACCAGCATTTTTGAGAGGACCATCAACAGATCTTTTACCTTGTCTAATTTTGACAATCCAAGCATAATAGTTGAGTAAGTTGAACTGGTAGAAGAAGGACCGGAATAATAGGCCAATTCTTGTATCCTTATTGCTTCGTCAACCTTTCCTGTCTCACACAAATCCTTGATCAACATATTGAACGAGGAAGGCTCGATCGAACATCTATTACTAGACATGTAACAGAACACTTCAGTAGCCTCATGAGTCATTTCCCCTAGGCAAAGGCCTTTGACAAGCTCAGAGTAAGATGTATGATCCAAAACCCAGCTTTTGGCACGAATATGATCAAATATATCCATAGCATTTCTGTAGTTGCTCATTTTGCAGTGGCAAACGACTAGAGCCGAGTATGTGTCACAGTCGGGAAGAGAACAAGAAACCACCATTCTACCAAGAAGTTCACGCACTTCCCTAATCCTTGCGTGCTCGGAGAGCCATCTGATAACAATATTCCAAGAATTACAATCAGCCACATTTCTTTCAGACATTTCCACAAGTAAATCTTCTGCCTTAAGAAATTTTCCAGTACTGCAGCAACCTTCAAGCAGTACATTGCAGGCAGAAGTTTCCATGATTTTCTTATCTTCCAAGAACTTCATCGCGTCGTCTACCTTCCCTAATATACAAAACACATATGCTACATCTGCAAAGGCATTATTTGGCGGTGTCAACCCAGATTCCATCATCTCTTCTAAAACCTTTATCACATCATCTAATCTAAGGTTCTTGCATAAAAACTGCAACATAACCTCATAAACCAATGAAGCCGCCATAAAATTAGAAGTTCTCATCATTTCGAACAATCTAATTCCCTCCTCCAGTTTATTTTCCTGACAAAACAAAGGTATTATGCAGGAATAAAAACTCAAATCAGGCTGACAACCAAGATCAAGCATTTCATCGAAAACAATAACAGCTTCATCAAACAATAAAGCGCCTCTTCGACATCGGGACACCCATCTTTCACCATATTTTGACAAAACCCCTCCATCTCCTCAACATTTCCAGCCAAACCCAGTTTCAAAGCAATCCGAAAATACGTATCGGCGGTGTGATTAAACCGTTTTTGCAGGGAAGTCCATTTCGACACCTTCACTGCTGAGCTCAAATCATCAGTGTTATCCAGAACCCGGATTAAGTTATCCGGTACAAGCTGATTCCTCAAAGACTGGATATTTTGTTCAAAGTCGGATGAATTTTCTGGGTCCTGATTGTTTCCCGAGAAAATTTCAATGGTTTTAGTGTAGGAAAGTGCAGAAAAGCATGCATTCGAACAGACCCAGAAGGGGAATCTCTTGGAAAATGTTAAAGACTGGAGCTTTATGAGCATTGCAAGAGTTCATGAAACAGATTTTACTCTTCACTGCGGTAAAAACAAAAATTGTTCAAATGGGTAAACGAGAATTCAGGAAAGATTGATCACTGACCTGAGGAGAAAGAAGAAGAAGAAGAAGAAGGAAGAGGGAGAGGGAGGAGTCGCGCGGGGAGACCGGCGGGAAGAAGAAGAAGAAGGAAGAAGGCGAGGGAGGAGGGTCGCGCGGCGGGGGGGGAGCTGGCCTCCGGCGGGAAGAAGAAGGAGAAGAAGTCCGGCGGGGGGGGGGGACGGGCGGAGCGCGGGAGGAGTTTCTGGGTTTTTTATTTATTTTATTTTATTTTTGTAAAAATTCAGGTTTTAAAAAAAAATTTAAAAATTATTATTTTTGCCACGTGGCAGACATTTGGCAGCCACGTCAGCATTATTTAACAGAATGGCATAAATCCTAACAGACTTAGACCACAGGGATTTAAATCCAAATTTTTTTACCACATGGGCTATCATCCGAATACCTTATCACCACGGGGACCATTTATTCGATTAGGCCATATAAATATTATATGATATAAGAACATGACACGTATTTTTTTTTATAAAGCATTTCAAGTGATTTTATTAACACGTAAACGCTTCCGATCAGACCCTCAAAGAACTCTAATATAAAGAGAAAATATGAAACTTGTGTGCAAAAAAATAAAAAACCAGTTGACTTAAAACATATGCTTCATTTTCATGATTTTCTCTGGAATGTGATATCCACACATCCCATTTTACTTCTCACACACTTTTTTAATTTTCGGTCGTCGGATCAGATGAATTGAAGAAGATTACGGACAAAAATTATTAAAAGGTGTGTGAGAAGTAAAATGGGATGTGTGGATAGCACACCCCTTTCCTCTTTGCCCATGCTCAAAGTTGACCTTGTAGAAACACCTAAGCTTATTAGCTGCCATCAATTTGGTTATCACTAACCAAGATCATTTAATTTACTAGAGCAATAATTCTAACCAAAGTATACATGTTATGTGGATCAATTTATCTAAACAAATCAGATTTGGCAGAAGCAATTTTTTTATATTAAAAAAACTTATCTAATCTTTACTATAAAAATAGAAATTAAACCTAATTGCAAAAACGAACTCATTAGTATAATGACTCATTTGTAAGTACTTTTAAAACGGCGGAAAACGTTTTTGGTAAAAATGTCTTTGGAACCAATCCTTAGTAAAAATGCAATTGGATCTTGTAAAAGCACTTCAAGTGCTTCATGCAAAAAGCTTATAACTGGTGTTTCTTACAGGAAACACATAATTTGGTGTGTCTTGCAATAAGCAGTTCAAGTGCTTTTGAAACCAAAGAAATATTTTCTAAAAAGTTTTTTTTTCAGTTATTTTAAAAGTACTTTTAAACAAACCATAAAAATAAGACTATACCTTTCGGGTTTTAAAAAAAAAAAAAAAAAAAACTATAACCACTAGAGTAGACCTAGCATTTTGGACCCGACCCGTTAACCTGACCTAACTCCATTAATATTAGTATTTGGGTGGATGATTAATGGGTCGTGTCGTTACAGGTGAACCCGTTAACAACCCGTTAAATAATATTAGTATTTGGGTAAATGCTTAATGGGTCGGGTCGTTACGGGTGAACCTGTTAACAACCCGTTAAATAATATTAATATTTGGGTAGATGCTTAATGGGTCGGGTCGTTACGGGTGAACCCGTTAAATAATGGGTCACTTTGGATCAACCCATTAGCACCTGTTAGTTTATGATGTTTTAGTAATTTCAGTAAAATCTTAACAACAAAAAATAAATTATATGCAAAACAAAAAAAAAAAATAATAATTGTTAATGAATGAAACAGGTGATCCGTTAGCTTAACGAGTCGGGTTTGAGTAACCCGTTAAGCTAACGGGTTGGATTCGAATGACCCGTTAACTTAATGAATCAGATTAAACCCGACCCAAAACCGATAAACGTAACCCGTTTACAGGTCTACTAGAGTAATCCATACCTTTACTATGCCCTTTTGTTGAATTAACCAAATGTTGGTGATCCGTATTGATTAAAAAATCAGTAAAACCTACTAGTCAACCGTGAAAGAAAAGTAGATAGAGCCCAAAAGATCATGGGCCGTTAGTATCCGAACCGAGCCCATCATTATTCAATACAATAGCAAGATCCAAAAGGTCCCAAGATCCCCCACGTGGCGAGAACCCATTCGCCGTGGCCAAAATTTTGATTTGCCGCGCTATGAGTCAAAACTCAAAACCCGCGAGGACCAAGCGATAGGTTCGGGAATCGTCATATTTATGAACCCGAGGCCCGGATACTCCGAACCAGAGGCTCGGGAGATCCGAACCAAACCAGCCTCCTTCCGGACGTCGACATATCGCTCAAAACGCAGCAACTCCCGCTGAATAAAGACAAAAAATTTATAGTTAAGCAACCCTAATTTTGCGGGATGATTGGTGCTTAATTTCGCTTCCATATCCTGCCGTCGGATGGTTCTCAGAAGACGAATCGTGACCGTCCGTAGGATTCCTTCTCTGTTCATTGGATGAAACAGAGTACTCGGTCTTGTCTCTGTCTGTATCTGTCATTTGTTTGGGAAGAAGACAGAGAGATTCCCAAGTGGGCTTTTGTTCACTCAAATTTGGTCTGACTCAGCCACCTGGTATCCCCCTCTCCTCTCTCTCTCTCTCTCTCTCTCTAGAAAAACACGTTCTTTGTGAACTCTTATGTTGTTGACGTTTTCTGAGATTGTTGGATCTGTTTTGGGGATTTTTAGGGTGTGTTTTGGAGACCCATTTGCATGCAGAGGTTAGGAAGTGGTTAAATTATTTGTTAATTATAAAAAAGATTAGAACTTTTTCATGGTTTTGATTTAAAGTTGATTTTTTTTTTGGGAAATTGGATTTGTGGGTCAGTCATGAACTCAAATTTGCTTCAACCTTTTGAATTTCGGGTTAATTTTTTTATTAATTAATTAATTATTTATTTCTGAAGAAATTTAGAGATGAAGGTATTCAAGTTGGAGACTTTGAGTTCAGATTTCTTCAAATTCAGTAGACCCATTTGTTGCCCCTCTCTCTCCTCTCTTTCTCTCTCTTAATCTCAATACTATTTCTCTCTCTTTAAATTCAATATTATTTATTAGTTGAAGTTGACGCATCTTATGCATGATTAATTCGGTGGTGAGAGGAGGTGTATTATTTGCATGATTAAATTGTTTTTTTTTAGAAAAATTATGTGCAGTTTTCTTGGACTTGATTAGCTTAAGAAAATGATGCTGGTAGAACTCTCTTATTTTAATTCAACTTTCATTTTTCCGTGAAACCATTTATGGTGTTTTTAAAGCTACAATTTTTTTTAATTTAATCAGTTTTTTAAATTCTAAATTTCTTGGAGGCCATAAAAATTTAATGCACAACTGCTTCTTTCACATGCAGCCTTGAAGAAGAAGATAACTTCTTTCACTGCAAGGACTTTAGGCTTCTGATCTTCTGGCCTTCACGCAATCTAGATCTTCACCGTCAATCTCACTCGGGTGAGATTGTTTTTCGAATTTATGGCGTCGATTTCGGAGAAATCACTGCCTTTGTCACCTTCCTCATCACTGTCATCGATGTCGGTCCACGAATTTGATCCGTTGCTAAAAGATTTGGATGAGAGGAAGCAGAGTTTTCGCCGGAATGTGGTGTCGTTGGCATCGGAGTTAAAGGATGTCCGGAGCCGGTTAGCTTCTCAGGAGCGATCATTTGTTAAAGAAACCCTCACAAGACAGGCATGTTGTTGTTGTTTTTGTTGATTTTAAGGTTCTTTTTGTGTTTTATATGACATGTTTTGAGTCTTGAAATAAGTCATATTTTATCGGGAAGTGATTATCGCACTCACTTTTTTCTCTTTCTACACGCCCTTGTTTATTTTTGGCCTTTGGATTGGATAAATCAAACGAGAATTAATTTTCGGAAATAAAAGAGTCGGAAATAAACAGGGCTTGCAGAAAGAGAAAAAGAGTGCGGAAATCATTTCCCTTTTTGTTTCGGTGTTTTCGAATTGTGGGGTCATTCGGGTTTGTTTGTAATAATTACAGGAAGCAGAGACAAGGGCTAAAATCTTGGAAGAGGAGATTAGCGTAATGCAGAAGAGATTGCAACAGAGAAATCAGCAGCTTGAGGCCTCATCATCTATGGCCGAGAAGGTCCCACTCACTTCCTAGTTCTTGATAATGCATAATTTTGGATTAGCTTTTAATTGTTTGGCTAATTAAGGACATGATTGACTAAATATTGTTGTTATATTGTCTTTCCTGAGTTGATTATTTCGTTTCTACTGCATCTTGTTGTTTTGAAGTCGTCAAATAAGCCGGACATGCTATCATTGAGGATGCCTTTTGGCTTTGCCTCTTTGTTTTTGGCGGAGCCCTTAGGAGAAAAGGACACCTTAGTTTGGTGACCATTTCGTTTTTAGTCTTCTTTAGCTGATTTCCTTACTGTTTTTCCAATAGAAGTCTTCAGTTTCCATGCCAACACATTAAGTAATTCAGCCTGCGTAAAACGATAGAATTTCATTCAGTACTTAGTAAATCGGCTAATTTCTTTTTCGAGTCTCTTCATATATACGTGTAGGCGGGCGCATAATGGTTGCACTTATAAACAGAACACATCGACATAACATGTAACTGTTGTTCCGAAAGCAGAAATCCAAACTCAACTTTTTTTATTTAATTTCTGACTAAGCTTGTTTGCATCTGACTATCTTTGTTTTGTGAAGTTTGGAGTTGGCTTGTCACCGATGTTTATTAGCTATAAAGAGCTTCGTCAAACATATTTGGAAAATGGTTGGAGTATGAAAATTTATAAGTTTACCTCGATGATTCTGTAACCGATAGCTGAGTCATATATCTGTTTCTTGGAACATATCCGTTGGTTTTTTGTCTTTGAAGAGCGCATCAATTTATTAGCTATCAAGATAACTACTTGCATATCATAGTTTTTGGTAGTTAGGGATGTGAACTTTACTGTTGTACACATTTCCCTGACAATAATGTTATTAACGGAATGCAGTACCTTACGGAAGTGGATGGTCTGAGATCGCAGCTTTCGGCCACTCAAGCAACTGCCGATATTAGTGCTGCATCAGCTCAATTGGCACAGCTTCAGTGTTTAGCGCTTTTGAAGGAAATAGATGAAAAGAACTGCTCGTTAAAAGAGCAAGATGATCGTGTAATTAAACTAGGAGAGCAATTAGATAATCTGCAGAAGGATATTAAGGCAAGAGAGTTTTCCCAGAAGCAACTGAAAGATGAAGTTTTGAGAGTTGAGAATGACATTATGCAAGCTGTTGCGAAAGCAGGGGTGAACAGGGATTGCGAGCTGAGGAAAATATTAGATGAGGTTTCTCCGAAGAATATTGAGAAGATTAATAAGCTTTTAGTTGTTAAGGATGAAGAAATAGCAAAACTGAAAGATGAAATCAGGGTAATGTTAGCTCATTGGAAGCTCAAAACTAAGGAGTTTGAATCACAGGTACATTCATCATATCCTTCTTTTTCTCTGTTTTTTGTATAAAGTCCTCGTCAGTAGATTTCTAATGAACGTCATCCTTTTTTCTGGAACAGTTGGAGAAACAACGGCGAGTTGATCAGGAACTGAAAAAGAGGGTATTGAAATTAGAGTTTTGTCTCCAGGAAGCTCGTGCTCAAACACGAAAGCTTCAAAGGGTAATCATTAGTTTTTTTCTTGCTACTCTGTCAACTTCAAATAAAATTCTCAATTGGTGGTTAATTGCTCTTGCCATTATATTTGGGACTAGCTTGACCTTCAAAACATATTTGTTGTGGCAGATGGGTGAACGAAGAGACAAGGCTCTGAAAGAGCTCAGAGATCAGTTACAACGGGGTGGCGGTGGAGCTGCAGCTGCTGAAAGACAAAATTTTTGGGAAACCTCCGGTTTCAAAATCATGATGTCTATGTCCATGTTAGTCTTGGTGGCATTCGCGAAGAGATAAATAGTTGCAGTATCAAGTCCTGCTGTTATGTAAAAAGAACATGAACGGAACTTTAGTTTTAGTCATGGAATTAGGAATAGCTGCATAGGCCACAGTTGTAGAGGTTATCGTTATGTAGCATAGCAGAGAATGCAATTTTGTTGTTCGCGTTAAAACCACATTACTTTATGAATATCGAATTTGAATCTATGTATGGCATTGTGGCTACCATACCCGCCGATGTTGTATTGGATTTGTTATATCCTTGTTCTCTCAACTCTACGGAGTTCAACCTTCACCTGCTAACCATGCCTGGGCAGATGCTCACGTTTGGTTTTTGAGAATTTGAACACCGTAATATGATGGTTCAGTCATATCAAAATGTACAGGTAGGTTCTGTGAATTTGAATGCCTTAAATGGGGGTAAGGCTAGCCGACATTCACCTCTCCCAGACCCTGCGTAAAGCGGGAGCCTTGTGCACTGGGTACGACCTTTTTTTTTTTAAATTTTACTCCTCTTGTAAGTTACAACTGTGCTATTTTAAAATCTAATGTTGTGTAAGTCCAACAGGTGCTTTGATGTTCATAGCTTTCCGTCTTTGAGGCGAAAACTTGAGAGCTTTCTGTGATGTTACGATCAAGATTCAGGTAAATGATAATGTAATGAAATGTAAAACACAGATTAGTGAATTTTACTCCAATAAATAGCAGAATTTTCTGTTCGTGCAACTTTACTATTAATATCTGAAGCAATCTGAAGTTTAATTCTATTAGGAAGAGCTCAGCACGCAGAACTACAATACCCAACTAAAAGATACAGAATCACAAATCTCTACTGCACTCTCCACCTCAGACTCAGAGTAAAATTGTTGTTTCTAACATCCCGGGTTTACATGTCGAAAAGCTTACCTCCACTTCACCCAGAACAACTCTGCATCCCCAACCTAATGCAAGACAGTACCTATCATGTTTCCTCTAGCTTCTTAGCTTGCATATGTAGTTATGTACAACCGCAATTAGTGATGAGAAAACGAGTTTATGAGGAATCTGATCACCCAAGGAGAAGTTCCATTTTCACATGTTAAGAAAAAAAATTCTTGTAACTAAGGTTGCTACGAAAAAGATGCAACCAAAAGACGGTTGCAAGCTAGCTGAAGTGGATGTTGTTGTGTTGAAACCGGGAGGGGTGTAGGGCCCAAGTTCTGGCATGGTTCCTGAATTAGCCGGGTTGCTTGAGTTCAAAACTGAAGGCGGAGTACCAGAGCTGCAAGTAGAGATGAGATTAGTAATGGACTTGGAAATGTAGTATATGGAGTCTTGAGATAGAACATTATACATACCCTGATACACCTTCCCCAGGTGGTGGAAATGTTGTGATTGCTGGCGGAGTTGTTGACGTTGGTGGTGGAATTGTTGACGTTGGTGGTGGAATTGTTGATGTTGGTGGTGGATTTGTTGATGCCGGATTCGGAGTTGGTGTTGTTGATGATGATGATGCATAAATGCAGGAACCAGTGCCTGTTCAAAAATTCGTTAGTCTCACATGTAGATATTCTAAACTACGATAATTTATGGGAGGGAATTTGAATTAGGGTATAAGAGGTCGGACACACTGCCTTAATCAACTGGCCTAACTCATATCTGCAAAGTATAAGGCCTCTTTGAGATTGCTTCGGATAACCAAACTGAATCTTACTCGTTTGGCACAAAAAACTTAAAAGCAAATCTTTGTCGTGGAACCGCATTCTGCACAAGCACTTGCATGTGCTCCTTTAGGAAGCATCGCCAAGTACGTTTCTAGGAAACACTTCCAAGTACTTTTATTTTTTAATAAAAATTTATATATACTTGTAATAAAAATATTAAAATTGCTTCCTACATAAGCAATTCCTAATGAGCCTAAGTGTATGTCTAGCATATATAAAATCACATGGAAGAAACAAAAGTACTAATGAATGAAATACTTTCTTACTTGGATTAGCACTAACTATTGTGGCAACCCCTCCAAAGTCACAGCTAGTTGACACAGGATTCTTCTGATAGTAGCTGTTGAAGGCAAAGGAGGCATGATTTTGCAGAGAAATTGGATTGTAGCAGCTCCCACCCTGCTGGATCTGTGAGCAATCTGCGCTTCCCATTCCACATGCATAATCCAAAGCTGCCTGAAGTGCTGCTTGTGGTGCTCCACTCTTTGCCACACACCAACTCTGCCCTGGAACTGCAGGAGCGTTAGTTGTTGAAGGAGGTGTGACCGGATTCGTGACAGGTGTTGTTGTGGAGGGAACACCTCCAGTTGGCGGCGGGTAAGTTGTCGCAGGGTTAGTTATTGTTGGAGTTGTGGCTGGATTGGTGACTGGCACTGATGAACTCACAGGGTTTGAGGGGGGAAGAATGATGGGTGTGGTGGAGGGAACTTCCACAGGCGCAGCGGGGTTAACCGGAGTTACTGTTACCGGGTTTGTAGCCGGGACAGTGACAGTGGTTGGGGAAGAGGTGTATGGAGAAGTTGTAGGTACTGCTGGTGTTGTTGGATTTGTAGGGAAGATTGTTGGTGAGCCATATACATCATGTGAAGTTGTTTTCGGGTGGGGATCGCTTAGGATTTCTCTTCTAGAAGAAGGAAGGATCTGTTCCTCTTCCCTCTTGAGCTCTTTTTGCGCAAAATCTTCCATGGAATCTACTTCTGCGTATAACCCTACTAGCCTACTTGTAATCCGAGTCTCGCTTTCTAAAGCTTTTGAAACCTTATCTGTGAACTCAGCCACTTCAGTTGCGCTGGGAGCTGCTGGACTCTTGATTGTCAAAACCATGGGGACAGCATTACAAGGAAGAACAGAATGAGCAAGGCCGGCTTTTTCGATCACTGACTGAACAAACCTATCTCCCATGTTCAATTCTCCGTCGACATTGGCTTCTACTATGACAGAAGATCTCACTTCATTAATAAAACTACAGATCCTGTGCAGGTCTTTTCCATTTCCTCTTCTCAAATTCTCAAGAAATGGCAGAGAAAATGCTACCGAGACCTTAATTCTTCGGTCGAAAGGAAGACTAGTGAGGACCTTGTGTAGGGTTTTGAGGTTGGATAAAACCCTAGGTAGCTTAGATTTTCTTGTATGATCACTGCCACCAATTGCTATGATGCTTTTGATATCTGCTTTTGAGAAGAAGGGCATTGTGTGGGTTTTGAGCCATGATTTTGAGGAAGATTTGGAGCTCATCAGATTTTCAACCTGCCTCTCATTCAAGTAGAGATCAACAGCTACGCCGGTTTTGGACAGAGTGCTTAAAACCCTAGGATCTTCGACAAAGACTCGAATCTGAGACAGGTTGATCTTGTTCTGCTTCAGGAATGATATTGTTCTGACTGGTGATGAAGTTGTAGTGTTTCCACTTGCATGATATGAAAACCCCACCAGAGTTCCTGTATTTTGTGAGGGGAAAAAAAATGACAAACTTCAAACTACTTGTAACCGATAGTTTTAGCTGTAACTAGTTAAAACCCAGTTTTAAATACACAAGAACTAATCAGAAGATGCAATGCAATTCCAAATTCAAATATGTTACTATGAAGTTCGTCGAAACGGAATCTGATAAGTGATATTTCGAGTAAGTCTGTACACAATCTTCTTACGTTTTAAGAAATGATATATTGAAACGAGTCAAAAAGTAAAAATTTATTACTTACCTGATGAACAACAAGAGAGGAGAGAAAGGAAGAAAAGGAAGAGGCACTTAGAAGCTGCAATTGCCATGGTTTTGCGAGGTGTTTATGAGATTCAAGCGAAAGAGCAAGCCAGATTTTTAACGTGATTCATAAACGTCCTTACTGAAAGTGCCAACGAGCGAGAAAACAGATGCACTAACGAGCTACGGAAGATGCGGATGCTTTTAAAAACATTGCACATAAAATTGTAGTGAATTTAAACTACTTGGAGAGAGCAGAGTGTTTGAAGATAAAGGAGTGAGGAGAGAAAAAGTGGCTAAAAAGGAAAGTGGCAAAAAAGAAAGGGTGAGGAGTGAGTTGTAACGGTAAAGAAAATAAGTTTGCTTTGTGACTAAGTGTTGTGAGATGAGGAGAATGATATGGTGGGGTTGGAAAACATTGTGTCTGCAAAAACAGTAGAAAGAATCCAAGGGTGATGCTTTGTGCTTCTTTTTCTTTCCCAAAGAGAAGATATGAGACGTGAGGAGATCCGGATATAAAGTTGGTATTAACAAGTAGCAAAAACATATGCACTATGCACATGCCATGGAGAAATTTTTCAGTATGATCGGCACACGAGGTGGTACACCACGTGTTATTATACAAATGGTGGGATATGTATGTTAAAAAGTTAATAACTTAAAAAATAAAATTTCTCATCACTTACATAAAAACACATGGTGTACCATCTGTGTTCCCGTCACAATGAAAAATTTCTTCATGCATGCATGTAAAATACACACACATCCTAAGCATAGAATACTATACCTATAGATTATGACATAATATTCCCACTAGGAATTCAATCTTTCTTTTTATTTAGGGGGATGAAATTAAGATTAAGATTAAGATTAATTAATATCACCATGATGATTAAGGTTGTTGGCAATAATAAGAAACTTTAATGGAAATGCTCTCGAGATAGCACTATTACTGTAGTATTAAGTGGTATTTCTGAAAATCAAACTTAAAACCTCTCAATTGCAAGTGAAAATGAATATTGTTAGACTAGACTGTATTACCAAGTGATGTTTATATATAGCTTTGAATTGAATAACCAAGGTTGCAATAAGAGAGAAAAGGTGTGTGAAAATCATCATTCCCTTTTGTGTCAATATTGTCCCGTTATATCGACAACAAATGACTCGAAATTGTCTTTATATGACCTAAAAACAGTATCAATGTTTTTATTTATTATTATTAAGGGAAGATGAGAGCGAAAAACTAATTAAAGGAAGGGGAGTTTCGGACTTGGGAGCACATGAGTGGAAACCCAAAATCATATTTACTAAAATATTGAACCGCATAAAAAACCAGTATCATTATGTTGCTAATACTATTGATATTGTCGCTCCACTACATTTGTAGTGTTATTTGAGAACATAGCTATCTTTACTATTGTTATTTGAAAGCTATTCCAAAATTCAAACGATGTGATTTGATGAATTAAAAAATGCTAGTACTAGATCAGCATCAAACAGCCAGCCTGTACTAAAGGAGTGTAAAAGATTTCAGATTTGTTTTGGTTGGACCATGTTAAAGTAGAGATGCACAAAAGTCAATTTTGCTTAGATAAGTGAAACCCAAAAATAAAAAAATATCGAATATTAGTTAAGATCGTCTCTCAAATAAGCATAACTCCTTATTTTGATCTATGACAATGAAAATTGATAGAAGTGGTCCCCAAGTTTGTCTTTGGTCATTCTCAAAAAAAATTGTCAATATCCTTGTTAAATTGTTACGTGAGCAACTATGTGACCATGGGCGGATGCATTGAGGGGCAAGGGGAGTCAGCTGACCCCCTGAACTTCAGTGAATGTCTAGAAATAACTTGAGTGCTGACCTTCCGAATTTCGGTGAATGTTCATGGATAACTTGGGTGTTGCCCCTTTAAAGATTGGAGTTGCCCTTCATATATGCCCTTCAACTACTTAATAAAATGCATTAGAGAGGTGTTGCCCCTTTACAGTATAGTCCTAATATTATTTACTTCTGCCTTGTTTATTGGTTGTGATTACAATTGTACACAGAAAAAAAGAACCAAGTAAAAAACTATCCAAGAATGCAAAGTAAATGAAATGGTGATCTCAGAGAATAACAAAGCATCATCATTCTTGGACAAACATATTAATGGGATGCAATGATATCAAACATTGTTAATGTGTTCAAGTTAAGTGTATTTCTTTGTTAAGCGTTCATATGGGAGCAGCCTTGGAACATGTTAGTTACCCATGCAAATGAAGCATTAACATGTGTGCAGTATGCCTTTCCAAATGACTTTAGGCTTACAAAGACTCGATGAAATGACTATACGCATGCTATTTCTGTTAAAAAAAAATTGCGCGTTGCGCGCGCTATTCTTACTAAGCCCCCTAATATTATTTTCTGAATCCACCACTGCATGTGACCACCCTTTTTCAGGATATTTTTGTCAAACCAACCCCTAACAAGGATATTGAGAAATTTTTACGAAATGACCAAAATGATTTGCGATGGACAAACTCAGAAATCTTGTCAGAGACCAAAGTAAAGAATTATGTCAATCTTATAGACTATTTTTGCTAAAAAACCAAATAAAAAAATGGAGTAATTAGGTTTTCATCCTTATTTTTACTACTCTATTGATTAAAACCTTATTACTTTTCAATTTTTAATCAAGGTCCTTTGTATTAATAATATCATTAATTATTTCAATAATAAAATATTTTTTATTTCTAAATATATTCATTTAATATTAAAAATGTTACAATTAGTATATTTATATTTATGGCTAAATTTTTTATCATATATTTTTATTTTTAGTTTGTACCCATTTTTAATTTGCAACCCTTTTTTAATTTGTACCAATTTTCCTTTCAATTTTAATTTGTACCCATATATTAATTTCTTTTTGTGCCCATATTTTTTAAAGTTTTATTTGTATTGTACCCATATTTTTTTTTATTTATTTGTACCCATTTTTATTTTTGCTAAATGTACCCATTTTGAAGAATGTACCCATGTTTTGATACAATAATTTTTTGGTTATTTTTTATGAATGTACCCATGTTTACACACACACACACACAATAGTATATTTATATTTTAATATTTTTAATCCCACAAATTATGTTTTTTATTTAAAATCTCATTACTATAAACAACTATAAATTTTAATTTTTAATTTAAAAAATATAGTAACGTACATAGAAATAAATTATCAATTAATTTTAGGGACTTGGATCAAAAATTGAAAACCAACAAAGTTTCAATCAAAGATTATTCATAACTAGGGACCGCATCCAAAGTCTCCCTAAAAAAATTTATGCATAAATATCAGTAAAAGGTGAAGAAAAGCTATTGGAGAGGAAAGTATTCGGGAGATTAGGCCTAGAGTCCCACGTTTAGGTGTTGGCCTTTTCTTCTTGGATAATTGTTTCTGGCTTTCTTGCATGTGATCTTGTACTTGGTTAGCAAGCATGACGTGGAGCGAAATCTCGAGTGGAGTCGGTGTTTTTTAGTCTCTATCTCTCGCATCATGTAAAAATCAAGTGATAAATCACCGGTTAGATGGTAAAATTCTTCTTAACTGAGAACTAAGCATTCCACATTAGGACGTAAAAAAAAGTGTATACTTTGATGCAACATGACCACAATTTTGTACCTGTAACAGCCTGTTGAGGATAAGTGAAGGTTACCAAAAAAGATGCAGGGTATCATATTCTCAAATCCATGATAAAGACACAAGATTCCACTGCCTTGCATAGATTCATTAGGTAAAAATCACAAATGGCCTTGTCATTATGTATATTTACCTTCCACGAGGCGGATTCAAGAAATTTTTCTTTCGAGGGCAAGATGGAGTCCAAGCATGCACTGCTGTTCCCCTTCTTCCCTTACCGATAACCATTTTAGGAGACTTTTGTTAAACAGCTTACCCTCGTAGCAGTTATATTGCGTTCATAAAAGCTTCGGAACAACATAAGTAGCAAAAAGGGCGAGTGAAGGAGAAATTTTTGGGAGTGACGGGAACATACAACTCAGCAAGGCGGTGGTGTTCCCAACCTATTAAATTTTGACAGTTGTATTTTGTCATTTGCTCACTTAATCATACCTGAAGAAGTTGAAAAGTCAAAAATAAAAGGATGTCCTTTTTAACTCTGTTATATCTTCCGTTATACTGCCGTTTGTTGCCACTATTCCACTAATTAATCATGCATTTTCCTTTCCACCCAATTGAAAAGCTCTTGCACCTTTTCCTTCACTTAAGCACATTTTGGAGGAAGTCTCAAACAATTGAAAGCTTTTTCACACTTTGCTTGTCGTCGGGTGATCACAACAAGGCTACTGCCAAATTTTTTTGTTTTTCCAAATTCTGGATGGAGACTTAGCCTCATCACAACAGGGCTGCCATATCGTATGAAGGAGAGAAAAGGGAGGAAAATTGCCCAGCTAGAAAAGGGAAAAAAAAGGGGAAAAATAACCTTTCCATCTCGTTTGCTGAATCACAGTGCTCCTGCAACCCACAACCCCAAGTACCGGTGGTGCCAAGCAAAGCTTGAGTCACCAGAACAATTTTCGTCAGGGAAACCAAAGCTCGAGGCTTTTCACAATTCCATCTTCTTCTTCGCCCCTAAACCTATGGAAGCTTTGTACCTTGATTAGTTTAGTTTTAGTTTTTGGGGTTTTCAATTTCCTTGTCTAGATGTAGAATTTAATTGAAAATTTCAGTAGTTTTTTATTGTCCCTGTGGAGGAGCCGTGCAATAATAGATTCCATTGATGAAGTAATTTCTGTGCAACTTCCCTCAATTTTCAAGATGGACAACAATGTAAAGGTGACAGAGTTAAAAAGGCATCTTTTTGTTTTTTGACTTTTCAGCTTCTTCAGGTATGATTAAGTGAGCAAATGACAAAATCCAACTGTCAAAGAACACCACCTGCCTTGCTAAGGTGTATGTTCCCATCACTCCTAAAAATTTATCCGGGCGAAGGCAATAGCCTTCACTGGCCCTTATGCGGATCTGCCACCATACGGCACGCTCATGGACGTCAAGCTTTACAAAAGGACGAAACTTAGAATATTTGTGTTCTGAAATTAATTACAAAAGTAAAACACACTGCTAAAATCGATGAAAAATACCTAAAGTGAGAAATTGTGGTAAATTACACGAGTGATTTGTGACCTTTCACCAAACCAAAGATCACGAACGAAATAGGAACAGTGTAAAAAAGTAGCCACAACCTTTATGATATGATTATCTGCTGCTACTAATTAGGGTTTTGAATTCAACAAATACCATTGGAGCCACAACCTTTCTGCGGGATAGAATATGCAATGTGAGTGGGGGCAAGCTCCCATGTGGAATAATCTATAGTGCTTTTCTTAGCAGCGCTTAGTCTTCAAAGTAGTGAATCAAAAAGCAGCTTCTCTGACTAGGTCATCCGCCGAAAGCAGAGAGAGAGAGAGAGAGAGAGTGTGTGTGTGTGTCATACTATCATCTGTATTAATTTCAGGGAGAAAAGGAGTCTGTACATAATATTTTCTTTGTGGGTTTGTCTCGTTGCTCATAAAGTTTGCTCAAAAAACTATTGCAATTTGAAAGGATGATATTCTACATTTAATTCAATCTAAACTATGGAGTTAGGGGTTCAAACTCGGGTGCAAAACGAAGCACATCCACTCAAATCAATGTGGCTACGTCCACATCTGCAAAAATTATTGCGTTGATGTTATCTGAACCCTACAGCTTCACTACATATTTACAACATTTCTACTCACTAGAAGCATAAATATTCAGTTTCGAACCTACACTATAGCATCTTGTCATTCCTAGTTGTAACTTAAATGCCAGGAGGATCAACAAACAAGTGACCGAAAGAGGGATCAAGAAGTGCTTCTCTGGCTGACTGATACTTGCCAAGATGCTTCTTCAACGAGCGCAAATCCCTCTCGTCCTTTGAACGACTTTCCTATCACAGGATGAATCATAAACCAAAGTCATTTCTTTTCAGGATGCATAGTTTTGATAAGGATTTGAACTAAAATCGATCACTGTTAGCGGTTTTACCCCATTGGAGTTGTCATTATCGCAAGCGTTAACTACAGCAGTAAGAAGTTTCCTAAAAGTGATTGAGAAAAACTTACAAATGATTTCTTTAGCCGTAATATATCCACCAGGTATATCAACCATATTACATTTGTTCTGGGGAAACTGTAAAAAAAAAACAATTAATAATGATTCAGCACTAATAAAAAGCTTAAGCAAACAAGTTTTCTTACCACAATTATCAGTCTGTCAAAATTACAGAAAAAAATGGACGATCAAATTTCAATCTTCACAAGAAGATATTCAAGCGGGTATCAAAGCATTCTTCTTCGCTTTTCAATTTTCACCGTGTTCTCTCAGATGCTCCATGTGATATTATATTCGATATCAACCACACCTTCCCTCCCAGCAGTCCTCTGTTACCTTCTTCATCTTTCGGTATGTTTCTGACTGCAAATGATTAACGATCTATTATTTTGTACAAGAAAACATATATTTGCTGATATAACTCTAGATTCAACTCCGTGCTTCATCAATGTTCAGAAGTACAAAGCTTTCAAGATGTTCGCCACCATTTTCTAAAACAAACACGACATAGCACTGTATGCAAAATTGTGAGTTGCAATATAAACCTAGGTAAGTAACATTAACCTCATAATATAAAATTTATTTTTACTCTAGAAGATCACCAAATCTTATGAAAAATTACTCCGACGATTTATAGATAATACCAAAAAGGAATCTTTGGATTAGATAATCATGTTTAAATGACATGTGTGCAGCATATGTGGGAACTGGAAGTGAAGAGATTATAGATATTAGACGAATCAAAGTAGAGAAGGAAAAACCTGGTTATCTGGAAATGCCTTGGGGTGATCATTTTCCGAACCACACTTTTCATCCCAGTCCTCCCATGCTTTGATCAAGGCAGCATCGTAAGAACCTTGGCACACTCTCACACTAGGGGAGATTCAGAATCAGATCACAGAAAGACAACAAAATAAAAACCTTGCAACTGAAAGATCATTCAAGTAATCTAATAATAATTTCAATTTTCAAACCAAATCGCATTGTTCAATGTGTTCAAATGTTTGTCGTTTCAAGAAAAGTATATAGAGTTTACTGCATAATACAAATTCAATAGTCTTAAGCAGTTGTGAAAAGAAAGAATTTTAGAGGAAATACGCACTCTATTGTTTCGATAAATGTAGTGCAAGCATTCGGAACATCACTATCATGTCCTCTTAAGCAGTTAAGAGTGCGGGAAAGGATAAGTTGGATAACCTCTTCTAGCATTTTTTTAGATGTCTGGAGCACTGTAACCACATTACGGTATCATTCAACAAAGCGACAGATCCCTTCACTAGAAAGCATATTATTGAACAAGTACCTTTTGCACCTCCCCATTCACCAGTAAGTTGCCTTCAATTGGGACTATTTTGCAAACATGGCTTCACCAATTTTGTTAATCTTTTCTAGGTCACTGTTTCAAGAAATGATCATCTTTTGTCAGCTTATGAGAGCAGAATCAAATTAAACATTATTAACAAAAATTCAAATTATAAATACATACACATTCCAAATAGGGAACTTACCAGTATGTAAAGAACATAACCCCAAATTTTAACGGAGCCGACTGGCCACATAATCTTAATAGTGCACCAAATGGATCCAACTGTTTACTATCGGATGAAGATGATCCCAGAGAGAGTTTCTTTACAGAAGCTTCTATATCTTCACAACCATCATTGCCTGCATCGGCCATTGATTTTATGGTTCCACTCTCACAAACACAAAATTCAGCTGAACTGAAGTCAAATATGCTTTGTGTATAGGGCAAGCGAGAACTGAATTTAGAATAGTTTTGCCAGGTTTTCAAACTTGAAGATGTGAAATTCCTACCCAACGGGTTCCAAAGACAAAGGTCGAATGGCTGAAGTTTGTAGTATCTTAGACAATGTGCTAGAAGGGGCAAAAGTGAAATTGAACTTCTTGAATAACCATTTATCTAAAAGAAAACTAATGAAAAAGGCTTGAAAACTTTAAGTTTTAACGATAAGGACAGAATAAAAGGTAAAGTGAATAGTACCAAAATTGACTTTTTAGTGTTAAAATGTGGTTTTTCGTTAAAGTGAACAGTACCGGGAGCTTTTCGTTAAAGTTCCCTTTATCTAATGGTGAGCACAATTTGGGTAATGCAGCAGCATCTGCCTGGTTGCCGGCAACCCATGTAGTAGGTTTGGGAGAGGGGCTTTCCACCAACAAATCAAAGGCATCAACCTCTTGAAAATACACCTTCTCTTCTTCGAATTTGTAATTTCCCTAGACATTCGGAACATTAAAAACAGCATAAACAAATCAACGTGAAAATGCACTGATAGAGTAAATACAATTGAGGCATTGCAGTACCAGCAACACAATGTTTTAGTAAGCAAGATGAGGTGTTTCATGAATAGCCTCGCCTAGGCAGACGCCTTGAGGCGTGAGACCCTAAATCTTTTAATATATTATATATATATATATATAATATATATAATACTTTGTAAAACAAATATTCATTATCATCCAAAAGTGCATTTAACTCGCATCAAAAACAAGTTTAACCAAGCAATCAGATTAATCAACAATCAAACAAATAGAGCCAGACATCTAGATTCTTAAGTAAGTGCATATTAATATGTTTATGAGAGTTTTGAGTGATATTTGAGTGGGATAGGTAGTCTTAAAAGGAGAAATAAAGATAATAAAATGTTTCAGAAAAAAAAAATATAACGCTTAAAGAACAATAAAAATAAAAAGATGTTTATCTTCTTTTTTTCCTACTAGGCTGTCATGAGAAAATAACAAAAAGATTATCTACCTTTTAAAAATATCGTCACGTATTATGTGTGGAGCCAAAAATATTCACAAGGCGACACGTGGGTTTTTTGGACAAAAAGGAAAAAAATACCCTTGCAGTACAACGAGGTTCCTACGCGCAAGCAGCGGGCAACCCTCTTTCAACCAAGACAGAAGTGCCCAAAATAGGTAACAATTCAAAGTCCATCTCATCAAATCCTTTCTACAAGGTAATTCCCAAACACATTCCTTTAAATTATGTTAATTGGCTAATTAATGGGTTTATTGCCTAATTAACCCATTAATTCTCAATTAAACCATCCATTATATCCAAATAACCACAAAATACAACCAATTCAACCCTAAAACATCACATGGCCGGCCATCCCCTTAAGCTTTCAACCTTCCCTATCTTTTCCCACTTTACTACCCCAATTAAGCTAGCTAATTGATTCTATAACCATCCATTTATTCCCTTTATGTTTAATTAGCAAATTTATCATAATAAATTGGCTAATTAAACCTAAATTAAACCTAAAAATCCTAGCCACCTCCTATCCCTATAAATATACTCCCATTCTCACCAAAAAGCTAATTCCAACACTTTGGCAAAAATCCCAAAATTCTCTAAACACTCTTTCTCTCTAAATTTTAACTTTGGCATCGGAGGTTCTTCGGCCAAAGCCCCCCCCATTCATTGTGGGCGCGTGAGGCTCTTGGCCTTAACCTAAGGTGTTAATTGTTTTGTAGGTGCAAAATCGTCCAAGATCGAGGAGGAAGAAATTTGCATCCACAAATTGGTGCTTTCATTGAGAGTTGAAATCCATACTCGTAGAAGACTCTCGCACAAAAAGGTTTTTTCTTTATTTTTTAGTCCATTTGAATATTTTTCATACGTTCTTATTATTAGAATTTTTTACTTGCAAAGGTTCTTTAATAAAACGTATAAGCAAAATATAATGGCTAGAAATTTAGAAAATTCCACAAATGAAAATTCTAATATACAAGAAATGGGATTGCGGAGATCCATGAGGCAAAATGCGACAATAAGGGGAGCGGCATCACCACCACGAGTTTCCACCATGGGAACCACCGCGGTGGCTACCTCGGTAGCCACCCACGGCGAGGTCCATGGTGCCTTCACCACGACCACCATGGGAACCACCGCGGTGGCTACTTCGGTAGCCATTCGTGGCGAGGTCCATGGAGCTTTCACCACGGCCCGAGCCCTGCCATCCAAGGCTCACGGTACCAAGACCACGACCCAAGCCGTGCCATCCAAGTTTACGTGGACCCAAGCCCAAGCCTCGCATTCACATGCACCGCGCATTGAGCAGCCTGCTTTCGTTGAGCAGCCCACTCCCGTGGCCCAGCCTGCTCTCGTGACCCAGCCTGCTCCCGACGAGTAGCCCACTCCCGTGGTCCAGCCTGCTCCCGACGAGCAGCCCACTCTCGTGGTCCAGCCTGCTTCCGTCGAGCAGCCCAATCCCGTGGCCCAGCCTACTTCCGCCAAGCAACTTGCTCTCGCGGCCCAGCCTGCTCCTGCCAAGCAGCTTGCTCTCGTGACCCAGCCTGCTCCCGACGAGCAGCCCACTCCCGTGGTCCAGCCTGCTTCCATCAAGCAGCCCACTCCCGTGGCCCAGCCTGCTCCTGCCAAGCAGCCTGTTCTCGTGACCCAACCTGCTCCCGACGAGCAGCCCACTCTCGTGGTCCAGCCTGCTTCCGTCAAGCAGCCGACTCCCGTGGCCCAACCTGCTTCCGTCGAGCAGCCTATTCCCGTGGCCCAGCCTGCTCCTGCCAAGCAGCCTGCTTTCATGACCCAGCCTGGTCCCGACGAGCAGCCCACTCTCACTGTCTATCCTGCTCCAGTGGCTTTCCAAGCAGCCCAAGTCGGCCCAAGACTATCTCAACCATCCGGACCTACCATCGAACCGGGGGCATTCTCACCACATTTTTTCGCGGATTTGACATTTCCCAACTCAAATCTCGCGCCCGAAGTCTACCACCCTTTCACTGCCCAAGGAAGCGCATTCCTTCCAAGCTCTTCCAATCCAAATGGCGAACAACACTTGTCTCGACAAGTCATAGAGTTGACGAGCGCCCTTGCACAACAGACAACCTTGGTGAATCAACTTTTGCAACACATTGGGATCCAACGTGCCCCGGACGAGGTATCCCGAAGTAGGACAAGGGCAGACGGACATTTCCAGCAGTGTCCCGGCAAGCAGCCACGAGCCGAACGTTTGGGCAGTGTACATTCCCGTCTTAGAGCGCGAAGGAGCATGCACTCTCGACTAGGCCCACAGATGAGCATACATTCACGGTTGGGGTTATACTCCGATAGTCAACATGAACAACCTTCCAGGCAAAGTGTCTATTCGCAGCTAAGCCCACAAGGAGCGTCATCCACCTCACATCAGAGTAGGCAGCACGACGGACGGAGAGAAGCAGTCACTCAATCCAGCTCAAGTTCAACCAGCAACATGCGAAGAACTCGCTCGCCTACTAGGAACGCATCACATGCACTGCATCTGCGGCATAGACGAGCCAAACACCTGGAAGAGCAGCCTAGACCAGCAAGTCATGACTGGGGGCAGCCGAGAGCTCCGCTACCCCAACAAATGCAAATTCAGGAAGAAGTAGAGAGACTCTTGACTAAGCGATTGCATGATTTCCAACGCAACGAGGTCACCGACGAGGCACTATGACGGAACATAACCAACATAAGCAGGTCACCCTTCACGGAGGAGATTGAGTAGGCAGAGCCTCCACGCGAGTTCAGCATGCCACATTTCACATCTTTCAAAGGGGATGAAGACCCGAAGAGACACTTAAAACGTTACCAAAGTGCAATGATCCTTTATCGAAACAACGATGATCTCATGTGCAAGATATTCGCCACCACTCTACAAGGCGAGGCGCAAGATTGGTTCTACACCCTGCCGCCACAATCCATCCGGAATTTCTACGAACTTTCTTTGGTTTTCACCAAAGAATATTCATCCTATAGCTCGATCAAAAAGAAGTCTGACCATTTGTTCGACGTCAAGAAGAACCTAAAGGAGTCGCTTCGCGACTATGTGAGGAGGTTCAAAGTAGAGAAGGCAAAAATAGTCGGATGCAACGACTCGATAGTTAGAGCAGCCTTCCAAAAAGGACTTCCAGCAGACCACCCGCTATTCGGAAAATTGATCATGAAAGAATATCTAACTCTGGCATACTCTTTTGCTTTAGCAGAGAAGCATGCACTTTGGGATGAGGCTCGCCAATGCACATTCAAGGACTTGAAGAAGTACCCGACATCACCTCCCTAGAAGCAGCGGATGACTTATTCGCATGTTTGACGGTATCTAAAGTAGCAATAAGCTCTACCATCATGCGAGAAGAGCTGGGGGCCCGACTACCTGTATTCTACAGTTTACTTGCAGTCATCATCATGACGCACTATTCCGCCGAATCCAAACCGGCGACGATAAAGGCGTAGACCCTGGCAGATGCAAAGTTTTCTGACGAACGCAACAACTCGGCCCAACGATGCCCCGAAGGCAGTCGAGCACACTTTAGCTGCACATATTCCCTTAATGGAGATTTCTGGCATTCGCATGTCAACGACGCATCCAACTACAAAGGCTTGCGAGCAGCCGTGGTTCGTGGCAACCGACTACTTCACCAAATAGGTGGAAGCAGAGCCCATGGCGACCACGATTCAGACGGACATAGAGCGCTTCATATGGAGGAACATCATTTACCGATTTGGCATCCCTTAATCCATCGGCACCAACAACGGCCTGCAATTCGTGGGCAAAGATTTGGCGAAGTTCTTTAAAAAATATGGCATCAAGCAGCATATGTCCATGCCGAGATATCCTCAAGGCAATAGACAGGCCGAAACATCCAAAAAGATGGATCTCATCTGGGAAGGTCCGTACAAGCTCAGTAGAATAGGCGGTAAGAGTAATTATACCCCCGCTACCATGAAACGATAAAAAGATCGAAAAGTAGTGGAGCGCCTACAATCTGAAGAAGTACCATGTGTGACCTCCGACTACATCAAAGCCCGAAGACTTAAGAAGCTCGACGGGCACCACCTCACAAGTCGAGGACTATCCAGTTGTTATGCAGTTCCTACCTTACAGCTAAGTTCTTGTTCGTTTCACTCGTTTTTCAATGAGGAATTCAGAAGTAATCACAACTTGGCTCGGCTGCATGCTTACAACAAGTGATCACTCCAGCACTTCAAAAGAAGACTGTGCCCTTCTTAGGGACCCATCGCAGGAATTGCACCCCCCGAGGGACCAACCATGCTCTCCAGTGCGAGAGGGTAAACTAATTGCTCTCCAGTGCGAAAGGGTAAACCAATTCCCCGACACCCATATGGGTCAGCTCTCCAAGACGGGAGGATAAACTTTACACTTCGAATATCCAGACGTGGATGAGCCTGGCTGTCTTAGTATAACTAGATGCACGATGGCTTGCGCCGGGATTCCTAGAAGTAGCCGCAATGGTCTTTTTCAAGGCTTAGCTAACTGAAGGATTTTGGGTCTCTTGGCCTAATCCGTGGGGAACCGGGCCCTAGAGACGGAGATGGCACATTACGCAGTACATCCGATGGACGGCTGCCCTGGAATCCTAAAGCTGCTACCGAGTGCACTAAGATAGCCTACGGATTCCGGAAGATTGCCTACGGCTTGCCCTTCGAGCAGTAAAGCCGCGCTAGACTTATACAACCGCACATTCTTGTGAAAGGTTAAACACGCTAGCGCGCATATACGAAGTTTTATCCACTGCCGACATGCTACGTAGTCGATAAGCTTCATCTCTGCCAAGCGCGGAACAACCTACACCAAGTCCTAAAGTGTTGTGATACTTGCTACGCAACCTACGGAATTGAAGAAAGTCAAGGTTAACAGCCTAGTGGTTACGCGAACTTGTCTTCTTCTGTAAGTAAGGCATCCGGTTGCCAACCCTATGGCTAACAACTTTGCAAAGTTCTACACCAACACCTACGGCTGCATAGGCTACGCGAGCTTGTCTGCTTATAAAAAAGTAACATGCCTGCCACTGGTCTATCAAGTCTAAAGGTTAGGGCATGAACAAAAGAAGTGAAGATGAAGAAAAACGAAGGAAAACATGTTTATAAACAACTAGCAAAGGCCGAAGGAGTTCAAGCAAAACAAGAGCTACAAGGAAAAACAAAGAAAATCCTAAAGGCTACCTAAAATACTACACTACAGCAGCTTGGACATCCCACGACTACTCGGTCGCCACACCTTCAACAGCCGTAACACTCTTAGCAACGGCATCATCCGGCGCTTCACCCCCGGCTGCCCCAGTCTGGGCACTAACTTCTCCAACTACTTCACCAATGGAAGCCTTAAAAGTAAAAGCAAGCAAGTCTTTCGGAGAAATAGAGAAGGTCTTAAAACCTCAAGCCCATCATTCTCACCCTTCAGCTGCTCATTCTTCTTAAGCAGACTAACACAGACGCGCTGCAGCTCATCCACTCCCTTCTTAGCATAAGCAGCGAAACGAAGCTCAGAAATTGCAAGCTTAAGATCTTGAATATGAGGCGAATCAATCTCAGCAGCAAAGGAAGCAGGCTTTGGCGCCACTTTAGCAGCAGAGTCCACCTTACCACTCTTCATAATAGCAAGTCTCTACAAAGGTGAACCGGACTTGGCTCCCAAAGAACGTCCTGGTACAGACTTCGGCACTGGGGGCATGATAAAACCTTTACGTTGAGCAATCTTATCCACAATTGTACTAGCCATTCTCAACATGGAAGACGCCACATGCTCAGATCTAGCAGCCTTATTTTTCTTCCCATTAGAAGAAGTCATGTCAATCACATACCTCTCGGTAGCAAGCGGACCCTTATGAGCAGCAGAAGAAGTCTTCAGTTTTTTCTTAACTAGGCATCTCATGAGCAGGCGGGGAAGATCTCTTCTTTCCATCTTCATTCATAGTAAGCTCCACGACAGCGATCAGACGAGCCAATGCATCCGCCTTGATCCTCTTTACCTCATCTTTCTGGAGCAGCCCACATTTCTTTCAGCAAAGAAGACTAAGCAGCCAACGAAATTCATGGTACTCAGCAGGGGAGCTCAACCCAGCATTCCAGCAGGCAGAAGGCCTGCATGCCCAACATTCTAGCAGCCCATGAGACCCGCAATCTCCTTATTTCTCTCAATCGCCAGCCTGGCCCGAGTCAGGTCCAAGAGCCCAAAGGACATGAGCCATGCGGCTCGCCTAACACTGTGCCTTAGCGCCACAATCCTCGACCCCAGCTGCACAAGCTGCCCTTGGCTCAAGCCAAGCCAAGCTGCCCAAGCAGTGGTCCCTGCCACGACATCTCCTCAGCTCATGCCGAGCCAGCTCCTGGCCCCTGCTAGCCGACGTGCCGCACCACCCCGACGGCTACCCCGCAATAGCACTATCCAAGAATAAAGCAAGAAAAATTAAATTTTTCTTACATTGGTGCGGCACGAAGAAGACGAAGAAAGCAACGAAAGACGGTCATTTGCACGGGCAAGATGTAGAAGATTGCTAGAGGAGGGGGAACAAATATCCTCTAAGCTATCTCTCTCTTGTAGGGTAGAATAAATCGCTCTCCAAAGTTGATTTAATAACCCACTTAAGGTGGACTTAAATAGGCTTTGAGAGAAATTTATTTCCCTTTCCTAGAAGGATCTAATTTCCTATTAAAGAGAGAATCTACATCAAAATAGGAAGCAGTCCTAAGTTTCCTAAAGCAAGAAAATCTCTACACCTGCCGCCCTTTTCTGCGAGTAGCCCAACAGGTGTGGGGGCATTTGTGGAGCCAAAAATATTCACAAGGCGACACATGGGTTTTTTGGACAAAAAGGAAAAAAATACCCTTGCAGTACAACGAGGTTCCTACGTGCAAGCAGCGGGCAACCCTCTTTCAACCAAGACAGAAGTGCTCAAAATAGGTAACAATTCAAAGTCCATCTCATCAAATCCTTTCTACAAGGTAATTCCCAAACACATTCCTTTTAAATTATGTTAATTGGCTAATTAATGGGTTTATTGCCTAATTAACCCATTAATTCTCAATTAAACCATCCATTATATCCAAATAACCACAAAATACAACCAATTCAACCCTAAAACATCACATGGCCGGCCATCCCCTTAAGCTTTCTACCTTCCCTATCTTTTCCCACTTTACTACCCCAATTAAGCTAGCTAATTGATTCTATAACCATCCATTTATTCCCTTTATGTTTAATTAGCAAATTTATCATAATAAATTGGCTAATTAAACCTAAATTAAACCTAAAAACCCTAGCCACCTCCTATCCCTATAAATATACTCCCATTCTCACCAAAAAGCTAATTCCAACACTTTGGCAAAAATCCCAAAATTCTCTAAACACTCTTTCTCTCTAAATTCTAACTTTGGCATCAGAGGTTCTTCGGCCAAAGCCCCCCCCATTCATTGTGGGCGCGTGAGGCTCTTGGCCTTAACCTAAGGTGTTAATTGTTTTGTAGGTGCAAAATCGTCCAAGATTGAGGAGGAAGAAATTTGCATCCACATTATGGTTTAGTGATATTTTTCTTTACTTATAAGTGAGAGATCTTAAGTTGAATTTTCAGCAAAGACGAATTTGAACCAAATTATTGTTAGCCCATTGTGAAGTTAAGTTCACTCCCTCCTCCTTAGTGTAGATCGTTTGTTCAAAAAAAAAAATATCAACAACGTGGGTAATAAATATGAGCAAAGTGGGGTAATTAAAAGTATACAAATGGTGGGGTAAATAAATATCCCCAAAATGGATAATAAATGTGGGGAAATTTGGAAAAATAACCAAATTTTAAATCTCATATAGAATTATAACCACTATTTTAATTTTATGATAATTATAACCAAAACTTGATATAAAAGTATTAATATACCCTTAATACTAAGGTTTCTCATAACAACCACAAACACAACCTTTAAACTACCTTAAAATGTTGAGGATTACTGCAGATTGAGGCCACCGAATTAACTTTCTCTTTAATTAGCAAGACAACCTATGAGAATGTTCTTCAGAAGGTACTAATTCCATAGCTAATTATTATTTTTGTAATTAGGTACTTCGATTTAGTGTTTCACTAATTAAATTGCATACATTCCAATATATTTTTCCAGTGGATGAAGAAAGAATATGAAATTGCATATGCAAAGTGAATAGTGAAAACAAAAAAGTGATGAAGATTAATTTCTCATTTTAGGATAGTTTAAAGGTTTGTTTTGGTTGTTGTGAGAAACCCTAATATTAAGGGTATATTAGTACTTTTACATCAAGTTTTGGTTATAATTATCATAAAATTAATATGGTGGCTATAATTCTATATGGGGTCTAAAATTTGGTTATTTTTCCAAATTTCCCATAAATGTGAGCAAAGTGGGGTAATTAAAAGTATAGAAAAACAAAAGTAAATAGAAAAGAAGATGGTGGGATAAATAAATATCAGCAAAGTGGGTAATAAATGTGAGCAAAGTGGGTAATTAAAATTATAGAAAAACGAAAAGTAAACAAAAATGAAGATTGTGATGTAAATAAATATCCTCAAAGTGGGTAATAGATGTGGGCAAAGTGGGGTAATTAAAAGTATAGAAAAACTAAAAAAGAAAAAGAAGGAAAGATGGTAGGGTAAATAAATATCAGTAAAGTGTGTTAATAAATGTCAACAAAGAGGGGTAATAAAAATATACAAAAAAAAAAAAACCTAGTCGTCTTCATCTTCTTTGTTGGGCAAGCTCTGCAACTCAAAAAATTCCAAATTTCTGTAACTTAAAAAAAAGAAAAGGATGCCCAGTCAAACGTTTGAGATGCGTCCCGACCTAGGTGAGCATTTCGCTGACTCTCACAACACAGAGATGAAAATGTTGTCGCCTTGCCTCCAAGGGCACCTAAGCGCGCCCCAAGGCGAGTTTTTTGAAACACTGTAAAATTAAAAACAAATTTTCTTTAAAGAGGAAAAGAGACATACTTTGGGAAGCGGATCCTTTTCTTTTATTTTTCCTCTTCTTTTAGGCTCCTTCTGTGGAGGATGATATTCAAAGCAAGCACCAATGGCAATACTTGTCCTTCCTCTATCATGCACAAAAAAATGGAAAAACAAATCAAAATATGGGATGACGTAGTAGTTATATTACTTAAGCAAAAGTTACAGAAGTTAAAAAGCTTGTTAGAAATCAAGCAAATGGATGCCAGCCAAGACATCTTCTCACCACTAATCACATACTAAGCAAACCCAAATCACATAACCCAGAAGCAAAAACAAAAGGTACGTCGAGCGAAAGCGGCAGATATGAGATCGATAAAGCAAGGCAAAAATATGAAAAATACAGAAACCCAAGCAATCACAATACTGGTTAGGCATTAGCCTACGTCCAGTTCGGAGACGGAGGAGAAATTCCTGTAAGGTCCCAAATCCCAAACAAACCAGAACCCAGGTTCCAAATCAACTCTCACACAGATGATCCAAGAACAATGCTTAGATTCTTGCTCGCAGATAAATACAGAAAAGAGATCAAAGGGCAGCTATTACATAGAGATTAATACCATCAAATAAAAGGGACCAAAAAGCAGAACCAACCCAAAAGTGCAGCTGCTGCGCAACGAACCAAACTTTGGGTGATGTGGCCAATTAACATCCGTTGAGCACTTTCTGTCAAATAGTTCTTGAGCCCAAAATACCAGATAACCAGTATCAACTTTCTGTGAAAAAATGGCTCAAGAGTCTCGAATAACAGAAACATTCGAATCAGGCCGAAAGTCAACAAGATAATCATAAATTCATAATACACACAAACCCAAGAGCTCAAAATTCAAGGACAATACATATACATACAACAAGTCCAGTAGCAATCCTGGAAGAATCGAACCGGAGAATCGAAGAGACAAGGTGGGGGACTCGAACCGAACCTTGTTGAAAGGGAGCGACTCCAACTGTTTTTCCTGACGATAGCTCCAGCAGAAGCATCAAGGGCCGCCACACTCACCCTTCCTCCAACACAGCGAGTCGAACACCATAGCTTTCTGTGATCAGACATTATCAGAAACTTTTTTGATTTCAAAAAACGAAAAGTGATTGGTTTTGTATATACGGGGGTTCTAAATCTTGATTGGGTTTTTGGAGCTTTCTTCTCCGGTAAATCGCTTCGCCTTGTTGCTGTCGACCGGCGACTGTATCACCTGAAATGTGTTGCTTCAAAAAAGGAGATTGAGTTGAGAAATGGAGGAAATTAGGGTTTTCTCTGAGTACCTGTAACTAAGTCCATGAGAGAGAGAGAGAGAGAGAGAGAGAGAGAGAGAGAGAGAGATTTGAACGCTACGTATTTCGGGCGGGCGGGAACAGAGAGAGCTGAAATGTTGCGTTTAACGGAGACAGACATGGGAGAGAGATGATTTAAACGGTGCGTTTTGTTGTCATTATTGTTGACCCGTAAAGGAGATCCATTTTCCAAAAGGCCCAACATAAATATTTTAATTTGGTGTTGTCTTTTAGCTCTTAAATGGGCTTTGATTTGGAGCAGCCCAACAAACCATATATCACTTTTCCATGTGTGTTTGAGTTTATTGTTTTGGTAGTAGCAATTAATCACTTTCTTTGTTAGGAAAAAAAATTGCTAATCATGTAAACTAATCACCCGTTAATGTTAGCTACTCTCTTGGCATTTGTTGTTTAACATTATTTAACAATTCATGAGATAATTTATCGTGTCACCGGAATATATCTCTTTGTGTCTACAACACTCATTACGTATCACGTAATGAGTGTTGCAAATGTAAGAGGATATATCTCTGGTATTGGGGCACATTCTTCCAAAAAGATATATCTTCTGAACCATATATCTCCTGCCCTACTTGTTCACTTATTTCTTCGTTGTGTTTTTTGTTTCTCAAAATTTTATGCATTAATGCTAGCTACCCTCAAGGGGCATCTTACGTGCTTTCGTCACTGCATTTGTTGTTTAGTATAATTCACGAATTTCATAGAATAATTTCTAATGCCACTAGAATATATCTTTTTATATCAACAACAGTTATCACGTGTCACGTAAATGTTGTAGATAAAAGCGGATGTACCTCCTGTTTTAGAGCACATTGTCTCCCATCAGCCATCACAACTCATTCACTTATTTGTTGATTTTGGTTTTTACCCATTTTCACTCTTGTTTGGTTACTTTCTTATATTTTTAACTGTATGGTGCTTAATATAATATACATGATCATATAACTCAGGGAGATTGAAATTTTAAGGAGTAGAGTAAAAACAATCAAGAGGGCATGAAATTGTCAAAAAGGTCAAGGGTGTTTTCCTAGCAGTTGCTGCTCCCTTGGAATCCTGCAAACATAGATGGTAGTAAAATAAAAGAACCAGATTCTCTCCGGATTCTCAAAAACTGAGTCTAAGGATCAAATGATCCGAGCCATTGAAATTTGATCAAACGGCTACAAATAAGGGGTTCCTCTAAAAGTTATAATAATTGTAGCCCTTGGATCAAATTTCAATGGCCCTGATCATTTGATCATTAGGCTCAGTTTTTGGGGATCCGAAGAGGTTCTGGGTTCAAAATACAACTCAAAATTGTTTGGAACATAATTACTATCGATATTTAATCACCACCTTGATTAGGTATAATTTCTTCTTGTTTTATATTAATAAACTTTTTCGTATCGCCGAGATTCTAAAAAATGAACCAGATATTGCATTAAAAAAAACGAGAGATAATTTAGAGCCCTTCAAATTTCAATCATTTGGGTGTCACATGAATGAAGTAATCAATCAAGAACTTTACTTACACACGTTCACACTCGGCCTGTCCCACTATCAGCGTCAAATCTTTATTTTTGTTCACTTGTTAAGTTCACTTGTTATTAATTAAGATTTATAATTCGATTTCGAATCACTTGGAAGGGACAATTAGACACAACACAGCCACCTAACCAATATATATGTGGATTTTGGATAATGTTGTATTATGAATCACTATTAACCCCTTGATGTGTAATTTGATTCACTTAATTCATCAATACTTATTCAATTTGGCTCGATTCATTGTATGTGCTTGTAATTATTTTAATATAGTATCGGGGAGTCATTTCAACTCACTCTAAGCAGAAAGAAAGTAGTCTACTTTGTAATTGATGACTAAATTTTGGGGTCTTAATTCTTTCTGACCATTTTGAGGTTAAGAGAGTAAGGCTAAGAGTAGATCGACAACCAAGCCTTATGAGTATTGAGTAGGTCGAGTCGTCTAATCGTTTAGTTTTTTCCTCTTTGTTTGATTTTCAATTCAAAATACATATAATGTTGTTCAACAATATATTTTTTTTCTTTCAAAACTACTAATGCCTTTATTTCATTAAAAGTGGTATCAAATTAGACCATATATGATATATGATATATATAGTCCTGATTTTGGCTTGATAACCAAACCAAAAACCAAATCGAACAAGTTTGGAAATTGAAAATCTATACCGAAATTGAACCGTAATTTTCAGTTTTCAGAAATTCAGTAAATTAAACCTAAATAATTTTGGTATTTAGGGTCAGTTCGGTAAATGCATATTGAAAAAGAAGAAGGAAAAAAAAAAGAAATTGCAGGAGGATTCAAAATGCGTCAAACTGAGAGAGGATTCAAATTTTAGCAACAGCCAATAGTTGTAAACAAGAAACAACAACAACCATCAAATTCTTAAACCCTGAACAACCATCAAATTCTTAAACCCTGAAATTCAACTCATTCCCTAAATTAAAACCCTAAATTCTGAAATTCATCACAGTGAGTTTGAAAATAAAACCCTAATTCCCATTCATAAATTCTAACCCTGAAATTCATCCCATGCCCTAGAAATTTATCCCAAGTTAAAACTCTAAATTCTAAAATTCATCCCCTATTCGAAGGAGTATGATTCTCTCCCCTCATATTCACATCCACTTATCTCCCTTCCTCTCATACATTATTTTTTATCTTATTGTCTCTATAAAAAAAAATTAATATAAGATGTTGACGTGACTTAACCGAGGAGAGGAAAGAAGAGGAGAGAGATTAAGAGGGGAGAGAATCCTCCTCCAAAAATCAAAATCCTTATTCACAGTTTGTAACTAGTACTTACTATGAGGGAGGGAGGGAGGGAGGGAGGGAGGGAGAGAGAGAGAGAGAGAGAGAGAGGAAGTGGTGGTGGACCAGAGGGTAATATTTGCAAGTTATCTTTATTATAAAATGGTGTGGGTAGGGGACAAGATGTATCTAATTGTTTGATTTAAAAATACTAATTAAGATGAGTGTTATGATTAGCTGAACCTGTAATTTCAGGGTACCAATCGATGTCTTTCAAATCACTTTTTGTTAGGATTTCTTTTTCAACGTTTATGGATTATGTTGATTAGCCACCCATATTATATTAATTCTCATAATTTTTCAGTTGCTAAGGATTAATTGTCATCATCAATAGCTCGTTTTGCAGTATCTTAATGCTTAATATATTGGATGCCATGTCTCTTTCTTTTGTTTTGCGACAAACAAAAGAAAAGTTCACCTCCTAGGCTCATACGTAAATATATATACAAGGGGTTTTCTACAATGTAAGAAATTTTGTGGGTATACGGGATGTGACCAGTCGGTAAATCGACACAATATACACAACCAGTTAACGGGCTACTCACATTCTGAAACTGTAACTGTACCATACCGCAAGATTTCTCCCTCATTGGATAATTTGAAGATAAAGTAAATTCCAGATTTGTTAGTGTATCAAACAAACAAAAAATCCCGAATTTATGATAATTTTATATATTTTCATCAACACCTTACTCAATGGACCAACCAAATGGTTGAAAAGGTGCATACTTTTGTGCAATGTATGACGCATATGCAACAATTCATATGATATGTAGAGTGATTTAGTCATGCATGGTTACAAAAGTATGAATTTGGATCTGTCCGGACAATAAATGATTTAGTCAAATATGTTAACATGCATGCATGGTTACAAAATTATGATTTTGAATCCTCTTCGGACCTTACTATCCGAAGCCTAAAGATCAGAAAATTTGGGCTCTTGGTTTATATGAAAGAGAGATCGAAGTCCTTGGTTTGTGCAAGGTTAGCCAACATAATGAGTTAATGGGGACGGTTCAATTCAATTTGAGTAGTCCGGATTGGTTGGTCCTTACTATCTATGTCCACAGAATTATAACTTTAGAATTTACAAAATGGCCTTTTGGTGGACCCTAAAGTCGTGCTTTGATTCCTGATTCGTTGCATAGAATTAGAAAGCGACATTTTATTTGAACTCACGTAACATTTACGCTCAATTTACTCTCCACATCTATATTAATTTTAATCAAGCTATAAATATCTCTTTAAATTCACATTCATATATAATTTATCTTTACACCCAAATTTACTACCTAAATTATCTTCACAAAACCAAAATTTACGCAATTTTAAGTGCACTTATTGATGCATATGCAAAATGTGGGGATATTGAAAGTTCAGGGATGGCTTTCAGTCAGTCACTTGGATCTGATGATGCAGTCGTATATATAATGCTATGAGCATGGTCTGGTCGAGGAAGCCATGGGTATCTTTGAGAAAATGATGTACCTTATATACGTACTCTTGGCGAAGGTGTACTATGAAATCGAATAAAAAAATATCATAAATCGATTCATATCTTATTTCGAGGATCCAAAACTTTAATTAAAATCACCATTTACAAAAAAGAGCTTGTTATTCTCTTTGACAACACTTAAGGTTTTAGCCAAAATAGAACGTTGAACAAAGATTACGCAATAATAAATGTTTGATAATTGGATGTGGGTTTATTTATAAATTTTAGTTTTAGCACTACCTTCATCTTGTACTTGATTTAATTATACGATAAGAAAAAATACAATTTATAATTAAAATTAAAATTGGATGTACAGTGAGATTAATGCATGCATGTACACACGTAGAATAGAATAGTAATGAGCAATTTCACAATCTATCAGATCAGACCAAAACAAATAAATCACTTTCACATTAATCATGCGGATCATCATAATTAACTGATAAACAAGTTGTAATTGTAGTTTTTTCAGCATACGAGTCACAAGTTGCGTGTGGTCTAGGGCAAAATATTTAGAGAGACGTCGCTTCTTACATTACTGCATGAAAGCAATTACATTCACATATATGATATAACTCATTAATCAACGACATAATATTTATTGAGAATAATTCCATATTGATGAAAATAGGAATTTGACATACTAAAAAATCTCTCAAGAAGGCCGACTAGGGTGCCTAAAAATAAAAATTTCCTTGAATGTGGTAGGATATAACACACCCAAAGGACCAAAGCCACTGCTTCGAGTCCGTTCCTCTTCCACATCATGCATGGAAATTTAATGTTGTGGTGATTAATTATGGTGATGAATCATGATGATCATTGTGCTCATAAGAACTTTGGCATGTCAATCAAGGGATCAGAGATGAAAACCTATTAAATTAAAGGTTGGCACATATATGGCTAGCTTTAACTAGTTAATTAGGAAAATGTCATGTAGTTCATGCCCACACGAGAAGAAACCAAATATATAAATCCAAATTTATATCCACCGTTATATTAGCTAGGGCAAATGTTGTATCTACGTACAAAGATTTCAATGCAAGCACGTTTTAGACGTAACCATGCATCCACCTAACAAATGAATATATACGTACAACTGCATAATCCAAATATATTGCTTCAGGTGGCTTGTTTTGCCAAGTTAGGAACAAACAATTGTTCAACCAGGGTCGAGAGTGTCGACAATGAAAAGTTACGGTAGCATCGATGAAATAAAACTTCATATAATTTGTTGGAAACCCTAATGCCTAAATAAAAGCACCAATTTCTACTTCTATGTTTATATGAGTGAACATGGACATAACTTTGGTAGCTATGTGTAGGGCTCGACTGTAAACCATAGTGCAGAAATGAAGAACACAGTTTGTAGGGAAAACAAGAAAACTTAGAGAAGAAGATAAGACAACTTTGAGAGAGAGCTAGAGAGATCTCTTAGAGAGAGAAATAGAAATCTTTGTATATTTTTTCTTAGTGATAGTTGTTGATGCACAAAATCAGTGAGGACTTTGGTACAACAGAAAGTGTTAACTTTATGACCTTCGCTAGATTGCTCCGGCCATTAGTGTGGATAATTATGTAAATGTATAGAGACAGAGAAGCAAACACAAAATATACGTGGTTCACCCAGATTGGCTACGTCCATGGAGTAGAGGAGCTCTTATTAATTGTGAAGGGTTTACACAAATACATAGGTTCAAGCTCTCCTTTAGTGAGTACTAGTGAATGATTGAGTACAAATGACATTAGGGATTATTGTGGGAGAATGATCTCCTTTTATAGAATAGAGTTTCTAGCTTTGTTCTGGCATTGACATGTGTCATGCTATGATTGACATTTGATGTTGACACGTGTTGTCACACCCCAAAACTTGAGGTGTGAGATTAAGTAAAATAAATAGAACAAAGTGGTCGTTTAAGGATGCAAAACAAATCTCATCTTAAGATTATGTCGACGAAAATTTAAATCCCCCAATTTCCATAAAGTTAAACTACAAAAGTCAATTTAAAGAAATAGAGTTAAAGATCTCATAGTAATACAAACTACAAAAGCGACTTGAACCGTAAAATTCACCGAAAATAGCTCGTTCAACCAAAATGCATGAAAATTTCCAGATCCAAAGTAGACCCATGAAACTAAGTTGTGTCAAAATTTCATTGATTTTCGAGTTCGGGAAGTATAGGAAAATGTTAAAACTAAAACAGGCATGCAGTTGTTTTCCAGTAAGAACAATTTTAGCAGTTCCAAATTACCTTGCAAATAAAACTATCTATATTCCAAAAACAAAAATCTGAATTTTTGCAACATACCACTTAGGTAATAGATACACACCCACATTTTTAAACATAACCAAGTTCATAGTGATTCTTCAAGAGCCGTTCATAAAACCTTACAGATTAAAATAAGTTCACAAAAGACCTTTAGGGCTTCTAACAAGAAAACATTTTCAGGCTATATGAGGAAAATGTACATGAGCAAAACTATACAAGCCAAAAGACGAGTAGTTATATATACATGGTTTTCATAGCCCAGGTAAGTAGAATCTCCAACCCACCGAGGTCGACATCATTTTAGTCTACTACGCCACAAAAGGATCATTTACAAACAGAAACTAACTATACAAATACTTTGGCAGCTCACCCAAAAGAAGTGTACGCCTTGACTCCCGTCAACTAACCCACAGCTGCCACTTGAAAATCAACTAGTCGACTCTACACAACTAAAAGTACATGTTTAGAAAAACGGGGTGAGCATAAAATGCCCAGTAGGGGTAAGTCCGTAGTCATTTAAAATCTCTAGTGCATGCCGAAAGTAATAAGAGTGATTCAAAACCGTTTATTTTCACTACTACGTAATCCAACAATTTGAAATATGTTCAAAATTTTTTGGAAAGTAACATATGACAGAAAAACCAAAGGTTTTGGAGCATTAGTAGCTTGATAACAACGGTACAATACACAAGTTCAAAATCACTTATTTTGTCATAAAGATAGCAAAGCCATTATCATTTAAAGAATCACTAGCACACCAAATCACAAAGATCTTCTTTTATCCCAAACAAGTGACAAGCAGATTGGAAAGAACCGTAATATACATGGCCAATACACATATCACATGTATTTATCACTTTCATAACTCATTCACACAACCCCCACACATGGAGTTTTCCCCGGGGAACCTTGGGTCATTGTGCCCATAATCAAATAACTTCACGGGTCACTGTGCCCATTCATACATTTCTCAACATTCTCAACTACACATGTATTACACCACTTTCCATCTACTTTCACAATTTGACATTCGTATTGAGATGCTTCAATATTTCGTATCGAGTAAAATAAGAGGCATGCACATCAAAACAAAATCTTGAAAAATCATTTCAATCACTGAAAAATCATTTCAATCACTTTAAACTCACCAAAGTTGTAGTAACGGAATTCAAATCATTAAGATCAAACCATAGTGAAATATTTTCTTCACTTCTTTCACATAATCGAAAAAGAAAACATTTTAAGTAAGCTTCAAATAATGCTCAAATGCCATCAATCCTTGATCAAGTAAAAATGAAAAACCAAAATATTTTATTTTTGATTAAAACTCCCCTACCTCAACACAATTTCTTGATATTCAACTTCCAGGGTGTTCGTCGACTTGTGTCGTCCCCTTGTCCTTCTCTTCCTTATCTATAACAAGAAAAATCATTACACACCACTTATACAAATATCTAACAACATACCCTAATTCAAGGTTAATTGGGGACTTAAATCAAACACTTGGTGCTCAACTCTAAAACTATAGCATGAACTATGATACCTTCATGTTCTTTTACTCCCACCCAAACTAATTCATGGGTTAACAAACCAAAAAAAATCAAATAGATCCCAAAGGTAAGAAATAGATACCTTAAATGGAGACAAAGGAAAGATCCTCACTTGTTCAAATCTTCACAAGCAAAGAAAACTAAACTCCTCTTCCTTAGATTTCCTTTTTGACAAGTGAAGAGCTAAAAGGGGTAAACCCCTTTCATTACTTTCAGCTGGAGGGAAGGCAGGAAGGAAAAGTAGCTAAATGGGGATTTCTAGAACCCATCCCTTTTTTTTATCCCAAACGTCAACTTTACCTTTTTTTTTTCTTTTTTTTTCTTTATATATATATATATTAATGGACAAAGGCCAATTGATCTAACCTCAAATAAGGCAAATCAATTTTTGCTAACAAAGACCACAAGTGATTCACTCTTAATCCCCACTTAAAATTTTCGAGATATTACACGCGTCGCCCAATGATTGGCCCCTTGGTGTTGACACGTGTTGCACTGTGATTGGCCTCCTAGTTGGAGGGAAACTCTTTTGGATCCTTAACGGTATAACGCTGACCGGTGCTTGGTAGTTTCGGGATTGGTCAAGTATGGTACAAACAACAGTGATCCATACAATCCCGCATATATAGGGAGATCTTATTACAACCATATCTTCTAACAGCATCCTTACCTAATCTTAACAAACTAACTAATTTCCTTTCTTATAGATTGCCAAGTGTCACAATCCTAAGCATTCATTCATATATGAGGTTGGAACAATGACTGTGGAAAATAGGTGAACTGAGACCATTTGTGAGAATATCAGCAAACTGCACCTAAGAAGACACAAACTGAACCAGTAGCTTCTTTGTTGCAACTCGTTCGCGCACAAAGTGAACATCGATCTCAATGTGCTTTATCCATTGATGTTGAATTGGATTGAAAAAGAGAGCTATAGCAGACAAGTTATCATAAAACAATACAGGAGTATATAAAAGCTTAATTTGCAGAAAAGTAAGTAATTGTTGAATCCAATCCAACTCTGCAGCTGTTGAAGATAATGCCCTATACTCAGCCTCGGTTGAAGAACGAGAGACGATTTGTTGCTTTTTAGAAGACCAGGATATGGGATTATTGCCCAAGAACACAACCAAGCCGGTAGTAAAGCGTCTGTCATTAGGGTCACCAGCCCAATCAACATCACTAAAAACTTTAATCATCAAATCTCCTGTGCTATAAGTAACACCATAGGAAGCTGAACTTTTTAAGTATCGCAATATCCATTTCACAGCAGTAAAATGAGCAATCATAGGAGATTGCATAAACTGGTAAACCTGATGAACAAAAAAAGCTATATCAAGTCTAGTGAAGACAAGATACTGCAATGCACCAACTATGCTCCTGTATAATCCTGGATTATTAAATGGTTGACCATCATCTTTAAGCAATATGCGGGAAGGCAAACAAGGAGTGGCAACAGCTTTACAATCCAACATATCAATTTTCTTCAATAAATCCATAATATACTACTCTTGAGATAAGAACAGCCCCTGTGAAGTTCGAGTAATTTGAATACCCAAGAAAAAATGCAGTGGACCAAGATCTTTAAGATCAAATTCCTTGGTAAGATTTGTAATAACCTGTTGAATAGCCTCTGTTGCACTGCCAGTGATGATAATATCATCGACATACAATAACAACACAACAATTGAACTATCAACATGCTTAACAAAGAGAGAAGAGTCCGAGTAAGTATTACTGAATCCTAACTTAGGCAAAAACTGTGTAAACCGATCATTCCAGGCCCGTGGGGCTTGTTTCAGGCCATAAAGAGATTTACGTAACCTGCAAACTAAGTGTGGATACCTAGAATCCTCAAAACCTAGAGGTTGAGACATGTAGACTTTTTCTTGCAAAATGCCGTGAAGAAATGCATTCTTGACATCCAATTGTCTCAATGGCCAATTGAAATGAGCTGCTAAGGCAAAGATTAATCTCATAGTTGTGGCCTTCACAACAGGGCTGAAAGTTTCATCGTAATCGAGCCCTTGTTCTTGACTAAACCCCTTGGAAACCAATCGAGCTTTGTGCCGAGCAATAGTCCCATCAACATTTCTTTTTACTTTAAACACCCATTTACACCCAACCAAATTCTTATGAGATGGAAGATCAACCAAACTCTAAGTCTTCTGCAAATACAGTGCATCAATCTCTTCCTGCATTGCCTTATATCGCACAAGAACTTTTAAAGCAGATTTATAAGTGGCAGGCTCAGTCTTTGTTAAATCCACAGATGCTGCAATATCAATAAAGTGAAAAATACCTTCTTTTTAACAATACCACTCTTGGACATTTAGTGGTGGAATAGTAAGAACCACTTGTAAGGCCTCAGGACTAAACTCAGGTGCCACTGAGACTGGAGATCCTTGAGCAACAATGGACTGAGATAATGGTTGAGGTGATGGTTGAGATAAGGGCTGAAATGATGAGTGAGGGGATGGTTGAGGTGAGGATGAGGGTAATGTAGTATCTGGAAGTAAGGGCAGTGATGTAGGAGGTGTTACTAAGATATTTTGAAGGTTTGGAATCACAGAAGGATAAGTATGGGAATCAGGTTTGGGATACGATGTAGGTTTAGTATCCAAAGTAACATATGGAAAATCAATCTCATTAAAAATCACATGCCTAGAGATATAAATCCTTTTATGACTCAGTTCATAGCAAATATAGCCTTTATAATTTGAGGCATAACCTAAGAACACACATTTAGCAGTCTTAGGTTGTAATTTGTTACTGTTGTAAGGCTTCAAAAATGGATAACAAACACACCCAAAGACCCTAAGATGTTGAATTTCTGGAATGGCAGAGTATAGCATTTCAAAAGGTGACTTATTGTTGATGACAGATGATGGCATTCTATTAATTAAGTAAATTGCAGTGTTACAAGCAAAGGTCCAGAATTTCGAAGGTAAATGAGCATTTTGCAAAAGGGTGATTACAGTTTCAACAATATGTTTATGTTTTCTTTCGGCCAAACCATTTTGCTTAGGTGTATAAAGGCAAGACTTATGATGGGATATACTGTGGGCAAAAAGAAAGGACTGTAATGATTTGCCAATATACTCTCCCCCCCCCCCATAGCTTTGTAAAATTTTGATTTTTGCAGAAAACTGAGTTAACACTGAATTGTAAAATGAGACAAAGATGGAAGAAAGATCTGATTTATTTATTAAGGGAAAAAGCCAGGAAAATCTGGTACAATCATCAACAAATAGGACATAGTATTTGTAACCATCAATTGATGTACATGGTACGTGTCCCACAAATCATTATGAACAATTTCAAAAGGTATAACAGACTTAGAGGAGACAGGACAAAAGGGAAGTTTACTAAACTTACCCTCTAAACAACTTTGACAAACAATAGAGTTCACATCTTTTACAACAGTAACATTGGATTTACTAAGCATAAGAGATACTATAGAGTTGGAAGGATGACCTAAACGACTGTGCCAAATTGTACTCTTGACAGTGTGTCCAAGGCATACAATTGCTGGATAAGCTTATTTCTAAGCTGCAGGATAAACTTGTTTCTGAGCTACATGAGAAAGAACAGGAACGAATGGTATAAGGTATAGTCCATTGTTTCATAGTCCTTTATATATGAGTCTCCATGTGGCCTTGTCCTGAATTCAAATATAAAATGCATCAAATATGAGCCAACAATTATTGTCCAAGCAAATTCGGTGAACTAACAACAAGTTATGAGTAATTCTGGGAACATAAAGAACAAAATTTAATTTGATTGATTGCACAAGAGTTCTGAGAATAGAATACCCAAAATGAGTGATTGATAAACCTTCACCATTTGTTGTTTGCACTGTTTCATTCTGAGGATATGGAGAAGCCAAGGACAAATTATGCAAATCATTAGTCAAATGATTGGTAGCACCAGAATATGTCAACCATACTTGCGGTGAAGCTGAACTTGATGAATAGGATAGCATATATGGCATATTATAAGAAGATGAGGCATTCATAGAAACTGGCAACTAAGAAGATGGCATATTTAGCATAGACGACATATTATTCATCACAGGAGGCATAGTATGCATAAACTAAGGATAATGCATTGAACCAGGATAAATTGCATTCATGGCAGTCATTTGGGATCCATAAGTCTTGGCTTTATTTCTATAGAAACATGTCTTGGCAGTGTGATTGGTTCTAGCACAAATATGACAGGACTCAGAAGGTTCAACGTCTCTATAAGCACAATTGACAGCTGAATGATCTTGCTGAAAACACAATTGACAAATAACACTGGAAGATAAGGCAACATTATTAAGCTGAGAAGGATTTCCAAGAATACTAGGAGCGTAATCATGAACAATAGGTTTGGAATGGTAAGACCTCTGGCCTTGATTATTATAATATCAATTGCCCTGATTATTACTCGATTTCCCTTTGCCTTTGTATTTAGAACGATTGCCACCATTGAAGAAATTAGACTGCCTAGAATTCCCACTGTGATAACCAGAATTACCATTGTGATTCCCATTAGTAAAACCATTACTGCCATTTTGGAACCCAGAATTTCCATTGTAATTTTGATTCTGAGCCATCAAAGCAGTGGGAAAATTAACAGAAGAATTACTCTCAAGAGTTGCTTCCTCAACAAGCAATTGAGCACGAAACTCCTTGAGAGAAATCACACTTTCAATACCACGAATAACACACCGAAACGTGTTATATTCAGCTGGAAGGCCACTTAAATCCAAGATAACAATATCCTCATAAACAAAAGTAACCCTTACTGTAGAAAGATAATCTCTAGTCTCCTTGATACACTGAAGATATTGACTCACAGAATCAGCCCCTTTCTTGATAGTTTGTAAGTCAGACTTCATTTGGAAAATGGAAGTCTTTGTAACTGTAGCAAATTGTTCTTGAAGACGCACCCATAAATCTCTTGCACTGGTGCTCCCAATTGCACAAGAAATTGCAAGTGGAGACAAAGTAGCAGTGATAAGTTGCATTAGTGCTCTATCATGCATCTTCCAAACCTTAAACTCATCAGATTCAACTCTGGAATTGGAACCAATGGATACAACCTCTGAATCTGCAGAACTTGAAGAAGTAAACTAAGAGGGGCAAGGATGTGATCCATCCACAAAATTCATAATGCCATACCCATCGAGCACCAATTTCATCTGAAAATATCATTGAAGATAGTTGGTATCATCCAACTTAATAGAAACAGATGAAGAAACCGATGAAATCAACCCAGTAATTGAGGATTATAAAATTTGCAATCGACTCACTGTAACCATCTTGATAAGCTTTTGTTGAGACCCAACAACAAACACTTGGTGTGCAGAAATTCGAAGAAAGAGAGAAGAGAAGAAGGGGTAGTCGGTCAAAACCCAAATCAACCGAAACAGTCACAAAGAAGAGAAATTAGGTAGCGGAAGTAAGAAACCCAGATTGAAGAAGCTTGCGGTTAAGCTAATTCGGTGAGTGATACCATGTAAACCATAGTGCATAAATGAAGAACACAATTTGTAGAGAAAATAAGAAAACTTAGAGAAGAAGATAAGACAGTTTAGAGAGAGAGCTAGAGAGATCTCTTAGAGAGAGACACATAAATCTTTGTATATTTTTTCTTTGTGACAGTAATCCATACAATCCCGCATATATAGGGAGATCTTATTACAACCATATCTTCTAACAGCATCCTTATCTAATCTTAACAAACTAACTAATTTCCTTTCTTATGGATTGCCAAGTGTCACAATCCTAAGCATTCATTTATATACTCTAACATCGACTACTTATTTGCAGTTAAAATAAATTAAGGAAACAGTAGACTTGGACGTAGTCAAGTTGATTAAAGCAATGTTTCTCTCTACACTCAAGTTCGAACTCTCATTTTCGTAGTTTTAGATGAATTTAGTGTAGAATGTGCTTCTATATCACAAAACTAAATTAGAGAAAGCAATTTTTTGTCAATTTGATAGATCAATGTTGAAATTAATTTGGGGTCCAAGCATGTAAATGTACTACAGCAAGAGTGATGGATCTCTTCGAAGAAGATAATAAAGAAGTTAGTTAATATAGAGAGATGAGGTGAACAAATTCAATATATGTTTTGAGTACAAATTAATAACTCTTAGCCGACAAGTTTTCCCTGGATTATGTTTCTTTTTGGCAGTGCGTTTCGTAGTTCTAACCCCCAAAACTCCCTAAAACGTATGCCTTTTGTTTTTCTGCAGTTTTCGGGTCTGCCTTTTGTGTCTCTGCAAATTTCTCCGATTGCAGGTAGAATTTGATTTGATGACACTTGATTTGGGTCTGCCATTTTTAATTTGAATTGCTTTTATTTTGATGGCTAGTATTCCTGGATATGTGTAATATATTCTGAAATGTTTTAGTTGCTTGCGGATAATTGCATTTAATCCAATTTCTTTATTATGTGAGGTTGTTGGAGTTGTATCTAATTTCCTCCTCAGTTTTTAAACTTTTTATCCTTATATTAATAGGTATTCATTTGCATGTGACCTACACTCAATTAATACACAGCCTTCCAACTCTTTTGTGGAGAGATTTTTCAATGTGTCCGTAAGGTAAATCATCACGTGCCATTATATAATTGGAGGAATGTTTTTTTGTAGAGTTCCTCCAATTATACGATGACATGTGGTGTTTTCCTTTTTATTTCATCTGAAAATCAGATTATCAAAAGTTTCTTGTAATCTAAATTCGATTAGAGTATGTGAAAAAGAAATACTTCATTTTCTTCAACTACTCTCTTTAAACGAATGAATGTTGGTTGGCACAAACAAAACAAACAAAAAGTGAATGTTTAGTACAAGGTTTTTTTTTCTTTTTCTTTGAGAGAGACACAACAATGATCGACATATATACTCATTAAAAAAAGTGATTACAATTTTTACCCAAAAAAAGATGATTACAACGAAAAGGAAGAAAATATAGCTAATGCATAAAAAGATTAGGTGGTGAGACAATCCGAGTTTTTCTCCCATGAGCGATATGGTTGATTGACATGGACGGACAAAGATATATCAACCAAATATCAACGACATCTTAACAACGTTAAATTGACATTAGTAGTAAAGATCGATGTCATATTAATAAAAAATTTGTCTGATTATAACATTGTTACCAAAATATTAAATATTCAATTGCACTATCGTCGTTCGCATCGCTAACATCGTTGTCTCGGTCATTCTCAACTGAGCAACTGGAAGTTTGTTTACTTAATTTTTTTAAGGCAACATGATTGTTACAAAATTTATAACGTAGAGTAGCTTTAAACAAATAAAAGACTTTGCTCTCTTTTGTTTTGTTGGATATAATTATAGAAGACCAAGACTTTACTAAAACCCATATGATGCTGGTTCTTAGGGTTGCATTAGTGCTCCAACCCCTGATCTGGCACATTGAACCAGTTTTAACAATCATCATCAAGATTTATATTCAAAATCCATGAACACCTTTTATTTTCTTAATCTCTTGGAAAGAACTTCTCAAAATTTTGACTTAATTAAATCATCAATTACATCGCGATTATTTGGGGTGGGGTGGACATCAAACTAGTTGAACTATCTAAAATGCACATTTATTAGTACACAATTTGGTTTAGTTTTGACCATTAAAATGTCAAATGGGCCAAAAAATCAAATCAACTGGAATTTTTTTGGTTTGGTTTGGTTTGGCCTATATAAATCGTCACTAAATAGAACCAAGCCATCAATATCTTATTTTGAATTAAACACATACATGGAATGTGTTGTATGTCTTTAGCGTTAGTCTGTCTCCTCCTATGACGCATCACGTGAGAAGAAAGACAAACATAAAGAGATCTACAATAAGTGATTTTCCTAGGAAAATCATAATCCACAGCAAATTAGAAACAAAACAAGTAGTTGCACTGATGATCCACAGTTTATATCTGATCCAGGTTTTGTTAATTAGCTCATGAAGACTTTTTATGTGATAAGGATGAAGACAACCGTTGACAGACGGCCTTATATAACATTTCAAAATGAGAAATGCTAAGGGAATTGCGACTCCTTACAACTTTCTGTCATCTTATAATTTAACGTCAATTCACGTGTTAATATTATAAAATATTATACTAAAGACATGAGATGATAAAGAGACTATAAAGAGTTCACTTTACCAAAATTCAGCAATTGCCCAGACTTGCATGTAAGAATTCTAACAGTTCCATATACAAGTTTGTAACCTTTGAACTCAGGTGACATGTTTGACTTGACCAAGTAAACGGTTGAGATTCGACAATCATAAATTTATAATCAACTACACAGATACAACAATAAATTATAATAAATAAATACATAATAATGGAAAAAAGAGAAAAATAATTAAAGTAAATTACTGGTAAAATCCAATCAGTCATGTTTCACAAACAAATCAGGAAAATTTCAGTACCTTTTAACATCACAGAATTCCATGCATCCCTTTACTGTTTGTATTATGTTTTTGGAAGGCAACTCTGAGCAGTGAGTGAGTGAGTCTTAAAAACTCTAAACTCACCACCTACCGCTGATAACTCCACCCTTTCTTCTTATATCCCCACCCACTCACAAAGATCTTTTTTTTTTTCCATGACCCTTTACAATTTTGCCCAGGCAGGAGTTTTCTGGTTGCTTTTGGGTGTGGGTTTTTGAGATGGATTAGTTTTGGTGCCTGAAAGCTCTTTCCCAACTTAGATTCAGACGCACTTTTGGCCCACAGTGAAAACCCACAAAGGGATTTGAGTTTTACTGTTATATAGTTGATTTTTTTAATTAATTTTATTGAAAAGTGGGATCTTTTGGGTTCCTTGAGAGGTTTTCTTGGTGTGTGTTTCTGGGTTTTCTGGTTTATAGATCTGGAATTGTGCCTTGTTTTAGGATAAAGAATGCTGAAAGGGTTTCAAAGATCTGGCTTTTCAAGATTGCTCTTTTGAGTTCCATCTCAGAGAGGTAAGTGAGTGAATTTACAATTCCAATTACTTGTGAATTGTTGTTTATGTTGGTGGTAAAATAATTGTAGTGAAATTTAAGCTGGTAGCATGTCAAGGTTGACTCCTTTATTGCGTTTATATATGTGTGTGTGTGTATATTTGTGGAATTGGTGAAAAAATATACTAGCTTTGTATTTTATCGTTCTCTAGATGCTGCAATGGATTGAAAGAACAGATTTTGATTTTTTTTACAGTGATATGAATGATGAATCAGAGTAAATTTTGATGTGAGATTCTTCTGTGTACGTGTAGACTTGTTGGTAGCTGATAGAATGGCTTCTGATCTCCAATCAGAATTATCCAAGAAAACTCCCATTTTTAATCTAAAAGTCTGGGAAGTAATTGGAATTGCTGTTGCACTGTTTATCATAGTCATCCTCACTGTGCTATCAATGTGTCTTACTTGGCGTAAGAAATCGAGGAAAGCTAGGGACAAGATTCCCCTTAGTCAAATCCCAACTGTCTCGAAAGAGATTAAGGAAGTTCGGGTTGAGCAAGTATCTGCTAGGGAGTTTGCTCCTCGTGATGGAATTCTTCTCACCATTCATGACAAATCTAGTGACAAAGGATCAGATAAGATCATGGTCCATCTGGATATGGGAAAATCGAAGAATGGAGAGAATAGCAGCCAGTCAGGTTCATTTAATCATTTAGAAAACGACGGTGTCCTGTCCCAATCTGGAGAAGAGGGGAGTTCCAGCACCGTTACAGGACATAAGCCTTCTTCATCTTATCCAATAACCGCCCCGTCTCCTCTAGTTGGCCTGCCTGAATTCTCGCATTTGGGTTGGGGACACTGGTTTACATTAAGGGACCTTGAGCTTGCAACAAACCGGTTTGCAAAGGACAATGTCCTTGGTGAAGGTGGATATGGAGTTGTTTACAGGGGACATCTCATCAATGGGACTCCAGTGGCAGTTAAAAAGATCCTAAACAACCTGTGAGTTTAAAAACGAATGTACCTTGAATCCATTGTGGTTTGTCCATTCACCATTCTTGGTTTCATGAACTTGTAACTTAAACTGTTATAATGTCTTTAGAGGCCAAGCAGAGAAAGAATTCAGGGTGGAAGTTGAAGCAATCGGCCATGTGCGCCACAAGAATTTGGTTCGCCTCCTGGGATACTGCGTCGAAGGAACTCATAGGTACCATTTTCTTTTAAATTGTTTTTTGTGGCCTTGGTATCTGAGAAGTGTGTTGAGTATATAATTGCCTTCTACTGTTGAAGTAGCAGCTGAACTATTATCACTGGTCTCACTTGCTTTCAAAATTTCAGGATTTTGGTCTATGAGTATGTCAACAATGGAAACTTGGAGCAGTGGCTTCACGGAGCAATGCGTCACCATGGATATCTCACTTGGGAAGCCCGCATAAAGGTTCTCCTTGGGACCGCAAAAGCGTAAGTCAAATAACCTACACACGTACTTTCTTTTTTCCAGGTTTTCTAGTTTCACTTAATGAGATATACTTGTTGCAGTCTTGCCTATTTACATGAGGCCATTGAACCAAAAGTTATACACCGAGACATTAAATCAAGCAATATATTGATTGATGAAGACTTCAATTCCAAGGTATCTGATTTTGGGCTGGCCAAGCTGCTGGGTGCAGGAACTAGTCATGTGACAACGCGTGTTATGGGAACCTTCGGGTTAGTTTTCTTTCTTGAGCACGACTTGTTTTGGCCCTTAAGCAATGTTGTGTCTTTTGGTTTTAGATGTGCAGAGTAAGTTGATAACTGATGCTGATAATTAATTATTTCTCTTGTGTAATGCTTGTCCCTGCTTCCAAAACATTTCAGGTATGTGGCCCCTGAATATGCTAATACCGGACTTTTGAATGAAAAGAGTGATGTATATAGCTTTGGGGTTTTGCTCTTAGAAGCAATTACTGGAAGGGACCCTGTTGACTATGGTCGCCCTGCTCATGAGGTATGCACTCTTCTCTAACCATCCTAAGATACCACATTTTTGTCAACATAGAATCATAAGTGCTTGATGCAAGTTGGATTTATTGTTTGTACTAAGTAGTGAATGTCTTTTGAAAATAGATATTATGTAGTGAATGACAACAGTTACTATCAGACATTTTACAGTCTAAATATGCTTAGGAGGAGTGTCCAGATTGTCTAGCCCAACATAGGTCATCCCTAAAATTGACCCTTCTGAATCGCTTTGGTTCTGTTTTTTCCTATTAAATATACTTGGCCTGGTTCTGGATTTGTAAAAGCCTAAACTTTCGTGTACTTTTCTGACTAACTGCTGAGCTTACCTGTGATCTGGTAGGGGTTTACATTTGACTTCGATACTCAACAGACAGAAATGGCAATAGAACTTTAATGTTGCAATGTCAATCGTTTGATCACTATTTCATTTTCTTGAATGAACTTGTGGAGTTTTGTTTGACATGTTAATGCTCACAGGTGAATCTGGTTGATTGGCTAAAAATGATGGTTGGAAGCAGAAGATCCGAAGAAGTGGTAGACCCAAACATTGAGGTGAGACCCTCGACAAGAGCCCTGAAACGAGCCCTCTTGACTGCTCTGAGGTGCGTTGATCCAGATTCTGAAAAAAGACCCAAGATGAGCCAAGTTGTCCGTATGCTCGAGTCCGAGGAATATCCTATACCAAGAGAGGTTAGATTTTCATTCCATCTCTAGAACACAATTTCTGTTGGATTTTAAGCTGTCTTCCGAATTGAATTTCGATTCAAAGGACCAAAATGTTTTTCCCATGCTAAAGACTTAACCTTTTCGCGCGTTTTAATCGCTCAATATTTCTGTCAAAATCTCTCTCCGCATGTTACATTTCGTTCTCCCATGCTAAAGACTTATCCATTTTGTTTTCAGTCCTCATAAGATCCAGGTTTTGTTAACTTTTATACAAAGAGATGGTTATCATCACATGTCTTCTGAAACAAGTTTTCTTCTCAATGTTCAGGATCGAAGGCACCGAAGAACTGAAGGAAGTAGCGCGGACATTGATTCCCAGCGCGAAAATTCAGATACTGATCGCAGTGATTATCCGGGTTCAAGATCAGAGAGCAAAGGCTACCAACGGACGTAATAACCCAGTGATTCCTTTTAAGGATCTCGGAAATATAGAAAGTGAGGGTAATTCTTAAATTTTTTTTTTCCTACTCTTAAATTGTTGGGTTTGTCTGTCTGAGACTCTGAGCTGATGCTATTAGGACATATGTGGTAGAAGGGGTTGATGGGGAAGAGGGATGATCTATTCATTTTTTTCCCCTCTTTTTTTTTCCTTTGTTTTTGTTATTTTTTGTAGATGGAGAAATATATTGTTTGTGTATGAAAGTGGTGGTGTTTGTGAAAAACCCAAAACAGTAGGGGGTTTATGTACAGAATGATTTGCTCTTCAAATTTGGTGGATGAAATTGCCCCCGTCACGTTCTCTTGGTCACCTTGTGAGTAAGGAACAATAAAGGGTGACGTACCTTTAGATTTGATATCAAGAGTTGAGATTGTCTATTCACCGGGCTGTCCATCTAAACCAAAGGCCGTTATACATGCTATAACAAAGCGAAAACAATTAAAGTACATTCATGCATTCTCCACCTTTGATGTTAAATTCAATGGTAAGTGATCATGTATTTCTTTGTCATTAGACGACCAAAGGAACATCTATGCCCTTTTATAATAGATAAATACATACGAGGAGAACATAAAACCAAACCTCAGAGGAGAGAGCAACCAAAGAGGAAAAAGGCTTTTCAGTCAAAATGATTCCTGAGATTTACATAACACATCACTTTGGTCCCTGAGATTGAAAATCAATATAAATGGTCCCTGAGATTGTTCACCATCCATTATTTTGGTCCTTTCGTTAAAAACTCTGTTAAGTGTGCCGGAGCTCTTGGCCGGAAGTTTAGGCAATTTTCAAAGCTTCGTAACTCAATCGTTTCTTAACCAAATTCGACCCATAATATATCAAAATGAAGTTAGGAAAGTGTAAAACAAGATTATACCTATTTGAAAGCCCAATGGTTGCTGGAGATGGCCAAAAAATAGCTTGAAAGGTGACTGGTCCACAGGAAAACTAGAAAACTTGCCAGAAACTAGGTAAACTTTAAACATTCATAACTTCTTCAATACTCAACGAAATCGAGTGATTCACAAACAAAAATCATATTTCTCAATGAGATGAAGAGAATGGTACATTTCTCAATGGCTAATTCACCATGGTTAGGCCAGAAAACGGCTTGAAAGTGGCTAACTTGAGACCAATATAGCCACTTTCGAGCCGTTTTCCAACCAAACCAGGCTATTTAGCCATCTAGAATGGTACCATTCTCTTCTTCTCGTAGAGAAGTATGATTTTCGTTTTTGAATCACTCGATTTCGTATGATTTTTGTTTTTGAATCACTCAATTTCGTTGAGTATTGAAGAAGTTATGAACATTTAAAATTTACCCAGTTTCCCACGAGTTTTCCAGTTTTTCTGCGGACCAGTCACCTTTCAGGTCATTTTCCGGCTATCTCCGGAAACCATTGGGCTTCCAAATAGTACAATCTTGTTCTACACTTTCCTATCTTCATTTTGATATATTAATGGTCGAATTTGGTTAAGAAACGATTGAGTTACGAAGCTTTGAAAATTGCCCAAACTTTCGGCCAAGAGCTCCTGGACACTTATTGTAGTTTTTAACAGAATGACTAAAATAATGGATGGTGGACAATCTCATGACCATTTCTATTGATTTTCAATTTCAATAACCAAAGTGATATGTTATGCAAATCTCAGAAACCATTTTGGCTAAAAAAACTAAGGAAAAACAGCATAAGCAATTCGACATGGAGTAACAAAAATTCGAATCTGATATAATTAATAGAATATGAAAAATCTGCATAAGATTCAAATCCGTTAATTCATTAGCTTAATAACAATGTATCATACTTTTGTTTTTTTTACCAAACAAATGTAACAACACATTGATGTTGCCTTGCAGCTAATACAGAAACCAGCTTTTTTTCTACATGTTTTCATACACCAAGACTCAGATTCAATACATCTTGTATAATGTGATCCAAACATGCCAAATTGAAATATTTCAAGTGGAAAAAAAGATAAGGGAAAGACAATTACAAGCAAAAGCAAGACTCTTGATTTCGAAAACCGGCTGCTCGAAAGAAGCAGATTATTGATCAACTGCAAGCTGAGAGGAAAAGCACTTGTTCTACTCTTGGGGCTTTTCCCACTTCAATGGCTTCACCACTTCCCATGAGAAGTCAGGGTCATCCCTACCGAAGTGTCCATACGCAGCCGTTTTCAAGTACCTGCCCCGCTTGAGATCGAGGTTAATCGCAATCATCCCAGGCCTGAAATCAAAGTTCTCCTTTACTAGTTTAAGAATCTCCTTGTCAGGAATCTTTCCGGTGCCATAACTGTCAACGAACACTGATAGTGGCTCGGGAACACCAATGGCATACGAGACCTGCACTATGCACCTGCGGGCAAGGCCATTGGCGACAATGCTCTTAGCAGCCTGCCTAACAATGTAGGCACCACTCCTGTCTACCTTGGTAGGGTCCTTGCCGGAGAAGGCACCACCACCATGAGCTCCCCAACCACCGTAGGTGTCAATGATGATCTTTCGGCCAGTGAGGCCAGCATCACCGTGAGGTCCACCAATGACAAATCGACCTGATGGGTTAAGATGGAAAATAGTCTTCTCGTCTAGGTACTTCTCAGGAACAACAGGCTTGATAACATGCTCTTTGAGGTCAGCAGCAATCTCGTCGTTGGTAACAGTTTCGTCATGCTGAGTTGAAATGAGAACCGTGTGGACACGGATTGGAACCATAGCGCCATGGTCATTGTAGTATTCAACAGTGACTTGCGTCTTGCCATCGGGTCTCAGCCACGGCAAGGTTCCATTCTTGCGAACTTCAGTGAGACGGGCACCAAGCTTGGTGGCAAGAACATGGCTCAGAGGCATAAGCTCAGGGGTCTCATCAGTTGCATAACCAAACATGTGACCCTGGTCACCCGCACCAATCTCCTCAGGCCGCTTGGTCAAGTGGCCATGGACGCCCTGCGCGATATCAGGGCTCTGTTGCTCGATGTTAACCAAGACCTTGCAGTTGTCAGCATCAAGACCAACATTGTCTGAAACAAATCCAATTGTACGGCAGGTATCGCGCACAATCTTCTCGTAGTCCACTTTGGCTTTGGTTGTAATCTCTCCGAAGACCATGACCATGTTCGTCTTGGTGCAAGTCTCGCAGGCAACTTTGCTGTCGGGGTCTTGTTCGAGGCAGGCGTCGAGAACCGCATCAGAAATCTGATCACAGAGTTTATCGGGGTGTCCCTCGTTCACGGACTCCGAAGTAAACAGGAAGGTGTCTTCCATTCTTACAAGCTGCAACAACAAACAGAATCAGAGTTGATAAGTACCTCACCATATAATTCAGCAGTAGCTGAACTCTATCAACCGGAGAATGTTCCGTTAACCACATCTTATAGAAATGATCGAAAATCCGAACTCGGATCTAAAGAATGGACGTCAACTTCCAAATCATGTCGGAGTTAAAGATGGATTTATTCATGAAGAAAACTTATCCCTCCCAATTCTATAAAGGCGGGAGGGATAAATTGTTTTCGTAACCAATTCATCTTCTACCTTGGACAAGATTTGGAAGTTGACGTCCATTTCGTGCTGCATATATATACACAAAATCTAGTTCCTTGTCCAATCCAACAATACCTAGACACCAAACGAGCCTAAAGAAGCTAACAACATAGACGTCATTACAAACACAAATTGAACGCACCCAATCCCAAAAAATAAAAAAACTCAACTGCCAAATTTATAAATACGAACAATATTCTATTTTAAACTAATTTAAACTGCAGAGAGCGAGATTCGAACTAATTACAGCAGCTAACAAAAAATACAACTCAAAAACAAGAAAAGCAAAAGCATTTGCATGAAATGTTGAGCTTCTCAAAAGTGCTTACTTGCTAAAAGCGAAAATCTGAGTCCTGGGTCTTGAGCTTCAGGGTGTTCCCAGTGTCTCGGTGCCTGAAAGCTCGAATCTTTGCCACACTGAATCCGAGACTTCCGGCTTTATTTATAGACAGAGGAGGGGTCGGGTTACATTCCACTTGTTTTTCAATTTTCACCGCTTTTTTTTGTTCATAATTTTTGGAGCTTGTGGGAATTGACGGTTAAGATTTGTTTTTGGTGATGACGTGGGAGGCTGAAGATTATGGCCGTTGGATGAGGGTAGATTGAGGGCTGGGATTTGAGGGAGTCGGTGAAGTAAAGCGACAGTCCGTCCGATTTGGTTTTGATCCTTTGTTCGTGGAAGTTTGTATTTGCAGTATCTTTTTTGTTTACACCTAATTTTGAGAGCCTAATTTTTTTTTTTTAATCCAAAATAGTCTATAAGATTGACATAATTTCTTATTTGGTCTCAAAGATTTAAAATCAATATCTTACGTCAATCATTTTGTGAAAAATCTCTATAAAATTGAGGAAACTACTAGTTCAAATGGATGATTGATTTGACAAAACTACTCTCAATTTAACTGAGATCTCTCCTAGCATGACCAAATGATTGGCGGTAGACAATCTCAAGGATCACTTCTATTGATTTTATATCTCAGCGACCAAATAAGGAATTATGTCAATCTCATGTACCACTTTGAATAAAAAAAACCTTTATAGAAAGGGTAATACTAGAGAGAGTAAATGTGTAAACTAAATGACATAAAAGTTGATAATTAGATTTTTACTTAAGTGTTGATAAAAGTGCTTATTGTGCTTATTTTTAATTAGTAAAACATCATTTAGTTTACAAATTTTATCTCTCTAACATTACTCTTATAGAAACTCATCACCAGTTTCTTTTCTTTTTCTATATTATTACTTTTGGTGTTTTGATTAATTATTATTTTTTAACTTTTTGGAATTAATAGTGCATTGTAAGTGGAAAATGGATCCTCTATAAATCTATTCCTCCTAATACATCAAATCAAGAGATCTGTACCATTGAAATTTGATTCAATGACTGAAGTTATTATAACTTTTAAAATGGATCACTGTTTGTAGCCGTTTGATCAAATTTCAATAACACGAATTTCCTGATTTGATGGATTAGGAGAAAAGCATCCAGAGAGAATCCCTTTCCTTTTAAGTGCATGGGGTTGGTGGGTTATCAGGGGGTTCACCAACTCCAGGATGTGAAATTTGAGATCAATTGATTTATGTTTTATTGATAAAAATAAAATAAACATGTTGATCATTGAAAAAGTATATAAACTATAAAGTAGTTCACACTCCCTTGCATGCTGCATGATTGATCATATGTTATTGTTTATACTTGTCCTTTATAAGAGGCATTTTCCATGTTGGAAGTCAATAGGAACAAGGATTGTCTGCCCTTCTTGTTTTAGTGTCCTCTCATGTCCTTCTGTTTGTATGGTCACAGTTAAGTCACGTCGACATTTTATATTACTATTTATTTTTGTCTTATTATCTCTATAAAAAAAAACAATATAAAATGTTGACGTGGCTTAACCGTGACCACACAAAACAGGATGGCATGAGAGGGTACAGGAACAAGGAGGACAGACAATCCTTGTCCAGTCAATAGAGTAATGTCATGTTACGTCATCGTGTATTCAATAATCATAATTTAGGGAAGTTTAATGTGAAGTTTAACAAAAGAATTAACAAAAATAACGGGAATATCGCGGAATCAATAGAAATAATGTGTTTGTCAATATATGAGGAGCCATAATTTTGACACTTGTCGACACTTCGACGCTTGTGGACGTTTTTCTCATCATATTCATCAAACACTTGGTGATCACTACTGAATTTTCTACATGACTATCATAGAGTCTCTAAAGAGCTTTTCCCTCTCGAACGCATATGGTCCCTTAATGGATTCGTCCTTAGTTGTGTTGCACAACTGATACTCCCACATCCTTATAATTTGTCATGCTAAGCAATTGACTAATCAAATTTAAAAAGTTGCTTTGCTTTTATCCTTTTAGGAGGGTAATTAGATTTTGCATTTGAACTCGAATCAACCAAACACAGACATGCAATCTAATGGTCGTACCCAATGCACAAGACTCCTGCTTTAAGCAGGATCTGGGAGAGGTAAATGTCGGCTAGACTTACCCCCATTTATGGAGAGGCTGCTCCCAAGTCTCAAACCCGAGACCTACCGCTCATGGGCGAAGACATGCAATCTAATATTTTAGTAAATTTAGTGTTAGATTTTTATCGGTACATTCCGAATAAGAAACTCTTAATTTTTGAGAAACTATTATAATAATTTTGAATTTTTTTTGCTCTTTTCTTAATATTAATAAATTAAGAAAAAAAAAAGCATCTAATCACACAAGGGGCATAAGTATAAAATTTATGATAATTGAGCTTTATTTTCATTATTGGTAAAAGTATTGGAGTCCACGTTGAATACACATCATGCAAATGGTGTCCACCTAATCTGAGAAGATATCTTCTCCGGATATTTTCCACCAAAGTCACCGGATCAAGTGATCCGGACTTTTGAAATTTCATTTAACGGCCCACCTGTTTTAATCTCTTAAAAACTATAATAATATTTGACCGTTGGATGAAATTTTAAAATCCCGGATTACTTGATCCGATGATCTTGATGGAAAAGATTCGGATAAGATATCTTCTCACCTAACCCATTTTTCCCTATGATGATTTGTCAAGTTGGTTGTTGGATTATGGTTGGTCTAATCTAGCTGATTAACATATAATTAAGCTAATTCTTCTTAAATCTTACCAAAATTATTAGCATGCATGATGTCACAAAGCTGCTGTGGAATTTGCTTTAACAAAAGAAAATGGCTTTCTGGTTTTTCAAATCAGGAAAAAGAAAAAAGAAAAAAGTTAAATAGTGATTTTATTTTTGTCATGTTTCATGCCACTAACCTTCTCCAGTTTCTCAGCTTTGAAGGAAACGACACAAGATATTGTCGTATTAGGCCCCACGCATCGCCAAAGAAACGCGTAAAAAGGATTAAAAATAAAAAATGGTTTGCGGTGAAGGTGGATCGAACACCTGACCTTCAGATCTTCAGTCTGACGCTCTCCCAACTGAGCTATCCCCGCATGCCTGCATAACCTAGACAGTTGTTCCAATTTACTACTGATAGTTTTTATTTTTATTTTTTTTTGGGACAAGATTTTTTTTTAAGATACTCCAATTTACGAAAGAAGAATCTGGACTAGGATTTAAGAAGTCAGACACACAGATGTAGCTTAGCCACTCATATGCCTGAGTCTTTAGGTAACTAGAAAGTCACATACTCGAAAACACGTCACCTTCGATTATCATATACATTACGAGCATTGGAAATTTGATCAATTATCATTTTAATAAGAACCATTAGTTGATTTAAACAATGTATTCAAGATATTGATGCGTTGAAAACTATATACATTATCATTTTAATAAGATCAAGCATTGAAAGTTAGATACATTACAACTTTAATAAGAACCATTAGTTGATTTTGACAATGTATTCTAGACATTGATGCATTGAACATTAAATACATTATTATTTTAATAAGATCCAGTAGTTGATTTCGACAAATGTATTACGATATGATTAAACTAAGCAGATCGAGTGTTTCTTTGACAGTGTATGCAATACATCAATGCATACCAGAATTTTCGTTAAAATTAATCGAAACCAAACTTAATTTGGAATGGATGTACAGCTACATAAACGATAGAGCAAAATTCATATAAATGTTACGGTATTCAGATATTCAAAGTAATATAACAGGCCATCCAATAACCATTTCGTTTTTTAGTTTTTGTTTTCAAACAAAATGGTTATCAAACGGTCATTCGAGGCTACTTCTAAACGATAATCGCTCATCATAACTCCCTTAACGGCTACAAGTTTTTTTCTTGTGCTACAGAAAACATACAGACCGCATATGACACAGAAACACATTCATACAAAAAAAGAGAGTTCATCTGGTGGCAACCCGTGCAATTACAAACGGATGGGTTCTTGCTTGGACTAGACAATCACTTGATTCACTTTTATCATCTTCACGAGCTTACGACCACCTCCATTTTGCCAAACTCCACGTACTAGCAATCCTTCTGGTGGATCCTTGTTTCCATCCTTTTTTTTATTAAATCAGGTCAGGACAATCACCAAGTTCAGAGAGTTTTGTTGCATCGCTACCAAGGCGGTTTCTGAGGAACTTTGGAGTCTTTTTCCCTTGCTTATGACCAGCTCCGCAGTGAGTACTTTCTTGGCTATCTTCCTTCGATTTTCTCAGCAAACAAACAGATCCATATGATTCCAGAGGTCGACGGAACAAATGCCGAAGAGACGAAGACCACCCAAAAGGGACGTCATATAGGAGAGTCGGAATAAAGTAACGTCTTTTTCATTTGGGACGTTTTGAAATACACGCCTTGTTTTAAATGTCATAGACTAAACATCTATTCCTTTTACAAATGTGATTAAACATTTTCCCTACAATTTTGGTGCTTAATTTTTTTTCATTAGAAGTCTATTCACGTTAGCATTTCCTTTTTTTCCTCCTATTTTTATGCATCTCTTATTATGATGATTTAAGATTTTTTTTTATTTTTTATTAAAATATTTATTTTAGTAAATTAAATAGAATGTAACAAAACTCGTTGTTAGCTACGTTTGGTTATGTCATTACGTTTGATTATAATAGTACATTTGGTTACTTGGTACATTTGAATTTTTGGTCCATTTGGCTTCTTGGTACATTTGAATTTTTGGTATATTTGATTTCTTGGTACATTTGAATTTTTGGTACATTTAATTTTTGGTACATTTGTTTTCAAAACATAAGTTTTATAACTTTTTGTCCTAATAATGAGGAGTTACTTTAATTTTTTTTTAATTTTTTAATTTTATAGAAAGAGTCGTTAACAATGTAAAGTTTAAATTACTTTAATTAATTTTTTTTTTTTTATAGAAAGAGTCATTAAAACGTAGGAGTTTAAAGGACCAGGAAAATAAAATTTCCTAAATTTTAGGCAATTAGTTAAAGGTGAAGTGAAGATGCCTTTAAACAAATTATGTGTAATTTAAAAAATAGAAAAATGTTGATGTGGCAATTGGTCAAAACCTCTTAATCAAATCTTAGAAAGGAACCGATGTTTGATCTAAAATGTATTGAAAAAATGCAGGGGATTCTAATTTCTCCTTTTCATTTTTGTGCTTACTACAAATGAGTTCCAAATGAGCCCTTAGCCCCAATGATTCCAACTTCATATACATGTTTATAATAAAAACACTTTTGTACTTACTACTTACTAGAAATTAGACGGTTTCTAATTAACTGATCGACCTAACCCACATCAACGGGTTTTATGTTTCTTAAATCTAAATTGTTACAGACAAAGGTTGATTGAGACTTGGTTAAGGTGCATGGATAGATAAGGCAACCTACCTATTGGTCAAGGGCTTGAGATTTTCATGCACCTTGCTTTGATAGCACAATGCCACAATCCTATAGTAGTACTAGGCTTGCTTCTTTTGGGTAACAAAATTATAAGGCTGTTGGGTGATTGAGACTTGAGCATATATACTTATGTTGCTATGAAATCTTGAAGAAGTCCCACTGAATGAGACTAATAACTACAAACTCCAAACTTGTTTACAACCATAAACTTTGTTTATACCATATTTAGGGCCTCGTATTTAGACTTCGTACAAATACTCGGGGGACTTAAATGTAATTATGTAATAAAGGAAGGGCCAAATATGTAATAAGTGAGGAGCCCTTATTTTATAAAAGGACTCCTCACCCTCACAATTGGAGGAGGCCATTTCTTAAGACTTATTCATCCTTTCAAAGCTCTCACATTATAGAGCTCCCTCACTCCCCTCATCCCTCAAATAAATACATAATTAGTGTGGACGTAGCCCAAACAGTGGGGTGAACCACGATACATCTTGTGTTATTTACATTTCTTGCATATTCACGGTCAAATTTACGTTGTTCTAAGACCTCCGGTTTTGTGCATCAACATTTGGCGCAGTCTGTGGGAATCGACACGAAAAACTATGTCGGTCCTTTTTCATTTTTTCCATCTCACCACCATGAGACCTCACCACACTCCACCGTGAATCTGCAAAAACCCAAGAACCCAAAGTTTTCCTAAGAAACCCAGAAACAGAAAAAGATCCAAATCTCAAACACTCCACAGATCTCTCTCCTGTTCTTGGGCGTCCACACCGACAGAGACCTCTCTCTCTATCAGTCTCTGCTCATAAAAAAAAAGTCCCAAATATTTCTTTCTTTCTTACAACAAGTTCACAGTGCTCCAGCCGGCGACGATCAGCAACGATACGCTCCTAGATCACACCGGACTCTGCCGGAAACATCACCGCCCTCACCTGGAGCCCTGGAGCCACCTCATCGAGTGTCGGACCACCTGGAGCCCTGAAGCCACCTCCACGGCAAAGTCATTATGGTCACCGGCGCTTCCTCGGGGCGCGAGTCGTGCTTAGACTTGGCTAATTAATCATCACAGAGTAGTCTTAAGCTTTCTGAGACCCATCATTCTCCTTAAGCTTTCTTCCCTTGATCTCCGTCGTCCACTTCTATTCCCGCTCAAGCCGATGCTTCTCTGTGAGGCTTTTTTTTTTTTGTGGGACCGAACCCATCCTTCTCCTTAAGGTTTTCTTCTTTCTTCTGCGGGACCGAACCGGAAACCCCGGTTCTGCTTCTCATCGCCGTCTTTTGTGCTTTTTCCCCACTCTTTCAGTATTGCCTCTGCCTCTGCAAAACCTGTACTGAAACACTCATGGGTCTCTCCAAAGAACAACTACTTGCCCGTTTAAAGGAGCTATAAGTCGATTTTCCCTAACATGAACATCTTGTTGTTCTAACAGTTGAAGCTCAAGGGAGGATTAATGGCCTCTATCCTGGCCTTCATGGTTTCCATATCCATGCTCTTGGTGATACCTCCAATGGTTGCAATTCCACTGGACCTCATTTTAATCCATTGAAGAAGGAACATGAAGCTCCCTCAGATAAGGAGCGTCACGTCTCGATTTGGGTAACGTTGTTGCAGGCCCAGATGGAGTTGCTGAAGTCTCTCTCCAGGACTAGCAGATTCCACTGAGCGGACCTAATTCCATTCTTGGATGAGCAGTCGTAGTACACACTGATCCTCATGATCTTGGTAAAGCTTTGAATCTGCCATGAATCTTCTCCTCACCCGCTGCCTCAATCGCGGCCGAGCTCACCAAATGGTCACTCCTACCTGGCCTTCTCCGGTGCCGAAGTCATCACCTTCACAAACCACTTCACAAACCAAGTCCTATCTCCTGCGAATACCACGAGCACTAGTGGAAAACAGGAAGAAGATAAGTTTTCTTACAATATTTCTATTATTATTCTCCTTTGTGTTGTCTGCCATATGCCAAAAGGAAAAAGAAAAAAAGAAAAAAAAAACAAAGAAAAAGGAAAAGGAGGTCTGTAGGTAGAAAAAAAGGAAAAAGATGTCTAGTATTTCCTGCATAATAGTCGATGAGGCTCACGAGCCTGAATACTAATCATAATGCCTGCAACAGCTGATGCCAAAGGTCTTTCGAATATTTTTATCATTGTGGAATCTTTTATGTATTGGGGATGAGTAAAAAGGAAGTGAGTTCTATTGGAGCGGGGAGATCAAGCAAAGCAGAAAAGCAGTGGGGAACAAAACAGAAAAGAGAAAGCAAAAAACAAAAGCAAAAAGCAAAAGAGAAAGCAAAAAAGAAAAGCAAAAGATTTTCCAATTATTATGATTCCTTCTGTCTGCCAGGTGAAGATATAGAGAGTGAGCAGCAGAAAAACACTGCAAAAGCAAGGAATAAACACCCCACCCGAATGATGTAATTTATTTTTATTATCTTTCGGAGACATCTGTATAAACCCCATCAGAGGGTAATTAAAAAAAAAGGCCCAAAATAATGGGCTGCAAGTCCAAAATAATGGGTTGCAATGTCATATGGAGGGTGAAGGTCCATATGCCCAAAAGACCTAGGTCCTCTATTACCACTAACCAGATGATCAAAAGTACGCCCAGTACTCCACAATTATTCGGCAACCTGCCGCTATTACCACCAACTAGGTGATGAAATGTACAACCCGTACTCTAAAATCATTTGGCAACTAGCCATTCATGCCACCAACCAGGTGATGAAATGTACAACCCGTACTCTCCTTCATGCCACCAACCAGGTGATCAAAAGTACCCCCAGTACTGAAGGAATTATTTTGAAAAACATGTTCATTTGAGCAACATCATATAGCATGCAATTAACAATTAAAAGGCGGAATCATGCTTGTATGTACTCAAAAACAAAACATGACCATGAAATTCAAAGCCTAGTAGATTGGTGAACCAATAATCAACTCAAAAATAAGTGAGTTGAAATTAATACCTTTGTAGATTCCTCTTTGCATAAGCAAAGGCTAATCACCCAAAGAGATAGGGCCTTCATTCCTTGCTTCTTAGATCCATGGATTTGGATGGAAGAATAGGTTCTCCAAGTTCCCAAAATTGAGAACCTCTAAGTCTCTACACCAAGGAGAGATTGGATGATGAATGAGTGACCTTGGAGGATTAGATGACTAGCTAATCACCTCCAAGGTGTTGGCCTCTTTAGAGAGAAAATGGAGAGACAATTCTCACCCATTTTCCCCAAAAATAAACCCTTATTTCACTTAATGAATATTTGGCTATAAAGTCATTTATATAGTCACTTCTTTAAGTGACCTAAATAACCAAAACCCTAATTCATTCCTTATGGCCGGCCATTTAGGGATTTTTGGGCTTTTGGGCTTTAATGAATCTTTATTCATTAAATTGTCATACAACTTAAGTTAATGGGCTTGACGTTCGAAGCCCATTGGGCCTTAAGGTCCAAAACTATCCCGTGGTCTTTAACGAACTTATTCGTTTGATTAATTAACATATTAATTAATCCTTGCCATAAATAATTAAACCATTCAATTAATCTTACTCATTTCATTTATTTCGTCCATCTCTACCTTACACGGTGTACGATCCATTAGGTTCCTTTTAGCGAGGTAGTGGGCGATTAAAACCATTTTACATCGATTGTGAATTGAAACTATTTTCAATTCTCCCTTTAGTGATTACACACGTTTAGGGCTTCCACAAACCATGAGTGACACCTAGCCGTATGTCATGGTTACCCAAGCTAATCAGAAGAGGTGGAGAACCTATTCAGTCTGGGATTACAAATGCAATACGGTCTTTCTCTAATCTAATACTCTTGACCACATTGTTTGGTTTGATAGTTTATTTTCTCATGTCTACTATCCAATGTGTGTCTTGTGCTTATATGATTACCTTGAATGTGATTAGGAACACATTCCCAAATCTCATTCATACTCTGGCCAGAGATTCAAATCATATCAGAGAGTATTCTCCCTCAAACAGTTTGAAGGTTAGAGATCCCTTGTTGCGCATTCACTTGTCTCCATAGCTAAGCGGCTTGACCCCAACGATGCCGTGGACACCCTCCTGGTGGGATGACTTTGACATAATCAAAGATCAAGGTCTTAACCACAAGACAACTATGATGCCTCAGGTCAAAGGACTACTTTGCATTATCCCAACCATGAGTTCTCATGTGACATGGAATATGAGAACTCTTCATTGATCGCGTTCAGTGAACTCATTCTCTATTGAGCACCTACCGCACTTGTCTTGATGTCACACACACCAATGATTCGAGACTAATCACTCTCCCTGAGAGAAGACATAGTACGTACCGATCTTGACGGACTGTCAATGCCCAATTGGCAATCCTATGATCAGGAACGTTTAGGATGTGTCTACGAAAGAATGGTCTCAAGAATCTAACTTCATTAGATTACATTCTCCCAATCACAAATTCCTTGGACTTTATTGTTTAAGCATATAACATTTATATGAGACGGCTCAAACAATAATGTATGCCCTTTATATGTAAAACTAGATTAGTTTAACATGTGAAATGTCCGTAAAGTATCATCACATGATTGGCTTTAGGGCACATTTCCAACAAGTACTGCATATTATACATGAGCATTACTCATGTCAATCATACATAAACATTCATGAGCATCACTCATATCAATCATACATAAACATTCATGAGCATCACTAATGTCAACATCCATGAGCATCACTCATGTCAATCAGCTTCAAAAGCTTCATTTACAAAAGCTCTAGCTTCAAAAGCTTCATTTACAGAGCTCCAGCTTCAAAGCTTCACTTGCAAAGCTTCACTTGCAAAGCTTCACCTACAAAGCTTCAGTGCAGGGTATACAAATACCGCCTCCGAACAACCGCCATTTCGGCCCATACATGGATTCAATTTGAAGTCTCCAGCCAACAAACTCTATTGACCGAAGACTTTGGGGACTACATTATGTACCATATATTGGGCCTTAACTGGGCCTCATGAAAAATACTTGGGGGACTTAGCCCATTATCTATGTACTGAGGAGAGAGTCTTTATTCTATAAAAGGGACTCCCTCACTTTCATTAGAGAGCACTCATGAAAAATACTTAGGGGACCTAGCCCATCACTTATGTATTGAGGAGCGAGCCCTTATTCTATAAAAAGGACTCCCTCACCTTCATTAAAGAGCAACGCCGACAACGGAGCTTTCGTCTCGCCACGAGCATCACTCCTAACCCATCACTTATGTATTGAGGAGCGAACCTTTATCTTATAAAAGGGACTCCCTCACCATCATTAGAGAACATCAACTCTAGCCCATCATTCATGTATTGAGGAGTAAGCCCTTTATTCTATAAAAGGGACTCATTCACCTTCAAACACCACAGGTCGAGTCAACCAAGGCAACATAAGTCACGAGCCGAGCAGCCTCGCAGCGTGTGCTACTTCTAGTTGAGCGTCATTTCAGATTGAGCACTGCCTCATATCAAGCATCAGTTCAAGCCAGCATCTAGTTACTTCGGCCCACACATAGACTGAATTTCAAGTCTCCAGCCAAAAGACTCTATTGACTAAAGACTTGGGGGACTGCTGTTTATACCATATTTAGGGCCTCGTATTTAGACCTTGTACAAATACTCGGGGGACTTAAATGTAATTATGTAATAAAGGAATGGGTAAATATGTAATAAGTGATGAGCCCTTATTCTATAAAATGACTCATCACCCTTATAATTGGAGGAGGCCATTTCTTAAGGCTCTTTCATCCTTTCAAAGCTCTCACATTACAGAGCTCCCTCACTCCCCTCATCCCTCAAATAAATACATAATCAGTGTGGACGTAGCCCAAACATTGGGATGAACCATGATACATCTTGTGTTATTTACATTTCTTGTAGATTCACGGTCGGATTTACGTTGTTCCAAGACCTCCGATTTTGTGCATCAACAAACTTTATGCTTCATTTATAGTCCCAGACGGTGGTTGGTGACCAACTGCCGATTGTTTTTATATGATTATGTCAACTTAAAAGAATGTTAGCAACCTTCTTTTATAAACTTTATCATTCTATTTTTTCAATTTTCCTTTTTATTATGTAATTTTGCATGATGATACAAATCGTTTATTTTTTAGGTCACTCTATAATGTCAAACTTCAAAAGGTTAACTGAATTCGAAATAGTTTAGTCATCTAACTGTAATGAATATCCAATAAATAGATAAACCATGTTGTTCTTTTAAATAATGAAATTTTGACAACGCTATTCAAACTGTTGTTTTTTTTAGTTGATTTTGTTTTTTTTTTGCAAAGATGATCTTTAAATAGTAAACTAAAAATTAAACGGTTTTGTCATCGTACAACACAACACGATGAGAAAGAATGCCGAGGAGTTAGAACAAAAAGATCCAATTGAGAAGATCAGTAGCAACACTGTGGTTTCATGTTTCAAGTTTCAAGTTTTGAACAATGTCAAAAGTAGAGAGGCTTACATCAAATGGGGACGCCAATATACGTAGTTTCGAATCAATAATTAATACAGCTTCACGTGTGAAAAAAAAAAAAAAAAAAAAAAAAAAGACTTGCACATGACATTGTACTATTGAATCGGAATGTTACGGTTGTGGTGTACGTGTGTTTCATATAAACTAAGGAAAATTCCCAATACAGAATTACAAGGTGGCACTTTGCCAAGGAAACTGGCATGCAAATATGAAACGGCAATTAATCCTCTCCTTTATCAAGTAGAAGGAAGGACTCTAGCTAGATGAAACCTGCTCCTTAAAAACCAGCTCAACTTCTATTATTTGATTATAGGAAAATTAATGAAAAAAACTTGAAAACTTTGAGTTTTAACGATAATAACAAAATAAAGGGTAAAGTAAATAGTACCATAATTGACTTTTTAGTGTTAAAATGTGATTTTCATTAAAGTGAACAGTACTGTGAACTTTTCGTTAAAGTTCCCTTTGATTATATGTATGGAAAGTGACACATCAAAATTAGGGTTATTTATTATTTTCTTCATGCGGTCTGATGGGTCTTTCAAACCTCAATCAAGGCATCCACAGTTGGTTTGACTGGTATAATTTGAACACTCTGAGATAAAACCCTCGAGCAACATATTAACACGAGGATACATTTTGTTTCATTGAATTGAGCCTATATAAACAGTGGGAGTTTCTCATGTTTAGTTTAGGGGAAATTTACCATAAAGGAAAAAAAAATCGTTGCAAGGTTTGCGTAAGTTAATGTGCTTAAAAATAAAACGAAGAACATTATTTAATAGCATACTCGAAGAAGTAGTACAACGCGTGACAGCCAAGTTAGAACCGTGGCTAAATCTTTTAAGAGCAAGCAAAATAGACGCAGCTATTTGCTTCTCCACCAAACACTGGAAACCCCAAACAGACTGCAGACACACCAACGAGAGAGATCGATATTGCTCCTAATTAAAACTAACCAGACACAAATGATTTCTAATTAAGGACTTAAAACCAGACCATTAAACCAAACCCAACTGGACCCCACTGGAGCAAACTGGTCATCTCTGAGAGTTCATGGAACAACTGGAGCTGAGCCACCACCTGCACCTAAAGGAATACCACCGCCGCCAAGAGGAACACCAGGGGTATTGGTGGGCAGGAGTGGGACTGAGCCAAAACCTGTACCGCCTGTAGGGACACAGCCTCCAGGGAGAGAGCAGAAGCCTGACGGCCCAAACCCTATCCCAGTAAAGCCTGGTGAGCCTGGGTAGATACCGCCTACACCGCCGTAAACGTTCTGAGGCTGAGCAACAACCTCCCCCTTTTCGTTGCTCTTGAGCACCCTGCCTCCCTCAACCGGCATTGCAGCCACCACCAGGATGGTGGTCAGGAGCAGCGCCAGCTTACTCACTCTCTCCATGATCTTAAAAAGAGGATTCTCAAGAGTAAAAAAGTAAAGAACAAGCTAGGGTTTATAAGCTCTCTTTCAGCCTCACACGTCACTCACACTGGGAAGTGAAGCAACATCAGTCTTCTTATAGCGAAAAAGATTTCCATTTGAGGATGATCATAATTACACTTTTATCTTGCCATTTATGGAGGGATGGTTGCCTTGCTAAATGCTGTTGTTACTGTTATGGGGCTTAATTAAGGGAAACATACACCAATATAACGGGTAATAAGCTTTTAATCAAAATTAGAACTGCTAGAGTACTCGTGGTCGTGGATAAGACTTTTTAAAAATCTCAATTAGAAATTGGTATACTTACAATACAGATGGACACTAAATAGACAATAACTTGACACTAAAAAGATACTAAAATGTTTTTTACTGACTGTTTAGTGCCCTTTGCTCCTAGTAAAAAGTTCTATTTTTGTCCGTTTATTAGTATCCTCAATTTGAACAAAAGAAAGTTAGTATCCTCAATCTTTTCATTTTATTTTGTTAAAGTTTATAACCACTTGTGTATGCAGCAAATTTCCCCCTTAATTAATTAATTAGTTAATCACAAAGAAAAAACTCAACTGATATGTATAGATTTGAGGTTAGTCCAGTCATCTAGAGTAGTGAGTTTCTTTCTGTACTCGTATGTATTATCCAAATTATCAGCGTAGCCTTTGGGTTCTTGACCAACCATGCCTTTTTATTTTTTTATGAAAATGCTCGGAGGTTGTTTTTTTTCGTTTTTGTTTTTTTTTTAACAAATGATGTTATCTACACTAAAGGGGATGGGGTGAGCTTAGCCTCACAATAAGCTAGCAATAATGTGATTCAAATTTGCCTTTGGCGAGAATCGAACTTAAGACCTCTCACTTACAAGTGAAGAGGAATATTACTAGACCGTAGTATTAAGTGGCCGGATGGTGGTTTTTAACCATGCTAAATGACACTAATTAACCAGCATATTAACTTTTGGTAAATGGAGTAGTTGATTTTGGAACAGTAATAATTTGCAATGGACGGAGATGCTAAGGCCACCACCCATCCCTCCAGTACAAACTGTAGTTACAGTGGATCTATATGTTATTGGTGTGGAATTTATGGTGGTCCAGTTGAGATGGGTAAGAGCCTTAAATCGCCGGACATGCATTTTCCTTGCACTTTATTACCTTTCCAGTTTTAACTAATGTTCTGATTTAATTCACATATCTACCACACTGCACCCCTGCTAAATTCCTTGATATATAACAGACTCTGACCAGAAAGTTTTAACTGGTTTAATGGCTTGTTACAGAAATTCAAATTTCACCACCATCAAACATTCATCTTAATCTTTTTATCATGCAATTTTAAACATTCTGATGGCAAATTTTACACATGATCATCCTGTTAATCAAGTGATCACTATCTTCTTCTTCTTCTTCTTCTTCTTTTTTTTTCCTGAATTAATGCCTAGCAATTGTTAGATCAAACACATTCTATATCTATATATCAATCCATATGTATTCGCAGATAAAAATTATCCATCCATCCGTCCATTGATTTCAGATTAAAATCAAAATACATTTATCCAAGTTCAAATTCAGATACACATTCATTCCTTACCCTAATACAAATATAACAAGTTAGCATATACATCCATTAATAAGAGATATTCATTTCGGTGTAATGCTGGAATTCGATGCTTTCTATCCCTTTCCCTTACTCGTACCGCTCTTAGCTGAGGTGATCCACAAGAAATATATTTAGGAGTCTTAATTAGTATAATAAGAAGAGAGTTAACAAAGCCATCCAAGTAGCAAGCTTGGAAAAAACATTTTAAAAGACATTAAACTTCCAAGTTTTTTTTCCAACTATCACATCCGGATTGGTTTCAGATTCCATCTTCTTCTACAGCCTTATACCCTCAAACTTAATCAATTGATGCATCCCTTTAGCAACCAGAGCAAGAACAAGTTTCGGACTCTATGAGCGGTTCACGACAATCTAAAGTTTTTCAAATTCAGTTTCGTGTAGTTCCCACATGAGAATTAATATTCAACTTCATGTTTTCTTATAAGTTTCTGTTGTCAAAGATGAGTTCTCAGCATCCTCTCGTGCCATTCAAATTTATACTTGGTAATATTGACACGCCCCGACCCCGATATTCCCCGAATATCAGGATAGGCACGTGCTGGCTGACACCCGATGTGACGAAAGCCATTTATTGAATACAAGAGTAAAGATTAGGAGAAAATATAAATATAATTCTCAGAATGTCTAAAGGAAATAAACAGTGCTTAAGAAAGTGGCTAGAGTGCACAGAGCATGTTCTAATTCGAGATTTCAAAAGGAAAGACTATTACAGATTTCACACAAAGAAAATGGACACAACTACTGGTAGGGGAATGCCTCGTATATTGCGTCGTAGTCCTCGTCCCTAAGACCTGAATGGGGGCGCAAAACAAGGGTGAGTGGACCAAGTTTATATACATACATAATACGAAAACAATTATAAACATACTAACCCCCACAGTTAAGATAATGAAAACTACTAAATAATAAGTGATAGGTTTCTCAAAACCTCTAGCATGCCATAAAAATAATTCATATATCTCTCTGCAAATCAATCTCAGAAAATCATATCAGAAATCATATCAGGAAGCATAACACAAGTTGTGCTGCTAGTGAGTGCACTGAATAACAATACTTCCGGCCCAATGCCTGCACCTCAGTCTCTGTGCCGGTAGCCAGAGATATCTCCCTCCCAACCCAATGCTTGTCTCCGTGTCCCTCAGCCTTTCGCTAGGGATTATTTCTCCCGGCCTCAATGCCAACACCAGATCCTCGCCCCAGGCGGCATAGTGTTCACTAGGTACGCACAAAACATAATTCATCTCTAAAATACAACTTCGTAGCATAAATTCATCGATCCTCTATACTACGAAGAGGTGTTCAAAAATCATTTGAAACAACATTCTTAGCATCCTATCGTCATCGATCAGATAGTTTACCAGAATGAGGGTTCTAAAGAAAAATACAATATAGTGCAAATAGTATATATATATATATATATAATCAAACATCATTAAATCATCATGCTTTCTGTAAAGTATTCCTCAAATCAAAAATTATGCAAGACATGCTATTAAATTATGCAATTTTATCAATAAAACATGCAATTTTTTAAGGTGGTCCACTCACAGATACTCCGAAGCAGCAGAATTGTGCGGAAAATGATTAAGGAAGTCTCCACTAGCAACTTCACCTAAGCACGAAACTATACAACTTAATCAAACTACCCAAACAATATAATTCTAGGAAATGGAAATGGGCCTTGGGTTTGGATAGGTTAGGATCAAGAGGTGGTTTGGGCTTGAGCCCAAACCCATACTTGTACACATTACACACCTACACACACACAGCATGCATAAGCATGCACTTCACACACACACAGAGCATGCACCGTACCCCACACACACACATACATGCACACGGCATACACTCACACAGCACACGCACACCCACAACACAAACACGCACACGGCCCAACTTCCTACACAAACATACACACATATTCACATGCACTGCACATACCCACGCACAGCATACATACACACACAGTTCACACATACATACACACAACACACACTCACACCCACAACACACATACATATACTTACACACCAGCACACACACATACGTGCACTACATACACACACAATATACGTACATACACAACACATCGCACACACCACGCATTAGATTAAATGTAGAATTATGGAGAATAATCCGAATAATGACTTTGAGGTACGACTTGAATCGTTTCCTTAAAGTGTTATTTGCCCCCACTCGAATGAGTTTGCTAAAGGGTTCTTGGCAAATCACTTCCAGGATACAACAAAGTATGGAATATTCGATTAGCAAAACCGAATTATATTCCCTTAGAAATAATTAGAAAGAAATTGTATGAATGTGATGAAGAGAGTAGAGAGAAATGAATGTAGAAATAAATCTCTGAATTGTGTATGAAACATTATGCCACAATAGGTATTTATAGGCATTAAGGCACCCATTCATCGAGTCCTTTCATTTTAATTGAAGATATACAACTTTTCTTAAAAGTGTTGATCTAAAAGACATGTCCTCTATTTAGAATTTTCAGAAAATAAATATTTACTAATTATATCTTTTAATTTTACTCATACAATTTGAGTAAACATCATATCTTTTAACTAAAAGTTGTAACCATTCAACTAATTACATTCTGCGTACTGTAGCACCCTTACATTTGCTGCGCACTGCAACATCCTTTCATAATACACACACGCTGCACAATGCAGCACCAAGTCATTATATATATATATATATATATATATATATATGTATGTATGTATATATGTATGTATAAATATAATATAATATATATCATAATAATTTATATATTTATTATTGAAATCTCTAACAATCCTTCCCAATTTCAATAATATGATAAATAATATAATAACATTTCTCTCTTTATAATTAATCACAAGCATACCGATATAATCATGCATACAATAAAGGTGTCTTTCGAATTAAACCTTTAATTAGTGTAAGTAATTCAAAGTTATAACGAATGCGATGGTGACCTAAGTTTAAACCACCTATTCTTATGTTAAAACCGGAATCACTACACACATGATTATGTCTTATTTCCTTAAAGAAATTTCTGAACTAATTAAGCACTATTATGGCCTTGTGCTTCATCCTGGTTTCATAAACATTTACAAGAGAAAACCCAACTCTTGGTAGAAGCGGCACCACTTCTTATGTTTATATAGGTGAGGTTCCTTCCCATGTCCCTGCTACTATAGACATAACTACAAATAACCTCATTAAGAGATAAAACTCATCCTCCTAAACGTAGCAATCTTGCACTGATCATCCTGGAATGAGCTATATAATAATTTTCAGTGCTTTCACAACCACTTAACAATAACTTGTTATTACCCATTAAACTTTTAAACTAGTGATGTTCTAGACAAAGTCGGGTTACCATTATTGGTGGCTAATTTTCAGTAAAAGGTTTTAGCCCCATTCCACTAGATGTACTAACTACCAAAGCTCTTGAAAGTGCTTTCGTTAACGGATCCGTCAAGTTATTACTTGATTTAACATAAACAATATTAATAACTCCATCAGTTATTAATTGCTTGACATATTCATGTCTCAAGCTAATATGTCTAGATTTTCCATTGTATACCTTATTGTATGCTCTAGACAAAGTAGCCTCACTATCACAGTATAAAGAAATGGATGGCATTGGTTGTGGCCACAACTCTATTTCCAATAACAAATTTCTAATCCATTCCGCTTCTTTACCTGCTGCTGCTAATGCTATAAATTCAGATTCCATAGTTGAATGTGCTATACATGTTTGCTTCTTCGAAGCCCAAGAAATTGCTCCTCCGGCAATTGTAAAAATCCACCCTGATGTAGACTTATTATCATTAGCACTTGTTATCCAACTTGCATCTGAATATCCTTCAAGTACTGTTGGAAACTCAGAGTAAGTTAAACTCAGGTTAATAGTTCTTTTAAGATAACCAAAAATTCTATTTATTGCTTTCCAATGAGCAGTACCTGGATGACTAGTGTATCTAGAAAGTTTGCTTACTGCAAATGCGATATCTGGTCTGGTACAATGCATGGCATACATTAAACTTCCGATTACACTAGCATACTCAAGCTGTGCAACAGACCTACCAGAATCATTAAGCAAAGTTTCATTATGGTCATAAGGGGTATTTGCTTCTTTTATTTGTAGATGCTTAAACTTAAGAAGCAATTTTTCTATATAATGTGACTGACACAAAGCGTAACCCCTACTATGCTTCTTTACTTTAATTCCCAAGATAGTATCTACTTCATTCAAATCCTTCATCTTGAATTTTGAATTTAGATACTCTTTAGTTTCAGATACACCTTTCATGTTTGTACCAAAAATAAGCAAGTCGTCGACATATAAACATATAACAACACCATAATCATTTGTGAATTTAGAGTATATGCATTTATCAGCATTGTTATGTCTAAATCCATATGATAAAATGACAAAATCAAACTTTTCATGCCATTGTTTTGGTGCTTGCTTCAATCCATATAATGACTTTACTAATTTACAAACCTTCTTTTCATTCCCAGGGAGAACAAACTCTTCTGGTTGTTCCATATAGACTTCTTTATCTAAATCACCATTTAAAAATGCTGTTTTCACATCCATTTGATGCACATGCAAATTATATAAAGATGCCAATGCAAACAATATTCTAATTGATGTGAGCCTAGCTACTGGTGCATATGTATCGAAATAGTCTACTCCTTTTTTCTGCTTAAAACCTTTGGCAACTAGCCTGGCTTTAAATGTCTGAATAGACCCGTTTGTATTGTATTTTCTTCTAAATACCCACTTACAACCTATTGCTTTTGATCCTTGGGGCAAGTCTACTAAAACCCATGTCTGATTAGATATTAATGATTCAAATTCATCATCTATAGCCTCTTTCCAAAAGGCTGCATCTCTTGAAGTCAATGCTTCGCTTAGACTTTTAGGATCATCCTCAACATTCAACAATATGGGTATTTTCTTAAGAACCTTTGTTCTATTTCCTTCGACTAAAAATACAATAGATTGAGATGAAATAAAATCAGAGCCTAGAGTCTTTTCTTTTCTTACCCTTTGGCTTTTCCTTGGTTCATTAACAGTTTCAGACTGTTTTCTTTTCTCACCTTGAGATTGACTAGTAGACGGATTAGAGAAATGTGTTTGATCATTCTCTTTTCCAGACACTGAGTAGTCATTATAGAATTTATTTTCTATAAATTCGACATCTCTAGACTCAACTATTATGTTCGAGTCTAAATTAAGCAACCTATATGCCTTTGAATTTTCTGCATATCCTACAAATATGCTTTTAATTCCTCTTGGACCCAACTTGGATCTCTTAGGATCGAGTGCCTTATAAAAAGCTACACAACCCCATACTCTCAAATATGACAAATTTGGTTTTCTTCCTTTCCAAATTTCATATGGTGACACATGTGTCTTCATAGATGTAATTCTATTGTGTATATGGCATGCAGTAAACAATGCTTCACCCCATAAATATTTTGGAGTATTAGCATTAATCATCATAGAATTAATCATTTCAGTGAGTGTATTTTTTCTTTCTGCCAAACCATTTTGTTGTGGTGTATAGGGTGCAGTTCTTTGATGTACAACACCATGCTCTTCACAAAAATTATCAAATTCATGTGAAAAATATTCACCACCTCTGTCACTACGAAGACATTTAATTTTCCTTCCCTTTTGGTTTTCAACTTCAGCCTTATAGCGCTTAAAGCACTCAAAAGCTTCATCTTTATTAGACAATAAATAAACATAAGTAAATTTAGAACAATCATCTATAAATGTGATAAAATATCTTTTTCCTCCTCTTGTTAAAACACCATTAAATTCACATATGTCATAATGTATTAAGTCTAATAAATTTGTATTTCTTTCGGTAGTTGGAAAAGGTTTCTTAGTCATTTTCGCTTGAATACATGTTTCACATTTATCATTATAATCATCATTGCAAGTAATAAAACCAAGTGTACGCATGTATTTTAAAGATCTAAAATTTATATGTGCTAAACGTAAATGCCATAAATGAGAGGAAGATTCAACAATATAAACAGAAGAATTCACTTTATTATTGATACTTAGTTTGAACATCCCCTCACAAGAATATCCCTTCCCAACAAACATCCCATTTCTCGACATTATTAACTTGTCGGACTCTAGAACAGTCTTTATACCGTTCTTACATAATAAATTTGCAGACACAAGATTCTTTCTAATTTCTGGAACATGCAGTACATTAAGCAACGTCAATTTCTTCCCAGAAGTAAATTGAAGTTCAACGGTTCCTTTTCCTAGAACTTTGGCGGAATTATGATTCCCCATTAAGACTTCTTGATTGTCCGTTGATGCTTCATATGTCTTGAATTGTGCCTTGTCATTGCACACATGTATAGTAGCCCCTGAGTCGAGCCACCAATCGGAGGATTTTATTACCGCTGCCATATTCAGTTCGGTAATCATGCCAATATGCATCATTGATACCATTGCAACAATGTTATCAATTCCAGCGTTTTCCACCATATTTGCGCTATTAGTCTTATTGGCATATTCCTCACTTGCTTTTCTGTGTCTACAATCACGAATGTAATGGCCTTTCTTTCCACAATGGTAGCATACACCATTTGCATTCTTTTTATTGTTTTTGGAATTGGTCTTCTTAAACTTCCCTTTGTCAATTTTGACTTTGAAGTTCTTTTTATATTTGTTTCCTTCGACAATGTGAACTTTAGAGAAATCTTGATTTGCAAAATTCTTATCACGATTTCGAGTTTCCTCTTCAATTTGAATACCCTTTTGCAAATTCTCTAAACTAATATCTTCCACCATGTGTAGAAGTTTCTTTCTATAGTTATTCCATGTTTGGGGTAATTTTGCCATAATAGCCCCAACTATCATAGAATCCGGAATAACTATTTTAAGTTCACGAAGCTTTGAGACCAAGACCAATAATTCATGAACTTGGTCTAGGATGGGTTTGTTATCAAACATAGTGAATTCATAATATTTAAACATTAAAAATTTATCGGTACCTCTTTTTTCCGTTGTGTACTTGTGTTCAAGTGCTTCCCAAATTTCCTTTGGAGATTGAATGTGTGCATAAAGGTCATATAAACGATCAGATAATGTGCCCAAGATGTGTCCTCGACATACCAATTCATCTTCTTCACGCTTCTTTCGATCGGCAACAATATTGTCCGAGTCTTTGTCACTTGGTTCACGAATAGGCTCCAATGTCGGGTCCAACACATATATGACATTTAGAACAGTAAGCATGAAACGCATCTTGTCCTTCCATCGGGTGAAATTTGATCCATCAAATTTGTCTAACTTGTAGACATCTTGATTGATAATCTTTAAAGCCATGTTATCAGATTTGTTATCCATAACGAAAATAACACTTTAAGATTGTTAGATTAAATGTAGAATTATGGAGAATAATCCGAATAATGACTTTGAGGTACGACTTGAATCGTTTCCTTAAAGTGTTATTTGCCCCCACTCGAATGAGTTTGCTAAAGGGTTCTTGGCAAATCACTTCCAGGATACAACAAAGTATGGAATATTCGATTAGCAAAACCGAATTATATTCCCTTAGAAATAACTAGAAAGAAATTGTATGAATGTGATGAAGAGAGTAGAGAGAAATGAATGTAGAAATAAATCTCTGAATTGTGTATGAAACATTATGCCACAATAGGTATTTATAGGCATTAAGGCACCCATTCATCGAGTCCTTTCATTTTAATTGAAGATATACAACTTTTCTTAAAAGTGTTAATCTAAAAGACATGTCCTCTATTTAGAATTTTCAGAAAATAAATATTTACTAATTATATCTTTTAATTTTACTCATACAATTTGAGTAAGCATCATATCTTTTAACTAAAAGTTGTAACCATTCAACTAATTACATTCTGCGTACTGCAGCACCCTTACATTTGCTGCGCACTGCAACATCCTTTCATAATACACACACGCTGCACAATGCAGCACCAAGTCATTATATATATATATATATATATATGTATGTATGTATATATGTATGTATGTATAAATATAATATAATATATATCATAATAATTTATATATTTATTATTGAAATCTCTAACAATGCTCACACACACACACACACACCTTGCACGGACCAAACATACCAAACACACACTCACGAACTCGCCGAAGTTCGTCGTCGGAACCGGACATGCATGCACAAAGGATGGCAAGGGTTAGGGCTTGAATGAAGGGTTCTAAAACTTCACAAATATACCTAACAACTCACCTGGACGCACTGCAGCAGGTTTTGGGAAGAAATGGACCTCGAACTCGTCGGAGTTCGTCGTCGGAGCTAGATTATTGGCACAGAGAAAAACTGAGGTCAAAACCCTCAAGTTTTGTCATAAAACCAACATGCATAACCCAGAAATTTGAAGAAGGAACACACTTCTCACCTGGGTTCGAGTTTTAGAGCTTTGAAGCTCTCAGCTTCAATGGCAGAAAACTCCACGATGCTCTGATGGCGCATGCAAGGGTACCATTGAGTTCGTTAAGTCTCAAGGATTCCAAATATATAGATTTTGGGGTTTGATTTGTGAAGAAAGTGAGGTGAAAGCTAGAGAGAAGCTCTCGGAGTTTAGAGAGTGAGAGAGAGAGAGAGAAGAAACCGAAAGAGAGAGAGCACTGAGATTGGAAAATTGTTTCGGGAAGAGAGGGAAGAAGAGAGAGATCTGAGAGCTGCCACATGGCAGTTTAAGAACAATAGAAATTCTAGATTAAGGGTTAGGATTAAAAGAGAATAAGGGACTAAATTGATAGATAACAAATATGTTCTAGGGGAGAAATAGAGATAGAATGAAAATATGGGGGTGGGGTTTAACAAATATGCCAAATTCCCCCGAAATAAATTAATAGTAAAAAAAAAAACAAAAAGGACCATCTTCTCTTTTCACCAGCCACCTTCATTAAGAACATAAGAAATAACGAAACTAATGGAACTAGTACTAAGGTGGTTGGAGATGGAGGGAGAAAGGATGAATTTATGGTCAACGATTAGGGAGAGGGGCCCTAATTATGTAACACAAGTAAACATAACAGTTATGTAATAGAATACATATATAGAAACAAACCAATTTGGAGTGAATATTGAGTTTTAGAGAGTAAAGTGGCGGTTTTTGAGTTTCATGAGGCAAAGGGGATCAAAGTCGAGTTCTAAGAAGCAACGAGACAACTTTTGAGTTTTAGAGGACAGTGAGATCGAAATCAAGTTTTAAGGAGAGTGACTAAAAATAAGCCTTTTTTTTTTTTAAATCAAGTTACAAGATAAGTGAGACAGATGAAAAAATTGTAGTAAAAGTGACAAAAATGTTTGAGCAATCCCCTAAAAGCAGCATCTCATATTCAGTACTTGTAGCATCAACGATGATGCGATACATACTTATGCAGTGACATATTATTGTTTGAATTTAGATCTACATTTATCCTGTATCCATATAATTTCCGAAAATGTTTTGTGAACGAAGGAATCAAGCAGAAAAGATTTTACTAACAAACTTAATAATGAATTTAATTACAATTAAATTTGCAGCCAATAAAATTCCCAGATATTCTAATTGACAACCCTGCAATTCTTCCTGATTTCACCCTGTCTTCCTGTGAGGACATCAATAGATCCCATTTTCACCATGGCTGCTCCAAACTTATTAGCCCATGCAGCACCAAATCTGGCATTGTTCCTTACAAACCCAGCCGTCGACCGGCTAGTGAGAAGCGTTTGATCCGATGCAAGCATGCCCTGGTGGTTCTTCAAATCAGTGTAGTACTTATTGTCTAGCTTATTTGGTGTAAGAACATCAAGTGGCACCGTTTTTGGATCGTCAGACGATCTAGGGCACTTCTTCTTCAAGTTTCTAGCAAATATGGGATCCATTGATGGATCTGTAGGGTGAGTTGCATTGAAGGAATACAAGCGATCCAAGATGGTAGAACAGCGTGTCACACCAATAGAATGTGCCCCGGACAATGTGACCATTTCGTCCAAGCTAAGGCCTTTTCGAGCAAAATTCTCCTCGAGTTGCTTGGCGTCGAAGGAAGGTGGGGGCAGGTGGTCGTTAGGCTCATCTCGGAGGGAGATTCTCCCGTCACGCCGACCTGATGGCACTGCATAGTTTATTCCACCAACTTGGAGTGCGCCGTCACGAGCTGCAAATGCAAGGATGTCAGCACATGACACGGTATTTGGACATTTTGCTTCGAGTTCTGCCTTTGCCTCATCAATCACTTCAAACCCTCTTAGGCTTGGAAAGTTTGCTGGATGCTCTTTTTCGGATGGGTTTTCGGGAGTTGAATCAAGTAGGACAGAAGCATCACAACCCTGAAATAAGCAACATACGAATGTTATTTGTGCTTAAATATTAGTTTTAACATAATTAGAGAGCTGTTATCGGCACTCCAAAATAATCATTCCACACTTTTCTAATGTATAATTATTATTTCTAGTGCTAATAACAAATCTGTATGTAGATTAAAATTCAAAATGTAAGCATACCCTAACAAAACAATCATGGAAATGCATTCTGATGAGGCCAGCAGCGATGCCAGGATTCCTTGCCACAGCTTTCGTCACGGCTTTTCTCACGATTGCCTCTGCAGAAGGGCAACTTGATCCATACAACCCAACTGTCGGAGCTGCTGATGACACAAAAACCATCATCGACATGGCCAAAAAGAATATCAAACACAATCTTAACATTGGGGCAGCAGCCATTTCAACAGCTAAAGACTTGAGCAAGTATAGAGAAGATTAGAAATTAAGTTGATTTGAGATGGAAGAAATAGTTGAAGTTAATTGCATTTTATAGGTTAAGAGAAATGGTAAGTGTAGATTTGGTAAAACGTGTTTTAGCTAGCTGCTAAGCACGCTAATTTGAAGCTGTCTTAGTTTGAACATTTCCATTAGCAAACTTTCATGGTTTTAAGTTTTCACTAATTAATTATCTTTTTTTTGAAAGATATCAACTGGCAATGAAGAGGATGGTCTGGGAAACTTCCATACCACCACTTACAAAAAGTAGCCAAATGATTAGCTTGATAGCCGATCTGGTAGGGTGCTATTCACTCCATGTTTATTTTGGCTTTTGATCTAACCAAGCAAAGGAGATCTAATGAACAATTTAAATAAGAGTGTGCATAGAAACGAGAAAGAAGGTGTGCAAAATTTATTTAAGTCCTACTCTCTCAAGGTCCTCATTTGAGGCTCTGTGAGGATCAAATGCATATTAGTCATATGATTATGTTAGTTTAGGTTCAACTGCTTAAAATATTTGACAACTTAATAAAACAAAACAAGAAAATAAGTTCTCTAATGGTTCATGAATTTTAAGTTGGTTTTGCTTTGTTAAGTTGTCAAATATTTTAAGCCTTTAGATATAAACTAATACAATTTTGTGGTTAAAATACATTTGGTCCTCACAGGTGTATGGCTTATAGATTACACTCATATGATGCCTTTAGCAGATCCACATAGGGGTTAAGGTATGCAATTTTTCTCCACCCTTCTAATGACACATAAAAAACTGTATAATGTTTATTTGATATTCACGTCGAGGATGATTACAATACATGCAAGATCTTTGACAAAATATTATCAAGAAACTGTGACATTCGTGTTACATCCACGATGAAAGTTCTTGAATTTGCCTTTGTATGACAAAGATTTGCAAAAGGAAACAAGCTTTTGTTAGAGTTACATGCATAAAATAAGTTTAAGTTGATTTAGTATTGGCAACTGCTTCAAATAATTGAGATCTTATTGAAATGACAAAGCAACAAAATATATCTGTAGTCTGACATAGTCGTAGTATTGCAGGCCATCTATTTTAGTTCAGTGGTGGTAATGACCTAGCCCAAGTTTTTAAACAAAGGCAAAAAAACCTAATCAAAATGAAGTTGGCAAACTACCAAGCAAAGTACTGACAAAGAGATACATCCCTTGTTTTTGTTATTGTCTTCTCATGCTCTTGGTGTCGTTATTTTTAGTCTTTATATTGAGTAAATAATTTTTTTTAATGAAAGTAAGTGATCAGAGATGGCAATTTGTATCCAATTCGTTAATCTTACTCAACTCACTTGCTAATATTAGTATTTGGGTGAATGCATATTAAGTCGTGCTAGTAATAGTTGGACCTGTTAATGATCACTTACTTTTATGGTTCGATTCGGGTTAACAAATGCAAGAGATTACACGTTTTGGCTCTTTATTCTCTAATGTTGTACAAGGGTAATCCGAAAACGTTTATCCACAAGGCTAAGAACCTAAGACATATTGAAATGATAAAATTTATTTTTTGTTAATGAGTAACGGTTAATCTGCTAATATAAAGGATCGGGTTTAAATTATCTATTATCTTAACGAATTGAGTTTGAATGACTCATTAAAAATACAATTTGTGATCAACCCAATCCAAACTAGTGAATTCATGATTTCCCGCCATATTTTCAACAAAGCCAAACATCTTTCCCCACTTACCCAAACCACGCTACCACGGCGTATTGCAATCCCAAAAATACCCCTATGCAAAATCTTAATGACCACAGGAAGCACCCTACAAGTAAAGTCATATGTCTTAATCCCTCAGTTCTTTTTGGTCAGCCTCCGATTGTCCAAAATCAAAACCTTAAGGGTGCGTTTGTTGTACCGGACTGTCTCGGACTGGACTAGCTTCAGGGACTAAGCTAGACTGGCTTAGACTAGACTAAGCTGGACTAGCTTAGTGAAACGTTTGGTGCAGTGTCGGACTAAGAAGCAGGATAATGAAAACAGTATTGTCACTAGTTTGGTGTTTGCTCAGACTAGGACTACATTATTGTTTTGTTTTAATTGCTTTTTTTATTAAAGATATTATTAAAATTAATAATATTAGATGAGAGTGAGACTCAATAAAAATACAAAAACCAAATTCTCTTGCCAACAAAGGAAACATACATGATTCAAGAGTAGCATTGGCCGAACAAAATACATCCATATCCTAAGGTTGTACGATTAACAAGATCCATGGGAAAAGTTGAGAGAAAGTTTGTCGTTAGACGCAAAGAGGGATGATACCAAGATAGAAATCTCAGTTCAGGTATAATTAGGCTAGATGAATTAGCCATATGTATATTTTCATTATATATATAGAGTTGACTGAGAGTTTGAGATGAAACCAAACTCTTCAAATTAAAAAATAACAGATAACTAAGAACTAAATACATAAATTACAAAATTCATACTTCCAAGATCGTTGACTCATTCAAACTAAGTTGAAACATTCTGTTGCATGGATTGGATAAGATAAGAGAACCATTTGAATTTAGTTTCGGCAGGCTTATAGCTTATCAAGGAATGGAACATCGTGGATATAGGCTCAGTAGTTGGGTCCTTTTGGCTTTGCATTTGCTTACTCTTTTAGCTGCATTTCATATCACCTAGCCTGCGTTTTGGGTAGCAGTTGCACTCTATCTTGTCATAGGAGTGAGTGTAAATCTCTCTTACCACATGCAACTTTCCCACCAGAGTTTCAAGCTTCCCAAATGGCTAGTCCAACCTGATACCAAAAAGTAAGCATATGCAAAGATTAGTTCATAAGCCAAAAAAAAAAACTTGAAACTCTAGCATATGCAAAGATCATTGTCTTCCTCTAGTCTTAACAGTTGCAGCTAAGAACTATGATGCAACAGAAAAACCGACATGAATGGTCTCAACTATTGCATACTGACAAACAGAGCTTCAAGATAAAAGCCATAGCTCAAAAGACTAAATCTGAAACGAAATGCAGCTTTCCGCTTGCGTAGAGTTTCAATGCTTCAAATTGAAAAGCCAACTACGAAGCTTAAAACGAAAACTTACAGTGACAGAGCTCAAACAGCAGCAAGACTACAAAGTACATGCAGAATTACTGTATACTAACAGAATCAAGATACAGCAAAGAATATAATTTATATGATAGTAATTCGAGCAAAGCACAATCCTTCAAGGGTTCATTAAAAAGGTAGTGCTGGCAGGAAGACATGTAAATCAAATCACCTCCAGTGAACGCCTTCTTCAAGGACGATGCAACTTCTCATACACTAAACATGACTACACACCAAATTTCTAAAATACATTGTTGAGAAACAATACAACTTGTCTAAACAACCATTTCAGACAACCTGACTAAATGATACATTGTTGAGAAATCGACAACATGAAATCTACGAAGAGAAGTACAAAACTACGTCCAGTAAAATGTACATAAGGAGCACAGAATATGTCTCCCAAAGAGAAAAACAGACACTAGTCAAACAACTGTTTCCATCCCAACTCATACAAGGGAGCATTGATTTGCTACTCACAACCCCTAAACCCAAATACAACTCACAATTACATATTATACACAGAGAGTAAGAAAAAAAATACATATCGCCCACCCAACAACGAATATGTGAGAACCATTGCATTATGAGGAATAAAAGTGATATTTTCAATCTCATGATCACGAAAAAGGCAACGAAATAAAAAAAGAAAAAAAAATACACAAAAGAAAACAGAACAAAAACATCAACTCTATGGGACTCATGGCAACACCCCAAATATGGGAAAGGACCACAGAAAGCATTCAAAACTGCCACTTTTGCATACCATAAACTAATATGACCTTTCCTTTTGCCAAAAAACCCTACCAAAGATCACACTGATTTTCCAAAAAGGTATAAGCGACTGCAAACATTTCCTTTCCGCATACATAGTATTCATACCCCCAATCCTTTCTTTCCAATATAAACTGTGTATAAGAAATGGTTACTCACAAAACGTTGATGAAAGCTTCAGAAAACGATTACTCACAAAATTTTCCAAAGAGAAACTTCCAATATGTTAAATATTCACTAGAAAACAAGTGGCACCCTCAAGGGCTGAAGAAATGGTTTTCCTTCTAGGTCTAGAGTTGAAGAAACGGTTAAATATTCGAATACAAAGCTCGAAAAAGATCAAGTATGATCACAATAGGTAGAGAGGCCTCTTCTTAAATCTTAGCTCATAGCATAATTGTTCAACACATCAATCCAACTAGATACCCCGTCACTACCAATACAACACCAGTCATCCTGGACATGATACATCCCTAATCCACTACTAAGATCTCCATATAAGGGTGAATTTCTCACACATTACACTCGAAGAACCACAAAAATTGAAAACATCCATAAGCTGCGAATGGATTCCCGAATGTCAAATTCTTCATAAGTATATCCAAAAAACAAGCTGTAGTCAGTGACCCAGTGCCGTTCTACTAAATTCGATAATTATGAATGTTGGATTATAGTTAATCACCAAAAACCCTAAAAAAAACTCAAAACTCCCATTGAAATGCATAAACAAAACCGAAAGGAATGAACAAAAAGCAATTGAATTTGGAAAATTAAAAAATTACCCATTGAAATGCAAGGCAAATGAAGCTCACCTGATCAGACCACTTACAGCAATACTGGTCCGTCGTCGATTGTTTATATGTTGGACGACTACGAGGTGGTACGACAAGGAAGGAGAAGGGAGAGGGCGAAGGTGCGAAGGGACGAGGAGCAAGCTGCAGTTGCTGCGGTTGATGTGCGAATGTGCGAATGTGCGAAGGAGAAGGGAGATGACGGGATTAAAGGGCGGCTTAGCAGTCCTCTCTGAATGGGGGGTTCTCGCTAAAGCCTGTTAGCGAGGGACTCAGTCAAGGCGAGTCCCTGCTAATCCCACTAAACTTAGTCCGGGTAGGGAACAAACACAAGACTGGACTAAAACTTAGTCCAGTCTAGTCTAGTGAGGGCTAGTGATGCCAAACAAACACACCCATCGATTACCGAAGGCCATTTCTGAAGGTTCAAGAAAGGTATGTTTTCGTGGAAAGGGATTCTCTCCAGATTCCTGCCTCTTAATCCATTAAATTAGTGGGTTCATACCATTGAAATTTGATCAAACGGTTGAAGTTATTATAACTTTTAAAGTGAACCCCTATTTATAGTTGTTTGATCAAATTTTAATAATACATATATACTGATTAATTGAATTAGGAGAAAGACATTCGGAGGGGATCCTTTTTCCGTTTTCGTTTAGTGTTTCCCTGTTCATAATTTACAACTTTTCTTTATTGACCAAAAAGTACGAAAGACTACAACTTTTTTCTTGAATCATTAAATTTTTTTTTAGTGTTCTTAGTTGTAACAAACGGCTAGGATTAGAATTTGTGCCAGCTGTCATAGCAGATGTGTAACTTAAGTGGTATGTATGCTTTGCACATCACCAAGTCGTGAGGGTTTTGAGTTGCAATGGTTATATGTTGAAATATTTCACATCGATCGTATTTGTGAGAAAAAAAAATTTTAATATCTTATCTCATTCAATTAATACTAAGATATTTTGTGATAAAACCTCATACTTGACGGATTGTGCATGTGATAATTACCAAGTTTGAGACAATGACGATATTGTTGGAAATGAGCATTTGACCCGTTTCTCTGATAATTCTACACTATATCTCTCACACATTTCTTGTGCTGATGTAATCGAATCTAATGGAATAGGAGCAACGTCTCATTACTTCTTTCCTTCGTCTTCTTGCTCGCATTTGAATTAAGCTCTTGCAGATTTCGTTTGCTTCCAATTCGTACAATCAAAATACAAAACTAAAATAAACACTATAACACAATTAGGATTTGAGGGGTTTTGATTGAAAAATTAATTTGAATTTAGTTGGCTGTTTGTCTTAGGTTAGAGGATGCATGGACTCTATGCTGGAACTGCTTTCACCGGCTGAACATCGAATGGATATAGGCCTTGGGAAAAAACACCGATATGATTCGTGGGGTTCGTCTGATGTTCTTGCAGTAACAACACCGAATTCATCAGAAGATCTGGAGTACCTTAAATCTTCAGCATTGAATATTTGGCTGGCTGGTTATGAGTTCCCGGAGACCATCATGGTTGTCATGAAGAAGCAGATTCATTTCTCGTGCAGCCAGGCGTCTTTCCTAAAAGTTTTAAAGAAACCTGCCAAGAAGGCTGTGGCCCTGTGGGTGTAGATGTTGGGATGGACGTGAAGGGAAGGAGTGATGATTCCAGTGCTCCGATGGAGGCAGTTTTTTCGTGCCATCAAAGGCTGATGGCCATGCACTGCTGTTGTTGGGCATATCGCAAGGGATGTGGTTGTGGGAAATCTCTTGGAATCGTTGAGTTCCTCATTGTACTAGAGAAGCATGTATAAAAACTGAAAAATTAACGATCACCAGACAATGTTTCTTCGACAATATATCGAAAAGATGAGCATACATAAAAGAGAAAATATAAGGAAAAACTTGTGCCTTTCTCTTTACCATTTTGTGATGCAAATGACGACCTATCTCCACAAAATTCAAGCTCAAAGTTACAGACTTTGTTTCCAAACAACGAAGTGGGTCTCTCTATCATCTGATAATTTTTGAAGGGGGTTGCAAAATGATGGAGCTTTCAGCTGTCATAGATGAGAAGAGGAGGGGAACTCTCTTCAGAGAAGAAGTTGGATCCTATAAGGTGATACATCGCTTTCGAGAGCGAGTTTTAACTTGCCATCTTAAATGTCGGTGGTAAAAAGAATTTCTTCACACACAAGAAATAGGTTTGTAACGTTCACATGAATAAAATACGAACTGATTGGTTGAAATGTAAGAGATTGGGGAAATAAATCAAATAACCCTGTTTGGTGATTGATTTTTTTGGATCATGTAGTTTGAGAAATTTTCTACATTCATTTTCGTAGTGTCAATTTTGACAATTTCACTCCTTTAGTTTGTTTTTTGCTCCAGTTGCGTCATCATGTATGTGGCACTTGCGTAACTTTTTTAGATTTGAAGTGTTTTAAGATGAAGGAATCGAGTTCCTCTCCGGATTTCAAAGTTTGGGGCCAGATCTAGACCGTTCAAGGGAGAGAGAAAGAAATATGGACCCTTAACTTGTGTAAGATGAGCCAGTGAGATGGGTTAATAGTGTTTGTAAGATTTAAAATGAGTGGTTAAATATCCGATTCTGCCGACTCCAGACACAGAGATGCAAAGAGAACATCAATTCAAGAGGAAGTGTCTCCTCTTTACCCAGTTGGAGAAAATAATAGATTTTGGATGTGTGAAATTTGGTTCATTAACGAGACATATAAGTGTCAAATTTGGTTCATTAACGATATGAGATATGAATTGAATTAATTTGTTATGAATAAAAGAACGATATGGTAATTTTTTTGTGATCAAATCACCACAACCGGTTATTATTTACTCCAATTACGAATAAAATTGCATGTCAAAACAAAATTAAAATGTCAAAAATCACAGAATCAGATGCTTCACCACTCATCCAACAACATTATCCCACCAAATCATATGATTTTCCCGCCTTATTTTCAACAAAGCCCAGACTCATTCCCGCCACGACTAACACAAAACGACGCCGCACAGCCCTTTTTTCCCTCTCAACCAAACGACGCCGTGGGATGCAAAATCCCTCACACTTACAAAACAAAACTCAATCCCCGAAAATACCCTCGTAAAAAATCATAATGACCACAGAAACCACCCAAAAGGAGAAGTAATACGTAATAATCCTCAGTCCTTTTTCGTCTCAAAGAAAAATCAGTTCCTTTAAACCAACCTCTCAACTCCAGAGCTCTCTCTGATTCGAAGAAAACCATCTCTGCGATTTTTCAATTTTCCATTTCTCTCTCGTTCTCCCTTCGAATTCTCTCTCTTTCTCTCTCATCCCTCGCTTCGAAACCCTAGGTTCTCTCTCTCCCTCTCTCGCTCTCTCTCTCTCTCTCTATAAATTTGCGTTTTGGTTGATGTATCGGGCACTTGTCGCCGCCAGGCCCTAGAGCCCCAAACCGAAACCCTATTCGACATTGCGGAGCCGCAGAAGTTCGCAGAAGCCCGTCCCTGAAGGTTCGGAAAGGTACGGTTTCGGTTTCTGTATCGCTGTTCGTCGATTAAATTAGTAGTTTTTGAAGATTTTTGTATGTTTGGGGGAGGGAATAGGAACCCTAATTTGGTTATCGAGCTGGGGATTTTTTATTGGAAAGTGAGGGGGGTTGGAGATGATGATTTTCTGGGTTTTACCAGTTATAATTTAGCTTCCTATGAGTGGAAATGGCGTCCCGAAACCCTAATAAAACGAACTTCTGAGAAACCCTAATTGACCATTTTGATTTTTAGGGTTTTTATTGTACAAAAAAAGAAATTATTTTTTAATATTGGGAAAGTGTAAATTTTGTTCTTGATTTAAAAAGTATATTTAATTGGCCGAAAGTGATTAGTTGATGTTTGTCATATGTAGAAACGGTTTGTAATGGCTGATCGTCGAAATGGAAATAGCCAGCCTGCTAATGGGAAGACTGCCGCTGGAGCAGGAAGTGCCTATAATATTGATTTGAAAGTATTCACTGAGAGGTTGAAGTTACTTTATTCTCATTGGAATGAACATCGATCTGATTTGTGGGGTTCTTCTGATGTTGTTGCAATAGCGACACCAAAAGCATCAGAAGATCTGCGGTACCTTAAATCTTCAGCATTGAATATTTGGCTGGTGGGTTATGAGTTTCCGGAGACCATTATGGTTTTCATGAAGAAGCAGATTCATTTCCTGTGCAGTACGAAGAAGGTGTCTTTGCTGGAAGTTGTAAAAAAGTCTGCCAAGGAAGCTGTGGGTGTTGATGTCGTGATGCATGAGAAGACAAGGAGTGATGATGGAAGTGGTCTGATGGAGGCAATTTTAGGTGCCATTCGTGCTCAGTCGAAGGCTGATGGCCATGACACAGCAGTTGTTGGACATATTGCAAGGGAGGCCCCTGAGGGAAACCTCTTGGAATCATGGTCCAAGAAGCTTGAGGATGCAAATTTTCAGTTGGGTGATGTAACAAATGGGTTGTCTGACCTGTTTGCTGTTAAGGACAATGAAGAGATTTTGAATATCAAGAGAGCTGCTGTCTTGTCTGCTAGCGTCATGACCGAAGTAGTTGTTAAAAAACTTGAGACTGTTATTGATGAGGAGAAGGAAGTCACCCATTCTTCTTTGATGGATGAGGCAGAGAAGGCTATAATGGAACCCTCTAAAGCTAAAGTGAAGCTCCGGGCTGATAATGTTGATATATGTTACCCCCCGATATTTCAGAGTGGAGGACAGTTTGATCTCAGACCCAGTGCTGCTAGCAATGATGAGTTGCTTTATTATGATTCTGCTAGTGCGATCATATGTGCAGTTGGGTCTCGCTACAAGAGTTACTGCTCAAATATTGCCAGGTCCTTTTTGATTGATGCTACTTCCAGTCAGAGCAAGGCATATGAAGTTCTCTTCAAGGCCCATAATGCAGCCATTAGTGAGTTGAAGCCTGGGAAAAAGGTCAGTGATGCTTATCAAGCTGCCCTTGCTGTGGTGGAGAAGGAGGCTCCTGAATTTGTATCAAATTTGACAAAATCGGCTGGGACTGGTATCGGCCTTGAGTTCCGTGAATCTGGGTTGAATATAAATGCAAAGAATGAGCGGTTGGTAAAAGCAGGCATGGTCTTTAATGTGTCGCTTGGGTTTCAGAACTTACAGAGTGGTCGCAGTAATCCCAAAAACCAGAACTATGCTTTGTTGCTTGCTGACACTGTGGTTATTGGCAATGACAAGCCAGAGGTGGTGACAAGTAGAAGCTCTAAGAATCTTCAGGATGTGGCGTACTCCTTTAATGATGGAGATGAAGAGGAAGCTGAAGAGCCAAAAAAACCAAAGGGTGAGGCTAATGCAAGGGAGGCCTTATTGTCTAAGACAACACTGAGGTCAGACAATCATGAGATTTCGAAGGAGGAACTCCGCAGGCAACATCAGGCAGAACTTGCCCGTCAGAAAAATGAAGAAACTGCCCGCAGACTTGCTGGTGGTGGATCTGGGTCGGGTGACAATCGTTCTGCAGCAAAGGGTTTAACGGATTTAGTTGCCTACAAGAATGTAAATGATGTCGTTCCTCCAAAAGGTCTGAATCAACTGATGATTCAGATTGACCAGAGGAACGAAGCTGTTCTGTTGCCTATTTATGGCAGTATGATCCCTTTTCATGTTGCCACCATAAGGACAGTTTCCAGTCAACAGGACACCAATCGGAACTGTTATATCAGAATCATGTTTAATGTCCCTGGGACTCCTTTCAGTCCTCATGATGCCAACTCACTGAAGAACCTTGGGTCTATATATTTAAAAGAAGTTTCATTTCGCTCCAAGGATCCAAGGCACATAAGTGAAGTGGTACAGGCGATTAAAGGGCTGCGAAGGCAAGTTGTATCCAGGGAGTCCTTGATAGCTGAGAAGGCGACACTGGTTACTCAAGAGAAACTCCAAATAGCAGGTAACAGATTTAAGCCGATAAGATTGTCTGACCTTTGGATTAGACCTGTTTTTGGTGGCCGTGGAAGAAAGATTCCTGGTACTCTTGAAGCTCATGCAAATGGGTTTCGTTATTCTACCACCAGGCAAGAGGAGCGCCTGGATGTCATGTTTGCAAATATTAAGCATGCCTTTTTCCAGCCAGCAGAGAATGAAATGATCACTCTCCTGCACTTTCATCTGCACAATGACATCATGGTGGGCAACAAGAAAACGAAAAACGTGCAATTCTATGTTGAGGTGATGGACACAGTTCAGACATTGGGAGGTAGCAGGAGGTCTGCCTATGATCCAGATGAGATTGAAGAAGAGCAGCGGGAGAGGGATAGGAAAAACAAAGTCAATATGAATTTTCAGAGCTTTGTGAATCGGGTTAATGAGCTTTGGGGGCAGTCACAGTTTAGGGACCTGGAGTTTGATCAACCTCTGAGAGAGCTTGGTTTCCACGGTGTACCTCATAAATCCTCGGCATTTATTGTCCCTACTTCAGCCTGCTTGGTTGAACTGATAGAAACTCCTTTCCTTGTTGTCAGTCTAAGTGAGATTGAGATTGTGAATCTGGAAAGAGTTGGCCTTGGGCAGAAGAATTTTGACATGACAATTGTATTCAAGGACTTCAAAAGGGACGTTCTCCGGATTGATTCAATCCCTTCAACAGCGCTTGATGGTATCAAGGAATGGCTCGACACAACTGACCTCAAGTATTATGAGAGCAGGCTGAATCTGAACTGGAAACAGATACTGAAGACAATCACCGATGACCCGCAGAGCTTCATTGAAGATGGAGGTTGGGAATTTTTGAATTTGGAAGCGTCTGATTCAGAGTCTGAACAGTCGGAGGAGTCAGACCAGGGTTATGAACCATCGGATGTAGAATCTGCTGAATCGGAAGAATCAGATGATGAGGATTCTGATAGTGAGTCGGTTGTGGAGTCTGAGGATGATGGAGAAGCAGAGTCAGATGAGGATGGGTTATCGTGGGATGAGCTGGAGAGGGAAGCAAGCAATGCAGATAGGGAGAAGGGGAACGAATATGACAGTGAGGAGGACAGGAAGAGAAGGAAGACGAAAGCTTTTGGGAAGTCTCGAGCCCCACCTCCTAATAGCATATCGAAGCGGACTAAGATGAGATAGATCGTGCGATTGTTTCATGTCAGTCACACGTTATGTTTTAAGTGGTTGTCTGACGATAGTAGCTTGGAACTTATAATTTTACTTCGGTTTTAAGTAGTTTCGTTATCGTTTTGAACTAGACTTATGTTGCAGATGCAGAGTTGTAAATTGGTAGTATTATCAGTATCCTTGCTGGAAGTGAGAGCTTTATCATCGTTTATGTGGTTTTAACTTGTTTAGTTTCTGCTTGCCCCATTTTCTTCTCGTTTAATTTCCACAGTAGGAAGACTAGTGAATTTTGCTTTCTGTTTTGCACCTCTTTTCGTACTTTGTTACCCAAAAAAGTGATTGAACTTTTCGCAACAACGTATCGTTCTTGCACACATGCTGATGCGAGTTAGGCTAGTTGGTTAAAGGCAGTACGCTGGTTTGTATTTCCCAAGTTCGAGTCCCCCTCCTTGGAGATTAGAATATTGTTTTGCGTACATTCAAGGGATGCTCATTTTTGTGTAGTTCCGACGTCCACCATTCCTTATCCATGTGCATTCAAATGTATGCAGTTTCTGAGGTTCTGCAGCAAGCAGAGGAGAATCGAACGATGTTATTTGTTGGAACGAAGGGGCGATGATCGATTATTACATGAACTGTGGAGATGCAGAAGCAGCTTAAGAGTCGCTTAGAAGCAGCTTAAGAGTCGCTTAGTAAGCACTCAGTAAAATGCTGGTTCTTGAAATGCAACGGTTAACGATTCATACCAAAATCCAACCATCAGTTCATACCCAAATCCAAATTCATCCTTCCATTCGTTCAAGTACAAGTTCAAATACATATTCATTCCTTACCATGATACAACTAAACCAAGCTTTGCATGCATCCGTCAAGGGATGTTTATTTTGTTGTTGTGCCGTCGTCCGATGCTTTCTTTCCCTTTACCTTCCGCTTCCTCTTTCCAGCGCCACTTTTAGCTGCGACAGAACCAGGATAGCTAGATTCGACATGGTGCTCATATTACATAAGCGAGTTTGCAAGTTCAGCTTCTGCGTTGATCATTTATGTATCCTCAATGTCAAGGCTTGCTTGGTATTGTGCCATCTACATTGCCCTGCTATGCCTTCTTCTATCCCCATTAATGAGATATTGAGAATTTTTAAGAAACAAAAACACTTTGAAAGTTGAAAGATCGGTGAATATAGAGGATGATTGAAGGTTGAAAGATTGTGTGATCAACTGATATTCAACCTGTGTTTATATAGAGGATGATTGATGAAAGTTGAAAGATTGGTGAAAGTTGAAAGTTTGGTGAAAGTTGAACGATTGTGAAAGTTGAAAGTTTGGTGAGTTTCATGTGTCAATTTAGTGATTTTTCAATATTTATCTGAATTTAAATATTTTTAGATTAAAATGTTCATAAAATTAATTTACGATAGTCTATATAATTTAAAAAAAAAGTTAATTTAAGAAAAAAAAATTAGCCTAAGTTCATTATTTAATAATTTCAAGCTAAAATTTTATGCCAGAAGAGTTTGAGCAAAAAAACTGTTTCCAAGTTAAAACCTAAATTTTATGGGTTAAAAATTTTAGGTTTTAGGCCAAGAGTTGGAGATGGTCTAAGGATGGTGACTTTCACACTCCATATTTCTTCTTATGCACTCATCTCTTGTTTTCGTCCATTGATTTTCTTTCAAGTTACTCAATCCCAAGTATGATAAAAGATATATGTAAAACCCTGTAATCCATTTTTTACTACCATCTCACAAGAAAAAAGTTTGTTTTAACACAGAAAGAACGAAGATACAACAAAAAAGTCACTTTTAACTTTTACCCTTTTGGTAACTCTTTACTCTTTCTTAACATCTTCAAAATAAAACACACAACTCAAATCTAATGCTGCTGCTTAAGCTGCTGCAAAACTTAAAAAACTGAAGACAAAAACAATGTCACCCATTGACGGATCCAAGAAATAATATTACGAGGGCCAGTAAGAAAAGCGCGCACAACGCGCAATTTTTTTATACCAGAAATAGCATGCATATTGCTATTTCATCGGGTCTTGATAGGCCTAAAGTCATTTGGAAATGCATATTGCACACTTGTTAATGTATGCAAGGGGTAGCACCCAAGGTATCAATGGACATTCACCGAGTCTTGGTAGGCCTGAAGGCAATTGGAGGGTATGTATGAAGCCAACTCTAATCTTCAAAAGGGCAGCACCCAAGGTATCCATAGACATTTACTGAAATTCGAAGGCTCAAACATCTAAAGTATCATGAACGTCCACTGAAGTTCGGGGGTCCCCCCGCCCCTCAGTGCATCCGACACTGATGTCACCTAAATTTTGGCCTCTTGGGAAGGCTGCCACCAAGGTTCCTCTTGTCGGGTACTCGAGCCTTTCCAAAAGCCTTAACCTTCCTTCTGGCCCTCTCCTCTTCACTGTCAGACGCATTCCCTTTTTCCCTGTCTGCGTGGCTTGCTTCCCTCTCCAACTCTTCCCATGTCTTTCCTTCGGCCTCTTCTGAGTCTTCTCCGGACTCTTCTTCCTCATCATCTTCCGACTCCACTAATGACTCGCTGTCATGATCCTCCTCATCTGAACCTGAATCCGACTGCACATCTGAAGGCACATACCCACGGTCAGACTCCTGAGAATTGTCGGAATCCGAATCACTAATATCCATGTTCAAAAATTCCCATCCACCATCCTCTATGAACTTCTCAGGGTCGTCAGTAATGGTTTTGAGAATAGGACGCCAGTTGAGATTCAACCTACTCTCATAATACTTGAGATCAGTTGTGTCTAACCACTCCTTAATGCCATCCAGTGATGTCGAGGGAATGGAATCAATTCGGAAGACATCTCGCTTGAAGTCCTTGAAAACAACAGTCAAATCAAAGTTCTTTTGCCCTAAACCAACTCTCTCAAGGTTTACTATTTCAATCTCGCTCAGGGTAATTACCACAAACGGTGTCTCTATCAGCTCAACCAGACAGCTTGAAGTTGGGACAATGTAAGCCGAGGCTTTATGAGGTACTCCATGGAAGCCAAGCTCCCTAAGGGGCTGATCAAACTCAAGATCAAGTGATTTGAATGGAGGTTGCCCCCACGAATCATTTACTCGGTTCACAAAGTTCTGGAACTCCATATTAATTTTGTTCTTTCGTTCCCTTTCACGTTGCTCTTCCTCGATCTCATCAGGATCATAGTTTGACCTCCTTCCACCTCCCAGTGTCTGCACTACATCCATCACCTCCGCATAAAATTGCACGTCCTTGGTCTTTTTGTTTCCTACCATAATATGATCGTGCAGATGAAAGTGCAGCAGGGTAATCATTTCCTTCTCAGCTGGCTGGAAAAATGCATGTTTGATATTGCTAAACATAACATCGACACGTTCTTCAGACCTTGAAGTAGAATACCGGAACCCATTTGTGTGGGCTTCCAGTGATCCAGTGAGCTTTCTTCCACGACCCCCAAAAACAGGACGAATCCATAGATCTGGCAATCTTTTTGGCTTGAATTTGGCTCCTGAAATTTGCAGCTTCTCCTGTGTGACTAAAGTTGCCCTTTCAGCTCTTTCAGACTCCCTTGAGGCAACCTGTCTGCGAAGAGTTTTAATTTGCTGTACTACTTCACTTATATGCCTTGGGTCCTTGGAACGGAATGAAACTTCCTTTAAATAAGTTGACCCTTGAAACTTCAGGGTGTTTGCATCATGAGGGCTAAATGGGGTACCTGGTACATTAAAGATTATACGGATGTAGCAATTCCGGTTAGTGTCCTGCTGGCTGGAAACACTCTTCACAGTGGCTATGTGAAAAGGAATCATGTTTCCATAAACCGGCAAGAGGATAGCTTCCTCTGGTCAACCTGAATCATCAACTCTTTTGGAGCAGGCAGATCATTGACATTCTTATATGCAATCAGATCACCAACCGTCTTCCCAGCACCACGATTATCGTTAGCTGTAGAACCCCCACCAGCAAGCCTTCTAGCAGTTTCTTCATTCTTTTGGCGGGCAAGTTCGGCTTGGTGCTGCCTTCGTAGCTCTTCTTTAGACATTTCATGGTTGTCTGATCTAAGCGTGGCCTTACTCATGGCACTCCCGGCACCTTTACTACTGGATATAGGTTTTGCACGCTCTTCTTCTTCATCGTCGTCATCATTGAATGAGTACGCCACATCCTTAACAGCTTTGCTTGAATTGGTCAATACTTCTGGGGTCTCTTTACCAACAATAACTGTATCTGCTATTAACAGTGAAAATATCTGGGTCTTAGGGTCTTTTGTCTGTGCCTGCACATTCTGGAAACCCAGAGAAACGTTGAAAACCATGCCTGGTCTCAAAACTCGATCATTCTTAGCATTAAGATTAAGCCCCGACTCACGAAATTCAAGGCCAATTCCAGTTCCAGCTGTTTTGGTCAAGTTTCCAGTCAGCTCCGGAGCCTCCCTTTCAACTACTGAGAGTGCAGCTTGGTATGCAGCACTTAACTTCTTCCCAGATTTTAAATTACCGATTGCAGCTTCTTGAGCTTTAAGCAGAACCTCATATGCCTTGCTCTGCGTAGAATTTGCATCAATAAGATAGGTTCGAGCAATATTTGAGCAGTAGCTTTTGTACCTTGATCCAACAGCACATATAATCACACTAGTAGAGTCATAACAAAGGTTCTCATCATTGCTTGAAGCACTTGGCTTCAGATCAAATTCTCCTCCACTCTGAAAAATTGGAGGATAGCAAATATCAACATTTGCTGCTGTCAGCTTCACCTTAATTCTTGCAGGCTCCAATATGACCTTTTCCGTGTCATCCATCAATGAAGAATGGGAAATTTTCTTTTCCTCATCAATGACCTTCTCAAGCTTAGGTACCACAAATGTCTTCATCACTGATGAAGTCAAGTACGCGGCTTTCTTCACATATGTAAGCTCAACCAGGTCTTTGACGGCAAACAAGTCTGAGAACCCATTGGTCACATCACTCAACTCAAAATTAGCATCCTTCAACTTCTCACTCCAAGTCTCCAAAAGTTTCCCTTCAGGAGCCTCTCTTGCTATGTGTCCAACCACAGGAGCATCGGAGCTCAAGTGGGCATTTATAGCTCGAAATATGCTATCCATCAGTCCAGTTCCATCCTGGCCTTTGAGTTTCACATGCATCACAACTTCAACACCAACAGCCTCTTTTGCAGGCTTTATCACAACATCAAGGAGAGAAGCCTTTTTCTGGCTACACAAAACATGGATCTGCTTCTTTGAGAAAACCATGATAGTTTCTGGGAACTCATAACCGAGCAACCAGATATTCATTGCTGAGGATTTCAGATACCGCAGATCCTCAGAATTTGGAGGAGTTGCTATTGCAAGTGCATCAGATTCACCCCATACATCACTACGATGTTCCCTCCAATGCGAATACATCATCTTTAACCGCTTGCTGAAGTTATTGAGATCAATGGAATATGCACTGGTGGTTGCTGTGGCGGTTGCTGATGGCTTCCTATTTGCAGGTTTGACATTACCTTTACGTTGCTCAGCCATTGACGACACTTCAGATATAGATTGTACAACCTTGGAAATTCAGCCTGCTCCTGCTGAGTGTGCTGATCAGCAGAAACTGTGAGAAATAACAAATGTTTATCAGTTCGCTTCCCGCTCTCCACATAGTGAAAAGTTGACCTGAAAACTTTTCATGATTTAGCTTTCCTTCATATGGTATACCAGTAGAACATATAACACCAGCACATGTAAAATTCAAATATCACTCACTCTTGAGAACTTGGCATCAAAATTTATTACCTACATTGAGATTTAAGCTCAAGGAGCAATATGAAATCGTATATTGTTAACCGTCCTCTTCCACTAAAACTAAAAAAAAAAAATTCCCACTTTACAACCTTCAATTACAGTGAAATTTCAATTTTTTGTCCCACTTTCATACCTAAAGTTTGAATGAAACAGAGTATCCCACACCACCAAAAAAAAAAAAAAAAAACAGAGGATCCCATCTGGAGCAGTCAACAATATCAATACAAGTTAACTCCTAACCATAAAAAAATTAATAACAAAACCTTTGAAATCTAAAACTTGCTTAAGTACTTACTTTGCGATGGATCGAAAAGATTTCGAAAACTTGTTCCCAGCTAATTTAATCTCCCAAATGAAGTTCCCAGCTTGATTCGTCATGCCTGACCTAATAAAAACCATTTCCAATACGTCATTAACAAAATTATTTCCAAGTTGCTAAATTTGCTTCTCAAAGTTTCAGAAACTGAAGAAACAAACAACATCCATTTACTGATAGAATTTCAATTTTTTGTAATTTTCGATGCAGAGTCTAAACATGATCATCGGATGGACTAATCTAAAGACAGCTGCTTGGATATCAAATCCTAAAAATTTGAAGGAAAAAAGCAAAACCCAGTTGCATGAATTGATTGAAAACTTGAACTTTACCAGCTTCGGGTGGATGATTCAATGGAGGACTCGTTTGCCAATTGGGTCTCTGAAACTGGTGCCAAAACAGAAAAGTGAAGCTGGTTTTGGGGGGAAATGGAGGATGGATTTGGATCGAAATGAGAGGTTTAGAAAGGATCAACAGAAGAACTAATAATAATTGAGAGATGGAAACAGAGAGAGAGAGGGATTTATGAATGAAGCTGCTTGACCTGATTTTCACTTTCTGTTCATATTTTTGGTCTTGCTGAAGTTGAGCTGGACAAAATAATTTCCACCTAAGCAAGTTAATATTTTTTTATTGAGGTAATTGGAGTAATGATTTCCGAACTTTAGTTCCACCAAGCCTCCCGGATTAAGTGATCCGAACCCTTAAAATTTGATTCAACGGCTAAAATTATTATAACTTTTAAAAGGAACCTCGGTTTTTAGCCGTTTGATCAAATTTCAAGGGTCCAGATCACTTGATCTAGAGATTTTGGTGGAAGAGATCCAGAGAGGATATCTTTCCTAGCTTAATTATAGCATTTCTAAAGTAAATGTCAAATTTTAAATATCAAAATGATATTTGATTGCTTATGTCGCAGTTTGACATTTTGTACACTTTTTTAATCCACCCGATATGTTAAATATGGTGTAATTCTATAAAAAAGAATTATCTCTTTGTGTGGTCCATTTATTAGGACAACAAATCAAATACTTGGAACAACTAAAAACATTTACTATGCATTGGATCAAATCTATTAGAATTATTAAATGAATTTGACAGCTTCCGTTGGAGAGAGTTTGCTGTTAGTTTTTACTGTTATATGTGTGGCGGTTTTGACATTCCCTTTGAAGATACTCATAGAACTCTAAATTTGTAAGTATTAGTGATTAGACTTTTTATAAATTATAATGTAGATCAATGAATTTTTTTTACTAACTTCGTTAGAACTTTTGTTTTAAACAAAATGATCTTAAATAAAGATTTAAAGAAATAAAAATAAATAAAAGTCCTAACGAGGTTAGTTAAAAAAAACTAGCTTTATATATAACAAATTCAATATTCAGAATTTCAGATATCAAACACTTCATTTTATTTATACTTGAGATTTTTTTTTTTTGGGTCAAAATTTAGACTTTAGAATTGAAAATATTGAAAAATGAAAATAAAATGATAGACTGACCCGACCCAACGAGTTTTGGGTTCTAAATCCGAACGTTTATTGGACCTAATCATACAAGAACAAAACGACATCGTAGAAGTCGATGAAAATGATTAGCCCAGTAATTGTCTCTCTCTCATCCTCCTCAAATTTCAATCTCTCTCTAAACTCTCTCCCCTCCGGCGGAAGCAAAGGTAAGCTTCTCTCTCGCTCTCTCGCTGAATCTCGATTTGCCGCTCTGCGATTAAATCAACCCAACAACTAGTCCTTCATCTCGGTTCGTCCAATATAATTCACTTTTCCCTGCTTTTGGTCCAAAAAAATTTCCAAAATTCAACTCCCAATCTCAGTCGGGTCTGTTTTTTCTCTCTGGTTTTTCATTGGGTTTTGCATTCGATTTCCATCGGGCTCACGAATTTGGCTTTAATTTTCATCTGGGTTTTCTTGATCCATGTAGATGTTACAAATTTGTGATTTGGGTAGTGCTTTTCTTTCGATTTTTTCCGATTAAGATCTGCTACTCTGTTTCTGTATGCAAGCTAAATTATGCACTCTCTTTGTTTTAATTAGTTTTTGGGTTGTGGGATTATGGTTTTTAGTATCAGCAATCATAAAGTTAATATTTTTAGTGCTAAATTATGCTTAATTAATCACATCTTGTTGAGCCATGTTTGGTCCATAATTGGTTATAGATTAATTAGTAATGGTATATCGTGATCCATAGTGCACCGTATACGTTTCGATCATGTGAGAGGGAAACCTTAGGAGTTAAGAGTTAGGATTGGGTGGTTTTTGAGTTTTGACCTTGATAACTGGTCTAGCTTAGGATTGCTACTGGAATTTTAAATGAATTGCTAGTGGTACTTGGGTGTAGTCAAATATTAAAAATGCAAGATTAAGGATTTAATGTGACATTCTTGCTCGGGCTGCTTTATTAATTTTGTGAGACTAGATGAGCTTAGTGTTGACATAGAGGGTTTGATCTATTTTCGAGTACATTATTTGCTTATTCCATCGGTTTCTTTGTTATATTTGATGCAGAAAAAAAAAAGTAATTTAAATGTGTCTTTGTGTTTGTATGATTCCATACTGTAATACCGTGAGTGTCTAAGCTGTGATGTAGTGACATATTGGTCCTTCTCTTGGCTGATAACTCAAACCTCTTCTCTTGGCTGTAGGTCTAGGTCATGAGAGCATTGTTTCTACTGAATTAGCAGGTGATTGTAACCAAAGTTATGGGGACTGAAAACCCTAGTCGTCCGAATTTTACTGCAAGACCTGCCACTGCACCTTTTGCGGCTCCTCCTCAAAACATGGTGCCTTTTTCCTCTTCAGGTCCCATGGGTGGACAGGAGGCATATGGTTTTAGACCTCCTCCACCTGTCACGCAACAGACACCTTTTTCATCGTCTGGGCCTGTGGTTGGACCAAATGCCTCTAACTTCAGACCTACTCCATCGGTTCCTCCACAGACTAATGTGCCGTTCTCATCATCTGGATCTGCAGTTGGAACACAAGCCTCTCCTTTTAGGCCTACCCTGCCAGGTAGGTTTCATGATCCATCTGTGCCTCCTCCACCAACTTCAAGTGTCCCGCCAAGTGTTGGACCTTACTCCCGTTTCCCAACACCACAATATCCACCAGCAGCGCAAGCACCCACTGCACGTGGTCCACCTGTAGGCCAAATGCCATATCAACTTCCTCCTGGTCAAGCACCATTTCAACGACCACAACAGCAGATACCTTCTGTGCCAATGGGACCTCCACCTCAAAGCATTAATTCTGCACCACCAAGTGTGAATGCTTTTCAGTCTCCATCAGATTCATCATTCCCAGCTTCCCTACCAAATGCTCAGACATCTCTTCCTGGATTTCCCCGTAAGCAGTCTAGTGCAGATTCACAAGCCCCACCAGCTCAGTCTCCATTTCTTACTCATCAAGGAAGCTATGCAGCTGCTCCACCAGCAGTGTCCTCTCCTTTTGCAGCTCACCAAGGAGGTTATGCTCCACCTACGCAAGGTGCAGCTCCATTGGGTATGTCAAGGGACCACATGCAACATCATGGTTCTGGACCTCCCGTTGGTGCTGTCCAAGCCTTGACAGACGACTTCAGTGCACTATCTATTGGATCTGTTCCTGGATCAATTGAACCTGGACTCGACCCTAAAGCTTTGCCAAGGCCTTTGGCTGGTGATGTGGAGCCAAAATCACTTGCTCAGATGTACCCCATGAATTGCAATCCTAGATTTCTACGGTTTACAACTGGTGCAATACCAAGTTCTCAGTCTTTGTCTTCAAGGTGGCATTTACCTTTGGGAGCAGTTGTTTGTCCACTTGCTGAACCACCTGATGGGGTTAGTGCATCTATACTCAAGCATTCAAAATGATCAAAATTGATTGAAGTTGGATTCGCTGTAATTATCTTGTTCTGTGTTCTCTATCTAGGAGGAAGTTCCAATTGTTAATTTTGGTTCAGCCGGGATTATTCGCTGTAGAAGATGTCGGACGTATGTGAACCCCTATGTGACATTTACAGATGCTGGAAGAAAGTGGCGTTGCAACATTTGTGCTTTACTTAATGATGGTAAATGGACTAGCTCTTCTCTTTTCCCATAAGAGAATAAATTTAACTTATTATTATAAGCCAATGTATGGAAGGATGCAGAATGTTGACACAAAATTTCCCTATGTTCAACTTCATGCTTCTTCATGTTGGGCAGCATTAAGCAGCTGAGTTTGCCTTATAGTTTATTCATGTTTGTTAGTTATACTTCCCCAAATAGGATTTCTGTAATATATTCTGCAATATACGTATGGAATATTGCTGTTTGCCTTATAGTCCAAAATGTATTTATTATGTTCTCCAAAAAAAAAAATGTAGTTATTATTTCATTTTTTATTTCATAACGCAGATATTTTCTACAATTGCAACCTGTCATGCTAGAGTACTTTTTTTTTATTTTCTAACTCTCAGTAATTTCCCTTAGTGCACTGAAGTTTCTAATATAATGATCAATATACAGCAGCTTTGCTTTATTGTTAATCCTGGATTTACCTGAATGCAATCAAGTTTTCTTGCTAGATACCACTTGTTTTCGGTTACTAAAATTAACCACAGCAGTGGGGTGTTGTTTGGTTCTAGGAAAATATACCTTATTTAATATTTCTGGTCAAGCACAAAGTGATAATGTATTTACTTTCTTGTTCAGTCCCTGGGGATTACTTTGCTCATTTGGATGCCATTGGCAGAAGAATTGATTTGGATCAACGACCTGAGCTTACACAGGGTAGTGTGGAATTTGTTGCTCCAACTGAATATATGGTCCGGCCTCCTATGCCGCCACTGTATTTTTTCCTCATTGACGTTTCGATATCTGCTGTCAGAAGTGGTATGATTGAGGTAAATACTTTTTCTAATGCTTTTACAGAAACTCAACCTTGTATTCTGAAACCTGTTGGTTTATGATTTATTGCTAATATACAACTACAAACCCTTGGGAGTATTTGCATGGTTTATTGATCACCCAGTAGTGCTAGTGTATATTGTTCTTGGTTGCCCTTGAGAGTATGGTGTCAGAGGCTCTTGGATTCAGATTAGGATGACAAGACGATTTATTAATAAACAATATCATATCTGGTATGCTGTGTCTGGTTTTATTTTGTGAAAAAGATAAAGGAGGCTGACTCAGATGCCTAACTTTGGGAATTTTCTTATACATGGCACTGATAGAATGGGTTCTTCTGAGGTGAACTTCTCTTGTTTATGAAATAGTTCATGTAAGGACTTTTAATAGTGTTAGTCTCATGGATGGTTGTGATGTCTTTTCATTTGAGTTGTTTTTATTATATCTTTGATTACCTACTACCAAAGGTCCGTTTGCCTCTCTATTGGAATTATTGAAATTTATTGATGACCTCTTTGCAGGTTGTGGCCCAAACTATCCGGTCATGCTTGGATGAGCTACCTGGCTTCCCCAGAACACAAATTGGGTTTGCAACTTTTGACAGCACAATACATTTTTATAACATGAAAGTATGTGTTTTCTGTTATCACTGTTAAGTGTTAACATAATTTGTAATTTTCTTTTTTTTTCCCGACTACCAACATTTGTGCTGAGATCCTGTGAGTTTATGTGCAGTCTTCTTTGACTCAGCCTCAAATGATGGTGGTCTCAGATCTAGATGATGTATTTATTCCATTGCCAGATGACCTTCTTGTTAATCTATCTGAATCAAGAAGTGTAGTGGAGAGCTTCCTAGATAGCTTGCCTTCTATGTTTCAAGACAACGTGAATGTGGAGTCTGCTTTTGGTCCAGCTCTTAAAGCCTCGCTTATGCTTATGGTGTGTGAGCTTCTTCACATAGCAATTTGAATTTTACATTTGGATAAAATTTATCACCAATTATAAAAGCAGTGTGTTAAGTTTTGTATTCCTTGAGTAATTGGCTATTAAGTACTTCATTATGCAGTTCCAAGAGTCTGGTTGTTCATTTACTTTGCATTAACTTATGTCCACGAGTGTGCTTTTGCAGAGCAACCTTGGGGGAAAATTGTTAATTTTTCAAAATACACTGCCATCTCTTGGTGTTGGTCGCTTGAAGTTGCGTGGAGATGATCTTCGTGTCTATGGCTCTGATAAAGAGCATCCACTAAGACTACCAGAGGATCCTTTCTACAAGCAGATGGCTGCAGAATTTACCAAGTTCCAGATAGGTGTGGATGTATATGCCTTCAGTGACAAGTACACGGATATAGCTTCATTAGGTACATGTTTATAGTTTAATCATATTCTGTTCCAATTTCATAGAACCAAAGATCAAGATGATGTTGACAGGTAGTAGGAACTTCTGATGATACTTCTCTACATTAATATGTTGAGAACTCTTATCTTATCCACCAATTTTGTAGTTGTTGCCCTTGTGGGGAAATATGCTATAACCATGGTTTTCTCCAATTTATTGCATTAACTGTTCTCCTAGAATATTGTAGTGTTTCTTCCCTGTAGTGAACACTATTGAAGAAAGAATCTGAATTTACATATTTGAAACTTTTACTATCTTGTTTGTAGTTCTTGTTTCCAGTAGCTATTAATAGACCCATATCAGGGTGTGAGCTATATTTATTACACAGCTAAAAGTTGTATAGTGTATAACTGCTATGGTCTTCCAAATGTAGGTACTCTGGCAAAATATACCGGGGGTCAGGTGTATTATTACCCGAATTTTCAATCTACCATTCATGGATATAAGTTGAAACATGAATTAGCAAGAGATCTTACTAGGGAAACTGCCTGGGAAGCAGTGATGCGCATAAGATGTGGGAAAGGTCTGCCATTGATGATTCTCCAGAACGACCCCTTTGTGCTCACATAAATATGTTATTTTGCCTGTGTCGGAAATATGCTAATGTTTTGTTGTTTGTACTTGTAGGAGTGCGCTTTACGTCTTATCATGGGAACTTTATGCTAAGGTCCACAGACTTATTAGCACTTCCTGCTGTAGATTGTGATAAAGCATTTGCGATGCAGTTATCTCTTGAAGAGACGCTACTAACTATTCAGACAGTATATTTCCAAGTTGCCTTGCTGTATCCTTCCGCTTAATGTTCGATTTTAAGTTTTATCTACAGATAGACATCCCGTATGGTATTGCGGTGCTTGTTTTTCTTTTGATTATTCACAAATCATTTCCTTCTGATGTTCTTTTTCCTAAGTTTTCTTTTCAGTTGCATAATAAAGTTGTTTCATTCTTTATACTTTGATTATTCACACATACTCTCTAGTTTAAGTTGTGTTGGGGGAAATTTCATAATGATATTTGTAAGGTTATTGATGGGTGAAGTGTCCTTAACGTTTTAAAGATACACTGCATCCTGCGGAGAGAGGCGTATTAGAGTACATACAGCAGCAGTACCGGTGGTTACAGATCTGTCTGAGATGTATCGGCAGGCTGATACTGGTGCCATTGTCACCTTGCTTTCCAGGCTAGGTGGGTAACTGAAACTCTATGTTAGTACTGTGGTTTGTTTTGAACATCAGTGGTTCTTATTTTTCTGAATCAAATTGCAGCAATTGAGAAAACTTTGTCCCATAAGTTGGAAGATGCTCGGAACTCTTTGCAGCTAAGAATTGTCAAAGCCCTCAAAGAATTTCGAAATCTCTATGCCGTACAACACCGCTTAGGAGGGAAGATGATATACTCAGAGTCTCTGAAGTTCTTGCCTTTGTATGGATTGGCACTTTGTAAATCAGCACCTCTTCGTGGGGGGTATGCAGATGTGTCACTTGATGAACGTTGTGCGGCAGGGCACACAATGATGACCTTACCAGTTAAAAAATTGTTGAAGCTCCTATATCCTAGTTTAATACGGCTCGATGAGTATCTTTTGAAGGTAATATAATTCCATTCACTTAAAAGTTAAAACTTGAGTGATGTCATTTCACAATCGTGAAATTTGTTTCCACTTGTATTTGTAGGCGTCTTCTGAAGCTGATGACGTCAAAATCATAGAGAAGAGGTTACCATTACTTGCTGAGAGCTTAGATTTCAGAGGCCTTTATATATTCGATGATGGGTTTCGCTATGTTCTATGGTTTGGTAGAGTTCTTCCACCTGATATAGCTAAGAATCTACTTGGGCCTGACTTTGCAGCAGAGTTATCAAAGGTATGATAAAGCCCCATAAAGACAAAGTAGAACAAAAGAAGTATCATGTCTAAACATTCATCATTACTTTCTGCGTATTCTTTGTTTTGTGACTTCAATGCATGTTTTATATAAGATATCTGTAGTTTAATTTCTTAATCTCCGTCCCTGCTGCATTATGCTGGAATTCAAATACACCCAAGCTCCCTATTACAGAAAAGTGTTATAAGAAACATATAATTGTCAGTATGGCTGGCTTATGCACAGCTGACTAAAATGTTTCCCAAACAGCCTTGAGAATGCCCCTCTTTTCCTTCCCTAGTTTATATGACTTTAGTATATCACATTCTTTTCTTTTATCATTCGGATGACCCAGTACTAGCTCTATGGTTTTACGTAAGAACTGTATTGGATTCTTATTCTGTGATCAGCCTTTGGTTTAGATATTGTTGGAGAGATCTTTGTAGTCCAAACCTTTCTTGAAGTTGCTAACGTTGGCCCAAGACTTCTTTGCTTCCCCTCTTTTTCTGATTTATTTTTATCTTGTAACTTGTTGAACTGGCATTGTTTAGTACTCTCGATTACTGTATTCTTATTGTTTTGGCTGATCAGGTTACCCTTCGTGAGCACGATAATGAAATGTCAAAGAAGCTAATGAGGATACTAAAGAAACTTAGAGAAAGTGATCCTTCATATTACCAGTTGTGTCATCTTGTAAGACAAGGTGAGCAGCCCCGAGAAGGCCATCTTATACTAGCCAATCTTGTTGAGGAGCAGATGGGTGGAAGCAATGGTTATGTTGATTGGATAATACAAGTACACCGGCAAGTCCAGCAAAATCCGTAATGTAGAGGTAATGACTGCCATGAAATTATGGCATTTATTAGATGTTGCTTCACACTGAGATAATCAGATTCGAAATGCTTGTGCTCTAAGATTATCACCGCTCACAGCTCTTTGACTTTCAATCTGGCAGGATGTTTATTAAGCTGATTAGATGCCTCATCTGTAGAGTGGATGAGCGTTATCTACCTGGAAAAAATAGTGATGGAGCATTATTTTGAATTCAGCCATGGGAGCGGCCTCTGCTCGTCGTGGATGTCCGAGTTGAAGAATGGGTGGTTACCATGCACAGATTTTTGGACGATTCGGTACTTCATCATCATACGACGGAATAATCAAAGGAGATGTACTGTAGCCATATAATCTCGAGTCGTCGTCGTCGTGTTAGGAAGAAACACGCGTAAATTTTTTGTATGTGATATCTTTGTTAGCAATTTCCCTGCTTTGTTATAATTCCATATTTTCCCCCCTTCGATCTGATTGTTTAGTGAGAGGATATAAGTGGTGTGATGAGTAACCACCAAGATTTGTTGGATTTTGTTGTATTTTCAATTTTCCTTGGTCAGATGTTAAATTTTGTTGAGAAATAGTTGCATTAATACTTACTTTATTTGTATTGTTCACGTGTTAGGCTTGAAAATTTGTCACACGTGAGGTGAGAATAAATCTCACGTTGATGGAAGAAGACATCTTGCATAAACTTATAAGAGGTTGGACTACCTCATAATATCAATGATTTTACAATGAAACCTCAATTTTTTTCACTGACTACCCTTGTATTCTTGTTCTCAACATATCTCATCTCCACTCTTTTTCTTACTAGTGAGGAAGGCGAACAGTGAAATAGTGCAAAATAAAATATAAATCGAAGTGGACGAGCAGGAATTGTTGAAATTTATTAGTTTATTCAAGAAATTAATTAGAGAATTGATTTGTTTTGAATTAGGGTATTTTTGGTATTTACGCATTGGGTTTTCTTAAGTTTATGTCGTTATAAATATATCTTGTAGTTTAGTTTGAAAAATAAGTAGTTCACAATGTAATGTCTTGGGTTATGTAGTCATCATGAATTGTTATTAGGAGTCTTCTCTATCACTTTTGCTATACAAGTTGCCGTCGTCATTAACAATGTAGTCTCTTGAGTTATGTAATCGTCATGACAATCTTCTTTCAGTTAATATACTATTAATGAGTAATGCTGCACTTATTACCTATTTGTACTATCATTTGTACCATTTCTCTAATAAAGATTGGGCTGTCAACGCATATGGGTCTCATTTCTATTAGAAAGATGATACAAATTATGGTACAACTAAATTGTAAGAGTAGCATTTTTTATTATTAATTTGTGGTAGATTTGTTCTTCGGTTTATTGGTTTGTTATTCTTCGTCACTCTGATTTTCAAGTACAACTTTCTATTTTAGTTTAAAGTTTGAAATGAAAATAATAATAATAATTTTCACGAATTAGGTTTGGAATAATTTGTTGGAATCAAAGGCATATTAATTCTTGGTTAACCCGGTTCGATGAGAATTCTTACGTGAATCCAGTAGCATTCTTTCAGTAAGCAAAGGCATATTCTTGGTTGGCCACTAAGAAATGGTTGAAGTGGTTGATCTTAATATCTTCCAGTTAACAAGGAGACATCGTTTGAGAGAAGTAAACCCTAGTTAGAATTCCTTATTCCACAAGAATTGTAATTTAACCTAATTTAGGAATCCTAATCCTTGTAGTCCAAAGCTAGTGATGTATATATAAAGGGCTTACTACGTTCAGTTCAATAGTAAAAGTATATTCTGACTCTACTTCTATGGCTCAAAAGGAAGCAAAGGCTTCTGAAGAAGCCAAGCCCCCGTCCCCGGCGGAGACATCCATGATTATTGCTTCAACCGCAGCTCCGGAGGCTCCGGCAGCTCCTTCATGGTTCACGCCCAAGAGGCTACTCGTTATATTTTGCTTGATTAACTTGTTAAACTATGTGGACCGAGGAACAATAGCAAGCAATGGTGTCAATGGGAGCCGCAAATCTTGTACAGAAAGTGGTGTGTGCACGCCTGGTACCGGGATACAAGGGGAATTTAACTTGAACAACTTTCAAGATGGGGTTCTGTCATCAGCTTTTATGGCTGGACTTCTTATTGCTTCTCCTATATTTGCATCATTAGCAAAGAGTGTAAATCCATTTAGGCTCATTGGAGTAGGATTATCAGTTTGGACCTTTGCTACACTTGGTTGTGGTTGTTCATTCGGCTTCTGGTCAATTGCTGTTTTCCGCATGCTAGTCGGTGTTGGCGAGGCTTCGTTTATTAGTCTTGCAGCTCCTTTCATCGACGACAATGCCCCAGCTACTCAGAAAACTGCATGGCTTTCTATATTCTACATGTGCATATCAAGTGGATATGCACTTGGTTATGTTTATGGTGGGGTGGTCGGAAGTCACACCAAGTGGCGCTATGCATTTGCTGGGGAGGCAATCCTTATGCTTCCATTTGCTATTCTAGGTTTTGTTATGAAGCCTTTGCAGATGAAAGGTTTTTCTCATCCTGAATCAAAAAAAGCACCGATAGCCATGGAAACTGCTGTTGAAGAAGTTCAAGGTTCAGATATTTTGATGAAGGAAGACGTCGGAGATTCTACCATACAAAAGTCTTCCAATTCAAAAGTGAATCCAATTTCAAGGTTTATGAAAGATATGAAGGCGCTTTTGGGGGATAAGGTTTATGTTGTGAATGTTCTAGGTTACATAGCATACAACTTTGTCATAGGTGCATACTCATATTGGGGGCCTAAGGCTGGTTATAACATATATCATATGAGTGATGCAGATATGATATTTGGAGGCGTCACAATTGCGTGCGGGATATTGGGCACACTAGGAGGAGGCTTTCTTCTGGATTATATGACTGGCACCATCTCTAATGCTTTCAAGCTTCTTTCAATGGTAACATTAATTGGGGGTGCCTTTTGCTTAGGTGCCTTCTGGATGAAGAATTTGTATGCTTTCCTAGCTCTCTTCGCAATCGGCCAACTACTCGTCTTTGCAACTCAGGGTCCTGTAAACTACGTCTGTCTCCATTGTGTTAAACCTAGCATGAGGCCACTATCTATGGCGATTTCTACGGTTGCAATTCACCTTTTCGGGGATGTACCTTCCGCGCCTCTTGTCGGAGTTCTCCAGGATGCCATTAACGACTGGAGGGCGACTGCTCTTATTCTAACATCTATTTTCTTTACAGCAGCTCTAATATGGTTTATAGGAATCTTTCTGCACAGCGTGGATAGATTTAACGAAGAAAGTGAGCATCAGATCACCACCAAAACCGAAACGTCAAACACAACACCATTGGATGAAGGGAAGAAGATAGAAACAATTGAATCGAACCATAAGACTTGATTTTTTTTCTTTTATATTTCGTTGCAACCTGTACTGTTTTCTTAGTCCTTTTCTTAGTTAAATGTTGATGATATTGTACTCACTCTCCTCTCCTTATGGCATCCTTTATTGACACTTGGTAGCGAATTTGGAATTAAAGATCTTGGTTCCCTAGCCTACACTATTTTCTGGGCATTGAGGTTCATTATTTACCGGAAGGCAGATTTGAGTGCCCTCCTCATCCCCTCCTATTTGTGCAGTCACAATTAAGCCATATCAACATTTTATATTCCTATTACTTTTTGTCTTATTATCTCTATAAAAAAAATTAATATAAAATATTGACGTGACTTAACTGTGACCGCACAAAATAGAAGGGGATGAGAATGGCACCCAAACAGGAGGGCAGACAATCTGCCTCCTATTCACCGAACTGGTCTACATCTCACTTGGACTAAATACACCATGAATCTTCTTAAGCTGTTTGAAATTAAAGATCTCCGATTCAGTGGTTATTGTAGAAATAATCTTTAACCAAAGGTTAAGAAAATGAACATTGTTCTTATGAAATTCGAACGATGAACGTACCTTACCTTATTCACAAGGGGTGAAATGTGCATTTCCTCGTAGGTGATGCAAGTATTGTATTATCCTAAAAACTAAAGATTTGCTTTTAGATTAAGCAATTTAATAAGAATTGTATGGTACCAAAAACGTTTATATATAAAAACAAATAAAAAACACAAATATTAACATATATATATATATATATATATATATATATATATATATATTATAAGTTATTGTTAACACTACAAAAATGTTATTCTGCACTTTATTGTTGGCGTTCGAAATTAAAAAGGATTTGTAAGATATTCCCAAAAATAAAAATAAGATGATGTAAACAATGAGTCAACAGACCTAACCCAATAATCAAGTAAAATTAAACTATACCCAATAATTACTTACAAAATTGCTTGTATCAAGTTTACTCTTTCTTATTTGACCAAAAAAAACTGATTACTCTTTCTTAAAAGCTTCTTATTTTCAAATGAGAGCACTTGTGCTACGGATCCTTTTCCTAGGGTCCTTTGATCGTGACGTTTATCGTACATCGTACGGTCAGTTTTCGTTAAATAATATTTATATTTAATTTTAAATTTTGAAATGATTTCTGACCGCACAATATACGATGAATGGTCACAATCACGGGATCCCCAGGATTCTAGGAAAATGATCCGGTGAGGATCTTTACCGTACTAAACATACTAGTACATTTATTGTTTTTTTTTAGGTCTACTAGTAGTTGCATACTTGAAAAAAAAAAATTCAACCACTTATATTGTGACACTTATTATACACTTCGTGTTTTTAGTATACTGAAAAACTGTATTACTACTGTATGTATTTTGTACTTGATTGTAATGTGTTGTGCTTCTAATTAATGAAGCTTGAAATGCGTTTTTCTTTTGCATAAGAGCCACGCGTCATATCTGGAACCAAACAAGTGGAAAAGCAAATGAGCTGTTGATTAACTATAGCGCACACCACCGCTACCGCTCTTCATGCTTAAACAATTCGAGCGCGAAAGAAAGAAAACCTCTGTTATCGATTTCCAGAAACTGAAACTGCTAAAGGGCGGTCGAGGAAGGAAGCTGAAATCAGTTTTGCATCCGCCTGTTCCACCAATTCCTTTCGGAGGTAATACTTCTCTCCAATAATAATTTAATTTTTAATTTTCGAATACGAAAAATCCCAGTTAAGTAGTAGGGTTGATGATGGTATGTTATGTCTTTAATCTTTATCATCATCCATGGTTGAATTCTTTTTATTTTCGGTTTTTTTTTTTAGTTTTTTTTAGAAGAAATACGTATTAAAGTTATGATTGTTCCTTTTTTGGAACAATTTCAGATATGGGAGATGACCAATATTAGCATGGTTTAAGTTGCAGTTCCTAGCTTCTGTCTAGTATTTATCAGTTTTGTTGGAGTTCTGAAAAGCGAAGATAGCTTAATGGCTCGTAAAAGGAAGGTGGACAGATTCACTAGTGTTACGGAGGGAGTTGCTCATCACATTCTTTCCTTTATTACTATCACCGACCTTGCTCGTTTCAGCTGTGTGTCCAAAAGATGCAGAGAACTTTGTCTGTCAACTCCGTCATTAGATTTTGATAAGTTTTCGCATACCAATACCGGATCTTGCGATAAACGATTGAGGTTGCTGGATTATTTGCATAGGTTCTTCGATCTTCGTGAGGATAATAAGATAGAAAAATTTCATATCTGTTGGTCGAGTCTCTCTCGCCATAGTGAAACACCTTGCTTTTGTGATCATAATGAGAAAGCTAGAATGATCTCGTGGATCGAGAGCGCATTAAGGTGTAAAGTTGAAGTTCTTCATCTTGAGATCGATATCGATGATGTGACACCCTTTGTACTTCCATCTTCCGTCTTTGTGTCTAGCTCTTTGAGGTCTCTTTCGGTGAGCATGTGGTACTCAGCAATCATCAAAGTGCCCATACCATCTTTCTCTAGTTTGGAATACCTGAATATGGATTTATATCATGCGAATATAGATGAGGGGTTTTTCAAATGGATCTCATCGTCCTGCAAATGCATTAAGGAGCTACGCCTATCACATCACGGCGGGAAACATAGAGATATCACCATTGAAAGCTCGTCTTTGAAATCATTTACTATTGAAGACGTTCACGAACTTCATAATCTTACAATCTCTGGGAAGAACCTTGAAGATATACGTATATGGTGGAGTACTAGACGATGCAGATCATTAAATGTAATTGCCCCCAATCTTAAATATTTGGAGTGGATTGGGCATATGTATGAACTCAAGCCCCAGCTGGGGAGATTATTGTGTTTGGAAAAGGCGAGGATTAATCTGTTTTTTGAAGAAGACGACATTGACACAGTATATGAGTTTCTTTGTAATTTACGCAGGGTTAGGGCTCTTATACTACACGCAGAGATGATCGAGGTAAAATGAGAACATAATATGGTTTACCTTTGGCCAAATAATGTCCATTCTACTTTATTTTGGTAACACACTGCACATAATTTTTATTTTTTCCTCAAAAATATTGCAGAATCTGTTCGAAGGAGGTCTCTTGCCAGCGCCCTTCGACGATGTTTCACATTTGCAACTTGATCTTGGCAACTTTAGTAATGAGTTAGTACCGAGAATGGTCTTGCTTTTCAGGGGTATGCGTAATTTGAGTACTCTGTACATCAAGACCGACCAAGTAGAATATTACCTGTTGAAGGCCGCTGTAAGTAAAAGTTTGCATTTCCCGGCTCTCTCGAAGTACATTTTCCAGTTCATCAGTGTTGGAATCTGATTGTTATCTTTAAGTCTTGGATCTTGATCATGGTTATTGCTTTCTTCACATTTTTTGGAAATTCGCAATTGATCTATGCTTATTGCTTTTCAGTGTTCAAAATTCGGTATGGCGTACTGGGAATCCCGAAACCTTCTTTTCATTTCTCAGCTTAAAGAGGTGACTGTAGAGATCTGCAAGGACTCCCGCGGGTCTAACCTGATCAACTTTTTAAGGTTTATCCTTAAGGATGCTGAGAAGCTGAAGAAAATGGTCATTGTTCATTCACCCCAGTGTGCAAAGTCGTCTCTCGATAAGTTGTCAAACAGCGCCAAGAGTTCGAATGCCAACGTTTTCTTTGAAGTCCGAGAATTCTGACTTATCAATGGAGTAGTTCAGAAAAGGAATTTCGCACACTAATAATGAGCTCACAGACTAATAATATGGTTTTTCTAGTTTCTGTTTCAAGTGTTTTTGTATAAAGTTTACAGCTGTAATGGTACTTTTACTAATTTACTAAAATTTCAGTTTATAGGTGTGTATATTAGAATGAGCATCCTCTCATCGTGTTCATTTATCATATATTGTGTAGTTAGATTTTTTTCATGTACAAAGTTTAATTTCAAATAAAAATATTTAAAATAATTTTTTATTGTATACGATGAATGGTCACGATGTGAGGATTTCTGAAATCCTTACAAACAGGATCCGGAGAGGAACCTCATTCGTGCATATCGTAGTTGTTTGACTTATTTTCTACTGTAGCAAGTACGTGTACAAAAACTGCACCAGGGTTTTACACGGGTTAAAGGTGCCTTTTTGGAACTTGATTTTGACCCGTCAAATCTAAATGAAAATCTCGCATACATACTTGATTAAAAACTTATGAATCCCTCTTCAATCCTACGAAAAAAAAAATTGGAAAACAAACTTTGTAATGAAAGAAAACATGGATGAAAGAAGGAACTACGAAACTGAAGTTCTGAAATCTGCACCAAGAAAATTATGAACACTTGGCAACTTAAATTCTTTTGATTTTCCGGAGCATCAAATAGGATCATAAGAAAATCAAATAGATACTTAAGGGCTTGTTTGGTATCATATTTGAAATTTTTTATAATTTTTCAAAATATTTCTTAAAATTTTTTTTTAAAACAATTTTCTTTAAGACTCAAAAACTTGTTTGGTATGCGATTTAAAATTTTTAAATCTTATAATTTAAACCAAACAAAAATATTCAAAAAGAGGGGGTCGAGAGAAAAAGAGGAGATAGAAGGAAAAAGAGTAAAAGATGATTGGAGGAAAGAGAAAGAAGTGAGATGATCGGTGGAGATAGAGAAGAAGATGAGTGAGAGAAAGAATCGAGAAAATGAAGAGAGCAGATTAGAGAAGAGACTAAAATGGTACCAAAAAAAAAAGAAGAGGGAGAGAAAGAAGAAGAGGGGTAGATTTTGAGTGAGAGGGGGGAGAAGGGAGAGAAAAGAAAGGAGTAAGTTTAAGTTTAAAAGCTTCAAAAACTCACTTTTTGTGTTTTTAGATAATAGATTATATTTTTAAGTTAGTCTTGAGTTCAATTTTTGAAAATAGTACTACCAAACAAGTTTTTAAGGTCTAAAACTTGAAAATTGTTTTTGAGTTTAAAAAGTTGGATTCAAGTAGAGTACCAAATAGGCTCTAAAAGGTTTGTTTGCAGATCAAAATAGAGAAGCAAACATGATAAATCGAATTGAAAAGAATGATTCAAGACACCCAAAATTGAAATTCTTACCCTTAAGCCTTCCTCTCGAACTCAACCTTCTTTCTTTCTCTTCAGAGCTCTCGCTGTTTTTCTCTCTATTTCTACAGTAAACTGAATGAACTTCGCTATGAAAATTCCTACTCAAACTTCATCTATTTGCAGGGAAATGTCATGATTGGAATCTAAAATTAGACTTAATTTCCACCACCTGCTTCATAACTTTAGATTGCTCAGCTATATAGAGTGCTTACAGAGCAATCTAAAACCACCATGGACTGCCACTTACAGCCATAGACTCCCCACAACACCCCTAGCTCATCTACCTCCTGCTTAAGATTGTTAAAGTTAATACTTTGCTTTAAAGTTAATCACTTTTGATAATATGAAATGTTTTTGGATCTCTAATCTATTACCACATGTATGGCTTAGATTTGTTGTAAAATGGCTGTCTAATTTGCCTTATTAGCTGTCCCTTATGCTGAAACATAATAAGAAAAAATATCTCTTTTGAGAAAAGCTCTCTGCCCTCTGTTTCCCTGTTTTGCTCTCTGCCTTCCTTTTTCCCCTGCCCTGCTGCTACTGCCTCTTATAAAGATTTCTATCTTTCTCATTTTTATTCAAGTTTTAAGAATGATGAAGATGTTTTGAATACCAACAAAGATTTCCACTGTCTTCTTAAAATCCGCCACCTTCTAGTTAGATAGCATTCACTAGTTAGCCATGGAAGAAGATATTTAGCCTTCACTAGTCAGCCATGGAAGAAGATATATATGAAAGATGTAAGAAAGAAAGGCAGATGATACGAAGAAAACAAATTTCTCCTTGTTGATTCGTAGGTTGAGAGAGAGAGAGAGAGAGAGGAGAGAGAGAGAGAGAGAGAGAGAGAGAGAGAGAATGTGGCTTCTTTCTCTTTTGTTTGGGCTGATTATAATCTAATCCTGTAGAAATGGTTGGACTAAAGTCTAAAATAAAATAAGATTGTGCTGAAACTATTTTCCATTTGAGGTTTAATTAGGGGACAAGGATTGTTTGCCCTCCACTTTCGGTGCCCTTTTCGTACCCTCCTGTTTTGTGTGGTCACGGTTAAGTCACGTCAACATTTTATATTATTTTTTTATAGATATAATAAGACAAAAATGAATAGTAATATAAAATATTGACATGACTTAACAGTGACCACACAAACAGGAGGGCACGGGAAGGACACCGAAAGTGGAGGGCAGACAATCCTTGTCCTTAATTAGGATACTTATTTTTGCACTCCACTTTTCTCTACATGCACTCCTCTATATATGTTTTTTTTTTGTAGTTTTAGGTTATATATAGGAATTGAAAAAATGGAATGTAGAAAGAGAAAACGGAGATGTTAAAATCACCACTTTAAATGTATAAATGAAAGATAGATATCTTGAAACTGCAACATTTTCATGTGTCTCCTCCCTCGCTTATTGTATTTTCACATGTCATCTTTCTCGCCTATTGTGTTTTCACATGTCACCTCTCTCGCCTGTAGTGTTTTGATGTGTCCTCTCTCTAGCTTGTAGTGTTTTGACGTGTCCTCTCTCTCACCTATATTGTTTTGACGCGTTCATCTCTCCCACTTCCGCTCTCTCTTTCCTTTCTGAGTGCTTGTGTTCTCTTCATTTTCTCTTAGTTTTCATGCCCTTTCTTCTATTTCTCCTCTCCTTCATTTTCTAATCAGATCCGAAGCAAATCTTGTAGTGACTCTATATGGGCAAGTGCGAAGACACTAGTAGACTACGAGATGCTCTAGATCTCGCACATTCATGGTAAGAAAAGGTGAAATGTCTTGTATGTACAAAAATGCATCTCCATAGTAAGACGGATTTTGAGTTTGAAGGCCTAAAAATAGATCCATGCTAGCTTGGCTCAAAGCAAACAAATCTTACTATGTGGATCGGGACATGACAGATCTATTTGTTTTTTGTTATTATTAATTGAATTATAAGCTAATGATTTGTGAATTATATCAATTGATGAACAATTAGATGCAATTTTTGGCTCGTTGATTTTGACATTGACACTTATTCATCCACATTCATTTAGGTATTGTTTCGTTGATTTCAATTGAATCTTCAATTCTGTTGGATCTTCAATCATTGATTTTTGGTGGAACTTCAATTGGTGCGGATTTAGGTTTGAAATTTTATATTTTTGTTTTTCACTTGAACTTTTAACTGCATTTGTTTTATTCATTATCAATTAATTAGTTATATTTTTTGTTATGAGATGATATCAATTATTTAAATAAAAGTTTGCTCTATTTTCAGAATAGCTTCTATGGTGAAGTTTCTTTTTCTATTTATGTTGTTGAATTTATCCGGATAATCAGATGTAAATCATTTACAATAATGTTATATTATCCTTCCTATTTTGGAGCGGCTTATTTATCCTTTATTATCTCCAAATGAGAGGATGCATGTGATTTGTACGCAACATATTATCATTGTTGTCAAGTGTTTTTGTGCTACGCTTGTCTTGGGTTTGAATTGCCTTTTTTTTTTACTAGCTAGTAGCTAGTGTTATTGCTAGTACATGCATTGTTTTTAATGTATGTTATTAGTACTGTTACAGCACACTACAAAAAAAAAAAAAAACCACCCTTTCTACAGCAAATCGGGCCAAACACCTTTTCGTCGCCTAAAATTTGCCCGACAACATCCGTCGGGCAACAACAATGCTAGCTCCGTTCTACTTGTCTTTAGTTTGGATGCTTTGAATAATTTACGATGTGAGCTGATCTGACCCCTAACATGTTTTTTGAACTCATCTAGTTTCTATTTCTGTGCTATAACCCTCTATTTCTCTTTCAATTGCTTATCCTGCAAACCAGGACACACAATGAGGAAGCGGCGTAAGTTGAGGGGCACTGGAAGTTCTAAACGTCAAAAAGTTTGTACAGAGTGTGCGGTGATGAAATTGAGGTTCCACCATAAAATCAATTGGCTATATGGGGAGTAGCTTAAGACCATATTAGCACATAGCAAACCTTGTCCCTCACCAATGTGGGACAACTCTCAACATGCAGTTGACAGGATTAGTAATCTTCCGGAGGGAGTTGCTCATAAAATTCTTTCCTTGCTTACATTTAATGACCTCGCTCGTTTCGGCAGTTTATCTAAAACCTGCAGAGCACTCTATCTGTCAACTCCGAGGCTGAACTTTATATTGCCAGAACATACATCAACGCGCAACGAGTGGTCAAGGTTTTTCAGTTCTGTGGACAGATTCTTGAGCCACAATTTCAAAGGTATAATTAATCATGTGGGGCTGGTATAATTAAGGGAACTTTAACGAAAAGCACCTGGTACTGTTCACTTTAACGAAAAACCACATTTTTACACTAAAAAGTCAATCATTGTACTATTCACTTTACCCTTTATTTTGTCCTTATCATTAAAACTCAAAGTTTTCAAACTCTTTTCATTAGTTTTTCTTATAATTAATCTAGGTGCTATTTAGTACGGAACATCGCCAAACATTCGGGTCCATATTATTTAAGAAAAACTAATGAAAAGGGCTTGAAAACTTTGAGTTTTAATGATAATGACAAAATAAAGGGTAAAGTGAATAGTACCAAGATTGACTTTTTAGTGTAAAAATATGATTTTTCGTTAAAGTAAACAGTACCTAATGCTTTTCATTAAAGTTCCCTATTATTTATCATGTCCGATCATTTTTACATGCTGCCAAACGAAACCTAATAAAAGTGTCATATGTCAGCATCTGAGAGCTTCATCAAGCAAATCAAATTAAAACAAAAGGACTTTGATGTGATCAAATTACATCAATTAGAAATTAATTTCCTAAGGGAAGGGTCCACCAAATCCTCCTCGTCAATTAATTCGGATCCTTAAAATTTGATTTAACGACTACAAATATGGAGCTGCTTTAAAAGTTATACTAACTTTAGTCGTTAGATCAAATTTCAAGGGCTCAGATTGTTTGATAAGGAGGATTTGATGGAAGAGATCCAGAGATGATCTATTTCCTTACCTAAGAGTAATGATAGAGAGATTAAATGATATAGAAGTTAATGATTAAATTATTACGCTTAATTTTATTAGTGACACATCATTTATTTTGTAAATTTAATTTAACTAGCATTATCCATAAATTAATGATTCTGATTTAATTATAAAATTAGAAGCCCGAAAGATGGAAAAAAGAGGTAAAGGGCTCGAGGAACCTAGGGATTTGACAATTTCCTTTGGAGATGCTGAAGTAAGCTTTGCATTCGCCTGATTCTACCAGTTTTTCCAGCTTCCAGAGGTAAGTAAATCTCTCTCAAGAGTTTATTCACATACTTTGAAATCTGATACGACTTTCCCAAACTTGCAAAATTAGGGTTCCTCCTTTCTCTCGTTTCAATAATATATATATATATATATATATAGATACATATACGCATACATATATACACATATTCTAAGACTTGTGGTTATTATAACTAATGAAAACATATGATGATTGGTTATGACTTGAACGATTTCCGATTGGAGCTGAGCTTGCCATAACAGGTTTTGAGTTCCAGTTTCAATTCTGTCTCGTAACTCTTCAATTATGTTTTGATGGCTTATCTTCCAACTAGGGCACAGAATGAGTAAGCGGGCGGCTGCCGCAAGTTGTGAGGGTCTAGGAGTTTATACGGAGTGTACGGCTGACAGGCTTAGTAATCTTCCAGAAGGAGTTGCTCACAACATCCTTTCCTTAGTCACATTTAGAGACCTCACTCGCTTTGGCAGTTTATCCAAACGCTGCAGGGAACTCTATCTGTCAACCCCGGGATTGAATTTTAGCTTGTGGCAATTTGATGTATCCACGTGTGATGAGTGGTCAAGGTTTTCAGATTCTGTTGATAGGTTCTTCACCCTACGTGGGGATAGCAACATACATCACTTACGTATTGGTATGCGGGTTTTTAATCACCGCTGTGAAACCCCTAGTATTTGTGCTGACAAGGAATGTCGAATCATCCCATGGATCAAGAATGTTGTAAGGTGCAAGGTCGAACTGCTTGATCTTCATATGATTCTACATGACGTGAAGAAGCCATTTGAACTTCCATCTTGCATCCTTCTTTGTGGATCTTTGAGGACTTTGTTGGTGCGCATACTTCATGGAACTATCAAAGCGCCCTCCTTAGCTTGTTTGTCTAATCTCGAATGCTTGAATTTGAAATATGTAACTTTAGGTCAGGATTTCTTCAATTGGATCTCATCATGCTGCAAGTGCATTAAAGAATTAAATCTCGATCGTGTTTGTGGGGAAAGAGATATCACCATTGAAAGCACATCTTTGAAATCTTTTAGTATTGTGACAAGTGAGGATAGACTTCATCAACTCAAAATCAGTGGTGAGAAACTTGAAGATATACACATAGAGTGGAGTTCAAAGTGGTGCTGGTCATTAAGTATCTTTGCTTCAAATCTTAAGTATTTGGAATGGCCTGGGAACACGGTCGTCAACGACCAGCTGGGGATATTAGAAAAGGCTGAGATTTCTTTTGCCCCTCAAGCATATGAAGCGGAAGGGAAGGCATTTGACTTACTTTGCAGCATACAACGGGTTAAAGCTCTAACGCTAGATCAAAATACCATCATGGTAAAATCATTACGCTTCAGGCTAATTGTTATCTGAAACAGAATTGAGAGTGATGGTTTTTTACTTGATTTTGGTAATAATACAACATATTACTTCTTTTTTTTGTTTAATTTTTATTTTTCAATTAACCGCAGGATTTGTTCAAGGAAGGTCATGTGTCAGTACCACCATTAGATGATGTTTCTGATTTCCGTATCAACATTGGGAGCTTTAGTGATAAACTAGTGTTGCCATTGGTTTCTCTTCTTAGGGTAATGCCTAATTTGAGTATTTTGTACCTGGCGTCTACTCCGTCATGCTTTTCATACCGTAAAAATGATGTAAGTACTAGATTGTATTTGGCAATTATTATGAATTTCTTGATATATTTTAGGAACTTTGCAATTGATCTACTTGCTGCCTTGTCTCCTTTTCAGTGTTCAGGTTTTAATACGAAGTACTGGAAGTCACAAAACCTTCCTTTTGTTTCTCAGCTTAAAGAGGTAACTGTAGAGCTTTCCCAATTTTCCTACGGGTCTAACCCAGTGGAGTTTACAAGGTTTATCCTTGAGCATGCTCGCAACTTGAAGAAAATGGTCATCGTTCATCCACCCCGCTTTGCAAAGGCGTCTCTCGACAAGTTGAAAAAAAGCGAGAAGACTTCCAATGCTCACATTGTCTTCTGCAGAAACAAGTACTGATAAGAAAGTAGACAGGAAAAAGAAGGGAATTTACTATATTTTGCATAAGAATCTGTTTATGTCAACACTTTAAATCAAAGTGTGCGTTATGTCACATTTCGGGTATTAGTATATTTTCATTCTTCAATTGAGAGCCAAATTAATGTTTTCCATTGAATTTACTGTATAAGAAAATTGAAGGACGAAGGAAATAAAACCATTCCAGATTCTATCTGGATTCTCTATTTTCTATTTCCTACACTAGTTAGAAGATTAGGGTTTCATTACTCGCCTTTTTGGGCTTTGCATCCTTGTGCGTCAAGGAATCCTAAACTTCAAATTATACTCAAATTAACTCTATAAATATATGTGTATGAGATCAATCGATCTTCTTGGCCTTATTGTGCTACTTTTGGTATTGTGGTCGTCATCCGAATCATCTCTCGGTGAGCGGAGAAGCACGTCGGAGATCTTCGAGGCGTGGATGACAAACCAGGGACGAGTTTACAAGGATGCACACGAGAAGGAGAAGCACTTCAAGTTAATTGAGAGAAGAATTTATACTACCTAGGCCTCAATGGCTTTTTGGATTTAACTGATGGAGAATTTTATCTTCAGTCTCGTGGTTGTTTTCGTAAACCATGGAACAATGGAACAATGTATAATTATTCTATTAGAATGTGATTACCTTGATTGCTTGTAACTAGGTTATATTTGATTACATACAATTTTGCTTGAATCGTCGATGTTTTCTTAAAAAAAAAATTGCTATACTACAATTTTATAGTTTTGCATGTACTCTTGTCTGAGAATAATATATTACCCAGATCTCTTTGCTTATTTTTTTAGCTAATTTTTATTCCATCTTAAAAATTAGGGTAATATTACAAAAACTACCTCAACTCATTAACAGTTTCATACCTCGTCTTTAAAAAGTTTCAATGTTATACTTTATCTTCAAATTTGTTGCAATGTCATACCTTCTGTCATTAAAACCTTACAAAAATATTTAATATTTAATTAAATATTAACTAAATATTAAAAAATTAAAATTAGAAAAAAAAAACCGACCCACAACCCAGAAGAAGCAGAAGAAGAAGAAGAAGAAGAAGAAAAAGCAAAAGAAAAAAAAATAAAAACCCAAACCAAACCCAGTTCATCCCAACCCCCCCCCCCCCAAACCCCCCCCCAAACCCAACCCCCTGCAACCCATAAAGAAGAAGAAGAAGAAAAAAAAAAACCCAAACCCAACCCCTGCATCCCATAAAGAAGAAGGAGGAAGAAAAGGAAGAAGAAGAAAAAAAACCCAAATCAAATCCAGTTAGTCCCTCCCTCCCCCACAAACCCAACCCCTTGCAACCCAAAAAGAAGAAGGAGAAAAAAAAAAAAAAACCAAACCAAACCAAACCCAGTTCGTCCCCCACCCTCCCCCACAAACCCAACCCCTTGCAACCCAAAAAGAAGGAGGAAGCAAAAGAAGAAAAGAAAAGAAAGAAAAAACCCAGTTCGCCCCCCCCCCCAACCCCCTTCACCTCCACCCAACTTGCAACTTGGAAGAAGAAAAAGAAGAAGAATAAGAAGATGGGTTTTTTTTTTTTTTTTTTTTGGGTTGCGGATTGGGCTCGGGTGGAGGGGGGAGGAAGATGGGAAAGATAGGTGCGCGGAGGAGGTGGAGGATGGGTTGTAGGTTGCAGATTGGGCTTTGGTTTTGGTTTTTCTTCTTCCTCCTCCTTCCTCTTCTTCTTCTTCTTCTAGGTTGCAGGGGTTGGGTTTTTTTTTGTTTTTTAATTTTAATTTTTTAATATTTAGTTAATATTTAATTAATTTTTTAATAAAAAATGGACCCTGCCTCATGTCACGTCAGCATTTAATAGAGGAACACAAATTCGAAGATAATGTATGACATTGAAACTTTTTAAAGACGATGTATGAAACTGTTAATGACGCAATAGTTGAGATAGTTTTTTATAATTTATCCTAAAAATTATGTATTGGTACTATAGTCTAGTTGTTATAGCGAATAAATCCATATCAGATTTCTATGCTTATGGAGAGCCCGTTCGAATGCATACATACAAGTGTAATTATGTGTGTGCGGCTTAGTCAAACAATCAATTAAAAAATAATAATTAAAAGAGCTTGAAATCTTTAAGTTTTAACTATAAAGATAAAATAAAGGGTAAAATGAATAGTACCAGGATTAACTTTTTAGTGTAAAAATATAATTTTTCGTTAAAATAAATAGAAGTTCCCTTTAAAAAAATACATGCCAAGTTAGAGAATAACTGGTATAATAAGTTACACCAAATTGGAGAATGACTTATATAATACAGTTGTACTGTCATAACGACGTTCTATATCAATAATACAAAAACATATACGAATTTATCTTTGCATATTTTTGGATTATTGACCCGAGATATGAGTATGACGTATATCCACGTCATAGAAGTTGCTGTAGCCAAATAAACTGGACCTAAGTTGGTTTTTTATATATTTATCTCGGGATTTGACCCACAATAAGTGCCCGGGTTGCCTCTGTGGATTTGACCCACAATATAAAACCCGCGGACTCAACAGAATCAACCGAACAAGACAGAATCGGTGTTAGATTGCTTCAAATTCCAACTTCCTAATTGCGATCGGAAAACCCCTTTTCTAAGCGAAATGATGGGGAAGAGCCAACCGCCGCCGCCGCAGCAGCAGCCCATGTCAGTGAAAGACACAGTGTACAAGCTCCAACTCGCTCTCCTCGAAGGCGTCAAAACCCTTGACCAACTCTACTTGGCCGGCTCAATCATCTCCCGCTCCGATTACAGCGACGTCGTCACGGAGCGCACCATAGGCGACCACTGTGGCTACCCTCTTTGCCCCAGTGCCTTGCCTCCGGAATCCTCCCGCCCCCGCAAGGGCCACTATCGCATTTCACTCAAGGAGCACAAGGTCTACGACCTTCATGAGACCTACATGTACTGCTCCTCGAGCTGTCTCATCGGAAGCAAGGCTTTTGCTCAGAGTTTGAGCGAGGAGAGGTGCGATGTCCTGGATTATGGCAAGGTTGAGAAGGTCTTGAGGGCTTTTGGGGATGTGGGTTTGGACAAAGAGGAAGTGGGATTGGGGGAGACTCGGGATTTGGGAATTTCGAAGTTGAAGATCGAAGAAAAGAGCGAAGCGGAGATTGGGGATTTGGGGATTTCGAAGTTGAAGATTGAAGAAAAGAGTGAAGTGCAGTTAGGGGATGTGGGCGTGGTTGGTCCCTCTAATGCTATTGAGGGCTATGTTCCACACAATCAGCGGATATCCAAGCCATTGGGTTCGAAAAAGAACAAAAAAGGTATCTGCTTTATTGTTTTTGTTTGTGAATCTGTTATTGCTGCAACTGTATTATATTTAAGTCGAGGAGTCTATCTGATGCCTGCTCAGTTTTCTAGGATTATTTTGTTTTGTTTTTGTTGGTTGTTATTGTGTTCTGTTAGTGTTCTCTAAAGTGAGGATTGTATATTGTAGGGTCCAAAGGTAAAGAAGCGAAAACGAGTGGCGGGAAAGATATGAGCTTTAATGAGATGGATTTCATGAGTTGTATAATCGCTAGTGATGAATACAGTGTGTCCAAAATCCCACCAAGTTCTGGGGAGAATGGTTGTGAAACTAAGTTTAACGAATCAGAAGAAAAAGTCGCTCGTATTAAGAATGATTCTGAAAAGAAATCCAAACAATCAAGAGGGGGAAAAAGTAAGATTTCCGAGGAAGATATTGTTGGCATTCGAGAGGCGCCTTCAACTTCAGAGACTTCTCAAACTTTTTTGATTAGAAGTACTAAAGAAGCAAGAGAGGAATTCCCTGGTGATAAGGAGAAATCAAATGAGCCAAAGCTAAGATCCTCTCTTAAACCTTCAGGGGCAAAAAAACTTAGTCGCTCTGTCACTTGGGCTGACGAGAAGGTGGAACATAGAATGAATGGTTATGATACATTGGGCGGTATCCACAAACCTTTGCTTAAACCTTCAGCAGAAAATGAAGTCGGTTGCTCTGTTACCTGGTCTGATGAGAAGATTGATAGCACTAAGAGTAAAAATGTTTGCGAGGTTAGAGAAGTGCAAGGTGCAAAAGAGGGTTCTGGTGTATTAGGGAATTTGGAATTGCTAGATAATGAACGTTTGGAATCCGCCGAATTCTGTGCCATGGCATTGAGGCAGGCAGCAGAAGCTGTTGCATCTGGAGATTCTGATGTTAATGGTGCTGGTATGTCATTGTTTGGTTTAAATGTATGTAGTAGGTAGCATATTACATGTTGGTGGAACTTGGTTGTTTGATATTTGATGGCGTTTCTTTCCATGTGTCCTTTTCAAATATCAGTTTCGAGTGCTGGAATTATTTTATTGCCACGTCCAGATGGTGTGGATGAAGATGAGCCTACTGAGGATGTTGACATGCTTGAACCAGAACAAGCTCCTCTGCAGCAAAGAAACCCTGGAATTCCAAATTTTGATTTGTTTGACTCTGAGGATACTTGGTTTGATGATCCGCCAGAGGGTTTCAACTTAACTGTAAGATTGTAAATTTAAGGTCATTGCATATTATTTCTCTTTGGAAGTTTTGTGCTAATGATACCTTTCATGTGTTTCAGTTATCACCTTTTTTAACAATGTGGAATTCACTCTTTACATGGATAACATCATCTACACTAGCATATATATATGGGAGGGATGAAAGCTTTCATGAAGAATTTCTCTCTATTAATGGGAAAGAGTATTCCCGTAAGATTGTCTTGGTTGGTGGCCACTCTTCTGAAATCAAGAAAACTCTGGCTGAATCTCTTGCTCGGACTCTACCAGGAGTTGTTTCCCAACTTAGGCTTGCAACACCAATATCTAGTTTGGAGCAAGAAATGGTATTTATTTTGAATCTTTTGCATGTTTTGTTTGAATTCTGATGAAAATCTGATGAATGAACCTGCATTAGTGTACCCTATAGTCAAATAATTTTTCATCCTTAACTTTTTGTTTATAATTCTAGTTACATCCTCATAACCAGATTTGAAAACTTTGTATGTGATGGTTAAGTATTATGTTATAGCCCATAACAAAAACAAGACTTCAAGCCTTTTGGCTGCTTTAGGACTTTGCAGTTTCCACATGGTGCCATTGTCAGACATTTAAACTTACGCTTACTGCTTTATATACATTTCATATTGAACACTAGTTTTTTGGGAATACATGCAACTCTCCTCGCTGTTCTACTTTTAGATGAAGCACTTGCTTTTGTGTTTATGTATCATTAACCACGTAGAGGATTCATTTTTTAGGATACGTAACTCCATTACATCCATGGGTTTTGGTCTTCCAGCAAGCATTTCCATTATCCAAGTGATTTCAGTGGAGTTTACAACTCAACCATGATATGTGATAAACCAGGACTAGGAAAAGATATCTTTTTCACCTTTTTAGTTCATAGGAGCTACTTTCCATGTGTTGATTTTACATTGATCTTTATTTACCTGTATTAGGTTTCGAATTCCTATGCTACTTGAGTACTGTGAGCCGTGACAGTTTGTATGTGTTTTGTTATGTTTGGCATGATCTTTATCTGCGCAATTTAATCAGTAGAAGAAACCCTGCAGTGCAGCTAAATATTACGTTAACATTGTTAAGTTTGTGAATGTGACATGATTATCATACTTATTTTAATTTTATATAAACGTAAATCATTATCTATTGTTTAGCAACATGTCACTGAGGTGTTTCTGTACAGAGCTGCATGTTGGAGACGATGACTTTTGTTGATGCACTACCAGCTTTCAGAATGAAACAATGGAAAGTGGTTGTTCTTCTTCTCCTTGAGGGTCTCTCTGTTTGCAGGATTCCTGCACTCGGTCCTCACATGCCGGATAGGAGGACACTGTTTCACAAGGCAAGGCCCGATAAGTGTGTCTGTATAGCTTATTAACTTATTTATTTTACCTACAAGAGAACAAAAATGGAAGTAAAGAGAAAGATTTAGACAAAAATGTGTTTCACTTTTCTTATCAACTAAATCTAGGTATGCTTAGACTGTGTGGTAATTAACATATTAATATTGGTTCTCGAGTTGTATATGCTGCATATTCACGAGCTTTTTAAAACAAAAACGTTAATCTGTACATGTGATTTTGGTTTTGGTTTTGGCCAAATAGGTGCTGGATGGTTCCCAGATAACTGCAGAACACTACGAGCTTATGAAGGATCATATATTACCCCTAGGCCGAGCACCCGAATTCTCAGCTCAGAGTGGTGCTTAATGGAAAGGAAGATTTGACTTCAAATTCTCCACTCGTAGTTGTATTGATCGTAGACTTGAAAGCTGTTGCCTGCAGAAGTAGCAGTTGGGAGAACCCTTGTTTTCGAAACTGACTGGAGAAAACCATCCACCGCTGACTCTTTCAGCGCTGCAAGAACGATGTTGAAAGTCCGAAGCTTCATTGTACATGTTTTCGGAACATTGATCGGACTGAAAATGTTAAGACTTACCATTTTTCACTTCCTTTGGTAATCTATACAAATGCTTGCTGCAAAGCTACGTACCAGAATAGGATGGAGAGATGGTCTCTAGAGTTTTCTGTTTTCCTTGGTTTTGAGTCATATTCTAATCTTATCGAAATTACATAGATGGAGATTTGAACGTGAGTGCAAATGGGACGAGCACATTGTTCTAGTCAAGTATTCAAATCTTATGCGCTCATTTTGTGTGTGGCCTCTATCATTGGTAAACACGTGTTAACTTTGATTTTTTTCCATAAATTTAACTTATGTCAATCAATGATAGATTTCAGGCCACACACAAAATAACTACAGAAGATTTGAACTCGAAAATTTGAACCTGGCTGGAGACATAATATGGTTTTAGTCAACTTGACTTTGTCTATGTCAGCTCTCTAGAAAGTCTTATTGAAGTGTATTATTGAAGGGATTAGGATAAGGAGTTGATATTATCTTAATTAATTTTGACTAATAGGCATCAAAGCGTGTCTTTGTTTTGGACACGTGGCTGGTCTGAAAGTGGTAAGGTAAGAAGTTGTTAAGAGTCAATTCAGTGGAGGATGATGGGCTTTGTTGGGCCTTCTCTTTTACCGGCAAAGTGTATTCGCATGTTGGACTATTAGTCTGGGCGCCCACCTCAAAAAGACAGAAATACCCTCCTAAACATTTGTTTTATCAAACATTTTAATCTAATCATCTGATTTTTATTTTTATTTTTTTCAATTTTCAAAAAGGGGGACAAATGGTAGCGAGTCACAGTTATCTACCTCTTTCGGGGGCTAGGAAGACTTACAGAGACATTTCAGCCTCTCCTTAGCCACAAGTCTGACTTCCAGACTATCAACGGGTTTCGAACCCGAAACCTCCAGTCTTTAATTTTAAGGAAGCTTCGTAATCCATCGTTTACCATTAGACCACCAGCTCGTGGTTAATCTAATCATTTGGTTAAGCAATTGGATGTTGTATTTCAGCCAAGGTCCATAATAAAGATACAAAGGGCTAAATTCCAATTATATCTTGACATTTTTTAAAATTGTTATTAGCACTGTAAAATGATTTTGCACTCTAAACTTTCGATATTTAAAAAGAAAAATATACTTGTGAAGAATGCAAAATGAGATTTTTGGACTGCCAAAAAAGTTCAAATTGCATGTTTGAGACCAATGTGCGCATCACTTAAGGGTAAAACGTTCGAGCGTAATTTTATGACTCAACGTACTTCAATGTGAGATATCATATTCAACTTACTTACATGACTATTATGATAATTATTATAGCAAACTATGGTGTGATCAGATCCAAATTTTCCATTGTCAAAGTAGATAAAAAGAGGCGGTGCTACTTACACACTTATTTTTATTATTCACACATTCTCTCAATTTTTAACGATCATATCGAATGATCTGAAGTATATTAAATGACAGAAATTAACAGAAAATGTGTGAGAGTAAAAATAAACGAGTGGAAAACACTATTCTAAAATTATTTTTAGGGAAACTAACATGTGAAAGTGTGGGTGAAAAAGTTGCCAGATATCAATATCTTTCACAATTTGGTAGTTCCCTTCCCTTCCTTTCTGAAACTCCACATATAGAGATAAAAAAACAACCCAATTAAAAAGCAAGTTTGAATGGTCAAAAGAAAAGGCCACTGGCTTCTCATTTGTCATGAGAGTTTTCATTATTTATTTATTTTTTAAATAAACTTGTTTTTTCGTTTGGAATTTTAGATCATCTACAAAAAGAGATGTCAAATTTTGACAGCTTATGTAGCATTTTGACATCTTTTAAATTTTTTTATCCAATTGATATATCAAATTAAATTATTATTTTATAAAATAAATTGTTAAACTAATTAAAATTTAAAGTTTAATATGTTATATGTTCACTTTCCTTGATTGAAAAGAAGAAAAAAAGTATGATAGTTGCGTCGGTCAACACAACATTAATTATAATAATTGATCAAATTAATTAAAAATTAATAAAATACATTTAATAATTAATTAAAAAAACATTTGAAGCTGCTGTCAAATTTGACTGCAATCTTTTTTGTTGTCAATCCATATTATCGCTACATATAATTTGACACTTCGATTGTAGAATATTAGTGTGGTCTTTTTTTACTGTTATAGCTAATATGTACATTTTAGTATTTCTTTCAGAGATGCTTTTAAAATAAACTTTTTATAAATTTGTAGAATTATTAATAAATTTAAATAAAATAAAAAAAGTAGGAGCCAATAATATAAAAGGGTTATACTTTGACCGTACTGTGTTCCCAGCGCATCACAGCCACCACCACCACCACACAAAAAAAAGCAAAAATAAACAAAACAAACAAACACTCAAATCCAAAAGAAGAAACAAACCTAGATCTTCTTTGTCTCTGATCGTGGATCTACGCCTCTGATTCAACCTCAGGCCCTCCGTTTTCCAGATGATCGTCCCTTGATCTTCGCCAATTTCTGCTTCGTCGGTACAATTTTCTTCCTCTGACTCTCTTCTCATTTAAAGTTACCATTTTTTTTCTGTGATATATTGTGGTGGGTTTTGTTTTTGTCGTTTTGGATGTTTAGATCGGCTAGTGTTGGCATCTGGGATTGGCCCATTATAACAAAAAAAATTCAAAATTTTGGTGTTTTTCGGTGGTGATGGAGGATTGGTGGGGAGGAATAATTGTTATGATTGAATATTCAGGTAGTTGTTTGATTTTTCTTGTGTGAATTTTGGGTTTTAATTGTTGGATCTCTGTGTAAATGTTGATTTGGTTTTGGGTATATATAGAAGGTCAAAGAGGTGCCTTTACTTGCTTCATCTAATTTGTGGGGTTCATTTATTGTTCTTTTTTGTTGTGTAACTCATAAAATTTCTGGGCTTTGGTTTACAAGTTTTTAATTTTTTTTTTCATATATATATATATATGTGTGTGTATGTATATATGTATATGCTGGTAAGTATTGACTTTGACTGTCAGCTTAAGCTCGGTTGTTTGGCTACAAATTCCCTGTGCCTTATGAATCATAAAACTTTAAATAGTTCTTGTGGATTGTGGATGATGGATGGGTGAAGCAAATGCTATTCAGATTGTCCATGTTGCATTTTCATAGTCAAAAGTTTAATTATCGTTGCTTGATTGATTGATTGATTGCAGTAGGTTGATGGTTGGTTTTATCAAGGCTAAACAATAAGAGAATAGGGAATGGCTTCAGTAGGGGTGGCGCCTACGTCAGGTGTGAGAGAACCCAGTGGTCACGCGGTTGGTGTGGATAAGTTGCCGGAGGAGATGAATGACATGAAAATTCGGGATGACAAAGTAAGTAAGCCTTTGGTTTAAGTGTTTTCTTATCAGAGTGTTTTCTCCTCGCACTTTTTTGTTTTTATTTTTAGGATTATTGTATATTTGGTATTGAATACTCATGGTCTGCTTCACTGGTGTAGGAAATGGAATCCACAGTCGCAGTCGTTGATGGTAACGGAACAGAGACAGGTCATATAATTGTGACAACTATTGGTGGTAGAAATGGCCAGCCAAAGCAGGTATAATATTTCTCATTTGCACATTAGTCTCCCGTTGATGTGGACGACTGATATTTTGTTTCGTTTATTATTTGAGTGCAAATTTCCTCTAACAGAGTGTTGTATATTTTGTCATAATAGACAATTAGTTACATGGCTGAGCGTGTTGTCGGGCACGGATCATTTGGAGTGGTGTTCCAAGTAAGACTCTAGTCTTTTGCTTTACAATTCACTATTGAAAATTTATGGCCCTTCAAACAGGTAGCAAGTTTCAAGTTTTTGAATTCTGAGTTCTTATTTGTGCAGGCAAAGTGCTTAGAGACTGGTGAAACTGTGGCTATAAAGAAGGTTCTGCAAGACAAGAGGTACAAGAATCGTGAGCTACAGACCATGCGTCTTCTTGACCACCCAAATGTTGTTTCTTTGAAGCATTGCTTCTTTTCAACGACTGAAAAGGATGAACTTTATCTTAACTTGGTGCTTGAGTATGTCCCTGAAACGGTTCATCGTGTGATTAAACACTACAACAAGTTGAACCAACGGATGCCTCTGATATATGTTAAACTCTACACATACCAGGTGTGATGTCAATGAATGTGTGCCTTTTTTAACTTTTCTGTAAGTTGCATTTGCATTGGTTTAATATTGGAAAGGGAACATTTTTTATTTCTTTCTTAGGAAGTAGATTATTTTACGTAAATTGAGCAGTATGTTATGCCATATTAAAGAATTGAGCTGTTAAACTAAGATCTTACTCCATGAGCCCAAGGCTTAGGCTAATTGAATCTCAGAGTTCCGCATTAAGGCATTTTGTTTGTTCCCTACCCTGGCGGGTTTATTTGTATTTTGCTGAGATTTGCCTCATTTCATCCATATTTGGTAGATCTTTAGGGCGCTATCCTACATTCACCGCTGCATTGGAGTGTGTCATCGGGACATCAAGCCTCAAAATCTTCTGGTATGTTCTTTGATTCTCGTATACCTATATGCCTATTAATATCTGGTTAACCTTATTGTTATGGTTGGCAGTGTTTATGGAGTAAATAAATAGAGGGGGTATAAACTTTGGTTCTTATTTTGTGCAGGTGAACCCACATACCCACCAAGTAAAGCTGTGTGACTTTGGAAGTGCTAAAGTTTTGGTATGGTTTTTAGTTTTGCTGTCCCTTCTCTTCCAATTATACTCATCGTGGCGTTTGCTTCTGTTGGATTGACATATGTCCTTATGCTGTGTTATTGTCGAGCAGGTAAAAGGAGAGCCAAATATATCTTATATCTGCTCTAGATATTATAGAGCACCGGAACTTATATTTGGAGCAACTGAGTATACTTCAGCTATTGATGTTTGGTCTGTTGGGTGTGTTCTTGCTGAGCTATTGCTCGGACAGGTACATACTTTTACTGTTGTATTTTATGAAACATATGTATAGTGCAATTCTAATACAACGGAGTTTCTATTGCATCAGCCTCTCTTTCCTGGTGAGAGTGGAGTTGACCAGCTTGTTGAGATTATCAAGGTAATTCATCCTTATTATCTCTTTGGCGGTAGTTAAATCTTATTTAATCTTAGATTTCAATGAATGGGTATAAAATGATTGCTTATATTAGAGCATTGGACATGCATTACTGTTTTTACTTGGTGCTTACATAGAATCTTGAACTTAACTCTTTTATTGTGGTAGTGATTTATTTCTTGCTTTTTCTCTTGGTAGGTTTTGGGCACTCCGACAAGGGAGGAAATCAAATGCATGAATCCTAACTATACAGAGTTCAAATTCCCTCAAATTAAAGCTCACCCGTGGCACAAGGTATTATGATGTAAGATATTATGTATGTTTTTGTATTTCATTCACCAGATAGCATATTTATATCTGTTATTTCCTTAGATATTCCATAAGCGTATGCCTCCAGAAGCTGTTGATCTGGTTTCAAGACTGCTGCAATACTCTCCTAACTTGCGGTGCACAGCTGTGAGTACCAAGTGTTTATTTTCATGTCCAAATAGTTAAACTTTTTCCAAAATAACTCGATAAATATATGTGCTACTAAAGAAAACTCGGTCAAATTCCCTTTTTAAATCCCATCAATCTTTATTCTTGTTAATTTTTCAATCGTGGTTTTGGCGTAAAAAAAAATTCAATCGTGTTTCCATATACAGCTGGATGCCTTGGTCCACTCCTTCTTTGATGATCTTCGTGACCCGAACACCCGCCTGCCAAATGGACGCTTCCTTCCGCCTTTATTCAACTTTAAATCACATGGTATGATATCGTTCCCAGAAATTTTGTTTTTTCCTTCCAAATTTTTTTCGTTCTCCAAGCCTTTTATCAAAGTTCTTACTCTTTGATGTTGCTTGTGCCATCAATTAGAATTAAAGGGGGTGCCTGCGGAAACTTTGATGAAATTGGTTCCGGAGCACGCGAGAAAGCAAGTCCCGTTCTTGGCATCCGATTAGTTTGTGAAATGTGAGTAACCGCAAGCGTGGTCCCATATTAAGCTATGTGTTATCGTCTGCCTGGGCTGCTATTTGTGTCCCTTTCATTTAATGTACCTCATTGTATGACCTTATTTTGTAAAATTAGATGTGTTCTATCGAATCTTGACCTGTCCGAACCGCAAAGGGTATTTATGAGTACCACTTCCCTGTAACCCCCGAAGATTGTAGCATCGCATAGAAGACGAGCACCAGCTTTTATCTAAATGTTTATCTGTATCTGTATCTGTATTTGTAGTAGACAGACCAATGTACCGATGTTCGGTGATTTCGTATTTCCGATGTAATCGAGGTCTGTTTGTGAGATGAGTTGATTGAAGGAAGTAGCAAATTTGCCGTAGATTAGAAGTGGAAATGTTTGGATTTCGAATTGTCTGGGTTTTTCATGTGTGATGAATCCGTCTTGTTCTGAAGTTGCATCAGATTCTGAAAACTAAGCATTTTCCATTCGCATGTCTCGAAACTACACCTTCCAAGTTGTACCGGTTTTCCTGATTTCATCAAACTGATGGATGTGTTGGCAAGTGAATTTTGCAAACACTTTCTACGTCCGGCCGCTCGTGATTGTTCCGGGTTTTGGCGGACTGAATAAATCAAATGAGAATCAAATAATGTAAATGAGAGGTTATGCATAAACAAAACAAGGTCATGTGGAAATTATTTTTCGTAGGTGTTACGTTAAGATGCCGTACTTGATCTACAAATTTTACCATTGAAATAAAAGACAAAATTATCTCATTTACAACACTCGTTGCGTGTAAATCACTACCAAGTTTTCTTTTTGACAATTTGATAATTTAGTTTGAACCAAATATAATAAACTTTGGCGCAAGAGGGTGGGTGTAACGAATGTCTGCATAAGAGGACGGACAAATTGCTCTGAATTTTTGATCTACTGACCTAAATCACAACCACGTAAAACCACCTAAATCACAACCACCTAAATTAGTTAACTGAATTCTTCCCTTATTTTTTCTTCTTTTTTTAATGTTTTTTGGGTCACCAACTAAGACTCAGAAATACGAGCAAAGCTTTTATTTTGCATATTGTTTCAGTGTTTTATTTTCTATTTGTGGGTTAAAACTAGCCAAAGGAACTTCAATAATTTTTTTTTGTCAAACAATGGATTCTGTTATATTAGATGTTAGATTAGTAACCGACGGAATTTGAACCCACACCTTCATGTAAAAACTCAATATATTTTTACCATTGCGATAAAAGGTCACTTGCTTCCATTTTTATTTATTTGCCACCAAAAGTCCCACAAACCTATAAATACTTGGAATTTAGAAACCTTGATATTTTTTATTGAGTACATTGATATTTGTACAGAAGGAGTTCGGTTAAGCTACATAATGAGCAACTTAATTTAGTATCGAATTTCACAAGATTCGAACCTAAAATATTTCACTCTCAAGTGATGATGAATACCACCCTAACGTAACGTAGTGCCAAGAATTTGGAATTGGATAGGAAAAAATACGGGAGAGTTGGAAACTTGGAACTTGGAATGCCGATGGGGAAGTATTTTTGCGATTACTGCGAGAAGGAATTCCAGGACACACCACCTTCGAGAAGACGCCATCTTCAAAGCGGCCAACACCTTCGAGCCAGAGCTCAATGGTACGCCTCCTTCAAAGGTACATAAAAATTCAACCATTCTCTTCTGATTTTTCAGATTTTCTTTCATTTTCCCTTGTTTTCTCAGCTACCAAACACCCCCACTATCCATTTCTGTGTGTAATCACGACTCTGGTTTCCATTGATTGCAGATCCCAACCATCCTTACCCGACACAAGGGGTCTGCAACCGCTTTGTCAATACGGTAGTTGATTTCTCTTTGTCAATTTAATCGCGTTTTCATTGATGACCCAATTGATGTCATTGCTTATTGAATAATGGGTTGGAGGCAGATTTTTACTTTTCCTTGATTAGCTCAAGTAATTTTGCTTGGTATGGAGTAATGGGTTGGAGGCAGGGTTTGTGTTTATATTTGTTTAGAATAACATATGTTGGTTAGGCCAGTTGACAGGGTAGTGTGCCCGCCCCGTTGAACATAAGTTCAAATCACTCACCCGCAGATTAGACTAGTTTAGAATGTCGCGTTGCAGAAAAATTATTCGGTTCGTGGATTTATATGTTTTCCTTGGTATGGATTGTAGGGATCTTGCCCATATGGTGATTCTTGTAAATACCTTCACCCCAAGAACAATCAGCAGGATACAGTTTTGATTGATAATAATCAGTCTTCGACTTTTCAAGAGAATCAGTCGGTTGGAGGCAGCTCTTTGCCAGGTAACTTCAAATTGTATGTTGCTAGTTGACCTCTGGCGTCTTCGTTTTTGTATTTCATAAACTCGACTTCAGATGCGAGATAGTTCCTGCTCCCAAAGTTAATGCTTTAGTCCTAGTGCTTACTTTTCCTCCTTCTGCTTCACAGATGTGGTTGTCAGAGATCATACGGGAACGTCATGGAGCAATCTACCTCCATCCCTAATGCCTCCTCCAGAGGGTGGACATCCGCGGCTTCCTTTCGTAGACTGGGGATAAGTTTATCTTTTTATGTAGGGATAACTTCCTGGTTCCTAATAAACTTCGTTTGAACCATTTGACATACTAGTAGTTAAGTTTCATGATGAGATATCGATTGTCATCAAGGCTTGTAGGCTTGCACCTTGTGTTTTATAGTACTGACTGAAAAATGTTGCTCATATCATGACTAAAGAGAATGTGTTCTATCCTCTACTGTACTATAAAGTTCATTTTTCAAGAAATGCTTGTTTCGTTTGATTCGTGTCTGTTTATGATAGGACAGACATGCACTTTTTCTCAACTTCTGAATCGTGTCTGACCTGTTAATCCCGACTTCTCGTGTTTACTAACACCGACCCCAAAAAAATGTGGCTCTCATGTTGCCTCCTGGAATACAAACATGAAAACGAGAGATTAGATTGATTAAGGAGAGTAGTTGATCTCGTACTCATTTCTTCTTTTATTCTTGATTTTCGCAAATGTGGATTAGAGAACATATGAGATCCAACAACAACAACAACAACAAAGCCTTTTCCCACTAAGTGGGGTCGGCTATATGAATCCTAGAACGCCATTGCGCTCGGTTTTGTGTCATGTCCTCCGTTAGATCCAAGTACTCTAAGTCTTTTCTTAGAGTCTCTTCCAAAGTTTTCCTAGGTCTTCCTCTACCCCTTCGGCCCTGAACCTCTGTCCCGTAGTCACATCTTCGAACCGGAGCGTCATTCGGCCTTCTTTGCACATGTCCAAATCACCGGAGCCGATTTTCTCTCATCTTTCCTACAATTTCGGCTACTCCTACTTTACCTCGGATATCCTCATTCCCAATCTTATCCTTTCTCGTGTGCCCACACATCCCACGAAGCATCCTCATCTCCGCTACACCCATTTTGTGTACGTGTTGATGCTTCACCGCCCAACATTCTGTGCCATACAACATCGCTGGCCTTATTGCCGTCCTATAAAATTTTCCCTTGAGCTTCAGTGGCCTACGACGGTCACACAACACGCCGGATGCATTCTAACACTTCATCCATCCAGCTCGTATTCTATGGTTGAGATCTCCATCTAATTCTCCGTTCTCTTACAAGATAGATCCTAGGTAGCGAAAACGGTCGCTTTCTGTGATCTTCGCTAGATTGCTCCGGTCATTAGTGTGGATAAGTATATAAATGGATAGAGATAGGAAAGCAAACACAAGATGTACGTGGTTCACCCATATTGGCTACGTCCACGGAATAGAAGAGTTCTCATTAATTGTGAAGGGTTTACACAAGTACATAGGTTCAAGCTCTCCTTTAGTGAGTACAAGTGAATGATTTAGTACAAATGACATTAAGAAATATTGTGGGAGAATGATCTCGTAATCACGAAACTTCTAAGTATCGGAGTGTGGAGTCGTCTTGACTTGCCTTATCTGTCTCATAGGTAAATGTGGCATCTTCTCTGGAAGTACTCTTCCTCCATCCAGGGGTGGTATCTTTAACTGGTGGAGATGCACAAGGTAATGTATCAATTTCACTTGAAGCTTACTTGTAGTTTCAGGCTTGGTCAAGCGCGATACAAACCATGTAGTAGGAGTCCCCCAAGTCGCCGAGCTAGGGGGTCTGTTGAAAGAGGTGACAGACAAGGTAAGCAATCAGAGCTCCGACTGATTGTTCACCTTCTCCCCATCTTGCAGCAGCATGAAGGATAAAGAGAAGAAAAATGAGAAGAGATGATATGAGATACTTTTGCTTTTGAAGAAGTAACTTTCCACAGGCTTATTCTTGAACTGAGCTGGAGGGTTTTCTGGTTTCCTCCAGAGTATAAGGCCGACTGAAGAATTTGAAGGTCAAAACAAGTCCATCAAATCTAGAGTACGTTCCACCCTGCTGATATGGGATACTTTTGCTTTTGACAGAGTAATGGATGTATCGGCACGTGTGCTGTTACGCTTGTCTCCACATGCTTCCTTGTATCCTTCGCACTTGCCCTATCTGTTCCTCAAGCAGATGCGGAATCTTCCCTGGAAACATAAGATGTTGAAGATGAGTACTCGAGAGCAATGCCAGGTAAGTAATCAGGTAAGGGGTTCCAGGCAGTCAGTTCTTGGCTGGAAGCTTGATTCCAAGTGCTGACTGATTGCTCTCTTTCTCCTTGTCTTGCAGGTAAAAACAAGGCCAAAGGAAAAGACAGGGAAAAAGCATGATATGGGATACTCTTGCTTTTAACCCTGATGATATGAGATATTCTTGCTCTAGTATAGCTTGTTTGCAGAGGTATTATCGGGGGGAAAGAAAGCTGAATATTTCGAAAGGCTTCGTTGGGAGTGCCCTCTCAGATATGATGAAGGGTTGAGCATTTTTGCAGGTCTGCCTGTCCGTTGGGGATGGAGGTTGACATATATAGGAGTCTCCCTAACAAGTAGTAATGCTATTCCTTTACCCTGCTTGGTCATAGCACGGTAGTGGGAGCTGTCAGTTTCACATGTTTTAACTCTGTCAGAGCACTTTGAAAAAGTGGTCTGTGGTATCTGGCTCTCGAGATTCGGAGAACGATGCCTCTTCGATTTTTGAGAAAGCAATCATGCTGGGGGTCTGGCTCTCGAGATTCGGAGAGCAGTGTCTCTTCGATTTTTGAGGAAGTAATCATGTTGGGAGTCTGGCTCTCGAGATTCGGAGGGCGGTGCCTCTTCGATTTTGGAGCAAGCAATCTTGTTGGGAGTGTTGTCTCGAATGTGAGTAAAGGTTGGACATGTTTGCTAGTCTACCTTGCCACGAAACACAAAGGTTGATACACAGGGACTTTCCAATTATCCAGCAATGGTACTGTTCCTTTACCCTCTCTTCGATTTTGAGAAAGTAGTCATGTTGGGAGTCTGGCTCTCGAGATTCGGAGGACGGTGCCTCTTCGATTTTGGAGCAAGCAATCTTGTTGGGAGTGTTTTCTCGAATGTGAGTAAAGGTTGGGCATGTTTGCTAGTCTACCTTGCCACGAAGCACAGAGGTTGACACACAGGGAGTTTCCAATTATCCAGCAGTGGTACTGTTCCTTTACCCTTGTGGGTAATAATATGGTAGCTAGACCTTCAAAATTTATGTGTCTAAACTTTGTTAGTGTTGTTTCTTTGCTATTCTTTTACCTTTCTTGGTCAGAGCGATGTAGTGGGAGCTGCAAGCTTCACGTGCTCAACTTTGGCAGAGAACTTTGGCAAAGTTATCTGTGGTACCCATGAGCTATTGTTGCGTGTGGGAAGTGGGTGATTGAACAGTAAGATTCATGTGCTTTCTACTTCACCAGAAGTCTTCGACATAATGCCCATAATTTCTGCAAAGCTGAGTGTGCGTGTGACAGGTGCTGACAAGGCTAGAAAAGTAGGTGCCTCTTCGATTTCTGAGATCGGCCCTCGTGGTCTCTGAGCAGCCCAGCTTTTGAGAAAGCGAGCGCCTCTTCGATTGATTCGAAGAACGATGCCTCATCGATTTTTGAGAAAGCAGTCACGCTGGGGGTCTGGCTCTCTAAGATTCGGGGAGCAGTGTCTCTTCGATTTTTGAGAAAGTAATCATGTTGGGAGTCTGGCTCTCGAGATTCGGAGGGCGGTGCCTCTTCGATTTTGGAGCAAGCAATCTTGTTGGGAGTGTTTTCTCGAATGTGAGTAAAGGTTGGGCATGTTTGCTAGTCTACCTTGCCACGAAGCACAGAGGTTGACACACAAGGACTTTCCAATTATCCAGCAATGGTACTGTTCCTTTACCCTCTCTTCAATTTTTAAGAAAGTAGTCATGTTGGGAGTCTGGCTCTCGAGATTCGGAGGACGGTGCCTCTTCGATTTTGGAGCAAGCAATCTTATTGGGAGTGTTTTCTCGAATGTGAGTAAAGGTTGGGCATGTTTGCTAGTCTACCTTGCCACGAAGCACAGAGGTTGACACACAGGGACTGTCCAATTATCCAGCAGTGGTACTGTTCCTTTACCCTTGTGGGTAATAATATGGTAGCTAGACCTTCAAAATTTATGGGTCTAAACTTTGTTAGTGCTGTTTCTTTGCTATTCTTTTACCCTTCTTGGTCAGAGCGATGTAGTGGGAGCTGCAAGCTTCACGTGCTCAACTTTGGCAGAGAACTTTGGCAAAGTTTTCTGTGGTACCCATGAGCTATTGTTGCGTGTGGGAAGTGGGTGATTGAACAGTAAGATTCATGTGTTTTCTACTTCCCCAGAAGTCTTCGACAGAATGCCCATAATTTCCGCAAAGCTGAGTGTGCGTGTGACAGGTGCTGACAAGGCTGGAAAAGTAGGTGCCTCTTCGATTTCTGAGATCGGCCCTCGTGGTCTCTGGGGAGCCCAGCTTTTGAGAAAGCGAGCGCCTCTTCAATTTCTGAGACCAGCCTTCGTGGTCTTTGAGCAGCCCAACTTTTGAGAAAGCAAACGCCTCTTAGATTTCTGAGATCAACCCTCGTGATCTCTAAGCAGCCCAGCTTTTGAGAAAGCAAACGCCTCTTCGATTTCTGAGCAGGCGCCTCTTCGATTTCTGAAGCTCCGTCGAGTGCAGATTTTTATAAGGGCTGGCATTAAGTTCCAAAGCACACTTGAATCTCCACCAGTAGAAGCTTCATTCTTGCACTTCTAAGATCTTGATTTGTCCGACCTCTTCTCTCTTCAACACCTTTGAAAATGTCTGGCCCCTCCGACCGTCGTTTTGACTTGAACCTTGTTGAAGAGGCAGCCCCGCCTTCTCCAGACAACATATGGCGCCCATCCTTCGTCTCCCCTACTGGTCCTCTTACCGTTGGGGATTCCGTGATGAAGAATGATATGACCGCTGCGGTGGTGGCCAGGAACCTTCTCACTCCCAAAGATAACAGACTACTTTCCAAACGGTCTGATGAGTTAGCTGTTAAGGATTCGCTGGCTCTCAGTGTTCAGTGTGCAGGTTCTGTGTCTAATATGGCCCAACGCCTATTTGCTCGAACCCGCCAAGTTGAATCATTGGCGGCTGAAGTGATGAGTCTCAAACAGGAGATTAGAGGGCTCAAGCATGAGAATAAACAGTTGCACCGACTCGCACATGACTATGCTACAAACATGAAGAGGAAGCTTGACCAGATGAAGGAAACTGATGGTCAGGTTTTACTTGATCATCAGAGATTTGTAGGTTTGTTCCAAAGGCATTTATTGCCTTCGTCTTCTGGGGCTGTACCGCGTAATGAAGCTCCAAATGATCAACCTCTGATGCCTCCTCCTTCTAGGGTTCTGTCCAGTACTGAGGCTCCAAATGATCCCCCTCCGGTGCATTCTCTTTCTGGAGCTCTACCGACTGCTAAGACTTCTCCTAAGCAACCTTTGTGAAGGCTCCCTCTTGTGTGTTTATTTTGACTCTTGTATATGTACATATTTGTAGCTTATCGGGGATATCAATAAATAAGCTTTCCTTCATTTCAACGTATTGTGTTAAATACACCAAAGCCTTCTTCGCTAAGTTCTTTGAATTTTCTTTTGTTGAAGCTTGTATGTTGAAGCTTTCTGAGTGGAGCATGTAGGTTGGGGTAGTGTTCCCTTAATTTTCCGAGTGAGGAAAACTTCTCGGTTGGAGACTTGGAAAATCCAAGTCACTGAGTGGGATCGGCTATATGAATCTTAGAACGCCATTGTGCTCGATCATGTGTCATGTCCTTCGTTAGATCCAAGTACTCTAAGTCTTTTCTTAGAGTCTCTTCCAAAGTTTTCCTAGGTCTTCCTCTACCCCTTCGGCCCTGAACCTCTGTCCCATCGTCGCATCTTCTAATCGGAGCGTCAGTAGGCCTTCTTTGCACATGTCCAAACCACCGTAACCGATTTTCTCTCATCTTTCCTTCAATTTCGGCTACTCCTACTTTACCCCGGATATCCTCATTCCTAATCTTATCCTTTCTTGTGTGCCCACACATCCAACGAAGCATCCTCATCTCCGCTACACCCATTTTGTGTACGTGTTGATGTTTCACCGCCCAACATTCTGTGCCATACAGCATCGCCGGCCTTATTGCCGTCCTATAAAATTTTCCCTTGAGCTTCAGTGGCATACGGCGGTCACATAACACGCCGGATGCACTCTTCCACTTCATCCATTCCATCCTCATCCTTGATGCACCTCACTTGGTTTAGGTCCCTTGTCTTCTTTTCCCTTGCTCTAGATAATTTATAGATATCCAACTCTCCTTCTTTGGTATCTAGTCGTTTATACATATCGTCGTAAGCCGCTAACTTAGCTTCTCTGACAGCTTTCTTCGCCTCTTGCTTCGCTTTTCTATACCTTTCACCATTTTCATCGGTCCTCTCCTTGTATAAAGCTTTACAACATTCCTTCTTAGCCTTCACCTTTGTTTGTACCTCCTCATTCCACCACCAAGATTCCTTTTGGTGTGGGGCAAAGCCCTTGGACTCTCCTAATACCTCTTTTGCTACTTTTCGGATACAACTAGCCATGGAATCCCACATTTGGCTAGCTTCCCCCTCTCTATCCCACACACATTGGGTGATTACCTTCTCTTTGAAAATGACTTGTTTTTCTTCTTTTAGATTCCACCATCTAGTCCTTGGGCACTTCCAAGTCTTGTTCTTTTGTCTTACTCTTTTGATATGTACATCCATCACCAACAAGCGATGTTGATTAGCCACGCTCTCTCCTGGTATAACTTTGCAATCCTTACAAGTTATACGATCCCCTTTCCTCATTAGAAGAAAATCTATTTGTGTTTTTGACGACCCACTCTTGTAGGTGATCACATGTTCTTCTCTCTTCTTAAAGAAGGTGTTGGCTAAGAAGAGATCATATGCCATTGCAAAATCCAAGATAGCTTCCCCATCCTCGTTTCTCTCCCCAAAACCATGGCCACCATGAAAACCTCCATAGTTGCCTGTCTCCCTGCCCACGTGTCCATTTAAATCTCCTCCTATAAATAACTTCTCTGTCTGAGCAATTCCTTGCACCAAGTCTCCAAGATCTTCCCAAAATTTCTCCTTCGAACTCGTATCCAACCCTACTTGAGGTGCGTACGCACTAATCACATTGATAAGTTCTTGTCCTATTACAATCTTGATTGCCATGATTCTATCTCCTACCCTCTTGACATCTACAACATCTTGTACCAAGGTCTTGTCCACGATGATGCCAACACCGTTTCTCGTTCTATTTGTGCCCGAATACCAAAGTTTAAACCCTGAGTTTTCTAGATCCTTTGCCTTACTACCAACCCACTTAGTTTCTTGTAGGCACATAATATTTATCCTTCTCCTCACCATAACTTCCACTACTTCCATAGATTTTCCCGTTAAGGTTCCTATATTCCACGTTCCTAAACGCATTTTGCTCTCTTGAACTCTACCCTTCTGTCCTAGCTTCTTCACCCTCCCCCGTCTAATAGGATCAAAGTACTTCTTTTGTGTGTCCCGGGTAAAGTTGATAGGAGCATATGCTCCCAAACAACTTTGAGTGGAGTCGTTCGAAAAGAAGTTTCTATGGCCCCCTTGCTCATTTAACACTGCATCCGGGTGCCGATGGAGATACAACGACCCTTGCTCACTTATCACTGTGCTCGGGCCACACAGCGCGCCACTTACGGGTGACGCCCTAGCTTTAGCGTGATTTTGTTCTGGATTCATTTTCATAAGGATTCGACGTGATCATGGAGTGCCGGCTGTCGACTACCTGACGCCCTCCCCCTCCTCCTTTATCCGGGCTTGGGACCGGCCATGTAAGACATAGGCGGAGTTAGAGAACATATGAGATCCAATATAACATAAAAGATCATACTAATACCCAGTTTAAACTTTGACCCGTTTCGTATGGAGAACTCTTTCTTTTTGTTAGTAATCCTTTGCTTTTGAAGAAAGTTAAGGTAGTGGTTACACTCGGAACTTAGAAGGTTGAATTATGAACTGATGCTTCTAAACTGAGGTCGATGCACTTGTTTTTATCATTATCACATGGATTATGGTTACTCACACGAGCTTTGCATATGCACTTGTGTTTATTATTATCACATTGATTATGGTTACTCACACGAACTTTGCAGTTTATATGAGTTTTTGCTTTGACGTGCGATCGTGCAAGTGACAGGACTGAGTACATACAAAGAGCTGGTGGGGTAGCAGTACAAAGGATAGGGAGCTTGAAGTGACTATGTTACCCTTATACCCTTATTATTTCGGAATGTTTATTTTGAGAGCCTACGAGCATGGTACCCTAGTGAGGGTTGTGTACTTTGTTGTTACACTTGTATATATATATGTGGGAGAGACTCCACTAGCATGCTTTATTTTGAGGTATTTATTTTAGTATTCATTTCTGTATCTTTTATGTATTCTTTGTACCCCTACATCTTCGAATTACGTGTCGATTTTGGATGTATCTAGGATCGGAGCATGACAATTAGGGACTCATCAAGCACTCTGACAACGGGGTTCGGATCAAAGTTTGGCAAGACTGGTCAGGGTTAGTGTTAAGAATAACATTCCACAGCATTCACATGGACACCGTTCGAAACCGGGTTTTGTTAGATGAGTACTATTGTCTCACCAAGAACTGCTCTAACCAAACCTCCGCAGTTCAGATATCAGATATCCTGCCCAAGGAGAATTCGTGTCGAACCTGATTTGCTGGAGTGCTTATCGAACAGTGCAGAACCTTATAGTTCCACCAGTTTTCTGCTTTTGTTTAAATTAAAGGAAAACTAACGAAAAGTCCATTGTTTAGCCTAATTCCAACAGCATCTCCAAGATGTTGCCTACAAATTTCCCTTTGAAACAGTAAGTCACGATAAAACACCATTAAACATAAGACCTCAGACACAGGTAATGTTTTTAACTAGCTGAGCTCCAAACTTCTTTGTGAGGGATGCTATAAAATTTTGCATCCTAAGTGCATAAAGTAATTAGAAATGACTAAAAGTGATTTGCACACACCACTATTTTCCATCTGCACACCGCTTTTCTCCCATTTGCTGAAATCAATTCCCACCTTATATTGAGTGGTAGATCGGGATGCTAGTTGTATTTAGCACATGACCATCATACGATCTTTGGCCTACAGACACTCAGTCTCTACTGTCTATATAAGGTCCTAATTCAAATCTTGTAAATGATAATTGTTCTAGGAGTGTGCTGACCTTTTTACTTCTCACACATTCCTTGCTAATTTCTATTATTTGATCTTTAATTCAGTCGATCCAACAATCCCAAATTAAAAGGGTGTGTATGAAGTAAAAAAAAAATTGTGTGGATAGCACACCCCTTGTTCTAAAAATTAGCTCCCAATGAGGGTGTTAAATTATTGCTACATGGAAAAGTCTTTTCCTTGGTGCTTCAATTTGTTTCCATTCCCGTCAATAATTTAGAGCCGTGTGATAACCATTACGTTTCAGTAAAAAGAAAACTGAAAACTGATATGATCATTAAACCGGCCCTTCATCATTTGATTTCGGTTCCTTCACTTATTTTACCTTTCATCAATTATATCACACTGTAAGAGATGGGAGTTCATAAAAGTAGTAGTAAGCTCCATGAGCAGACTGGGATGTCATTCACAAACTGGATTCGAACATTTCCGGCAAGTTACCGGAAACTTTCTGGAAAAGACTTATGAAAATACATCATAATTAAGAGTGTTCTTTCAATACAGTTTCCCTCTGATTACACTTTCTGATTATTCGAGCATTCCATTTATGAAGAGTTGATCCACGATAATTAACGTGCCAACTTCAAGCTCGCTTACAGCTCTTCGGCATTCAGGTGTGGATGGAGGATCATAGAGTGTATGATGAAGCAAGTACCTCTAGCAAGGAAGCAGCAAACTTCATTTGGGTCTCCTCGTCTATGGTCGAGAAGCGAGGCACATGAACAAAAAGTGATTTGGTCCCGTTTTGCTCTGCAAACCGAAGGGAATGGTAGTAGACGTAATTGCACACAAACCGGCCTGCATCATCTGAGATCACCACCTCATAACCCTTCTTTGCCAAGGCCTTTGTTACGCCCTCGAGGGGAAGAGAAGTCTGCACAGAATAAGAACAGAAATAACCTTCAGGACTGATGAAAATAATGAGTCATTCAAGTCATGCGTTTATCAGTCATACACGAATACCAAATAAGACCTGCAAATTAACCATTGCATTAACCAATCATTATACTATAATACTATTGAAGTTCTACTACCATTCCGGTAGTCATCACTTCGCGGTTTCCGCTATTCACCATGCACAGGAATCCCTCTATTCCGAAAGGGTGGCTCCATGCCATCACACTAATCCGGAAAAAGAAAAGAGACAAACATACATTCTATGATTTCCTTTGCATAAAACAAGTTTTATATGGAACAAGAATCCCGGCACAAAAAGATTGCTCATGATTGTATGTACTGCAATCTATTGGCCTTCCAACGAGGAAGAAAATGCTTTAAGGTATAAATTCGACCGATTTTTAAAGACAGCTTCAGTTCTCCAAGCAGGTATTCTTGAAGTAATCATCGTAAATTAAAACGATATATGAAAGTCCAGGAAAAACTACTAAAAATTTTAAAGAAACATCTAATCAAAGAGTCATGGCCACTCATACTACCTCTCGCACATGTGCAATTCCACCATCTGAAGGAATAATCGGAACTTTCTGCAAAACAGATGATTAAAGTTAAAAAATCTGAACAATGTAGAAGACCTCTCAAATAAAATCCCAATTAACTAGAGAACAAACATTTGAAATCTATCTAACCTGAGGCTTCCATCCCATTTCATCAGGGCAACGGAAAGTAGCTTCATTGAAAGCTTGTCGCTCGAGAACAAACTGTGTTGCACCACTATTAACACCAAAGTGTATCTACACAAAAATTGTTCAAGTTAAGAAAGGGTATAGGGCCAGATGAATACATATATGCAAGTACTAAAATCAAACCGATGAAATTCTCTCGGACTTATGTTATGGGAAACTTTGTTATATTTTACAGTTCTATGAAAATGATTAATATATTGCACACATGCATTTTCTCTCGAACACAAAATTAAGAAACGATGGACCAGACATGAGAGTAACTGACCCAAATAGTTCTGCTGGAATTTGAAGTATCCTGCTCGCCAATAGCAGATCGCAATGTCTTGCACAGGTCAACAAGTGCTCCTTGTCCTGCAGTCTCAAGAATGCTGCAACTTCCAAGAACCAGACCTTTTGGTGAACCCTTCTTCTTCACATACTCCGTGAGATTACTGACAATTGTCTCAGTCGGATTCTCCGAAACTCCATGGAATTTCTTAAAACCGGTCACATGAATAGTTACTGGCGAAGGCCCTTCAGACCCCATTTGTCAGTTTTAATATGTAATCGATGTATGTGTTATAGCATCAAATCAGAGGTATATGATATCTAGGTACCTGCATGAAAAAACCGAAAATGAGCAAACAAAATGCAGAGGTACAAAACAAGAACATTTAAAAGTCCAGGGCTGCAATCAACATGCTTTCCTAAACAAACACATGGATTTCATGTTGTATCATTGAAACAATTCACACCCCGTAATGGTTTTATCTATAAAACTCATTGGTCACTCTAAAATCTGAAAGCTGATTGTTAACAGATGCATTATATCAACCCTCTTCCTCGAAATTTTGCTTCGTATCATACTATTTAACAACGTCATGTAATAATTGAACAATTATATGGCTGGATACTGCAAAAGCAGTTAAATTTCAATCAATTATCAATAGTCTATCAATTACAGCAGCAATAGTTGATGAGATTGCATCCAAACTTTTAAAAACAAAACAAGTTTCCATTCGAAAAAGCGCAGGAAATGCAAAATTGGGAAATCAACATGGCCACAAACTAAACCAGCTGACAAGCAATAAAATTTTTGAATCCAAGAAAAACAAGAGGACCCGGTATCTAAACAGCAGATGAAGATCAAATGTCAAAGGCAATCAACAAACTTAAAAACAAGATGATGTGAAATTATGAAAGCAATCAGAACCCAAAACTGTACACAGAAAACCCAAATTGGAATCAAACGGAAGATGATATATACCCAAGAACCCAGAAAACTAGCTTGAAATAAAAAGCATGCAGGATTATATATTCTGAAAATTATACAACATAAATAAATAAAACTTGAGATCTTTTTTTTCTTGCCTGTAATCTTCACAAGCCTCTCACCCACCTGTCTTATCTCCTCGCAGATGATTTATTTCCAACCCCTCTAAGATTCAAAATAGATTGATTAAGGGAGATAGGGGGGAGGAGAGACAGAGACAGAGAGAGGGTGGTGAGATTATGTGAGGATGATCATTTATATAAAAACAAGAAACAGAGTTTAAATATATGAAGTGCTATCTAGACACTCATTTTTAATGCTATGCAAATTTTTGTTAATTTTTATTCTTTGATTTTTTTTCATTTTATTAGATTCAATAGTTAAAAATTAAAATAAACGTATGAGAAATAAAAATAAATCTGTGAATAGCACCACTTTATATAAACTATAGATAAATTATTATGGTTAACTGAGATTAAAATATTTGGTAGTGAAGGACATTGGGGTTATGATTATTTGCATAAATTCTTGATTGGTTTTGGCAACTGTTACATTTAGGTAAGAAACTTTCTTTTTCTTTTCTTTTTTTTTTTTGTTCTACTTCTCTTTCTTTTTCCAAAGATTTGTCGTTTATTGTTGCGATGGTGATGATTTTCATAGAAAAATTAATTGCTAAACTCAATGATTTCATCTTTCCTGACACCAATTAGTATCACAATTATTGCATTATGAACTTTTGTTTTGGGGAAAATGTATCTCATGATTCTCATCCATTATGTACTATGTTTCTTTGTAGCTCATGAAAATAATTGAAACTCATTATGCATCTAATTCAACGGATCACACTAATTTCGGGTAAAAAAATATTAACTTATCGGGTTATCAATACGTGAAAATATGGTTGTAAGAGTGCATTCTATGAGCTTGTTTCATGCGATAATTTGTATACTAAAATAAATGTATGATGTGTTTGTCCAATGTTTCACTATTGAGCAATCAAGATGAATAATTGGTGGTAATTCGATTATCAATTTCTTACTTATATTTTACTTCATGCGAGATTATGGAATATTTGGTTGTGAAGGCCATTGGGGTTTATCATTATTTGCATAAATTCTAGATTGATTTTAGCAACTGTTACATTTAGGTAAGAAACTTTCTTTTTCTTTTCTTTTTTTGTTCTACTTCTCTTTCTTTATCCAAAGATTTGTCGTTTATTGTTGCGATGGTGATAATTTTCATAGAAAAATTACTTGCTAAACTCAAAGATTTCTTCTTTCCTAACACCAATTAGTATCACAATTATTGCATTATGAACTTTTGTTTTGGGGAAAATGTATCTCATGATTCTCATCCATTATGTATTATGTTTCTTTGTAGCTCATGAAAATGATAGAAACTCATTATGCATCTGATTCACAATAACGGATCACACCAATTTCAAGTAAAAAAATACTAACTCGTCATGTCATCAATACGTGAAAATATGGTTGTGAGAGTGCATTCTATGAGCTTGTTTCAGGTGATAATTTGTATACTAAAATAAATGTATGACGTGTTTGTCCAATGTTTTACCATTGAGCAATCAAGATGAATAATTGGTAGTAATTCGATTATCAATTTCTAACTTATCTTTTACTTCATGCGAGAATCACCTACTTTGGAAATTTTTTGATATTGGTATTTCAAGCTAATTATGCACTGTCATATATTTAACATTTTCACATGAAGGTGCATAATTAACTTAAAATACCACCCAATAAGTTATCCTCCTTAGCCACATGACTTGTAGTAAAAATTTAGAAAGTTAAAGAAATGTTTTCCACAAATTTTTTTCTATCTTTCTACACACTTTTATTCATAATTCTTTTTTTTAGTCTTCCTTTTAATTTCAATCCTAAATAAAGTAAATAAATAAAAAATACACGAAGAAGAGAAGAGTGCGAAAATTATTTTTCGAAATAAGGAGTATCCAAGAGAAAATTGGGTGCTAATGGGCCATGGCAATTATTGAAGAGACCTACAAACAACATGACAGAATTTCATACCTCATTTGCCCTCCATTTTTCTGGATAGGACAAACCGACAGAGCCCCTAGTTTTAACTAGACGACAAATCAGAAGTACGCGAACATGACGTACAGGAGACAAGTAGACAACAATGATATATAACGTAGTACAGACCAAATCTAACAGTCGCCCTCCCATCACAGTCGTCCATTTTCTCACCCGGGGCAATCATTTCCGGGTTCAACCCGTCAAAAAATATCAAAGGTTCGACATAGTCAGTAAAGCACCGTTTGACAGCTCGGATTGTATTAACTATTTCAGTCAGATAAGATAAATAGTCATTGGATAATAATGACTTAATTAGTCAGACGTTTGGTGTAATATTGAACTTAGTGGCGGATCCAGGAAATAATATTAGGGGGATCAGTAAGAATAGCATGCAAATTTTTTTTATCGGAAATAACATGCATATTGCCATTTCATCGAGTCTTGGTATGCCTGAAGTCATTTGAAAAGACATATTGCACACATATTAATGCCTCATTTGCGAGAGTAACTAACATGTTCCAAAGTTGCTCTCATAAGAATGCTTAACAAAGAAACACACTTAATTTGAACACATTAACAATGTTTGATATCATTGCATCCCATTAATATGATGCTTTGTTATTCCTTGAGATCACAATTTCATTCACTCTTCTTTCAGACATTTTATCAAACAATTGGAAGACATGTATGAAGCCAACTCTAATCTTCAAAAGGGCAACACCCAAAGTATCCATAAAAATTCACCGAAATTCGAAAGGTCAGCACACAAGGTATATATAGACGTTCATCGAAGTTCGGAGGGTCAGCTGACCCCCTGCCCATCAATGCATCCGCCACTGATTGGACTAACGACCGAGAAATGCGTGTTTTATACCCGACTAAATAATACCGTGGTTTTGGACGGTATAACTAAGCGGATATTAGCCAGATAAAAGGGATGGGCCTGGATTATTTAATCCGTTGACTATTTAGTACATAGGGATACCAAACATCCAACTTCGTATTATTAGTCATATCCGATGTGTTATACGACGTACCAAACAAGGTCGGAATGTTTTATCGGGTGCATCCGCAACCATAAACATTTTGTTACAATTAAGGATTGGCAAAATACCCATGGATTTGGATAACCGTGGTTATCCACCCATTTAAAGTTTACGGTTTCGATTATGGATAATCGTTTAAATGAACAAATAGTTATGGGTATAACCGTTTATCCGTGAAATTTAAATGGACATTTATGGGTATTATCCACGGTTATAACGGGTATCCATCGGTTATGGGTATTACCCGCGGTCATAACAAGTATCCATTTACCTATTTAATTTAATAAATGTAAAATTAAAAAAAAATAAAAACCCTAAATTTTCAATCTCTCCGCTAGACTCAGAGTCTCAAACGCCCTCGTCCCTCGCTTATCTCTCCCTCCTCGTTGCCCTCTCTCTCAGATGTGAGGTACTTACTGTAAAATTTCATATAAATTATGTATATGTTCAAAAATTTACTATTTTAGCCTAATTTTAACTTTTACTATTGAACCAGATTCAAACTCTACTCCTGGTGTTGAAGATTCCTCATTCGGTGATGATACTGATGTGAATGTGGTAAAAACTAATCTTTATTTTTGTTTTTAACTTTGGAGTTATTGGTGATACTAATTCAATTTTATGCATATGGGTGTGTGAAAAATCATGGAATGTAAACCTTCTGTTTATACATATTGATGAATGGTGATACTAACTCAATTGATTTGGTACTCCGCTTTTGTTTGTTTTTTTTTCTTTTTTTCTTTCTTCTGATAACTGAGTGTATAATGTAAACCTACTATGATCACTTACCTCTGTTAGATTCATGCTAATTGGTGTCGGTGTTCCTAAATGGGATACCAATTCAATTTATACATTTCTTTTTGTAGGCCTCTTGTGGTGACAACGAGTCGATGAGACTTTTTTGTGATTGAACATGCTAAAGCATTAGTGTTCGCAAGTGTTTAGTTTCAGAATATTTTGGAGCTTTGAATTATCTAGTATTCAAGATAATGACTACTTTTTTGTTTTTAGAAGCTTTACTTTGTAATCATATGAATTATAATTAAAGACTTACTTGGGTGTAACAGAAAAATATCGTTCATAAACTATTATTTCAATTATTGGAATTGTACGAGGAGTTAAATGATTAAAATAGGGAAATGCATGCTAAAATGTACTAATTGTCAGAAAACGAAAATTATGACAAATTTTTCTTTTGTAATTTTCAAGTTGTTAAAAAAAACATGTAGACAGGTGAAAAAATGGGCAAATGGGTAAAAAATGATAAACGGGTTCAAAAACAGGTAAATGGTTATGGTTAAATTGGTAAACGATTATGGTTAAATAAGTACACGGTTATGAATATGGTTAACCGTTTATAAACGGTTATGAGTATGGGTATAACCATTTATGTAATTACCTAACGGGTAAACGATTATACGGATATGAACTTAAATGGTTATGAATAAATAACTACAGTTACTCGCCTGGCATAAATGTTGCCTATACTAATTACAATCGTCCCCTTAATTTTTTTTCTTTGGGGACAGACAGTCACATAACAGAAGCTTAAACGACGTTAAAAACTGAGCTGTGGTAAAGGAGGTCAAAGGATGTCGATGTCGTTTTCAGCTTTCTCATTGCCATCCTCAGGTTCAAGGCGAAGCAGTCTCTTCTTCACTGCTTATCAATTCTCTTTTGGGGTGAGTTCTTCTCTCAACCATCAATATATATTTGCCTGTATTTTTATATTTGATATGCTGCTCTACTTACTTCAATCTTTGTGTGTATTTATATTGTTAAGTGTAGTGCTTCGTGAAATAGGTGTTTGGTTTCTGAGAAAATGGGAGAGAATCTGTGAAAAGTTTGGATTTTTAAGACTGGAAATAGGAAAATTGGAAATGGGAAAATATCTGTTTGATTGCTTGTTCTGTGTTTTTTGGAGGGAACCAAGCTGAACTGATGAAATGGGGTGTTTGGTGTCTGGGAAAATGGGAGTAGGGCAGTGAAGAGTTTTGATTTTTTAGACAGAGAAAAGCCAAAATTGGAAGTCAAATTTGTTTTTCTTTGCTTTATCCATTGGTTTTTTGGGAAACCAAGCTGAATTTATAACCCAGGTAGTGGAAAAAGAGGACTTTTGTGAATGGGGTGGTGAAATTTTTAGTCTTTGAGGAAGATAGAGTGAGGTCAAGATGGTTTGAACCTTGGTTTGACAAGGCGATATTCTAAACTACTCCATTCTACTCTAATCATATAGTTGGTAACTTGGTATCATTTAAATTCATGTGCTTACTGTTGGTCATGGCAGCTATAATGTCGAAGTGCCTGATTCATATGAGCATCTCCTTCTTGAAGTCATTGATGGACAGAACCACCTCTTTCTGAGAAGCAACGAGCTTGCCGCTGCGTGGAACGTTCTTACTCCAGTTTTGAATGAGATAGACAAGAAAAATATAGCAACGGAGCTGTACGAGTTGGGGGGTCGAGGTCCGGTTGGAGCTTACCATCTCCTGGGCAAAACATGGGGTTCCCTGGGCAGAGGACTAGCGACTTAGAACTTCTGTTAATCTTTTTCTCTTGAACAAAAACAACATTGGAATTTTTTTCGGATTTTTTCTTCACCTTGCGTTACTTGCCTTCATATGTGATTCTTGTGTACGCCAAGAAAATTAAGAATTGTTAGTGTTTTTACTTGGGATGGGATGGTCGGATTAGACTTCAACCCGTTGGCCAACCGATCACAGGTTCTAGTTGACATTGTTTAAGCCCATTGTCACTCAAGGAAATGGGCAGATCGACCAACTCAAATCAGTCTTAGGCGGATTGGGTTGGGCGAATTCAACAGGTTGGGATTAATTGCTTTCCTTCTTATTCCTAACGCGTACGAGTGAAAAATAATTCAAAATTCATATCATATTAGATTTAAATCATGTGAATGAAGTAAACTCCCTTGAATATCTTGAAGCGCTTCTCGTTCTCTTGTGCATGTTTTGCCATCCACTCCTCAAACCTCTCCGACATCCTTTTGCTCTTCTCACCACCGTCACTTGAGAGTGGGCGACTGTATGATGCTGGGGAGACGAGTGGAAAAGGCAGAATTTTAAGAGAATGAAGTGTATATGAGGTTCATATACTCTTAAGCATAGATGAAGGCAAGCTTTGAAATTCACATGGGAAGTTTCGGTCTTATTCATCAAATTTGATGGAGAATACTTGGTACCAAGCATATGGTTGAGGGGGAGTATTAAGTGACATGTCACTATGTGATGTGTTTGATTCGGTAACCTGTTGCATCATCTGATCTATTGGGTTGTTAGCATAGCTAGTCGTTAAGCAGTCTGTAATCTTGGGTCAATTTGGCAACTTCGTATCGGTCATCTTTGAAGCCGTTGTAGCTTCAGAACGGCACGCTTGCATCAACACTATATTCACTCCTTTTGAGTCTTAGAAAATAAAGTACAAAGAGAAGTGGAAACAAACCCACTAATAAGTTCAACACTTGCGCAGGCAAGTACACTACTACTAGTTTTCTACAACCTAACCGCGACAAAAGAAATCAAATGGAATGCTTGGCGTGGAATATTTTGTGGAAAGTATTTTCGAGGCTACTATTGTGTTTGCAGCCTCGGTGAAATGAATTCCATCCCAGCTCACGTATCGGGATCCTTCATCGCAGACATTAGAACCGCGATGACCACATGTCAAACCGATGTTGTAGTTGTACGGAGGGCCTCCATTGCCGCAGCATGCCATTAGCGGGCTAGAGAAACCTACATGGTAAAACATTTCTCAAGTTAAATTGTACTGTACCTAAACTAGATCAAACAAACTCGCTATCTACTTGCATTAGGATATATAAGTAGGCTTACCGTATTTCATGGCGTTGGCAATGAGATCGTACTTGATGGCGTATACATCTACATAAACTATAGTAGCATCCTTCAATTGAGGTCTCATCCCATTGCATAGATGGCGCAATCCTTCGTTGAACAACCTCGCGGCCGCGTTGTAACTTGAAAGACATCCATGTGGATCCAAATCCTTCTTCTGGACTAACGAAAGCTTTTGAGGGAGACATCCCAATGGCCCGGTATTGTGTATCCAAAAGTTCCTCCCACCTTGATCATATAAAGCCTACAATTCATGTGACAGAAATTTCAGTATCCATATGATCCCTGAAATGACACAAACCGCTAACAAAGTACTTTTGATGACGATTTCTGTAATTCTCTTAACAGCCTGCCTTTGTATGATCGTTGTATATACGGCACCAGACTCACCTGAACGGCGTTCTTGATTGCTGCAATAACCGATGGGATTCTCTTCGTCACTTGAGCGTACGAAAGGTTTTTACCAAACGAATCAGCAAGATCATTTTGTCCAATATCGATCATGTAAAGTGCTTTCCGGAAACCTTCATCACTAATCAAATGTTTTGAACCTAAAAACAAATTAAGCAGCACAATCAGCTAACTGGTTTATACATTTAGTGCTTGGAAGAAAAACAACGTAGACTTGTACACTTCCGCAAGCTCAATATCCAATCAAAGCATCAACGGAAATTGAAATTCCAAATACTGATGGTTACACTATACATGCATACCTGCAGTAGCCTTGAAGTGGATGAACTGCATGACCTGAATATTCAACGAAAACGGGACACGTTTCGGAAGGGTAGAGGACCCGACAACTGCAAAGTTGGCTCCATTTGTGAACCTTGACCCTGCCAGAGAGTCTAGGTATGGACTCAACAGACCTCCATTCAAACTTTGGCCTGCACAAGAAAAGAACACTATCTTAATATCCATAGTAATTTTATAATTCAAGTCGCTGACACTTTGTCATAACCACAAGCAAGACGATCGATAAATATAGAATAGTGTTATTCACATATTTATTTTTATTTCTCACATATCTCTCTTAATTTTTGACAGTTATATCGAATGAATTGAAGATTATCAATGGTCGAAAATTAATAAAGGTATGTGAGAAGTAAAAAATGATGTGTGAACAACACTCTCCTAAATATATAAACTCCGTAGGACTTGGTTAAGTTAAAAACTAAAAAACAAACTCACAACCACAACCTAACCTTAGCCTGCCAAAGCTAAAAGCCGCGGGGCCGCAGCAACGACCACAGGGATAAAAAGCAACCAAAGTTTGTCACTTGTAGTTTCGAATGTAATTGATCCGAATGTTGGAATCATTTTGGTTTAGTATTTACTAATCTAAACTACATGTTACTAGAACTCTTTTTATCAATCAAAATTAATGAAGTTATAATTATAATCTTTAATACATAACTGTAAAAATATATTAGAAAAAAAAAAATTTGGGCATTAAAGTAATTTTACACAAACAAGCTTTTTTTTTTTTTTTTTGAATCTCACACCTATGTCATCCTATCAGTACTCTATAAACTCATTCTCTCTTCCTCTTTTTTTCTCCTAAAATGCCAAATACATTTTTTTTTTAGAGTTTTAACGAAACACTTTTAGTACTGTTTACTTACGAAAATGATATTTTTACTCTAAAAAATCACTCATAGTACTATTCACTTATAACACATTTTTGTCATTTTGCTTAAAACTTAAAGTTTTCAAATCATTTTCATTAGTTTTTTTTTCATATGCCTAACAATCCCGTTAAAAACAAATAACTACTTCCATCAAAAAATTAAAAAACAATATTTTGAGAAAAATAAAAATTAAATTTCTCACATGTAAGTGTGGGCCTTTGCTAGTACTAATTAATAGCTCAAACAACTATAATCATAATGTTTGTGCGTGATTTGCTAAAGCCTAATTGATGACATACATTCTGAATTATTGTATTAATAATTTGCATGTGCGGAAGACCCAAGTAAAGGGCAAGTCTCAAGTTCAACGCACGTGTACAAATAAGGTGACCCCACCTCATCATTTTGTTAAGGTACTTGAAATTACAATCTAGTCCCTGTTCGGAAATTGAGGGGTGGAGCCCCACCAGCCAACGTTGTTTACCTTAGGGTGAAACTCGGGCTGCTTGGATGGGTTAGAATGTCAATCTAATTCTAACTCAACTTTTATAATTCAGGCTCGGGTTCTGGTTGGGTTGCATTCCGGTTCATTTGGAATTGAGTTTAATTGAGTTAGGGTTTACTTGGGTCGGATTCGGATTATCTAACCTTTTCAAGTTTAATCTTGTAACAACTTAGTTTCTAAGAATTCCTAAAAATATAAAGCTAGCTAAATTTAATTTCTTAAATCAATCTATTATAAAGTTTTAGGATTTAGAGACTACAAATATGGGGTGATTAATCAAATTCTTTTATTCCCTAAAAGCTTAAGTAATTATAAAGGGTAATTTATTAAAAAAAATATTAAAAAGGGCATTGGTTTTTTGGACTTGGCTCACCTTGGGTGTAGTATGAGCATTAATCGATATGAGCTACAATTTGGTTCGATTGGGTTTGGTTAGTCAGGTTGAGGATGGACGGATAAATGATCAACCCAACTCAACCCAATTAATGAATAACTCGAAATTGAGTTGGATTCAGACGGATTATAACCATAAAAAAATCCACATGTTCGAATTTAAAATCGAGTTAGACACAGACGGATTTGAATTGGTCCAACCCAAATTACATCCCTAGTTTACCTTAAGGTAACTCACGACGTGGTTTAGTCGCGTAACGGTAACATCGAAAATATACCCTCGAAACCGCCGACACAGATTTGACAACATACATAAAACGGTCCATTGTCACCGTGGCGCACAGCGCACCACGTCACTCTTTTACCCGACCGTGTATTAATAGCATGATGTCTCAGTCGATCAGTAGATCGAGACGTTAATAACAATGGATCCGTTAAGTGAAATTCGGATCAATCAAATCCGGTGAATGGGACGGAGACTCACAACAGGATCAGATCAAGTGATCGAGACTCATTCCTAATCTTATCATCCTAATGAACCATGTTTATGTCGCTATAACGCTACTTAAAATGTATGAATTTTGGAAGGTGGGCGTGGGGGTATACTTACAGAGGAGGTCGAGGACGAGGCGGCCGTCGGATAGGCGGCCGGTTGATCTGCGGAAGAAAGTACGGCCGTAGGGGGGGTTGACGGAGAAGCCAAGTCCAGCGACAAGTCCACCGGTGTCCGAGTTGGAGTCCCCAAAGTTGAAGATGATGGGCCTCGGATTGCGCTGGCCATCGACGGAGGCTGAGAGAATAATCAGAAGGACGGCACCAAAGAACGTGAGAGTGAGACCCAGGGACTGAGTGCAAGACATACCTTCCTCCTGTACAAAATGCACAAACCTAAATTTTGTACTCACTTCACTGAAGAGTCTGCCTCTTTCTCTCTCTATATATCTCACTCAATCTTTGTGGTTCAGTACTTCAGTGTGTTTGTCTGTGTGAGGACTTATATAATTACTGAAGCTAGCTACTTTTTCTTTGCTTTTTTAATGCTTACTTTACTTTATTTTTTAAATATGTAAAATTGTCGCTAAATTTGTAACTCTGCTGATTAAGATATTATCGTGCACTCGATATTCATAGTTTGAGTCTTCCCTTCCCATTTTTGCTTGTAGAGAAAAAATTATAAGAAATGTCACGATTGGTATTTTTTATGGAAAGTATTTGGCAAACAAAATATATTTTCACAAGGGAAAGTGATTCCACAATTTCTTTTTCTTTTTCTTTTTTTTTTACACTCTTGCTTATTTATGTCTCTTAATTATTTTTTTATTTATTCAGTTCGAAGTAAAAAATAAACAGATATGTATATATATATAAAGTAGTGCGTAAAAATTAATTTCATGTCATATATTTTCATAAACTTGTCCTTGTTGTGGTTCCAAATGTATGGGTGTGCAAGACTGATTTCAGGTAAGTAGGCATTATATAGGAAGATTCAAACATGGTTCTTTTTTAATGCACCGACACCTTTGCTCTCTGGCCTACATAAATATAACACTCATTGTTCAAACCCCCTCTCCTAAACAAAATTGTAATTTTTCACCATGAAAAAACGAACGCAGAAAAAAATCTGCTTATTTGAGGCTGTACATAAAAGATTTGGTGCTAGCCATATGTTGAACTTGTCGAATTTAATTTTTCTAGTCTTAGTATTTATAATTTATAAAACATCAGTCAGATCAATCTAATTGACATAGCCAAGTTTAAGGCAAACCACACCAATTCACCAAAGGAGTTTTTTTTTTGGAAAAAAAAATTATCGTGATTTATTGATAATTAAGAAGTACGATCTTCAAATAAAACATCACGGATATGATTCGAGAGTTCTTCAAGCCAAAAAAAAATAAAAAATGCTCGGAGTACAAAACCAACTTGGTCAACCTATGTGCCGACGGTAGCCAAACGAGCTCTTCGAATGCTATATAATTTGTTCTAATCCTTTGTTCATGTTTCATTGATGTTTGATTAAACTAATGGAATTTGAAAATATTTCATAAAAATTCTCAAAGAATTTGTTATAATGATAATACGATCCAACAAAAAAAAGATTCTTAGTGGGGAGTTATTTTCGAGAGAATATAGAAAGATGCAAGATCTTGTAATCGGTAAATTAAATAAATACTAAATTACATGAATTTAGACCATTCCAATACTGATATTTCTCTGTAATGATCCAGCCTAACAAATTCTTCCATTTAAATTGATTGTACATTGAGATTGCCGAAAATTAAATGAGATTCAATGTTGAAGGTCACTAGCAACACCAAAAAAGATCATACATTTGAAACAAAATAAAAGAAAAATATCCAAAGTGAAAAGGAATACCTTCTTTTCAGGTGTAGAGATTCCATGGTTTGCAGCTGCATTTCTCTCTGGGTTTTGTTGATGGAAAGCTAGGTTAAAAGCTGTAGGAGGAGGACGACCAAAAGCACCCTCCTCAAAAACTCCTTTATCTTTCCTTTGGTTAATTCTTCCACTCTCTAGCAAAGATTGAGAGTCATCGTCTTTTTTTATTCCTTCTTTCATTTCTTCATATAACAATTATTCAACCGTGTTCGGTCTCAAACGAGTCACTGACTCACACACATAGAATCCATTTCAAATCTAAGTCGCTAAAACAACACAATGTTATATAAAGACGTCCGCAATTTAAGCATGGCGTACGAGATTTCATGCGGATTACGGTCAACGTTCATTTGGTAACATGTTGTTTGTGGTCGTTGATCCCTTTGTGTTTAAGGTCATGCTTATCTCATGGCCTATTTGAGTTTTGTGGCCTACTTATATTTGAGCCCAACATATATTATATGAGGGCCGAGGTCCAAATTTGGATGGCGTAACCATATAACGTTATTCACACTATAATTTATAGGTGTTTTCTTTCTATTTTTAAGTAGGAGATCTTATGTTTGATTTACGTGAATGATAAGTTCGATACTTAATTATGACTAGTTTATTATGTAACTTGGCCTAATCCTAACCTCCAACATCAAGCATGACCCTAATGGTTATGTACTTCTTTGCAAGGAGTTACTAAGCGATCTTAAATTTGAATCTCCACCGCCACTTAGTATATCTTATACAGTTTAATGGATTCTTCTTCACTTGTAAATAAAAAGGTTTTAGGCATTCTACTCTTGTGGATAAGAGTTTGATACGTACCAAATATACATGACCAACTCATTGTGTGATTTAGTTCAAATCCATTCTCTCTTAGTGTAAATATGTCATGTATTAATTCAAACAAAACACTACCAAAAACAGTGTCCATTCAAACGTTATGTAGGTTGATGTTTTTCTTGTTGGTGAATCTCCGTCCAAACGTTAGAGATCACTACAATTTAGTGATCTCTCTCTTCACAATATCATTATGTGATAACTTCCTTAGGTTATAATACCATCATACTCTAGTAAGGGCTATTAAGGGATTCATTTTATTATTTATTCACAGGGGTTCCCAAAACATCAGGCATACCCTAATGGTTATGTACTTCTTTGTAAGGAGTTAATAAGCGATCTTAAGTTTGAATCTTCATCGTCACTTAGTATATATTACAGAGTCGTCTCTGGATTTCAGGGGCCCTGTGCGACATTTATAAAAGGGTCCCCTTTTAAGATTTTTTTTTATAAATTTTTAAAAGTAGGACAATATATTGGTACTAGAAAATAATAACTTAAATAAAAACAACCTTTAGGACTCATTGATTGTAAGTAAGTTTACAAGTGTCATTAAATAAGTAAAAATAGTTACAAACATAATCTTCACTAAATAATAAAAAACAGTTCAATCTTAAGCAACCAAATAAAGAAAAAAAAAGCTTCAAAAATTCTAACTTTAAAGTTTCACTTGAATATATAGCATTATTATATAATAAAATTGAAAAGAAAATTGTTTTTTGAGGTGTTGTTATTGTTGGCACTCCTAATATCTCATTGTGCACTCCAAATTTTTATATTTAGAAAGAAAAAAAAATAATAAAAGTGCACGATAAGATTTTAAAGTGCTAATAAAAGTTTTTTTAATATATAACATTATTACATATAAATATAAGATACCAAAATTTTTTTGGGGCCCTTTAAATTTGGGGGCCCTGTGCCATTGCACCTTTAACTCCCCCTCAATGCCGCATCTGATATATTATATAGTTTAATGAATTACTCATCATTTGTAAGTAAAATGTTTTAGTTGTTCGAATCTTGTGGATAAGAGTTTGATACGTACCAAATAAACATGCTATCTCATAGTGTGGGTTAGTTCAATCCATTATCTCTTAGTGTAAATGTGTCATGTATTAATTCAAACAAAACACTACTAAAAACAGTGTCCATTCAAACGTTATGTAGGTTGATGTTTTTCTTGTTGGTGAATCTCCGTCCAAACGTTAGAGATTGATGTTAAATTGATAAGGACTCTTATATAATGAGTGGTGAGGCCCTATGCAGTGTAGGAAAGTAATGTGCTATTTGCAGTTATAGCTAACACATGTTCAAGTTTGGTGGATACGTATATTAATACCGGTTATGCCTTTTGAAGTAAAGTTAATACATGCATTCTTTGTGGTTGATGTCAGAATGTGAATGTGATCTTCGTGGTTGGTGACAGAGGTACTAAACCGCAAGCATTGGCTAGATGGCTGAATAAGAAGACACTTCGTAGTTCTTCGATATTACTAAATTACCTAACATTTTAATACATAGACATCCGACACGGGAGGAGAGAACCGAATTCAAGAACTAGAGCAAATGCGTTATTTAAAAGGAAAACTAATGAAAATGGCTTGAAAACTGTGAGTTTTAATGATAAGGACAAAATAAAGGGTAAAGTGAATAGTACCAGGATTGACTTTTTAGTGTAAAAATGTGGTTTTTCGTTAAAGTGAACAGTACCAGGTGCTTTTCGTTAAATTTCCCTTATTTAAATTGTTGAGTATCAATCTTGCATCGGAGAAATGAGGAATTTTGCATGTGCTTATAAGCAGTTGGCATAATCTCTATAATGTCAGTTGGTTTTATGATGAAACCTTAACTTTTTTTTCATGGAATTAGAATTCTTTCTCATGTGTAAAGCCCAACAACCACAAGTTGTCCATACTAGCTTCTAAAAGATGCTAGGCGCTAGTCGGGCGGTAGGCGGCGGGCCTAGTGCTTAGCCGGTTGGGCGGGGTCTAGGCGGGCGCCTAGGCAGACTTAAGTAAATCCATTATATTTTGTTAAAAATAAGTGTCTGTTTATACTTTAAATATATATAATTTTATCATAAACTACAAAATAGAAAGACTTATATATATTATGAAGTATTTGAACATAATGAAAACATGGAGAATAAGAATATAATGTGTGTTCATTTAAGTATTCAGGAAGTCTCTTATAATTTATTGAAAAAAATAAATTGCAAAATGAAAGTTAACTATTTTCTATATAAGTGAGTCACAACCTAGGCGGGTCTGGGCATGAGCGGTCTAGGTGGGCACCTCAGCAGGTCTAGGCGCCATTTCTTAATTTTCAAACGTTTAGGCATTAATCGGGGCGGTGACCAGCCTCCTAGCGCCTAGGCAAGGATTTTTAGAATAGTACTAAACTTGAAAATTCTCCACACGTGAAGATGTGTGTTGAGAGTATCAATCCCACATAAAAAAAAGAAGGGAACTTTAACGAAAAGCACCCGGTACTGTTCACTTTAACGAAAAACCACATTTTTACACTAAAAAGTCAATCCTGGTACTATTCATTTTACCCTTTATTTTGTCCTTATCATTAAAACTCAAAGTTTTCAAGCCTTTTTCATTAGTTTTCCTAAAAAAAAATTCATTAATTGTTTCCAGGAAAACAACTTCTTTCATCAGAATCACGACATTGGAAAGTTACAACAGGTACTTTCACATAACATTTGAACAAATTCAGCAGTATTGGAAAGAGGAAAACTGATATAGGAATTCGAATGCCAAGGCTAAGGAAATCGTGACATAGGAACTTCCAATGGGTACTTTGAAATCGCTACGCCTATACCAACCTCAATTTTGGGTGACGTTTACCGAATAATTGCTCAAAAGACAAAACTGAAAGCGTCTTTATGTGGTAGTGGCAGTCACATTTAGATATGTAGCCATGCACAAGCCCAAGTGTTACAAGAAATCAATCTTTAACGGTTTCTCTCTCTTATTTCCACGCAAAACTCTCTTCTACTTTCTGTTTAGCTTCTTTTCCCTAGCTCTATATATTGACCTCCACATTTCTCATTCTCCGATCTCTCTCATTAATTACGCTCTTCAATACTTTGGCCTCCCTCTCTCTCTCTCTCTCTCTCTCTCTCTCTCTCTCTCTGTCTTATTTTCTTCGGAAAACCCTCGACGGTACGAGGGAAAGCTCTCTCTCTCCCTCTCTCGGTTTCTCCTTCTCTCTGTAGTACAAGTTACAAGTAGCTAGGGTTCTGCAGAAATGGCTGGCTATAGCGAATACATGCCATTCATGGCCATGGTTTTGGTCCAAGCGAGCTATGCAGGAATGAACATTATTTCAAAGCTTGCTATTGAATCTGACATGGACCCTCTTGTTCTTGTTGCTTATCGTCAAGTTTTCGCCACCGCAGTCATTGCTCCCCTTGCTTATTTGATGGAATGGTAAAGTGCGCATCTGTTAGTCTTGTTGCATGTCACTAAATTCTCTTAGGGTTTGAGTTTGATTTCATGCACCAATGTCAGTATATATAATAAGTCTTGGCCTGGATTTTAAACATCATAAATTATATATATAAAGACTGCATGTTTGTTGTGGTCGAATGTTTTCCTTCTGTTGAACGCAAGTTTTAATCGAATTTTTGTCTCCCTGCATGTAAGTTACTTAGTTTATTTGAGTCAAATGGTCTCAAATTTTCAGTATATATAATAAGTCTTGGCCTGGATTTTAAACATCATAAATTATATATATATATATAAAGACCGCATGTTTGTTTTGTTCTTCATTTCAATCAGATTTTTATCTTCTTTTACCTTTTGCTATTAACAAATAGAAATTTAGTTTTTTGAATGATCATATAGAATTTGTTTTTTCCGTTCCAGTAGTGATTTTTGCACTCATTGTTTAATTGTCATTTGTACTTTAAACTAAAATATTTTGATACTTTCTCTGCACACATGAGGATTGATTTAATTATTTAAGGATTTTAGCTTAATTAGGCTAAAAAAAATGTTAAAAGTGACCAAGGGTATCTATACCGATGCTTCAAATTGCCAAGTGGACATGTAACGGTAAAAAATAGCATCTCATTTCATCCCAACCGATCAACCAAAAGCTGATGTAGATAGGCTTGGTGGTTGACGTCAAAAATGCCGCCTCAAAATTCATATTCCAAATAATTATTTATTTTTTATTTTTATAACTTTTGACTGGCCTTGCATTAAATTTGGTATAAGAGAAGCTATTTATATTTCTTTTAGCTTTTACTATGACTTGAAAAAGTAATATAGTGTATTAATGACATATCATTTAGTTTTTAAATTTTTTCGTCTATAAATTTAGCCTCCTTAGCATTATCCTACAAAATAATATATTAAACACATCGATTGAAGATGAAATTTTAACATGATGTCAAACTGCCATGTGAATCATCAAATCGTAATTTGGTGTTCAATATTTGAGATGCTCTAAGCCTTTCTTTTCCTTCTTTCCCTACTTTTTCTCCAACTCTCGCTTTGATTTCGTTAGTTAAAGCACTTGACTTTTTAATTAAAAATGGTTCTTGGAAAATCCGAAAATTGAAAAACTCTGGTGAACGAATTTAATTAGCTAGGTCTGGTTTTGCAGTTGATCTAGGCACGCAATAAACACAAAAAGCCAGCCAAAGCCATGCATGGAAAGTGTGTCAACTTTATTTTCCAGTCTGTCTCTTTTGGCCCTTTGGGGGCTTAATTTAACGTGCCACTCGTAACTGGCTCAAGGTGGCAGCACCCTTGCATGCATGGTCGCCATGTCATGCTTAACCATTTGTCCTTTCCTTCTTCTCAGCCTAGCTCTAGACCATCGTTACGTATTAGCTTTGTCCCGACCTCTCATGGCTGCATGATTTTATTAATAATCTTATTTCATATATACAGCTGGTAAATCAGTAGGATTAAGGCTTAATTAAGCATCCACCTATGGGGTGCATTGATGCAACACATATCCACCTAAGGCTTAATTAAGCATCCACCTAAGGCTTAATGTATTTTTTACTATGCAAAATTTATTATTTTATAGTGAGACTCGTTTATGTTCTTAGTCATCATTTAAGTTCATCTTTACATCATAAAAAATATATCAAATAAGTGAATGTTACTTGGTGCCAACAAGTTCTATATGCTCTGCATATAAATCACTAAATAATTTTCAATTTGATTGGTACTTTCTATATAGAGAGAATCCATAGATTGATATTGAAAAAATAAATGATTTCGATTATGAAATTTTAACTGGCAAATAAGTTGGTTGCAAAATAGTGAACAAGGTGGCGTGAAAGTATTTTCCTAACAATAATATAAAAAGAGAAAAATAAGGATATGATAATTATTAATTAATACCAGTTTCTTTAATTTTCGCATAACAATTTAGAGAAAGTTCCTTTACACATCATGTCTTTTTTATGTTCGTTCTATCTTTCTAATAGGAAAACAAGACCGAAGATCACGTTGCCCATTCTTTTCCAGACTTTTCTGTGCTCATTAACTGGGTAAGTGTGTTAATTTGTTCTTAATTTAATAACAAATTTATCATGTGCATCATTGGAAACCAATTAATTCACTTAATTAATTATAATTACGCGAATTTAAAATGCAGGGCCACTGCAAATCAGGTTTTTTATTTTCTCGGTTTAAAGACTTCGACCGCAACGATTGCATGCGCATTGCAAAACACACTTCCAGCCATGACATTTATCCTTGCAGTCATTTTCAGGTACTATATAGTATTACATCGTACTAATAAATATGTTATTTTTGCGCTTAATTAGTTAATTAATTATGTTTAACACTAATGGAACGTTTAATTTAATTTTGCAGACAAGAATCTGCAAAGCTCAAGAGCAAAGCAGGGCTATCTAAGGCGATGGGAACAATTGTGTGTGTATCTGGAGCTATGTTACTTTCATTTTACCATGGACACATCATTGGTCTAGGTGACTCCAAAATTCACTGGACATATGCGCAGAGAATGGGAGAAGCAAGTTCCAGCACCAAATCAAGCTCCTTTATTGGCCCCCTTTTTGTCATCTTAAGCACCTTAGGTTGGGCATTCTGGTTCATAATCCAAGTAAGTAACCGATCATCATTACCCTTTCATTTTCATGTTTTTATTAGGTTCGGTGTGTAAAGTAATAGGAATGATATGTACTCGTCTGATGACAATCAATGTTGTGATAAGCTTCGCCAGCATTACGGGTGACGAGCAAAAATGAACTCTAAAATTAGTGCTACAGTTTTTCTTTGGCTAAATTATAGCTACAGACGCTAATATATATTGGGAGTTGTTTTATCGTTGTTGAACTTGAATAATAGTTGCTCCCGTCCTCCTCCGATATAATTTCAGGCTAGAGTGGGGGAAAGCTTTCCAGCTCCTTATACAAGCACCACACTGATGTGTTTGATGGCCAGCTTTGAGTGTGGGATCATTGCTGTAATTGCTGATCACAAAGCGGTTTCATGGTCTCTAAAAGATCCCATTAGGCTTGTTGCATCCCTCTTTGCTGTATGCACTAGCTCTTACTCTTGCTTAAAATTATTCTTCAATTATTAATCATTAGATTAGCTAATTTATACTAACTCATGAGCATAATAACTAATTACAGGGAATTATGGGTTCTGCACTAGCATTCTTCCTCTCTTCATGGAGTATTCAGCGAAAAGGCCCTCTTTACGTGTCGGTGTTTAGTCCCTTGCTCCTCATCATTGTTGCCATTGCAAGCTGGGCTTTGCTCGATGAGAAATTATACGTTGGAACGTACGTATACATACAGTTTCGGTTTCATTTTTTCGCAATGACCTAACCAAATTTCTTATTAATTAATTCACTTGGATGATCTCCCGTGAAAATTAAATACTAATTAGCTTGGTTCATATTGTACTTGACTCAGTGCTGTAGGGTCAGTTTTGATTGTTGCCGGGCTCTATCTTGTTCTTTGGGGAAAGAATAAGGAGACGAAGGATGAGAAGCCAACAAAAGCAACAGGCATGACAAAGACGACAGATGAGGCCAAGGCTTATGAGAAAAGCGACTTGGAGCTGCAGCAAGTGCATCCGAAAAGCATCCGTGACGTTATGGGATAGAGAGGAGATCGATCGATCAAGACAAACAGATCACAACAGCAGATCCCAACGTTCACAATCTGTTACATTGAATCTCTATGCTACCATTTCATTTCCATCCAGTCCATGAAGAGTCCCCTTAGCATAATATATATATAAAACGTTGATCATCAATCCATGCATGCATTTGGAAGTTTCTGTAATCAACATTAATAAACCCTAATTTCATGTCATGTCAATCATAATTTATGTTTCGATTGAACTATATATTAAGCAGTAGTTCTATATTTCTAATAGAAACCAGCCATGGCCATGTTCTTCAATTTCACCAATATTAGGAGAGCAAAATATGTTGGACTTCTCAAAACAAATTTGTTGTTGTTACGTCAGCTCAAAAAGAATAAGTTGCGTTCGAATTGAGAAAGTTCCGTGGAGTTCATAAATGCATAAAAAGAGTTCATCATTCAAAGGGAAGTAGACTACTCAAGAATTTCACATTTCATTTATTTTATGTCTAAATTGAATAAAGAATTCGAAAAAATCTAATAAAACAAAGGGAACTTTAACGAAAAGTTCTTAGTACTGTTAACTTTAGCGAAAAACCACATATTTACACAAAAAAGTCAATCCTGATACTATTCACTTTACCCTTTATTTTGTCATTATCTTTAAAACTCAAAGTTTTCAAACTCTCTTCATTAGTTTTCCTTAAAACGAAAGCCCAAATTCCAAATGAATGAAAACGTACGGGGACACTACTGCCTTAACTCTCTCTACAGCCTAATTATTAATGCATGGAATATCAGAACATGAGAAACAAATATCACAAGGGTGCTATTATATTGACATTTAAAAAGAAAACATCATCGTTCTTAGAGTCGGTGTTCTTGAAGATAGTCCGCTTGAAAAAGGATGGTGCCATTGTTGTTGTGCATGAAAATCGAAAGGTGTCACATTATACATGTACACACACATCAACAAGCTTCATTTTTCATACGTTTGACTTTCGAGAATAGTTGCTGGCTCTGGCTACTAATTACAGATAACACGAAAGAAGTACAATTCTTAACTCTCTTGGTTAGCCAATTAATGAAAAACAATATTGTTCTGTGCTGTTATTTTTCCGTACAAATCTTGTGAAACTTATTTTGAGAAGGTTTGAAAGTATTTATTTTCTTATTGGTGAAGAATTGACGAAGTTAAAAACAAACGTCATAAAAAATAAGGAAACTGTTATTACTACTTAAAAAATCTCATTCTTCATTCCTCACGAGTTGTCTTTATCTTTCTAATTATAAAAAGTTTGAAGTGACAAATAAAATTTTTAGAGTACCAATAACAATTTCAAAAAATAATTAGAAAATTGACTGTTTTGGATGAGCATATAATATTCACTCAGTCAAAAATATAAGAATGGGCTTCTGATTACGAGCCCAGTTGTAGTGAACAGCCCAATTCAAATTTGTAATTACCAATCTCCAGGGTCACAATCGGAAATTAGAAAAACCATGATTTTCTTTCTATATATAAAGGCTGAAACCCTACTCTTTTCTCTCCAGTTCGTTGGCGTCGCATTGCTCTCCTTCTCATCTTTCCTGAAAACCCACCGCGATTTTCTTTCAATCATTTCTTCTCCGATTTCCGTTTGTTTTCTGGTATGGGTTTTTCGTTGTTTCTCTATATTTATTATTTTCATTATATTTCTGCATCGATGATGTATGATAATCCCGGCTTTATGATAATCTGGAACTGGTTTTCGATTTGGATATTCGTCTGGTTTTATTTCGATTTTTAATTTTAGGTCAGGGTGGTTTTTAATTTTAATTTGATTAGTAGCTTTCAGATTTAGCGCTAGATTTATCATTGCTGTGCTTGTTTGGATTTGGATGAAATTTCAGATTTTTAGGAGAGTTTAGGTCAGGCAACGGATTTGTATTTGTTTTTTTTGGTACATTTGGATTTTGATGAAGTTTCAGATCTTCAGGAAAAATCTTGTAATTCGATTTCAAATCCAAGTTGAAAGTTTGTGGCTTAATGTTAGATGATCTGATATCTGTTGCAGTTTCAATTTTTATTTAACATGACTAATTTGCGACTATTTTTGTTTACTTTTTGGGTTTTAACAGGTAGCAACTGTGTTTTGGTTTAAGGATTCAATGGTGGAACTGTGTAAAACGAGAACATTAGCTTTTCGGTTTGGGATGTTGGGTTTGTGTCATCATTAACATGAGGTATAATTCTTATAGTGCTCTAAAATCTTTGATGCATTTGGTGTGTTGTGGTATTGAAATCCAATTGAATATCAAACATGTCTCTGGGTGATCTTTTCTTCAATGAATGTTAATACGAATGCAATATGCGTGTGGTAACTTGTAGTTATCACATATACACTTGTTTCCTTAATGTTATGTTAGTTTTTAAAGTGCTTATGGACGGTCTTGTGCTGATTAGATTTTCCTCCGTTAGCACACAACAAATTCATAAGCTACAGTTATTGTTGCCACCTTTTGTCTTTCAAGTTTTTCCCTTATTACTTCAAGGAAAAGCTATCCTCTCGGTGGTGAACATTTCACATTACTCAAGTACTGTCTTTTGTTGATTAAATGTTTCATTACTAGGGTGGTAGTTTGAGCTACTTGTACCCGTGTTATCCACGGTTCCCCTTTGACTATACATGAGAATATCCGTGCTGCGGTGAACATACTTTTTTATTATAGATTTGTGTGCTTATTGACGATCTTGTGCTGATTAGTTCTCCATCAGCACTTCATATAATCATAAGCGGTATTTTACCTGCGCCAACTTGTCCTGTGGCGGACGTCTACTATATACTTAAAGCATGTGTTTTGTTGATTCAATACATTAAGGATATAGCAGATCTTCTTGCATGTGCTTATTGTCGGTCTTGGGCTGACTGTTTCCCATGCGCACATAATATTATCATAAGCTACATTCACTTGTGTCAACTGTTTTAGTTTTTTCCCTTATGGTATATGCCAACTGCTTTCCTTGCTTTGTCAGAGTTTTCATGACTTTAAACACATGTTAGATCTGCTTTCTTGTATCACTCTTGAATATTATGGCCTCTCACATGTGCATTATGTTTTTATTGGGACAGATTCGATCTTATGGCGACGCTGTTTCCAAAATACCCCAAGGGTTAATTGTCGTGGTTGACAGCAATGATTGGGACCGTGTTGTTGAGGAGAGGAATGAGATGCACAGGATGTTGATGGAGACACATGTATTGCTAATTAATGGTAGATTCAAAAACCAATCAAGGAAAAAAAACCACAATACTTTCTAAAGACCGGACCAGGTTGGATTGACCGAACTGGGTGAAACAGGTCAAACAGGGTCGGATAGGAATGTTTGTTTCAAAATTATACATATACTAAAACTTGACACAAAATCACGGTTCATTAACAGTGAATGGACTAAAGTGCCCTCTAATTTTTTTTAGTTATTAGCTGTTTTTCACTTTTCACATAGCAAAAAAATCGTTTTGACCTCCAGCCTACGAGTTATCATCACTTCATTTTCTCATTCGACAAAACACTTTTTACATGTATTTCGGATTGGTATTATGAATATGGGGGAATAATTTGTTTTTTTGATGAAGACTATAACATAATGCTACTGATTCGTAACATAACTCTTCAAGTTACAGATTATTTATACAAGGAATACTAGAATGGTTTAAAAGCGAAGTATTGTTGTAGGTTAATTTATATTTGATTACATTATTTTTCTTGATAAATACTATGATAGAATGCCACTGATTCGTAACATAAGGTTGATATCATTTATACAAGGAATACCAGAATGGTTCAAAAGTAGAGCAGTATATTAATTTATATTTGAATGCATAACAAACATGATATGTATTTAAATATAAATTAACCTACAGTAATACTTCGTTTTTAAACAATTCTAGTATTCTTTGTATGAATGATCCGCAACCTGGCAACCTGGAAAGTCATGTTACGAATCAGTGGCATTTTGTCATAATCTTCATCAAGAAAAATAATGCATTCAAATATAAATTAACCTACAATAATACTTCGCTTTTAAATCATTCCGGTATTCCTTGTATGAATGATTCGCAACCTGGAGAGTCATGTTACAAATAAGTGGCATTCTATCATAGTCTTCATAAAAAAAAAAATATTCCCTTATATTCATAAAAACATACATGTTAGTACATATTCGAAATACAGGCAAATAGTGTTTTGTCGAATGAGGTGAAGCGATGATGACTCGTAGGCTAGGGAGGTCAAAACGATCTTTTTGCCATGTGAAAAGGGAAAAAATAGCTGATAACAAAAGAATTAGAGGGCACATTCCTGTTCGATCTTTTTATGTTAAGTTTTAGTATATGTATAATTTTGGAATGCATATTCTTGTCCGACCTGTTCTGGTCTCACCCAATTTGGCCGGTCTGATATGCTTTGTCTGGTCTAACCCTTTTTGTTTGGTTCGACCAGCTTTGTGCGTCTGGTTGTCTCGATTCGATCGGCTCGACCCGGTCCTGTTTGACTTGGTTCGTCCGTCTAATCAGATCCGATTGGGCTTGACCTAATTCGACTGCCCAATCTGGTTCGGCTCGACTTGTTCTAAGTGGTTAACCAATTCCGGCTCGACTCGACTTAGTCTAGGTGGCTTACCATTCTGGTCTTATCTGACTGTGAACACGGAAAATTCCTGAAACGAAAGAGACAAGAAACGACGTGCACAAACAAATATTTGTATTTGATGATTTTGGGTTACAATCTCTCTCTATTTTGATCATCTGATTCGATCTCCGTAAGGTGTGTATTTGAGGATGTGTGATTGATCCAAAGGGCCGTTGGGCTTGATCTAAGGATGAACGTTCTTCAAGGGCCGTGGACTTGATCTTGAAGGTGGATTTGAGCGGATCTTCAAATGGGCTTTTGGGCTTGATCTTTGAAGAACAGTGATGAACGGATCTCCAAGGGCTTTTGGGTTTGATCTTGAAGAACAGTGATTAACGGATATTCAAGGGCTTTTGGGCTTGATCTTGAAGAACAGTGATGAACGGATCTTCAAGGGCTTTTGGGCTTGATCTTGAAGAACGGTTGGATGTGTGGATTTGTCGACGTTGTTAATCCAAAGGGCCGTTGGGGCTTGATCTTGGATGAACGGATGATGAACGATGATGCTTTCTTCAAGGGCCGTCGGGGCTTGATCTTGAATTGGTGGATGGTTGATCCAAGGGCCGTCGGGGCTTGATCTTGGAAGAACGATGAACGAAGAACGAAGAACACTTTCTTCAAGGGCCGTCGGGGCTTGATCTTGAAGGTGGATTTGATGAAGAACGAAAAGGGGTTTCTTGATTCTTCGGGAACCTGGATGCTTGAGAGATTCGGAGTTTCAGAGCTTCAGAGCTTCAAGGTGTAATATGAATTGGTTCCCCCAAATGAATGAAATGGGCTTGTATTTATAGAAATTTCCAAGGCCTAATTTTGAATATAATATTCCAGATGAAATAAGTCGTTTCTGCAAGGTGTTGACACGTGTCCTATTTGATGACTTTTCCAACTCATTTCAATTTTCGTTGAGTCACACGCTACGTGTAAAATTTATGTAATACATGAGCGTTGACACTTTGATTTATCGGTCAACATTTATTTACCGAAATTTCGATGTCTACAAATGCCCCCACTTCAAGTCGCGTCGTGTACATGTGCTTGTCGCGTGTATGAGATGCGTTTTGAAGTCCCTTACTGTAGATGTCGATCCAAGGGCCGTCGAGGCTTGATCTTGAATTGGGCTTAAGATTTCTTCAAGGGCCGTTGAGGCTTGTTCTTGAACTTTCGTTTGAAATTTCTTCAAGGGCCGTCGAGGCTTGATCTTGAAGGTTGAAATTGGACCACAAGGAGCTTCATGTGGCAGATGATCTTTGGCTTTGGTAGTGAGTGAATCGACACGTATTTTGTTGCGCTTGTTGACTTTCCACAGCTTTGATCTTGAACTGGGTTGAAGGATTTTCTGGATTCCTCCAATTGTTGATTTTCCACAGCTTATTCTTGAACTAGATTTTGATTCAAGGGTGGTAGACACTTAATCTTGAATCGGACTTGTGATTTCTTCCAGGGCCGTCGATGCTTGATTTTGAATTTGGCTGGAAGCTTCTTCAAGGGCCGTTGAGGCTTGATTCTCGAAGGCTGACTCGAACACATGGCAAGCAGGCACGAGGTGAAGGTGACGACTTGTTGCTTTGTTCAATCTTTCTAATTCACACCTGAGCAGTTTGGTCAACGGTATGATCTTCAAGATTGATGGGCTCTTCTTCCAGTTGGTGACTTGATCTTTAAGGATTTGATTCAAGGGTGGTGAATCGGCACGTACAACCCACAACGCCTAGTAAGTTGACCCAAGAATTTGAGGGTCAAAACGAGTTCACCGTCCTCAGGCAGATGCGGCATCTTCTCGAGTTCTTCATCTCAGACTCTTTCTGCTAAGTTGACTGTGCATGCTGCATTCTTCTCTGCTTGTTTCTTCAGGCAGATATGGCAGCTTCTCGAGTTCCTCAGTTCGGACTCTTTCTGCTGAGTTGACTGTGCAGACCGCATTCTTCTCTGCTTGTTCCTTCTGCACGTTGTCTCCACATGCTGCAAGGTATCATTTTCACTTGCCTTATCTATTCTTCAGGCAGATGTGGTAGCTTATTTGGAAGTACAGCAGCAGTGGGAGACGAGTCCTCGAGAGCCGTGCTAGGTAGGCAATCAGGGAAGGGTTCCAAGCAGTCGGTTCCTTACCCAATCTTGAGTGGAAGTTTCGGCATATTGTTTTCTTTATCCTTGTCTTTGTAGGTAAGAACAAGGACAAAGGAAAGTACAGGGGGAACGCATGATATGAGATACTCTTGCTTTCTACCCTGGTGATATGAGATACTTTTGCTTTGGAGTCATCGGCTTGCAGAGGCACCCCAAGGAATAAGGAACATTGAATGACTCGAGAGGCTTTGTTGGGAAAGCATTTTTGGAGATGAAGAAAGGCTCTGCATGTCTGCCTTGCTATGGAAGGTGAAGGTGGACAGTTATAGGAGGTCCCTTAATACCTGTAGAGGTACTATTCTTTCACTCGTGTCGGCAACTAACGCGTGATTGAACAGTAAACTTCACGTGCTTTCTCCTTCACCGAAAATCTTCGACAAATTGCCCGTGATTTGCGCAAAGTTGAGTGTGCATATGACAGGTGATGACGCGGCTGAAAAAAACTGGCGCCTCTTCGATAACTGGGATCGGCGCTTCGACAAAATTACCCGTGATTTCCGCAAAGCTGAGTTTGCATGTGATGGGTGCTGACGTGGCTGAAAAAGACTGGCGCCTCTTCGATATCTGGGATCGGCGCTTCGACAAATTGCCCGTGATTTTCGCAAAGCTGAGTTTGCGTGTGACGGGTGCCGACGCGTCTGGAAAAGCAAGATGCTTCTCCGATTTCTGAGCTTGCCTCTTCGATTTTTGAATGGCCTCTTCGAATTCTGAGCTCGCCTCTTCGATCTCTGAAATACCGTCGAGTGTTGATTTTATAGAGGCACGCAGTTCGTTTCAAAGCACACTTCGCTTGTGAAAACTCCCCTCTTGTACTTCTAAGCTCTTGATTTGTCTGATCTCTTCTTCCTTCAACACTTTGAAAATGTCTGGACCCTCCGACCGTCGTTTTGACTTGAATCTTGGTGAAGAGGCAGTCCCGCCTTCTCCAGACAACATATGGCGCCCATCATTCATATCCCCTACTGGTCCTCTTACCGTTGGGGATTCGGTGGTGAAGAATGATATGACTGCTGCGGTGGTGGCCCGGAACCTTGTCATTCCCAGAGATAACAGACTACTTTCCAAACGGTCTGATGAGTTGGCTGTTAAGGATTCTCTGGCTCTCAGTGTGCAGTGTGCAGGTTCTGTGTCTAATATGGCCCAACGCCTATTTGCTCGAACCTGTCAAGTTGAATCATTGGCGGCTGAAGTGATGAGTCTCAAACAGGAGATTAGAGGGCTCAAGCAGGAGAATAAACAGTTGCATAAACTCGCACATAGCTATGCGACAAACATGAAGAGGAAGATTGACCAGATGCAGGAATCTGATGGTCAGATTTTACTTGATCATCAGAGGTTTGTGGGTTTGTTCCAGCAGCATTTGCCTTCTTCTTCTGGGGCTGTACCGCGTAATGAAGCCTCAAATGATCAACCTTCAGTGCCTCCTTCTCCTGGGGTTCCGCCGAGTACTGAGGCGCCACCTGATCGTCCTTGAAGATACCCTCTTGTAAATTTGATTTGATTTGATTTTTTTTTTTTTTTTTTAAGGTATGTATAATGCAAATTTATGTAAAATTTACAGAAAAATAAATAAAATGGACTTCTATTTCTCTCAATGCATTTTTTTTTTTGCTATATACATACATATATTATGTATGTATGTATATATATATATATATATATGTATATTTTTTCACGTGGACTCATCCACCATTCCAAAACCCTTCCCCTTTGCATGGTGCTAGCCACCAAGAATCCACCCTTCTGTCCTTTATTTATTTATTATTATTTATTATTATTTATTATTTTATTTTCTTTTCTTTTCTTGCCCATGGTGCCAGATGCACCATCTTTTTTTCCACATGGTGGTGCTGATCCACCAAGATTTTTTTATATTTTCTTTTCTTTTCTTTTGCCAAAAGCATCCCCTTTTTTTTTCACGTGGTGACAGATGCACCACCACCTTTTCTTTTTTTTTTTTTTTTTTTTTTGTATTTCTTTCTGTATAAATTAGGATGGTGGGTAGAGGAATTTGCAGGGAGCGGACGAAGACGGACGGAGAGCTTTAGGTAGCAGCCATGGCGGAGCAAGGAGGAGAGGATGAGGAGCTGGAGAACTTGGGCAGCAGCCATGGTGGAAGAAGACGAAGGAGTGGAGTTCGTGGTGCATGCAGGAAGTCTCGGCCTTGAAGTAGACGAGGGCACGACTTGCCATATTTGTGTTTGAAGGGTGATAAGTACTGCCTGGCGTTTCGTCTCTGCGTCACCATTCTTCATCCTCTTCATCAAATGCAATGTAGCAGCGGTGGAAGAGACAGATTGGGTGTTTCACATGCAGGGAGGAGCTTGGGCCATGCAATTCACCCACTTCTCTGCCGTGTTGAGATTATGCTTCCTCGTGCGGATGATGCTGATGAACTGGACCTGGTGGCGTAGCTCCTCACTGGTGAGAACTCGCCAAGAAGGTGGTGTCTGATAAACTCGAAATTCCGAGACCTGATCAATCATGATATTCCTCTCGAGCTGGAGATCGGAGCCGACGTCTCCACGGTACCTTCTAGTGGATTCTCCTTCAGTTGCAGGAGCGGTGCTCTTAATAGATCCGACCTTGCTATACTTGCTCATGAACTTGTATTCCCCGTCCTGCAAGGCCTCGAGTTCGAATTGACTAAGACCAGAGATATCACCAGTCAGATCTTTGTCTTCAAACGACATTTTTGCAAGAGCTATGCTAGCATCTTTCTCCGCGAACAGTGCGTAAGGCCCACCAGGTCCATAAAACGTCCTGCTCTGGGACATGTCATAGATCTGACCCTTGATAGCCATGAGCAGATGCTTCTTGGAATCAGAGGCTTCAATTCTTTTTCGGTGATCTCGTCGAGCTGGACGGGAGGACGATATAAGGATGCAAGTTTACCTTGAACAGCATTTGCTGAGGATGTATCACCTTGGTCCGATTCCCATACCCCAGGATGCTTCATTTCCTCCTCAAAGTTACGGAAGGCAATTACAGAACCCTGTTATGAAAATCTAGCCCTAGGTGCTCCATAGAGCGACATATCGTCAAAAAGAAAGTCCCTTATAACAGGCATAGGAGCGCGCACCTCATCATCAGCGAATTGTTCCGCATTCTCATTCACACCAGGAAGTGCCACGTTTTCATTCACACCAGAAGCTTGTTCGGCACTTTCAGTCGGTAACGGCGTCGCCTTGGTCATTATCCCAGCTTCATTACCCATGTAAAAGGTTGAATTGCTTCCTCAAGCTTACACCTAGTGGCTTGCAGAAACTGCCGCGCCGTATCGGCGGTCTGGCCGACGGTGATCTCCAAAAACGAAGAGACCAGAGTCTGCTGGTCACTGACTGACATCACACCCTCCATCTCTCGATTGGCAATGAGTTCTGTTCTTCTGAGATTTTGTTTCTCTCTGAAATCCCTGGTTGCAGATCTCGCACACGTACCGATCCGATTCGAGTAGGGTCTTGGAGGACAGAGACACCACTTCTGCATTCGGATCTGGTGTGCCTGCAGGTCCAGGTAGCTATGAGGCACGGGTGGAAGAAAGACACGGGTTCAGCGGTTGCTGGAATTGAGTTGCGGCGGCGCTGGTAGACGCGGGGGTTGTAGCGACAGGTATGTGGACTTGCTCCGGGTGTACGCACCATATGCAGTACGTGGGGTTTGGTGGAGTGAGGCAGCCATGGATGACGACTTTGGCGTGAAGAGTGTGAGGATGGGCAACTAGGCTTGTCCGGACCATTGTTGGCCCAATAGCATTGTTGATGCTGAAGCTTGGTGTTGGGCCGAGACGTAAATATATATGTTTCCCTTTTTTTTTTTTTTTTTTTTTTTTTTCTAAATACATAATAACATATGTATTCATTTTTTTTTCCGAAGAAACTGTAATTTATTTTGTACAAAGAGAATTGCAAATTTTCTTAACAAAATAAATTTGTAATAAAATTGACCTTCTTTAATAAAACATTTATTCTTTTTTATTTTGATGTGACTGAACTCGAAAAATTGAACATTCGAGTTGCCTACGTACCCCTCCAAAGAAGAGATCAAGTCGTAACGTAGTTCAAATACTTTTTTTTTGGATTTTCCCTTTTTTTTTGTGCCGTTTGCAGTTTCAGCTCATGCAGGCAAGGAGTGTTGGTGTCGTTTGCAGTTTCAACTCGTGCAGACAAGGAGCATTTGGTGCCGTGTTGCCGTTTTAGCTCGTGCAGGCAAGGAGCGTTGGTGTCGTCTTTTATGCTCGTGCAGACCAGGAGCGTTGGTTCGTGCAGTTTAGGCTCGTGCAGGCGAGGAGCCTTGTGTCTTGCAGTTTAGGCTCTTGCAGACGAGGAGCTTTGGTTCGTGCAGTTTTAGGCTCGTGCGAACAAGGAGCATTGGTTCGTCAAGCGATCTGAGAGAGTCGTTCCTCGCAATCTTCATAGCAAGGAGCCTTGACTGAGTAGTTGAAGAAGTCTTCAGGAAAGAAATCGCGCATCGTGATGGGGATGGACGATCTTCGTGTCAAAGTTTCATTATCTCCAACACTTTCACATTGTTCTAGAGGTGAACAGGAGCTGTTTTGCCCCATTTCCCATTGGTGAGCTTGTGGAGAAGACATATGCTTCTTGTGCAATTTCTTCGGAGTGACATAAGTCCACCCTTCAACTTCACTCGGCTTGACTGGCATGTTTTTGGAGCATGCCCCCAGCGATTGAGGTGAAAATTTTGAGTTGACAGAGCCGGAAGTGACGTCTTTTTCCAGGATTTCGCCTTCTTTGTCTTCTTGGGCCTTCTCTTCAGTGCGGTCCTCTTGGGTTTGTTGCCGTGAAGATTGGCCGGTGTAGATGATGGTGCGCCTCCTTACCTTCAATGGTCCTTTTGTGTCGACTTCCAAAGTTGCTTGGCGCTTCATTCTTGAAGGAATCAAGCTTTGAACATCGTCTTTTCCTGCTAGACTGTCGAGCTTCTCTCCCTTTGGCGTTGTCTTCCTGTTTCTAGAAGGCTTCTTAGTTTCTTCAAGTCTGTTCAAAGCCGACCGTTGCGGAGATCTAGCTGTGCCGCTTTGTTTATTGGGTTTTGATAACCTTTCAAAGACTGATCTTTGCGGTGTTGGCGTCTCAAGCCTTTTGAAGACGGAATTTTTGTCTCGACCACTGATGCGATCAAGTGCTGCAATTCTAGGTTTTGAATAATTCAGCCTTTCGAAGACTGAAGTTCGAGGGGCGGGTTTAGGCTCCTCTTTTGGCCTTGTGGCTTGTGGTCTTGGCTTCCTCGTTTTTTTGTAGGTCACCGATGTCCACCCTTTCTTATCACCAGTAGATGCATCTTGGTTGCTTGCCCCCGGTGATGGTTGTGTAGGAGGTGCCATGTGACTTGAACATTGACGGGAATGGTCATGCATGCTTCGGAGATGCACAGGATCGAGTGATTCAAACACGATAGTAGTAGTGTGTGCCGCAACCGTGTCTTCGAGGTCAAGCTCGATTTCCCCTTGCTGTGCTAGCTTCAGGATGAGATCTTTCAGTACGAAGCCTTTTCTGTCGGATGACTGATGAAGCGGTGGAATTTACAGTATCTTGGACTGTCGGTACGATTCATCTCTTCCGGCCATCTGCACTCAGGCAAACTGATCACCTTCTTGTCCAACAGGTCATCCAGCATGGCAACCACATCAGAGTCGGGGAATGGATAAGTCTTCTCCTCAAGCTCCTTCAAAGTGCGTCTACGCATCTCTTGATCACGAAAAGCTTCGGTTTGAATCGCCTTGCCTCGTGTGGAGATTCTGACGGGAGCTGTGTTGACCGTCATTGCTTCCTTGGTGGGTTTCCATGCAGCCTTTTCCACCTTTGTCCCAAGAACTTTGTCGTTCTTGTAGTCGGCGATCGGTTCTTTCTTCCCATGATAGGCGATGCTCAACTCCATGTCATGGGCGCGAGTGGCCAATTCCTCGAAAGTCCGTGGTTTAATGCCTTGAAGGATGTATTGCAAACCCCATTGCATGCCTTGGATGCACATCTCGATTGAAGAGGTTTCCGAGAGCCTGTCTTTACAGTCGAGGCTTAGAGTGCGCCATCTGTTGATGTAGTCAATGACTGGCTCGTCCTTCCACTGCTTTGTGCTCGTTAGTTCTAGCATGCTCACAGTGCGGCGGGTGCTGTAGAAGCGGTTGAGGAATTCCCTTTCCAATTGCTCCCAGCTGTTGATGGACTCAGGCTCTAGGTCCGTGTACCACTCAAAGGCATTTCCTTTCAGCGAGCGCACAAACTGCTTGGCGAGGTAGTCTCCCTCCGTCCCCGCGTTGTTGCAAGTTTCGACGAAATGTGCAACGTGCTGCTTTGGGTTTCCTTTTCCATCAAACTGCATGAACTTTGGTGGTTGATAACCCCTTGGCATCCTTAGGGCATCAATCTTCTTGGAATAGGGCTTCGAGTAGAACAAGGAGGTATGTGAGCTCCCTTCGTACTGTGCCTTGATGGTGTTGGTGATCATCTCCTGCAGCTGCTTGATAGAAAGAGATCCCATGAGTGCCGCTGCTTGGTCTGGCTCCGGCTTCCCATCGATTTTCTTTACCGGGGGTTCTTCGTCTCCGCCAGCTCCTCCCTTTAGTGGATCATCCTCTGGGTCGGGTTTATCGCCGTCCTGCGCCTCCAGTCGGTTGACTAGTGCTGCAATTTGCAAGTCTTTTTCTTCCACAGTTCGGGTTAGCCTTGCGATTGCTTCATTCATTTGAGCCAGCTGCTCATCGATTGAAGTTGCTCCAATGGTCATGACTTGCATGGCTGAACTGTCGCTTGAATCGGCATCGAAGAGCATGGATTCGGGGTATTTCCTTGGGCTTTCCCCCCTTGGTGCCCTTAGTGAGGCTAAGGTGATCAAAGGCTCGTGCTTTGGGTGCTTTTGTTCCCTTGGCAGAGTTGATGCAGAGGTGAAAGAGGCGGCAGAAGTAGCTCTTGCCATGCTTCGAGTCGTGATGCCCAAAGTGACACCACCTGCGACGAGAACGCTCTTGTTCTTTGTGCCAGTTACGGGAACAGTTTGAGCCTTCCTTGAAGCCATTAATTTTGGAAGTGTGCTCGAATTTCTTGAACGGAGAAAGAGATGAGAGGTAGAGATTATCCCACCGGCGTGCCAATTTGTGAACACGGAAAATTCCTGAAACGAAAGAGACAAGAAACGACGTGCACAAACAAATATTTGTATTTGATGATTTTGGGTTACAATCTCTCTCTATTTTGATCCTCTGATTCGATCTCCGTAAGGTGTGTATTTGAGGATGTGTGATTGATCCAAAGGGCCGTTGGGCTTGATCTAAGAATGAACGTTCTTCAAGGGCCGTGGACTTGATCTTGAAGGTGGATTTGAGCGGATCTTCAAATGGGCTTTTGGGCTTGATCTTTGAAGAACAGTGATGAACGGATCTCCAAGGGCTTTTGGGTTTGATCTTGAAGAACAGTGATTAACGGATCTTCAAGGGCTTTTGGGCTTGATCTTGAAGAACAGTGATGAACGGATCTTCAAGGGCTTTTGGGCTTGATCTTGAAGAACGGTTGGATGTGTGGATTTGTCGACGTTGTTAATCCAAAGGGCCGTTGGGGCTTGATCTTGGATGAACGGATGATGAACGATGATGCTTTCTTCAAGGGCAGTCGGGGCTTGATCTTGAATTGGTGGATGGTTGATCCAAGGGCCGTCGGGGCTTGATCTTGGAAGAACGATGAACGAAGAATGAAGAACACTTTCTTCAAGGGCCGTCGGGGCTTGATCTTGAAGGTGGATTTGATGAAGAACGAAAAGGGGTTTCTTGATTCTTCGGGAACCTGGATGCTTGAGAGCTTCGGAGTTTCAGAGCTTCAGAGCTTCAAGGTGTAATATGAATTGGTTCCCCCAAATGAATGAAATGGGCTTGTATTTATAGAAATTTCCAAGGCCTAATTTTGAATATAATATTCCAGATGAAATAAGTCGTTTCTGCCAGGTGTTGACACGTGTCCTATTTGATGACTTTTCCAACTCATTTCAATTTTCGTTGAGTCACACGCTACGTGTAAAATTTATGTAATACATGAGCGTTGACACTTTGATTTATCGGTCAACATTTATTTACCGAAATTTCGATGTCTACACTGACCCGATCCAGTTGGCTTAACAGTTTTGGTTTGACCTGACCAGATCCAGTTATGGTCCGACTCGACCAAATCTAGTTGGCCTACCAGTTCATGTCCGGTCCGACCCATTCCAGTTAGCCTACCAGTTCCTATCTTCTCCGACCCAATCCAGTTAGCTAATTAGTCATGGTCCAGTCCAGATCCCTTTCCTGTTCGACCTAACCCGTCTCTTTAGTTGGGTTTGATCGGTTCGATCTTTTTAGTTGAATAACACGGAGCTAACTAACTTAACAACTTCATGAAATTGGGCTGAAAAGTTTTGATCGCCCGTTCAAATTTCATTTTGTAACCTCTCATACATATTTCATATTGTTTGTGGTGTCAACCAACAAGATCTTACCATCAACCTTGTACTCGTTGATGGATCAAATTCATACGGTACTTTTCACTACATGGATGGATAGAGGAATAATGAATAGCTATTCAATGTTGTGGTCGATTCACATTAATGGACCAAAAATACATATATATTGTGGTAAAATAATGAATCAAATTCATACGGTACTTTTCACTAGGGGTGGGCAAACGGGCCCTAGGCCTGTGGAGTGAGCCGGTTCTATGCGGTTTGGGGCGGGTCTTAAATTTGTAAAGACAAAACAGGGCGGGCTGGGGCGGGTTCACAAAATTATCGGGGCGGGGCGGGGCGGGTGCAAAGGCCTGAGAAAACGGGACCTCGGCTGGGCCCGTTTCTCCCTATTCTCACTATTAGTAGTTTGTTCACTCGGCCCAAAGTCAAGTTACTTTCCCTCACCCGTGACCAACACCATTTTTCCCTCATGTTTGCAACTTTCCCTCACTCATGACCCACACCCTTCTTCCTTCATGTCTGCAAGCAGCCTCACTTTCTCTCTGTAACATTTTAACTCTTTCTCTAAGCTTCGAGAAGGAGACCACCATTACCCACGCCATTTTTGTCCAAATCAAACCCCCAAACTTCTACTTTCGAGACTTATGGGACACAAGGAATTATATGGTGGTTTTGCATGCACCATTGGAGCACTTGGAGGTGTTCTTCCATGGAGTCCAAGATCTTTAAGCTCTACTTAGAACTCAGGTGAGGCTACCTCTTTTCTATCTAAGATTTTCTGGGTTCTTGATGTGTTGTGATTTCGAGGTTGGGGCGTGTCATCTATTGTGTTGTTTTAGGGCCTAGGGTTACTAATTTAGGGGTTTCTATGATGGTGGATTGAATGGCGAGCAGGTGTTGGGTGGTGTCTTTGCCGGTTCAAAACTCAGCGTCGTCCCCATCATCGCGGTCCGATCATCCATCATCATCGTCACTGCCGTCGTCGTCATCTTACTCAAAAGTCGACAAGCAAGGGAATCAAACTGCAATGCTGGCAACAAAGGGTTTGGGTGGGAAAAAAAAAAACAGAGGACCCATGTACCCGACCCGAACCGGCCCGGGCCCACCCTTATTTTTCACTGCATGGATGGATAGAGGAATACAAAGTTGAACATAGTAAATAAGAAATTGAAAGATTTCGTTGTAATTGGTTTTTTGAAATTTCTCAGCAAAGTTGTTTTCTCCATTGGAAAAGTAGGGCCATTGTACTCGTTAAGATTTTTAATCGACCATCAACCTTCGATCTCTGTATGCTTACTACAATAATATATATCCAAAACTGAAGATGTCGTCCAACTTTTATGTCTATCTTTTTGTGACTGTCTAGGGTTTCAAACAAATAATGAAACACAAGGGGATATGATTTTCAAGCACCGTTGATTCTCTTTGTTTCACTCAATTCAATTGCCATAAATAATTAGGAAAACCAATGAAAATGATTTGAAAACTTTGAGTTTTAACGATAAGGACAAAATAAAGCGTAAAATGAATAGTACTAGGATTGACTTTTTAGTGTAAAAATGTGGTTTTTCGTTAAATAAAACAATACCGAGAACTTTTCGTTAAAGTTCCCTAAATAATTAGGGACGTGTGTTAGAGAAAAAATATGTAGAAATCACTTTCCCAACAAAAAAAAATCAACAACTAGGATTGCCATGATGAATGTCGACCAACACGTGGAGCTCGACAAGTGCGGCCTTTATTTGGAGGACGATGAAGTCATCACATCGAAACAAGAATCCTCACTTACCGTGGACCCTTCTCTAAACACACTGCATAAGTTGAACTCTTGGCTTCTTCATTGGCTTTGCTGGAAACAGAGGAGTCGGATCTTTGATGGAATCAGTGGCAAGGATAGTCCCGTATGGTAATCCTTCTCGAACCATCCCCCGTCTACCACATCTGAAACAGAAGCGTTTTTAACCTTCATAACTGGGCCTTATCAAGGACTTCAAACCATCCTTGAGTGGGAGTCGGAAGCCAATCAGTAATGGCTTATTAGTCTTGTACCGGTGGCAATAGGGTCTTCCACTACTACGAAATCATTTATTAGTGTCGTTATGATAACCGACAAGAAACGTATATTACTGTATGATATTAAGCAAAATCGGACAGAAAATTGATTCAGTGGCGGATATAATAAGCGATAGAATTGCCAGCGTCAGGAAATGAATTTTTTGTCGGTTAGGGCTCTAAAACCGACAGAACTTGGGTCGGATATATGCGACAATAAATACTTAACTACTGCCGGATATTATCAATTAATGTCGTTCGTAATTGCCAGGAAATTAAAAATACGGTCGGATTGACATCATGTTCCTGTTGGTTCTAACCGACAGAAACATTTAAAAATAAATAAAATCTATTATAAACAACTATTTTCCGTCGTCCACAACCGACAGAAAAATATTAATATTAAAAAAAAAGAAACGAATCTTTCTACTTGTTTTTTTAAAGAATGAATAAAAATAAAATAAAAATGATTTAATGAGTGAAAAAATAAACAAAGCTCATAACCAACATAATATGCATTCACATGTAAATTAACCTACAATAATACTCCACTTCTAAACCATTCCGGCATTCTTGTATAAATGATCCGCAACGTGGAGAGTCATGTTACGAATCAATGATATTCTGCAAATCCGCTCCACAATGACGCTTGCATTCATTACCGTTATCCACCCTAGCGAGATGCCATGGACCTGCACCCAAAAGGACGTCCAGCACGGCATATACAGTGCAACAAACAACCATAGTTGGACGGAGAAAATGTCGTCATGAACCAACCATGGACCATTTTCAATCAATTTCTTTGCAACAACCTCAGAGGCTACGGTTATGACATATTAATTCGGCATGGCCCTGTCAGGCTATTTTAACATTGTTGCATGTCAACTCCCGTCTGAGGGCATTCTTGGCTCCACTGGCTACTGGTCCACTTTTGCAATGAGAAACCCAGCCAAGCTATTGCCATGGCGGGTATCAGAAAGATTTAAAGTATCTTCCTAGTGAATGGTGAACGGGTCAGGCATGCTCTCTACATCAACCGCGTTAGACTTAGCAGCGGAAATGTTTCAATCAGTTGAAATGAGGAGGTTAAGGTGGGGTGAGGAAGATGTGGTTGTGGTCTTTGTGAGGTGGGGTTTGGGTTTAGGGTTATAGTTTATATGAACGAAGTGGCATGCGACATCATCCACACACCCAAGTTTCGAGATCAAGATGGAGGGTATTGCTTAAATTTACTTACATTTTTGTTATACCTGCAACCTTGTTTATCAATTTTTTTTTGAAAAACCAATCTAAAGTATTAAACTCGTAGCATTTATGCTCTTGTAATTAAGCATTCTTCTGTATTTTTTGTGCAGGACCATTTAGTTTCAGAAAGATTGTAACGTGGAGATTAGATTTTTCATGTGACCTTAGAAAGATTGAGACTTGGGCGCAGGCTTTAGTGGAATTAATAGTTTGACCCAACAACTTCATGCATGCTTTCTCTAATCTCTTCTTTGATCGTGCAGGATGAATATCTTAAGCGGAAGAAACTTCTTATGAATCTCCCACAATATAACTTTCGTGTCTTACAATTATGCCAAATTGAAATCACTTTGTTACAATGACGTAGGACAAGATATGGATCTTCCAACAAAGAAAGATAAAGAAAATAAAATGTTTTAAATTCTGAAAAAGAAGAATTAAAGTTGAAAAATACTGGATTGAAGAAAAAATGAACTGAAGGAAAACAAAAAGACACAGAGGGAATTTTACAGATTTTGCGTCCGAGCTACCATCATATCGCTACCCCAGCACAATGCCTTGCTGTTCCACCACGGCACCGCCGCTCCGTCACACCGATACGGCAATGACAATCGAATTAGTGGTTTGTTGATTTTGATTTCTTCATATTCTACCCTCTAGATACTCAAAGAGGTTTGTCTAATTTCAACTGGGCGGTTGACTGGAGTCGGCAGAATCATGACTAACTTAAAACCAACAAACCCATTGGAAGATTCCAACGGTGCGACAAGGCAGTGGTGGAGCAGCAAGGCTTTGTGCTGGTGTGAAGGTATGATCCGACGCGTTTGATCGTTTAGGGAGTTATTGCACGCTTTGAGAACCCCATGTCCGTTTTTGACATGCAAAAGCTTTGGTCTATAAAATCCCATGCAAATACCCATCCTAGGGCAAATGCTTTAGCACATTAAGATACATTGCTTACCATCATGGCTCTTCTCATCACAAACCAAGGCCAATCCCTCAGCTTGGCCTCATTTCTCATGCTCATTTTTGCCTTCTGCTCCTCGAAAGCATTTTGTAGTCGCCAACTTTATGGCGACAACAAAATCATTGTTGTCAGGCATGAGGAGTGGATGGCTCAACATGGACGCGCTTTATAGTGATGCACAAAAGAAGGAGATGCGCTACAACATATTCAAGAACAATGTGGAATTTGTACAAGCTTTTAACAAAAACAAGGACGGAAAAAAATACACGCTCAGTGTCAATAAGTTTACGGACAAAACTAACGAGGAAATTCGGCCAATGCGCAATGGCTACGAGAGAAAGGAACGTTCAGGGATCATGTCCAACTCTTTGATAGCATCTCCTTTTCGATATGGAAATGTCTGTAATGTGCCATCTTCTATGGATTGGAGATGGTCTGGCGCTGTGACCTCGGTCAAAAACCAAGGATATGAATGTGGTATGCATGCATTATTAAGCAATATCTAGTTAGTTATCTACACGATGTAATGTTTTAATGTTTTTTTTCTTTCTCATACTGATTAAATTAGACAACGTAAGTTGTTATATTGCTAGATTTTCAATTTAATCAATGGTCTTAATTCATTGTGTTTGATAGCATAAGCATATTACGATGCTAGCTACATTGTTTGACAAGAGAACAATATATCTAATTCAAAGATATTTACAGGGAGTTGTTGGGCGTTCGCATCAGTGGCAACCGTAGAAGGGCTTAACAAACTCAAAACAGGAAACTTAATTTCACTATCAGAACAAGAGCTAGTTCACTGTGACACGAGTGGTTACCATCACGGTTGCAATGGCGGTAATTCAAATGTTGCGTATGACTACATGATCAAACGAAACAGGAGCCTTGCAACTGAAAATAATTACCCTTACCAGGCTAAAGATGGAGGAATTTGCAAAACTACTAGTGTTGTTCCTGCGTCTGGTGCCATAACCATAACCGGCTATGAAAATGCATTGTTGAAGGCTGTTGCGAACCAGCCGGTTTCTGTTGCCATTGATATCGACGCAGAGGAATTCAAGTATTATTCCGGTGGCGTGCACACTGGACCATGTGGTACAAACTTCCGCCACTGTGGTGCACCACGGAACTGTCCTGGGTTCGAGTTCTTGCTTGGGAGGGTCCTAGGGTGTGCGTGTGTAACTGAGTGTGGGTGTGGGGGTGCATCGGAGAGGAACGGAGAGAGTTGTCAAGAGGGAGAGATAAGGAGGAGATATATATATATATAAAATCAGAAAAAGAAGGAAAAGGGGAAGGGAACCGGGGACAAAACAGAGGATGGGCCCGTTGGGCTCGCCAATTAAGATCCAAAAACAAATTTTAAAAGAAAAAGATCTAGCCCAAGATGTAGTTTCATGAAAATACCCTCTTCTATCAGGATGAGTTGTTACAGTAGAATTCTCTCATCTCCAAATTTGCTTGGTTCATCGAGATCTAATTCTCCACCTCAATTGGAATTTCCGTTACTCCTTTGGATTATGAATTCCAAATAAGAAAGGCAATTGTACAAGTAATTTGTGTATATATATATCACATAACGTCCTAAATTAATTTTATAGGACTATTTCTTCCTGAGAAGATGGCTGTGTTCGTAGCAATGTCAAACCACCGCGGGTCGATCTGCTTGGCCTTATTGCTTAATTTTGGCATTCCGGTCCGCCCAAGCATCCTCCAGTAGTGTGGTTTCCGTCGAGGATGAGAATAGCAAAAGCATGTCGGAGAGGTTCGAAGGGTGGATGGCGGAATATGGACGAGTTTATAAGGATGAACAAGGGAAGGAGATGCGCTTCAAGATATTCAAGTCCAACGTGGAGTATATAGAAGCTTCAAACAAAATCGAAGGCCGTACATACACAGCTGGCCTCAATGACTTTTCGGATTTAACACATGAGGAATTTATGTCGAGAACTTGCGGCCGGTGCCCAACCATGTGACTCCATATACAACAGAAACACTCTGATGATCTGATGATCTACGAATACCATTTTCTGTCTAATTAGCTTTACTACTTGTAATAAGACTGTTTTGATTTGATTCGGCCGGTTTCATGTACTTGGCTACAATTTGATTAGTTTTTTGTTAATGCTAAAATTTTATTTACTAATGGTTGTGACTAGTTTTTCATATTACTTTTGCCCGTATATTTATTTATTTTGAACGGAAAGATAAGTTTCAAACACGAGATGCATGGATAAAAATTTAACATCTTATTCACTAAGACATTTTACACAGTAATACTGGGCCGAATATATGATTATATGTAGAATTTTTCTATTTAAACACCACCTCTCATCCAAGTCGCACCAATTCCTATTCACACACCATTAAGAATTCTATATGAGCTCGGCCAAATGTATGTTTTGTTTCCTTCTAGTTCATCAATTGCAATCATAAGTTTTCCCAGCCAAATATATGATTTGTTTCTTTCTACATATTCAATCCCAAAGATAATGCATGGAGCCGCACAGAACTAAATATTAATCAAAACACGCTTTGTATAAAGCTAAATGAGTGATGCCAGAGAGACCACATTTTATAAATCAAACCAAACAAGTCGGTCTCACGGCTATGAGAGAGATGATTCATATGTGGTTTGCAAAATGTGATATTCCTAGCAAAAATACGTGAAAAAAATGCTTAAAAAGGGGTTTGCAGTTCATGTCTCATCACAAACCAAGGCCAATCCCTCGCCTTATTTCTGGTTCTCGTTTTGGCCATCTGCTCCTCTCAAGCTTTTTGTAGTCGTCAACTTTCCGGTGACGACAAAACCATGTTGGAGAGGCATGAGGAGTGGATGGCTCGACATGGACGTGTTTACAAGGATGCACAAGAGAAGGAGAGGCGTTACAACACATTCAAGTCTAATGTGGAGTTTATAAAAGGTTTTAACAAGAAGGGCGAAAACCAGTACACACTCGGCATCAATAAATTTGCAGACCTAACTAATGAGGAGTTTAAGACGATGCGTAAAGTCTACAAGAGCAGACACCTCCCGGAGATCATGTCCAACTCTGTGAAAGCAGCTCCAAATAACAATTTTCGATATGAAAATGTCACCGATGTGCCAAAATCCAAGGATTATTTTTCACTTGGCGCTGTGACCACTGTCAAAGACCAAAGACAATGTGGTAAGCATGCAAGATTAAGCTATCTCTATGAGGTTTTACTTTCATAAATCATGTAACATGTTTTCTTGTTTGATTGTCTGAAAACATACGATGCTTATATATTTCCCAAATCTGAATCTGGATAGCGAATTCAACCAATAATCAATCTAAGTTCAAAGTCTGATAATGTAAAGAATTTTCGCTACTAGACTATCATCTACATTTTTGTTTACATGTACATCAGTTCTTTCTCTGATTCAATGATGTTACTTGTAGGGTGTGGCTGGGCATTCTCGACAGTAGCAGCCGTAGAAGGGCTTAACTTTCTCAAAACAGGAAACATAGTTTCACTATCAGAGCAAGAGCTTGTTGATTGCGATGTTGCCATTATGGCGAGGTGGGTTATGCCTTCGAATACATGATTGAGCGAAACAGGAGCCTGGCAACATATGCTGATTACGGTTACAAGGGTAGAGATGGAGGAAGTTGCAAGGCTGATGATTATAACAACACTGATGCTGCCATAACCGTAAAAGGATTTGAGCTTGACCCTGAAAACAATGAGACGGCTCTGCTGCAGGCTGTTGCAAACCAGCCAGTTTCTGTTGCCATTGATGATAATGGAGAAATTTTCCAGAATTATGCGGATGGTGTGTTCAGTGGACCATGCGGCACAAACTTAACCCATGCTGTGACTATCGTTGGATATGGCGAAGAAGATGGGAAAAAGTATTGGATGATCAAGAATTCTTGGGGAGAAGACTGGGGGGATAATGGGTACATGAAGTTGCAGAGAGACGTGCCTGCCGAGGAAGGACTCTGTGGCATCGCTATGGCAGCTTATTATCCAACATCAGATTAAAGAAGCACCTGCATTATATTCTGTATGTTTCGTGTTAATTAGTAGTAAAATGGTAACGCTTTATCAATGAAGAACTATTGATCGATTCCACGTCGATAATACTACTGATAGCTTTGCTTTCCAGGGCTCATGCCCTTTGTCATAAAAACTTCCAAACAACAAATCCTAAAACCAAAATTGTCGAAACCCCAAAACCAAATGCCGAAGCTGCGAAATCTCAAAACTCCAAACGTTGAATTTCAAGGGGTTTAGGGCAATTGGATCCTAAATTGTTAATGCATCTCAAATACTCAGAAAAAATAAATACAGTGAGTGAGGAGGGTAAAGTAATAACTAATAAATTTATTAATTTTTCTTTCAGATATACGATTGTATACATGTTAAAATTGAAAGATGGAGGATTCTAAGTCCCAGAGCTCTGGGACTTGACCTACATTACAAGCAAATAATCCAATTATATATATGGAGGAGAAGCCAAACTCATGGCATTTCCTCACATATTCACACACATCAAACCAATTACAATCCCAAAATGTCACGATCCATTGGATGCATCTTCAAATTCTGTTGTCATCCATGCCCAGAAGAACGAAGAACACCAAGACTCAGAGTGAGAATACCATCACTATGGTTTTGAGTCACAAAGTATCTATTATTGCCTGAGAACTCTGTTTGAGCTGAAGACAAAGTTCTCTTCTCCGGCAATGGTGGAATTCAGGCGTCCAGCTGCCCAACCGTTGTTCACTGAACGAACATCACCGCTTCCCTCATTTGGTTGCTCAAACTCCGGAAGACCCTTCGCCTTTCTCTCCTTCCTTCTCTTCCTCTCCTCCTCGCGCTCCTTCCTCAGCCAACTCTCGACTGTCCTCTGCAAACCAAACCCAAATCCAATCTCAGTATATCGAATCATACAATTACAAATAAAATTTAAACCTTTGACTCACCATTAGTGACAACTTGGAGATCTCCCTAACTTTCTCCATTGGCATTGCTAGCTGCAACTTCCCATTCGCAACATAAGCGATATGCGAGGGCCAATTTTCCAACCCGTCAAATATATGCGTAGCATAAATGATCGTGGCGCCTCGCTCTTCGCATTCCTTCCTCAAGAACTTGAGAAGGTCAGCTCTTGCTAGCACATCGAGGTCCACCGTTATCTCGTCTAGCAGAAGAACCTATTTGGATTGAGAAACAAATCATCAAACACTTGGCGTGCATAAAAAAAAAAAACATCATCAAAACTGTGAAACATGGAAATTGAGTACCTTGTATGGCTTGAGCAGACCCATACAGATTTGCACTCGTCTTCTCTGACCATCGGACACCTTGTGCAACCGCCATGAAAGATCAATATCCAAAACCTTTATCAGCTCTGCTCTCCTTTGTGGGTCAATCCCCGCAACCCCATTGATCAACTTATCGGCCGAAACGTCCATTTGAATCGGGACATCAAACCCCGCGAATGCGACATCTCGCCGCCACTCTCCGCCAAGATACGAGAGGTCGCCGGATCCGGTCAAGGCGGTGTCGTGAAACGCCGACCTTCCTAGCACGCGAACCATGTGGGGCTCGACCATGTGCTTGCCGCCCAGGATCTTCAAGATCGTGGTTTTCCCCGCGCCGTTGGATCCGACGAGGAGGCATCGGTCGCCGGCGTTAAGGGTGAGATTGAAGTCCTCGATCAGCGGCTTGGAGCCCGGCGGCGGGTGGCCGTTGATTCCTGGGTAGGTGAATTTTAGGCCGTTGATCTCGATCGACGGCTCGGAGTTTGGATTCACACCCATTGTCGATGATTTTTAGAGAGAGAGATGAGATTAAGAGAGAGAGAGAGAGAGAGAGTGTGTGGTGACATGAACGTCACGGAGTCTTTAAAGCTTTCGGCGATGGACGAGTTTGGAAGTCGACTCAGTGGAGGAGGCGTGGACAGTTCCCAGTCACAAACTCGGAACTCGGTAGTTGGTATTTTGCCATGTCCTCCAATGAAAAGCAGACACGTTGCTGCTACTCACACAACCAAATAAAGGTTCGGCGCCAACTAACTTGGAGACTTGGAGGCTCCGGATCCAGACACTGATTCGGGTCGGACCCATATTTTGGGTTGTGTAACTGGATCAAAAGAACTGTGGCATTAGACTATGACGTGCTACGAGTTTTAATTTTTCATGGAACGTTGTGTAACATATTGCGATCTTTTGGTCACACGCATTCGTAATCTTGGGATGCCATTGTTGTTATAAAGAGTAGAGCGATAATTAGTTAGTAATTTAATAAGCCGTTAACCATTTAACTAAATGCAGCCAGTAATATTATTTATAATCGAATTATAGACTACCTTTATACAAATTGAGATTATCGAAACCCTTTTAATAATTTAACCAATAATGAAAACGTTTTAAGGCAATGACTCTCGCTCGCACACGTATTTGAACTTCACACACTTTTTTATTTCTTGTAGATGAAGTTTTTTAATACAAATTTCTTATCATTAAATTGAATGAATCAAATTGAAACAACCAAAAAAAATTAAATACGGTGTATAAGACTATATAACATATCTGAGTTTTTTTTTTTTTTTTTTTTGTGAGGATCCTGGGAATTCTCCAATCACATTCATTCATCGTACATCGTGCGGTCATAAATCATTGTAAATTTTTTTATTTAAAATTGAATATGAACAATACCAGACAAAAACTGACCCGCACGATGTACAATGAATGAATGTGATTGGAGGATCTCCGGAATCCTCTCCGGCGAGGATCCTCTCTCTTTGTTTCCCAACATCTTAGTTTTAACTCCTACACATGGCATCACGATATTGGTTGGTGATGCCACGCGCACAAGTCTCTCTCCTGTACCCCTGAATCTGGACTGAAGGTGTTTTTATCACGCTTGTAATCAGTTAGCCTCTTCTTCGTCTTCATCTTTCTGTATACTTGTTTTGGATTCCGAAATAGCCCTTGGAAATGGCAGCAATTTACAGTCTCTACATCATCAACAAATCAGGCGGCTTGATCTACTACAAGGTAACAAAACCCTAGAGATTTCGATTTTCTCATTTATTTTCCTCTGTTTTCTCAGCAACCAAACATAAAGTTAACGAATTTTGATTGTTTTTTTTGGAACAAATTTAGGATTACGGGTCGGCGGGAAGGATGGACACTAACGATACCTTGAGGGTTGCGAGCTTGTGGCACTCGATGCACGCCATTTCTCAGCAGCTGTCACCGGTATCGGGCTGTTTCGGAATCGAACTCCTCCAAGCTGACACTTTCGATCTTAATTGCTTCCAATCACTCACTGGTACGTTTCAAATTTTTTACCTTTTTCTCTTTTTTAAGAATTTGTAGTGTAATTTAATGGGTTTTGGTCACATTGGCAAAATTTGGTGAATTTTGTGGTCAGCGAGCTAGAAAGATTTGTGTTTACAACCAATTTTCAATTGAAATTTTGAAGTCTCACTTAAATTTAATTGATTTCGAATTTGCAGATTGTAAGTTTTGTGTAGAATGTAGATGTTAAAGTTAGTATGGCTTTGAATTGGGTGAGCTTAAGTTGTGTTCGAAGGATAAACGAGTTTGTATCGCGAATAAATTGGCTATCTATCTGTTGCTAGTCCTACTTGTGAGTTATGTTGTGCATTGCAGTAGTTTAGGACCACTTTACGTTGTAATCTAGCGGATGATAGTTATTATGGGGGTTGGGGGAATAAATTCATAACTGAGGTGAATGCTAAATATTGTCATCGAGCAAGTTGAATGGCAGTGTTCTTATAAGCCATTTAGTGTACGATTTAGGCAACTTATATCTTGTGGTTCTGTAATTTGGAAGATGGGTACACAACGAGAGTTTTGCAAGTGAGGTGACTGCTAAATATTGGGATTGAGTGAGTTGATCCGTTAACTGACACAACTAATGGTGGTGCTTTCTTGTAAGCCATTTGGTGTCAACGGCAACATCTATCTTGTGGTTCTGTATTTTGAAGATGGGCTATGGACAAGTGTTTTCCTCTACATGATCTTGTGTGATGTTATCAATTTCCACATAATTAGGATCTTCTTTGTTCTGGTTATCGAAAGGGTGAAACCTTTTGTTTTGCTCCTTGTAGTTTCTATATCTAGCAATCCGCTATGACTTGCGTAATATTATTGTAGTGAATATTGGATTTTGTGAGTTCTGTACTTTCTGCTAGGATACCATTTTACTGGTTTGTTTTTCTTCATAAGCAAATAGTAGCTCTAATGATACAAGCTTACTGTACGTATTACACGTCTTGACAACTGCCTATACTTGAATTTTGTAAGGCGAATGAGTTGGTTTAGTATCTAGGATGTCGACTCGGGTCCATCTGCCTGGTTTAGAAATTGTTCAGCACGAAGTTACTGTTTGTTTCAGTGTTGACAAGTTTTCTTGTTTCTGTTTTTAGAGTAATTGAATCTGTTATTTTAGGCTTCGCTTTTTTTCCTTTTAAATTGGGACTTTCTTATTGAACAGGATGTTGGTCTCAATTTCTTTTTTCCTGTGGCTGTTCAATTTATCCTGGGAAGAAAAAATTTTACTGGAAATTTTTACAATGTCTTGGATTGTGAAAGTGATGATATAATTTCACTATTTGCAGGGACAAAATTCTTTGTTGTCTCTGAGCCTGGGACACAGCACATGGAAGGTCTCTTGAAACATATCTATGAGCTGTACACGGATTATGTCTTGAAGAATCCCTTCTACGAGATGGAGATGCCTATACGATGCGAGCTCTTTGATACCAACTTAACACTGGCAGTACAGAAGGATCGTGTTGCATTGTTGGCCCGATAATTTGCTTTTGAATTTGTTCTTGTGTGGCTGTTGGCCCGATGATCTGCCTGAGAACTTGTATGGTATCTGTAGTTTACAATCAATGTGTTTTGTACGGTTTGAGCTCACCTCGACTTTGGTGTGCGTAATCAATCAGATATAAGCATCGACTAATTCAACTTTCAATCCCAAATGTCTACGTATTCATTTCCAGTTAAGAATACAACGGCAGTTATGTGTTTCTGCGTTCTGGTTAAATTGGGATTTTGATGATGCATTCAGGTGGGCTGTACAAGAAAATAATGTATAAATGCTGTAGTTGTTATAGAGGTTTAGCTTGGATAAGATATTCACCATAATACGCGGACGGATTTAAGAAGTTAATCAAGTTTATACTACTTAAGAGATCACATTCTAGAGAAAATTCTTAGCTAGGTCAGCGTGAAATCTAAAATCTTCTCTTTGAGACTAAAGTTTGAACTCAAAGTAATGCTTGCAGCATATTACCTCTTCCATCTCCGCCTTAGTAGGCCCTTCCCCGAAAACTCCATTGCCGAGTTACTCCAGTTTCTTTCTAAAAACTTAAAAGTCAGACAGAAGCGTTCTCCTTTTCCCTGAGTTCCTCCAGTAAGTAACTACAATCAAAAGATTATAAACTGCCTTCTTGAGTTTTTCACTTTTTGATTTTCAGTTTTCAATTATTTTTTTAACTGAAAACCAAACACTTTGCTTAATTTCTTGAGAAAATTATTTTATCATATCATTTGACTCATTGAGGGTAAAGGAAAGGGAGAAATATTATGAGGACTTAGAAAATGATGGGCCACTCTTCATATTGCAATTGGTTTATGGTGGAACACCAACGTTTTTTAAGATATCAAAGCATGTTGGTCCACTTGTTAAACCCAACAGCTACACATGTTCCAAGTTGCAATTCGTGTTGTCCACGTGTTTAGCTTGAAAATTTGCCGTACGTAGGGAAGCGTGTGAGGATGTGAAGGTAAATCTTGCAAGAGCTTAAAAAAAGTTTAACTACTCCTCATATTACCAATTGTTTTTATAAAAATGAAACTAAACTTTCATCATATTTAACATCAATCAATCATATCATAGGTGAGAATAATACAAGTCTCATATCCCTTTATTATAACCTATTTTCTTGCTATCTTTGCGTCAATCGCATGCATAACTACGGCCAAACAATTTGAATAAGAAAAAAAACCGAAGCAAGGAAAAACAAGAAACCAAAATTACTATATTCTTCTTTCTATAACCAAGAGCTAGCTAGGGTTTAGGGTTTAGAAGCATTATCATAGAGGCCTCTAGTTATGCTTGACTTAGTTCATGCGCAGAAACCAAAGCCATAGCAATCAAAATCCTCATCTGCCTATTTCTATCATTCAACGGATTCTGAGTATTAGGCTGTGTGCTAAGCGATTCTTCGCAGCTGGATTCTGCTCTCGGCGTCACCCTCTCAGCCTTCTCCACACTGTCGTAATCCTTCTGGAAAAACGACACTGCAGCCGAATCGAACGATTCCATCACTACACGGTAACCATTCTCACATGCAGTGAGGGCGTTTTTGAATGCTATGTCGGTTGTGTTGTCAAGCAGTTGCCTGATAAAGTCGTGCGTTTTGGTGGCATTGTCTGTGGCACGCTCTATGGTTATTTGGATGAGGGCGACGATATCGGAGTTTGGAGATTTCAAGTTCTCTTTGAAGGTTTGGCTGCAAAATCCGTACTCCTCCATCTGCCTGCAAATATGATCGATCAGTTGCTGGGTGTCTTGGCTCGAGGATGGAGTGATATTGATCACGAGGAAGAAGAGAACCAATAGCATCGGAACGCTTGGGCATGAGTGAAACTTATTAGCAGAAGCCATTTTTTTTCTTGTTTCAAGACTTTAACAAGGTTGAATATTGAAGTGAGATTAGAATCGAAGAAAACGAGTGTCTATTTATAGGACTGGTGTTTTAGGGTTTAGGTTTATCAATTAATTGAGTCAAAACCCTAATTTTCCTTTTTCAGCATATATATTGTTTTATTCAATATCATTCATTTATAGTATTATATCATACCTAAATCCGATTGGATTGGATTCTTAATTTCTCAGTAAAATATATTGCCTATTTTGCATATATGAATTAAGGACTTGCTATATACAGATCAGATTTTTCTCGATACTGATTATAATATGCTTGTTTGTGCCTTATGTGCCGTTTGAATCCGATTGGATTGGATTCTCAATGTCTCAGTAAAATATATTGCCTATTTTGCATATATGAATTAAGGACTTGCTATATATAGACCGGATTTTTCTCGATACTGATTATAATATGCTTGTTTGTGCCTTATGTGCCGCCGTTTGATTTTTTATTTTTTATTTTTTATTTCCTAGAAACCGCTTTACCTTAAATTTAAGTAGTAAAAAAGTGTTTGATAAAAGTAAAATATCATGCTTATTTTAAAAGCAATAACCTCCAGACAGACTGCTTTTAAAAACTACTTTAATAAAAAGCTGAGTTGAGTATTTAATAATATCACTACAAGAAAAATGAGTTTTGGGTACAAAACAAAGGACACAATTGAGAATTTTGTGTCAGTTTGACCACCAAAAAGCTTAAACAGTTCCCATTCCATAGAGGGCACCATCTATTGTGCCCAATGTTAAAAAAAGCTGACACAAAACAGTAATGGGCACGGAAATCGTGCCGAGTAGGGTCAGATGACAACTTTTTTTTACTGAAAATGGGCACAAAAAAATTTGTCTATAAAAATTATTTGTTAGAGGCACTATATGTTCTCTCTCGTTTGTCTTTACCTCCTTTAGCACACCAATAATTAAAATTTATAAATTTGTGGTAAATAATGGTATGGAGCTGTTTATTATTGTGCAATATTTTAGCCTCAAAATAAGTTAGCAATAATGTTGTTCAAATTCGTTTTTTGCGAAAGCCGAACCTCAGATCTCTCACTTATAAGTAAAGAAGAATACCACTACATCGTAGTACTAAGTGGCGTCTTTTAGATTTACAAAGGATCATTTCCAGGTGCAAATGAATGTTTGTTAGATTCATATCTTTTGAACTGCTTTTTAGATTGTTATCTTCCTGCAGGTTTGTTTTCTATACTTGGTGATATGGTATTTGGTTTTATAGTAAGTGCTTATTTTTTTACTGTATTAAAAGTCCTACATGCAGTGACACATAACCAACAATTATGCCCTTAGGGTCGGTCTCTGTGCAAAAGTTAGTTGGTCTTCAGATAGACAAATGAGTTAATAATTGTATATTCCTTTTTATGACACTAATGATAGAAATTGTGTACACTAAATATTAATAAATAATAAATCACTCTACTTCTCATTGGGTCTTCAAATAGAGAATATATCTTAATAATTATAATCCTTTTTCTGACACAAATGTTAGAAATTATGTCCAGTAAATATTAATAAATATTAAATCACTCTATAGCAAAAGAATATGTTGGCACAATTATGAATTTGTGCCTTTATTCTAGTATAAAACGTCCACAGTCCCTTACTAATTTGTATATGGAAATTTAGAAGGTTGCTTCATACACTTGTGTTTCTTTTGAATTTGATCAAGTACATCATTGAGAATGGCGGACAGGCGACGTCGTGGAGTTAGAATTGGAACCGAATCTCTAGCATCACATTTTTCTATTGCTTCCAACATTACAACAGCAAATTCCACAACAAATCCTCCAGCTCAACGTCCACGACAACCTGTTAATGCCGGGCGCATACCTCGTTCTATTGATAATCAATACATTCTTACTACTGTTGATGGTCGCCTTGGCTACGCATTGCCCTCCAATAACGGATGCGTAAGCGCACCTCAAGGATGTGTATTGCCAGCATGGGCAAGCCCATGTAGGACAGAACAACACCCTGTCAATTTGGTTTTTGTTGAAACAACAACTGAAGAGTCTACTAGTTATGTCATTATTATTGAAGAACCACACACTTATCAAGCACAAATTCGTCCTAAGGGCCTATCTCTCCCACATATGAGCTCACGAAATATGCAGAATGTTACCGTTGAGATTTTAAGCAGCATTGACGAGGACAATTAATATATTTTGTATTATGTTATATTTCACTGGTGTGTGAAATTATAATTATCTTATGCTATGCTGGACTCCTCTTGGGTCCTTTTATCAACTTATGTAGTATTACAATATAATAATGTTTTCTTTCTAATTAAATCGAATAACTATCAGGTTTGAATTTTCGTAATCAATCTTTAAAATTCGTTGACCTTTCGAGTTCACAATTGATGTTTTCAAATAGATCTCGAGACCACGAACGCGAGTTTGGATTATAACGGTATAGTTACGGACATTTGAAGTCGTTTCACTAAACTATAAATTTAAAGGAATATACCTTGTGGGAAAGAGGCCATTTAGGCCAAAGGGAGGACCAATCAGAATTTTTTTTTGGGGGGGGGGGGGGTTTGGGGGGGTGGGGTTGAGCAACCAATCAGAAATCAGGAAGAAAAAAAAAATCCTTGCGAATCGATGCTCGAGTTGTGCTTTGCCATATCCCAGAGATGGGGTATGATAGACGTACAAATATTTGATGACATCATGTGTCGATTCGAGACATATGTTGGGATCGGGGAGTGACAAGCTTATAAAATTGGATTTATATTAAGTTTCCCCTTCTCCAAATTGGATTTCTCCCTCTATTTTATGGTGCAAGTTTGGGTTTCCCACCACCAAATTCAAAAACTTGAATTTCCACCACCGCATTACACAATTGTGCCCACTAACTCTTATAATAATAATTAAAATTCTACCCTAATTCCGTCTTGGGTCCCGTCTATCTCTTTCCCTTTACTTTCCTCTTCCGCTCTGCCTCTCTCAGATTCTTTTTCTCACCTTTGTCTCTCTCTCTCTCTCTCTCTCTCTCTCTCTAACCCCTCTTTCTCTCCCTACATTCTCCAGACAAATCATGGAGGCGCTTGAGCTCAATCATCACCAGAATCCCCTAGTAGAAACCCTCTGCACGCGATGGAGGAAGGTTTGGGAAGATTGGGGTCTGGTAAGGAGGGATCAAGGGAGGGGGTGGGTCAGGTTTGGGAAGATCGGTGGATGTAGAGCCTGAATCAGAAATCGCGTTGGGATCCAAGTTCGATAAGGAGGGATCATGGGAAGAAGGTGCGTCAGTTTAGGAGTTGTTGGTGAGGGAATGGCAGGTGCGAGTCGGAGAAAGAGTGAGGTGTCGTGGTCCTCATCAATATTTCATCGCCGTCGTGGAAGTCTTCGAATTCGGAGTCAGCCGCACCTCCATTGCCATCTCAACAAGCTTCCGCTTTTGGGTTAGACCTTGATCCACACCAAGCTCGCAAAATTTAGGTTATGTTAGCCCAATATCGCTCTAAAGCACGCAACAAATGTGTCCATTGTTCCGGTCTTACGAGCACATAGTTCTTGTGGTTCGTCTTCTTCCCATTTTCTGGAAAAATGGTTCATGGGTTTTCAATGTTATTGCATATTCCATTCAAATTATGATTGGGGTATCTTGGATTTTAAATTTTAAATTTTGGCATGGCTTCTGACTCCATATTGTTGGTTGCTCGTAGGTTATGTCCCAGACTCCAAATTTTACAAAGTCGAAGCGATTCTGAGGTGCGGAAACAATTCACTCATATGTTTGGTTCTTAATTTTGTTTAGGTTGATTGTTTATAGCTCTGCATGTTTGCTGTGTTTTTTTCTTCTATTACTTTTGTGTGTGGCATTGATAGGAGCATATTTATGCGACTGAGTTAGCTTGTTCTCATGCATTTATGTTGTTATTTCTTAGTTAATTATGTATTTTAAGCTATTTTCGTGTGTTTGTAGGTCCATAGGCCTTATAAATCAATAAGATGCATTTTGGTGCATTTTGGAGCAGTTTTGGGCTTGGAATGAATATCACATGCATGGAGCAAGGTGGATGGATGAAATTGAAGACTAAAGATGCTAGGAATGTGTTAAAGAGAAAGAAGAATTAATGTAAAAAGAACAAAGAGCTCAGCCACAAAGGGGTGTCATTCCACCATTCACTTTTCCATCATTGCCGTGCACCACCATTGCACTCCCTTTGGATTCCTATGTCGTGCATCATCATCCATGTTCCCTCCATTGACTCATTTGTTGCATCATTCCACTTCTTTTCCTTTGTCTACCATGTGTACAATATCCTCTCACCTCCTTGCACTCATTGATTCACCACTTACTCACATTTCCACCCATGCCATGCATAATCACCCTTGTCCCCTTCATTATTTCAGATTTCATGCATCATTACATTGTATCATTGCACTCAATTGCTACACCATTCCTTGTTCCCTCAATCATTTCAGATTTCATGCATCATTACATTATATCATTGCACTCAATTGCTACATCATTCCTTGTTCCCTCCATCATTTCAGATTCATGCATCATTACATTGAATCATAGCACTCAATTGCTACACCATTCCTTGTTCCCTCCATCATTTCAGATTTCATGCATCATTGCACTCAATTGCTACACCACTCCATGTTCCCCTCCATTGCCATGCACTTCCTCTATAAAAGGAAGTGTGTGTAACATAAATTGAGTCATACTTGGTTAGATCATTCACTCCCATTTCAACACAACCTTCATCCAAACACATCCATTCATCCATACAAACAAACCTTCAAACACTCACCAACAATTGGCTTAACTATTTGATTGATAACTTATTTGTATTTGTAATTAAGGTCGACACTTAATTGGCATGCATAAATCCGTTGCTAGAATATAAGGAAGTTTCACATAATCGTTACAAACTTATATTCACATGTAGTGAAGGTCGCTTATAAACGATCGCGTTAAGTTCAATTCCTAGCATGAGTGACATGATGTCATAGTTGCAAGTGCTTTGTCAATGCTTATGATTTTCATTAAACGTAATGATCTTTGATTGTATCTCTATTATGATGTCATGTAAGGAACTTTAGAAGAATGTTTTGGGTTGTCGAATGATGTCATCCAATCCAATAAAACAAGGAAAATCTGAGAGTTAACTAGTGATGTCACGGTTAATTTGGAGCATTGTCGTTCATACTTCAATGAAGTAGTAACTGGAAATCGAATTATTTGCATACATGTCATATGTGGAGAAAAAGCCTCTAGCTATCCCATCCATCATCTTATTTCTCAAATTTGTTTTACAATCTGTCTAGTTTTTCATACTTATTTGTTTGTTTCAACTTCGTCCAAAACTCAATCCCCCTTTACTTTAGTGTGTCTAATTAGTTAGAATCTGTTTTAATTTGTGTTTTTAAATGTTTTGATTCAAGTAAAAGTCAATTTTCGTCCAAAGTCATTTCTAGTGTCTAGTTTAAGTTTATTTAGTTGTTTTAAGCTGTTTTGAGTATTTTAAGTTTGCTTTGAGTCTTGTGAGTCTTGTTAAGTAATTTTAAGTTTAGTTTTATGTTTTTGAGTCAGTTTAGAGGTTATTAGTAAGCCCTCCTAATCCCCGGTCCAGAACGATCCCTACTTATACTTATACTACAGTTGTCAAAAGAGGGTTAAATTTGTGTGTTAAGTTAATTTTTGCATCAGGCATACATGATATTATGGGTTTTAATATCATCTAATTATTTCTTAATCTTTGCTATGATTATGGGACGAGCTAGGCCCTGGCGAGTTTCGCATGTTTCTTCGGTAAATAACTGTTGAACCTTAAACACAACTTACTGCATATTAATTGGCATTGCATTTTGCATTGGCATAATAAAATTAGGAAAGCAACAAATTGATGTTTCAAATTTTGTTGATTGGATAGTAGGAAGAATAGCTCTCTGTTTCTAAGCCAGTGTAGTTGTCTAAGCACCATCCTATCTTCTTCTGTAGTTGCCTTTAATCCTTTTTAGACACTTAAATCCATTTGCATATATCGAACATATAGTCATGAGTGATTTGGATTGGAGTTCAAACACGATAAACATTGAAGGTTAATGAAATTCTAATCTAGAGTGCCATTGATGTCACTAGACCTAAATTTTGATTGCGGTGTGGCTTGTTGTGACATGTCAAAAGATCAATTAGTAGTTGTTAGTTGTACCACTATACAATTCATTTCTGGAATTTAATGAAAATTATTTGTGATTATTGCTTGGAATTATAGATAAGATTTCGAAAAGTTAATTCCTTTTATTGCTTCTTCTTGTTCGTCATTGCAGATGCTCATGAATGATATAAGGTGATCGGTACAATGTCAGTAATAAAAGGTTAGTTTGTTGACAGACTGCTTGAACTATTGAATAATGTTTCAACTCTCCCCGTTTCTTAATTTGACATGCACACGCAATTTGAAGATAGTTATGAGTTGTATATGTGTACGAGAATCTTTAGGTTTTAGTTGACTTTTAGTTGACTATAATAATCTACACCATCACCATTAGGATTCTATTTGAGCTATAAAGTGACTAAAGTAAAACTCCTACCCGTTTCTTGATTTAGCATTCTTATGAAAGATTTTGACTATGTATGTTGAACACGAGGTTCTGAAGGTATAAAACCGGCTCCCTGCACTGAATAATTAAAAAAAAACCTCAGTGTATTTCAATTTTGTGACTCACGTAATTCCTCCCAAACTTGATTATCTGTATGCCCTGAATTTTCGTGTGCCTTCCTAATTGATTATGATTTAGGAGTACAAATTTGTAGTAGATTTAGAAGTGGTAAATCACAGTTTAGTAGAGGCATTTTTAGATTCAAATATCAATGTTTGTTCCCCTAAACATCACACATTTTTCTTCTTGTTTTCTAGTTTGCTCGACTTTGTCCGATGGATCAGAAAGACATGGCCCTTGCCTTCATCCATTTGATGAAAATTTTGCTTCTGTTATTACAAAAGTTTTTTCAATTTATTATTTTTTATGACTTGTTATTTGTATATAATGTTTGATTTTGGATTATACATATTTTTACAGGATTGATGGGAATATATTGTGTTGTAGAGGTGTACTTTACCTTTGTGCTATTTCTCATCTTTGTAAGTGGTTAATGTACCATACATTAATAAGTTTGGTTTTTATTTGCTTGAAATATATACAACATTATTAGAGGTCCTACTAAAGTTTTGCTCTTATTATATATAAAATAACTATTTTTTTATTTTTTTATGAAACTTATATTTACTAAATTTCTTTCTTTTCCAGGAAGAGGATGAACTTCCTTCTACAATTATGGTTCACAGTGTCAATATGGATTTGCTTCCTTGTCTTGTTAAGGTACATTGGACATTTAGTTTTACCAATAGTAAAATGTTCTTTTTTTTGTCGGAGAAAATGAAACTCTTATTGTTATCAAATATGTGTAAAGCTAATGAATTCTCAATGTTGATTGGATATTTGGGTAGTTAAACATCACTGGAAATATGTGATCCTTTCCCTTTTTCATTTTTCCTTTGGTTTGGATTTCAGGAAGGTGATTACATAATCCACCGAGCTGGGAAAAAGGGTAAAATCAGTTATGGGTGGCTATATGTAGGAATGCATGGATACATTGATAGGAAAATCTCATTATTTTGTTGGTCTTTTATCATGAACACTTATAAACATGTTCTTTATAAGGAATATTTCTGTAGTTTCATTATAGACATTCCATTTCTACTATTGGATTGCTTTTTACAGCCGAGACTGCCATCTTGGATTTTATGAAAATTTTAAAATTTTGGTTTTATTTCAAAATTTTACATTTCTATATTTTTTTAAAATAGAACCTACTGGGCACAATAACAAAAATAGTGCAAACATGGATGGAGAAGGTCATTTGACAAGTTTGTCAAAACATAGACACAAAAAGGCCTTTATTTGTGCCTGCCTCTTTGAGCACCAAACAGTTTATTGTGCCCTTTTAGCAATGGTGACGCCTATAGAGGGCACATATATAAACTTAGTTGATGCATTGTTGCTATTGGTCTATGAGCACAAATGTTGGTGCTTTTTGGCCTCAAAGGGCACATATAATTTATTGTATGCAGTGCTCATTTTTTTTGTAGTGTATTTTCAGTTGTTGTATTCCCTTCATTAATTTTTTGAAAATGACATATCTACCAATACACTAGCATTTTGTCTCTTAGAGAATAAACTAACCACTGTTGTAGGCATAATTTACTGAACAATTATGGAGGCCATATAGAGATAGAAGGTGCAGGATAGAGAGAAGAAGAGAGAGATGTGTAATTGTGAGGTGTGTTCTATTCCACCCCATTGTGCCTTTATTTATAGTAGTAGGGAAGGTCAATTGCTTACCCTTTTAGGATTACAACTCTTAATAAGTAATCAACTCCTAATAGGAATATAAGAGATATTCCTAGATCTACTAGGATTTACACAATCACATTTCTAATCTAATAAGACTGTAACATTCCCCCTTGAGTGTGTAAATACTCAAGTAAATGGTGCATCAGATCTTCAGCGATGAAGTAAATACACTTGATGAAGTCGTCGGCACAATGAGCAAATGCGAGTCTCAAATCAATGGAAGAATGCATAAAAAGGTAGAACTCACAAAACCTCGCTATGGTAAAACCTAAAGTGGGGGAAAACCCCATAGACTAAGGAAAAAAAGTGAGAAGTTGCATTAAGTCAAAACTATATGTCTTTTGGACTCAATTAGAAGAGCTCACATGGGTATGATCAGCCCAGGATGGGTGCTTTGTTAAAACCTAGATAGGTAGCAAAAACCTAGTGGGAAAAATACTCCTGATCGTAGGGGAAAAAAGTACATTAAGATCAAGTGAGTATACTTCTGGATACTCCCTCTGAGTTTGAAATAACTTCCAAATGAGAACTACAAGCAATGAAAATGAATAGTTAGGCATACCAATTCCTCGGACAAGCTTCTGGAAGGTTGACTTCGGCAGTGACGTCGTGTAGAGGTCGGCAAGGTTGTCTGGGATCAGCGTTCATGACTTCAATCTCCTGATGCTTTGTTAATGTAGATGTCAACGTAATATGTCTTAGTGTTGGCTTCGTTGATGTATCATGGCTTGGTCGGGTAGATACATGGGGCATAATCTTCATGGATCGTTGTTGGGACTCAACGATGGATGAAAATAGCAAGTACTTCGATATGCTCAACAAGGAATTCTAACCACGTCTCACTTGTGGCTTAGTGAAGTAAGGTGAGTCTTGGAGCGATTCAAAGATTTTACAACTAAGGTCAAATCGTGGACCTCCAAGATATTGCAATATCTTTAACGGTAATAACATAACCATTCGGGGATTTTGCCTTGTGCGGGTTTGACAAGTAACCTGCATTAGCATAACAAACAAGGCAAACATCATTCCGAGGATCAGGGGGATTGGATCCGCTCAAAATGCGTCGGGATTTGATTTGCCCAAATTCGTAGTACCTTCAGGGTACGTCTTTAATACCAATTCAGTGGTTGTGTGTAGGCGCGGTGCTGCATCTTTACCAATATCAACAACGAATGAGATGTTCTGTCTTAATACAATGAGCTAAGTACAACGAAGCGCAAAGTTGAACTCAAATATGGACTTTCGAATTCCATAACCTCTTCAAGGGTCTCATTCTCATATAACGTATGGACAATCATATGTATACTCAAAGGTAACACATTCGGGGTGTAGTTCGACTGGTAGACCAAGGTACGGTCAGAACAACGCTTAAACTTCATGTCAAGGCATAAACGAGTATTCCTAAGATCCTTCATCTTAAATTCCATCTTCAAGTGCGAGGCAGTTTTCTCAAGCTCTTCCAGAGTCTTAGTGAGATTCATGTTAACGACATAAACTGTAAATATAGTAATTCAGAATAAAACTTCATAGTTTAATACGCAAGGGCATAATTCATATCCCTGACTGATTAAATAATCACTTGGACGGGTATACCACATCCGTCAGATTGTAAGTGAATGCCTCAAACAAGTTAAGAGGGTGTTCCATGGTTTTGGAACTATTTGAACCAGTCCATGTAATTCTTCGGGAATATACATGTAAATATCCGTATCTATATCCCCATGGATAAACACTAACCACATTTCATAATGCTACTATCAATCACATGACATTTGAGAGAAACCTTACGTCGTAGGGCATGCATCATATCGCATTATTTCATTCATCTCATAACGCTTCATTTCCCACTTGTAATACAACAGGTTACATTGGGCAGTGTAGGAACGACAGGTCCAAACACAATTTGGTAAGGAATTTGACTTGAATTGTTATTTTGGTTGTCCAATCAGTTCTACGTTGTCACTTAATCAATGGAATACAGTTTGATATCGTCGCTTTTCATTTATGTCGGTAGCTACCATATAAGTGAAAACATCATCGATGGTAATCTCATTTCAATTCCATTTAGCTTATCCAAACTAGTATACTGGACTAAAAACTTCAAGTCTCGGGAGTAATTCGAATTAATCTCATGAGATGGAAATGATTTGAGACAACGATCAAGTATGGATTCATTTTTGTGTAGTGTCTTCCTCTTCTAGGGAAGTGAATCCTACGAATCAAGTGATTTGTCGTGCTTTAGGCCAAGACAGATTGATTGGTCATCCGTCAATGTATCGGATCGTCCAACAGAAGCAACACATCTTTTAGGGATGTTGACTTGATGTATGTTAAATATGTCTATCCTTACAGGCATGTTTGCAGCTAGTATATGATCTCGTCACTTTAGCTAGATCAGAGGAATGTGTCTAGAGCAACATTCTGAAAGCTAGAATTTATCGCACTTGCTTATCACACTTGTGCGATACGAAGATCGAGATGACACATAGTGGGCAACGTCCACGTAAATTTGCGTCGTTCTTATCAATCGTTGATGTTCTTATCTCCCCTTAACGACAGGAAGACTGTCTCATTAAAATGACAGCCCGTAAATGAGCGATAAAGAGATCGCGTGCAAGGACTCGAAAAGAGCTAGTGTGAATGAGAATCATAATCGATAAAGATTCATATCCTTCTTTGAAGACCCATGTTGGTATGTTACGGCAACGTAACTTGGCACATGGAATGCACATCCAAATGCATAAATATGAAAATCGTCAAGTTCGTACCCAGTAACCAACTGTAATGTCGAGATGGTTGGGTGGCAATGGGCCTCAAGGTGGACCAACATAGCTACGTACAAGATTGTATAGCCCAAGGCAAAAATCTAAAACTTGGTATGTTCACTAAAATCCGGGCGATCAGTTAAATTACGCTTTATGATCACTAGGCGAGGCTATTTATGATGAACATGGGAAGTCGATGTTCATTATAAACCCAAAATACATGCAATACTTTATCAAAAAACTGTCGATATAAACTCTTCGACATTATCCAGTCTCCCAAACTTTAAGGGATAAGTAGAGTGGTGAACCCTTAATCGGTTATGGGGTTTAGCAGCAATGTGTGTGAACAAACATGTGACTAGTTTGTCGATTCATCAACCAAAACCATAAGTATTTATATGGTCCGCATTTTGGTTGGATTAGTCCACATATATTCCCTTAAATCCACTGTGAAAAGAAAGTTGTTTCGTATCTTTGCAAGGGATGATATAAAAATCAAATTTTCCAAACGAGCGGGCTTCGGCAAATGTGCTTGTAAGCACAAGATCCCTACTTTGAGTAAGGAGATGCGTCGTAGCATCATTATTCAACCTAAGTGTCCCAAAAGGTCGTGCCAAAACAAGTAAACTGCTCGAATCACCCAGCTCCAGTTCGGCCACATCTAGCGTGTTTCTAGTTAGGAGAAAACCCAAAAGCTTCAGGCTCATTTTTGGAGGTGGTGTAAAGATATTTCACTATATTTTATTCAGTGGTTTCATTAATGATCATTGTTCTCTCGAATATTCTTAAAAACTCAATGACAGAGAGAATTTAAGGTCCCTTAAGTGGTAATTCAGTATCATTCATACAATGAGGAGCATGCCAATGCTCTTAATCAGGTTGGATAAACCTAAAGTCGTTGTTAGAGATGTGATTTAGGAGTAAAGTTAGTGTGTGTAGTATTGCATTCATCCAGACAAATAACTTCCCTACACTCCTACCCATTCACGTGTTTAATTGAATCGGTCACATGTATTAAGAAACATGATTCAATTAACTCATATTCGAGGACAATATCAATAAGATTATCCATAACTAAAACATACACCAAACTTGAATTCAAGAACATGGAAAAATGTTCACAAAGTAAACCAAAGTTACTAGGGTGGATTCAGCCAACAAGGCCATCCATTCCAACAGTGTTCGGTAGAGCAAAATTAGTCTTACACATTGACTACTAGAATGATACTCCTTAACAACATTGGTAGGGGCACAAATATGTGCATAACCAATGATTTATTCCATCAAGAAGGAAGTAGATTCTGCAGGGTTAAGGTTTGGGAATATTATCCCTTATTCTTGAAGTTTTAGGTCTTAGGTGCCAAGGATCACGCTTCGGGCATGATGCCACACCTTGGCGGGCCTTGATTCTACCATATGTTTGTGGTAGTAATCAGATTCGAGAATTTGGTAAACTTTTGTTTTCTAAACCGTTGCTTCATAAACGAGTTAGAAATATGGAAGGACGAGAAAAGTATTCTCTAATCAAAATTCGATCGGATTTATAAACTTTAGAATTGTACTCATTCATGGACATAATCATGGTGTGCTTTAGGCAATGTCTTATACCCCACATAAAGTGGTTTATATTAGAAACGTCCAAATAAGGGAAACAAACTTGTGATGGTTCGACAATCCATTGAATTGGAGGGAACAAGATTGTGATTAGTGCCATGTGAATGAATCATCCATAACCATCAAAGTTAGAACATTCGAGTTCTAAGACATGGTTTTCATTAAAAACATTTGGTTTTCATGGGTGTTTTTGTTTTATGAAAACTTCGGGTTTCAAAGGCACTAAATTTGAAACTACAGGTTCAATTTAGTTTATAAATGTTTAGTTCATAAAAGAGAGGTTCCTGCAAAAACACAGAATGCAATATGCGGATTTAAGTGTAGTGGATTTGAGGTTCTTTGGGAACTTAATTGTGAGCGCTTTGGGACTATGAAAGTGAGTCAAGGGTTCAAAGAAAAGAAATAAAATATTGAATCGTTAATGTCCAAAAGTGATCTTCAGGTCAATAATTTTGGATTAATTATCAGATTAATGGACTGCATGTCACTTTTAATTAATTCAATAGATCAAGACCATTCGGGGTTGATCGTAGAAGAAAAAATAATTATAACATTCAGATTAAAATTATTTAGAATGCAAAAAATTAGCATTAGGTTGAAAAAAAAAGAATGCAACCCAACACACTTTGGTTGGCTGCAACACACGGCCTTGCAAATAAAAGTTGCAAGCCTTTGGGGACACGATTGCCCAGGTGGCTGCAAGTGGGCTTGGGAAAAGCTATTTTGCAGCCCAGTTTGCATGCAGGCTGCAATCGTGCAGCAAAGATGGGTCAGGTTCGTATGCGGGCCAAAAGAGAAATAGATCAGAAGCAGCAGGCTTGTGATATGCGGGCCAAGGGCCGCAAGTCTGTCAGGTAAGCAAAGCCCATCGTGTGCGCTTGAGTTCCGTGCACAGAAAACCCAAAAAAGGAAGGAGATGCTGTCTTGGCTTGGCTTCAGGCCAATTAGATGCGGCTTGGCTCACAATTTCGGCGCGACTCAATGATTTTTCCTCTTTTTTTTTCTTTTTATTTATTTATTATTATTTTTGTTTTGACATCTAGGGTTTGAAAAATCCAAAATGCTTCTAATTTATTTTGACTCTTTGACTCACGTATTCCACATAGAAAAAAAATTGTGTATTGCATGAACAAATACATGAACATATACAATATATATATCGGAGGGAAAAATATAAACATAGGGGGTTCATGCATCATAGGGAATGTTTTCATACTCCAAAGTCATTTCAAATATCTTATTTTATTTTAAGCGTACCTGATTGGTAGAAAACAACAAAAACCTTTGAATTTGTAGAAGATCATTATCGGAAAGCCGAAATGCATCTCCAATGCGTTGTATCACGTTCAACACGGAAAAATTAAATTGAATTAATAACATGTATATTAATTCAATTAAATAATTAAATAAATCATGAAAAGAATGATTAAAACGTAATACTCCTCTGATTGAAGAATAAATTCTCTTGTTAGCACAGTGTCAAGAGCGTGCTGATAACATATTGTAAGCATAATTTACTGAAAATTATGGAGGCTATATAGAGAGAGAGGGTGCGGTATAGAGAGAAGAAGAGAGAGATGTGTAATTGTGAGGTGTGTTCCATTTCACCCTATTGTGCCCTTATTTATAGTAGTAGGGAAGGTTAATTCCTTACCCTTTTAGGATTACAACTCTTAATAGGTAATCAACTCCTAATAGAAATATAAGAGATATTCCTAGATCTACTAGGATTTACACAATCACATTTCTAATCTAATAGGATTGCAACAACCACAACACTTTTCAAAAAACAGTTAACCAAAAGTTCATTTACTTTACTTTACAGTTGATTATTCTTAAAGCACATCAGGACCATTTTTTTTTTTAAAGTACAGCAATCCCAAATTGACCCTTAGTCAGCATGTGTGTTTGAAAGTTTTTTCAAAATGACTGAAAGATTTTTTTTTTTAAGGTACTTTTGGAACCAATCCTTATTAAAAATACAAGTAAATTCTTAAAAAACACTTGAAGTATTTCCTACAAAAAGCACATAACTAGTGAAGGAAGTTAACTTCAAGTGATTTTGAAACCCAAAAACAATTTTTTTTGTTGATATGCCCTCGGATATCCCCTTCTTATGGGACGGATCGAAAAAGACTTTCACCAAAAACGCTTTTGATCATTGTAAAAGCACTTTAAGATGAGCCCTAGTCTCCCATCCTTTAATGTTGACCCAACCTTACAACCCAGAGGTCATCTCTCATTTGAGTATTAGATGTGACTAATTTGAATATATAAAATAAAAGGAAAACTAATGAAAAGGGCTTGAAAACTTTGAGTTTTAATGATAAGGACAAAATAAAGGGTAAAGTGAATAGTACCAGGATTGACTTTTTAGTGTAAAAATGTGGTTTTTCGTTAAAGTGAACAGTACCGGGTGCTTTTCGTTAAAGTTCCCTAAAATAAAACTTCGTAAAACATGATGTAGTGGCCACTCAAGGGAAATGAATGAGAATACATAGTCTGAAAATCATATTAAAAATTCAAGTATCAGATATGACTAATTTGAATAAATAGAACAAAATTACAACGCAATGTTTGAATCTATAAACAATTATACAACATAAACTGTAACGCAATATCTAAATCAATTTTAGAATAAAAACTGCAACACAATGACATATCCCCAAAACACTTTTTCTTTTTGTTGATTTGGCCTCGGGTGTCCCGTTTCGTATGGGACGAACCCAAAAGTGATTCAGTCATTTTAAAAACACTTAAAACAAGATCTAAGTCTCCCACCCTTTAGTGTTGACCTAACCTTTTATTGACTTGAGTCTTAAATTGCAAATATTATAGGAGACTTATTTTAGGTAGGAGTAGGATTTGTATTTAATTGTAACTTTTTGTAATTAATTTTTTAATGAAACAAGGTATGTGTGTCTATACATTATAAACTCTCATTTAACAAAATATTACGTATTCAGCCATATGTATTTCTTTTCCTTACAATTCAATTGTCATCTCCCATTGAAGTATTAGATGTGACTATGTTGAATATTGGATACAATAAAACCTCGTAGAACATGAAGCCCACTCAAAGGAAATGAATAAGAATATAGTACAAAGAAGTCTGAAAATCATACTAAATTCTAGTATTAGATATGACTAATTTGAATATAGTAAAACAAAACTGCAATGTAATGTCTGAATCTACACAATTGTAGAACAAAAACTTGACTCAATGTTTAAATCTACAAAATTTTAGAATGTAAATTGCAATGCAGTGAAATATCAGGATTGACCCTATTGCGAAATATAAAAAATTGTAAGTGGCTGGCAACTATACAATAGTATTACTTAGTATGTCAGCCTTGTCTGATTTGGGTACATATTAGTGCACAAACGAGCATGTTCTTGTAGATAGAATTATAGACATGTGTGATTGTGTAAATTTTAGTAGATTGTATAAGATTTATATATGGTTATAAGATCTTAGACTTTTTTTCTTACTTATAGCGCAAGTAAGCCCGTTATGTTTACTATAAAATGAAAACATAAGATTAGTGGAAAAGACATAAATTTCCCACACCTCTTTTCTGTCTATCTGCCGCCGCACCGTCTCTCCTCAAGTTAAATTTAGGCCTACAACAAATATAAGAACTTTTCGTACGTAATTATTTATGTAGTTTTTCTGTTGAAGCAATTAAAAAAGTTACACTTGCTTTTATCAAAACTACGACTAAAAAGTCTAGGCATTTGTGCGAGCAATATATCGGTTTATACTAATGGAAGTATACAACCTTAAAACCATAGAAGATCCAAGTTCGTTAACAACTAGTGAGTTGATATCCCTTCCACAGCGGAATGCTAATTCCTTTGCTTGAGACAAATCTGAAACATTTCTGTATTGTCCTTTCTTTGACAACAAATATGCTGCTTTAATTTTGAGCTTTATGTCCTTGCAAACTCTAACACATGCATCAAAGTCATTTTTCAATTTAGGTTCATGAGTGGCATTTTTGCTAAGCTCTCTGAAAGTCTTCAGGTTGTGGTTAGCTTGCCTCCCTGTTAGGTCTAAAGAAATCAGTGAGAGTTCGGGGAGGTTGGCCGACGCTGTCCGCAAATCAGATTGTAAAATTGTAACGCATTGATCTGGATCTGGGGTAAGTCTTGAACAAATTTTGGTCAAGATCTTATTGGAGACTCCATTAGAGGTGGGGATGATAAGCGAAGCAACAACTACAAATAGAGCAGATATTGCAGAGCTATATGAAACCATTTTTGTGTGGCCCTTCAATGGGAATTTGTTTTGGGGTTGGTAACTTAAATATGGTCACATATGTTTACGTTACCTTTGCTTAATAAATGGGAAAGGTTAATGAATCAAGAATTTGCAGCTGTTTCACAGTTTCACCGGTTCAATTAAATCCAAAGTTCATTAATAATGTATGTGTAACATCCTACACCCATATTTTTTTGGTCAAATCCTAAACCCACTTGTGTACAAGCAGTTTTCAGTGTTGGAATGAATAAGTAAACCACCCAGGGTGGCCCAGTGGTTGGGACGAGCTGTAAGGTTGTATTTCACATAGTACGTTCTTGGACGAGTTGTAAGAAAAAAAATGAATAAGGTTCTAAAAGGGTGGAATGTAGGGCCCTCACAAACCTGACCCAATAGCTGACAGACACCTGATCCAGATGTGTCTCTATTAAGGTACTAAAAGGCACTAGTTGGGCGGGGGGCAAAGGCCTAGGGCCTAGGGGGCCTAGAAGTTTTTTTTTTGTTAAATTTTAATTAAATTTGTTATATAACATATAAACAAATATCTACTTGTACTTAAAAAACTACCAAATTGCATTGGGATACATAAATTGTAAAATAGAATGACATAAATTATAAAGTATTAGAACATATTAAAAATACAGGGAACAAGCATATAATAAGTTGTCATCCAAGTATTCAACAAGTCTATTACAATTTATTGAAGAAAAAAAATGCAAATTGAAAGTTATCTAATTTATGTCTAAGTGAAAGTCGTGACCTAGGAGGATCTAGGTGGGCACCTAGGCAAGTCTATGCATCATTTCTTAATTTTCAAACCCCCTAGGAATTAATCAGGATGATGGCTAGCCACCTAGTGCTCGGAGATTTTTAGAACAGTTGTCTCTACAGTTACTGATGGATGAGGTTGGGCAACAGAAAGGTTGAGAGATTCGCGGTTTAGGAGAGTGTTGGGTTGGGGACCTTAGGGGATCTTCTTCATATAGCTCTCAGCCTAGAAGTAGAGCAAGTAGGACGTCTCCCAAACTACAGTAACTGGAAATGGAGTTAGAGGCCATGCTTCGGCGAGGAGTTGTGCGGCAACAAGAAGAAGCTTGGGAAGAAGCCGTGCACCATTAGGATGATAACTTTTGATTATACATGCGATAAATGGTGTAGACAATGACAGCCTCTGGCATTCGCCTCCCCAATCCTCCGAACGACCTTCTATCGCCATCTCGCCAGCCACCCAAGGAGTATTTAGTTAGTTTAGCATATTTCACATACATGTGTGCGAATATTTTAGTTTTAGGTTAGTTAAATAGTTTTTTTTTATATTGTTATTTCTTTTGAAATTAATATGATCAAATTAATCAATTAATTTAAATTACAAATTTTAAAAATTAAAAAGTTTGCCCGACGAGTACTTTCGTCGGGTAAAAAACTATTTTTGGCAATGAAATGCTATCGTCGGCCAAGTTAAGTTTGTCGGGTCAAGTTGATCAATGCACTTGGCTTGACAAAATAGTCATTGGTAATTTCGTCCGGCATTTGACCGAAGAGTTTTAATATTCGTCGGGCAAATGTTTATGTGATGACCTTTGCCTATTATTATATTGCCCGACAAATTTCCATTGGACAAAACGTTAAGCGACAAAACCTTATTTTGTTCGATGAAATCCTTTCGTATAGGAAAGTTCTGTTTTTTTTTTTGTTTGCTTATGTAGTAACTCATTTGCCATATACAATAGTATCATAGTGATTACTTCTAAAACTTATTCTAATAGATCGAAAATATGTATAGCTCGTAATTATGTGCTTACCTATTATTTTGATAAAGAAAAAACCATATTATTCAATTAATATAGCTAAAATAATCAAATAATTAACAGAGGACAATGTTCAGTGTCTTCCAATCACTCGAGGAAAACATTGTAATTTTATTTATCCATCATCGATCAAAGGTGAATAGACAACAGCACTTAATAAAAACAATAACAAAAATAAAATCAGGAAAACCAATAAATGATTGCTTCTAGGAAACCCTAGTTGTTCTGGGTAGACTTTAGTTCATGCACTGAAACCAAAGCCATGGCAAGTAGAATCCTCATCTGATTATTTCTCTCAGTCAGTGGGTTCGCAGTATTTGGCGGCATCTTGCTCAGTGAGTCTGCGCAGCTAGCTTCTGCTCTCGGCGTCCCACTCTCAGACTTCTCTACGCTGTCGTAATCCTTCTGGAAAAACGCCACCGCAGCCGATTGAAACGCCTCCATCACCAAACGGTAACTATACTCGCATGTTTCCAGAGCGCTTTTGAGTGCTGTGTCGGTTGTGCTTTCAAGCAGTTGCCTAATGAAGTCGTGTGTTTGGGTGGCATTGTCTAAAGCACGCTCTACGGTAATCTGGGTGAGGGCCAAGATATCAGCATTAGGAGACTTCAGGTTTTCTTTAAAGGTTTGGCTGCAAAATCCATACTGCTCCATTTGCCTGCAGATACGCTCGATCAGTTGTTCGGTGTCTTGAGTCAACGATGGAGTGATATTGATCACGAGGAAGAAGAGAACCAGTAATACTGGAACACCTGGGAATGAAGCAGAAGCCATTTTCATATCTTTGATCAAAGGCTTCAAGTGTGCTGGTTATTGGAAGTGAGAATAATCTGAATAGAATTGAAGTAGAGGTTCGTATTTATAGGATCAAGACCCTAGTTTCCATTTTTCCAGTATCAACATTGTTCATATGTATCTCATGCAGTTATAGTAATAATACTATATCATACCTAAACCCGATTTGTTGGATTTTGAGGAAAATATATGCCTACATACATTGCTATGATCAATTCGATCGCGTGTATATATATCTATACACACGAGGTAAACACTTGCTATAAACACCAGATTTTATTCTGTACCGGGTGCAATATACTTGTCTTGGTTTTACTTATAACTTTTAATCTGAATATTTTATTATTAATCCAATGATGATCCCCTCTATATTTGAGTTTTATTACTAAATTTTACATTATAATCCGTTGTATGCATGCGTGTAATGCATTGTATGAACTTGTTTGTGCATATGAAGAAATTAGAAACAATTATAAAATAAAAATATGCTATTCTTATCAGATAGATTTTGTACATAAAATTTGCACTAAATATATATATATATATATATATATATATATATATATATATATTTAGGGTTAATCTTAGTTTACTACCTTAAAATTTTTTGATTTTCAACATTTCATACATGGAGTTTTTTTCATCCTAATTTGGTACCTAAAGTCAAAAATTTTAGACACTTTTATACATCTGTTAAGTTTTCTGTCAAAACATTTGTTTACTGATGATGTAACACCTAATAACTTGGTGTAATATTAAAAAAATAAAAATAAAATTATACAAAAAATTAAAAAATCTAGCTCTCCTACCTCAACCCCCACCCAACCCTCCCTCCCTTCCCCAAAATCGCAGCCACCAGTCCCCTCATTTTCTGTCGGCCGACTACCATTGTCACCATGCTTCCCCAAAACACCACCAAATTTCTCCTCTATGATTTAAATATCATCTTTTTTTTTCTTTCCAATTGTTTGTCCAAGATTCGACGGCCTTTCCAATTGTTCGTCTAAGATTCGACGGCGACCGTATGAGGACCTTGAGGTTGGGCAAATGGGTCAGACTTGACGGAATCGAGATCCAATCGACCCACCTGCACTGCACAATCAACCCGGATCTGTTGAATCTATAACCCGCCCCTTTTATTGCACTGCAGCTCCATGTAGTTTGCTGCACGTGAAGTCCTTGCGTTCATCGGCCGCCGTTAAGCCCTTACCATCGTTGCCTCGCCAAGAGATTCTGGGTGAGAGCTGCAAGAGCCCGATCTGGTGTTGGAGAGTGATAGGATACTGCCAAGTGGCTTAATAAGATGATGACATGTGTACATGGTTGTTAGTAGTTAGTTAGTAGTTAGAAGATAAATAGCAGGTTGTAGCAATTGGAAAGGCAGTTAATGAAATTGTATTGTTGTTCTCATGTTCTGTTACCTAACTCTCTGCAATTGTGGAAGATGTAGAGTAGGGTTCTAACAGAGAGAAGTGATAGTGTGGTTTTTGGGTAGGGGCAGAAGAGGGAGAGTTTTGGGACGAAGGAAGAGGAGAGGAGAGGAGCGAGAGAGAGAGGTGGCGAGGGATCTGCAAAACATTGATAGGGAGAGAGAGTAGGGAGGAATTGAAAGCAAATCATGGAATCTGGAAACATTTTTAGGGTTTTAGTTTTTCTTAATTTTTAATTTTTTAATATTTTAATATTTATGTGGGCCCATATTGACATGTACGTAGCATCCAATCATTGTCCATATAAGCACCACGTCATCACTTAACGGTTGACTTAACAAGAACCTTAACGGATGTACGAAACTGTCCCAAAATTTTAACTTTAGGTACCACTCTGAGATGAAAAAAACTTGATGTACTAAATGTTGAAAACCAAGAAACTTGAGAGTATTAAACTGCGATTAACCCATATTTTTAAAGGAAAACTAATAAAAAGGGTTTGAAAACTTTGAGTTTTAACGATAAGGATAAAATAAAGGGTAAATTGAATAGTTGATTGACTTTTTAGTGTTAAAATGTGATTTTTCATTAAAGTGAACAGTACCATTAGCTTTTCGTTAAAATTCCCTATTTTTAATAATGGTGAAATCTATTTGTATTGGTGGGTGCTACGATTCTGGGTATACAAAATATGATAAGTTTTAGCATTACTCATCATTCTAAAACATTTCAACAAGAAAAAGGATAATATTTGCATTCCTTTCATAGGGGAATGTATTTGTCCCTCCACTTCTGATTAACACAACTTAACCGTACAAACATCATAATTTTAATTGAAAATATGACTTTAGTCCTTGAAACTTAATTTTCTCCACATAAAACCCGACATAAGTTTTTTACTGAAATAAAACTCATTGACTAGATTTCACATCAGCAAATTCATTAATTATATTTGACTTTACACATTTAAAAAAAATCGATGCCCAAAACACCCCTATTTGAATGTTTGATTTTAATAATTAATTCCATACAAATTGTAAGGGAGAATTAATGATTTTACAAAAATAAAAAAATAATAAATTCATTGCATAATATATAAGAACAATAAAACATGCCTAATAAATGTAGTAATACATGCTTAGTTAAGTCAATAAAATTATATTTTACATATAAATTTAGGTAAATTATTTCACACACACACACACACATGTATGTGTGTGTATATATAACAACAACAAACAAAACATGCCTGATATACATAAACATTCATGCAAAATTATTTACCTACATAATAAGGCAAACCCAAATATATGTAAAATAATACACCTACATAAAAAATATTATTATTTTATTCAATACTAGTTTACCTATTATTTGTACATATAATAATAAAATGTGCCTAATATATATGATGATACATACAAAATAAAATACCTACATAATGAAGAAATGTTATTTGATTCAAAATTAATTTACTTACAAAATAAAGTAATTGTATTTTATTCAAGATTAATTTACCTATTATTAGTACATATATCTTATAATAATAAAATGTTCCAAATATATGTAATAATACATGGAAAATAAATACCTACAAAATAAAAGAATGTTATTTGATTCAATATTAATTTACCTACAAAATATATGTTATTTGCTCATCATAAATTTAAGGGAACTTTAACGAAAAGCTCCCGGTACTGTTCACTTTAATGAAAAACCACATTTTTACACTAAAAAATCAATCCTGATACTATTCACTCTACCCTTTATTTTGTCATTATCGTTAAAACTCAAAGTTTTTAAGCCATTTTCATTAGTTTTTCTTAAATTTAAATATAGGTAGATTAATTAGTTTAATATGTTTGATCATATATGTAGTACTGTGCATGTATATGTATATATTATATATATATATGTGTGTGTGTGTGTGTGTGTGTGAATGGATAGTAGTATTTTATATATAGGTAAACTATATATGTGTACATATACATATGTGTTTGTGTGTGTGTGCGCGCGAACGGATAGTAGTATTTTATATATAGGTAAACTATATATGTGTGCATATACATATACATATACATATATATATATATATATATATATATATATATTGAGCTAATGGTAGTAATATATACATTTGAACGTATATATGTGTGTGTTAGGGGTAATAATATGTGCAATAATTATATTTTCATTAGGGTGAGTAATAACATTTATTGATTTTATTTTGAATATTGTGGTACAAATTGTAAATATTTTGTAATAATAGGTCAATTACTTTTATACTTGGCAATTATTTTTAAATTTGGGTTTTATTTGGATGTTTATAACTAGGTGGGTTTTTGTCTAAGAAATAAGAGTTGCAAGGGTCTATATCTAAAGAACCCTAATTTTAATGGTTCATTCTATTTATCATTATCTATTAAAGATTATCTTTGTAAAAAATCATTCAATTTGGAGATCGTTTAACCTTTCATATGCATCAAACAAATTAATAGATGGTGCATCATCAGGATACTAGCTACTTATTATATACCAAACCAGTTCAGTAACACATTTGTTGACAGACTAGAGATGAATCCTACTATTGTTTGTGAACCTTGTAATGTATCAAGTGTGTTAGTATATGCTGTGTCTAAAGCATAATCGTTTTTATTATAGCATAAAGTAACTTCTATAACTTATATATATATATATATATATATATATATATATATATTTTTTTTTTTTTTTTTTTTTTTTTTGAAAAATCGATATTATCTATACTAAGGGGAAGAGGGTGGGCTTAGCCTCACAATGAGCTAGCAATAATATAGTTTAAATTCGCTTTTGGCAACAATCAAACCTAAGACATCTCACTTATAAGTGAAGATGAATATCACTAGACCGTAGTACTAAGTGGCACTTCTATAACTTATATATATATATATATATATATATATATATATATATATATATATAATAATAATTATTATTATTATTATTATTAGTGAATCCAGTGTTTCTATATATTCCAATTGAGTACCAGATTTGTTTTTCCAATATATAAAGAAAACTGGGAAAAAATTATTGTGATCGAACAAAATAATGTTTGGTAGACTAAATTTTTAGACCACATTTAAAGATTATGTGATGCGTTACCAATAGAGTATAAGTACGTTAATCAACACATAAATAATTGTCAAATTATCAACAATCACGTCATATGCATGATTTTCAAAATAAAGTTTAAATAGATAATCTCATTATTAACTAGCATTACCCGATCGAATAATACAAAAAAGAATATGTGTGTTCTGTTAGCATGCAGCTAGCTAGCTAGATCTGCTTACACATGCACATGCTTAATTAGATATATACATATAGTTTTAATTTCTTTAACAATCATTGAGAGTAGCTTAAGGAAAAACATTGTAAAGTCTCTTCATTTATTGACCATGAAATAAAGCCCAAATAGACAACAACTGTCAGTCTGTGGCCAAACATTTTATAAATTAAAACAAATGTTTCTGAAAAAAAAAAAAAAAAACAAATGCGAAAACAAGAAAAACTAAATTCTAGAAAACCCTAGTTGTGCTGGGTAGACTTTAGTTCATGCACAGCATTCAAAGACATGGCAATCAGAATCCTCATCTGATTATTTCTGTCAGTCAGTGGGTTCACAGTATTTGGCGACGTCTTGCTCAGCGAGTCTTCACAGCTGGCTTCTGCTCTCGGCGTCCCACTCTCAGACTTCTCTACGGTGTCGTAATCCTTCTGGAAAAACGCCACGGCAGCCGAGTCAAATGCCTCCATCACTAAACCGTAACTATACTCGCATGTTTCCAAAGCGCTTTTGACTGCTGGGTCGTTTGTGCTATCAATCGTTTGCCTGATGAAGTTGTGTGTTTGAGTAGCATTGTCTACGGACCGCTCTATGGTTATTTGGGTGAGGGCGACGATATCAGCATCTGGGGATTTCAGGTTTTCTTTGAAGGTTTGGGTGCAAAATCCGTACTGCTCCGTTGATCTGCAGATACGCTCAATCAACTGCTGGGTGTCTTGAGTAAAAGATGGAGTGATGTTGATCATGAGGAAGAAGAGAATAACCAGCAATATTGGAACACGCGGGCATGATGCAGATGCCATTTTCTTGTACGTGATGAAAGGCTCAGGTGGGTTGGTTATCGGAGGTGAGAATAGTCTGAATAGAATTGGAGTTGAGCTAGGTTTGTATTTATGGGACCAAAACTCTAGCTTCCATTTTTTAGCATCGACATTGTTCAATGTATCTCATGCAGTTACAGTAATAATACTATATCATAACCTCAATCCGATTTATTGGATTTTGAGGAAAATATATATTGCCTACATATATTGCTATGATCAATTCGATGGCTTGTATACATACGAGGTAAGACTTGCTATGAACACCAGATTTTATTCTAGACCGGGTGCAATCTACTTATCTTGGTTTTACTTTTAATATAAATATTTTATTATGAATCCAGTGATGATCTCCTCAATATTTGAGTTTTATTACTAAGTTTTACATTATAACCGTACCGTTGTATGCATGCATGTAATGCGTTGAATGAACTTGTTTGTGCATATGAAGGAATTAGAAACAATTATAAAACAAAAATGCTACTCTTATCAGATTTTGTATATAATATTTGCACCACATTTTTAATAAAGGTGGCACTTACTTGTATTGACGGGTGCTACCTAAAGATTGTGCAAATGAACCTAGTATACAAAATATGGTAAGTTTTGGCATTAGCCATTCTAAAATATTTCAAAAAGGAAAAGGATAATAGTAATTTGTGGCCCCCTAATAGGGAATGTACTTGTCCCCTTACTTATGATTAACACATCTTCCCACTATACAAGCATCATAATTGGAAGTGCTCATTCTCTTTGTCACTATTTATTAAAGATCATCTTTGCAAAAAATCATTTAATCTAGAGACAGTTTAACCATTCATATGTATCAAACAAATAAGAGGTCTAGTAGTATTCCCCTTCACTTGTAAGTGAGATGTCTTAGTTTCAATTCTCGTCAAAGGCAAATTTGAACTACCTTATTGCTAGCCCATTAATTGTGAGGCTAAGCTCACTCCCTCACCCTTAGTGTAGATAATGTCGTTTATTAAAAAATAAAATGGACGGTGCATGAGATTCATTTTCAACACGCCCCCTCACGTGGGGCAAATTTGTAAACCAAACACTTGAACAACATAAATGGGGTGATGTGGACGCGTGTGGCCATTAGGGTTCACAAGCGGGCAACTTGCTCTGATACCATGAAGAAAGTTGAGGTTTCACCATAAAACCAATTAACAATTTAAAAAAATAGTCAACATACTTATAAAGCACATACACATGATCCTTACTCTCATCAATATGAAATTTATTCTCAGTACATACATAACTATTCAATTGGATCGCTTGTGTGTGTGTGTGTGTGTGTGTGTGTATGAAGACTTGCTATAAATAGCATATTTTACTCTATACAGTGTGTAATCTCTCTTTCGAGTTTTGCTATAAACACCATCTTCTATATTTGAGTTTTATTACTAAATGTCACAATATAAGAGCATTTTGATAAAATTCATACATAGTTGATAGGCCAGACTGTTCTGGCTACTTCAAGGTCCGTTTGTATTTAAAATGTTTGTGTGAAATGAAAAATGGTAAGGCTGCTTTCAATTCTTTATAATATTGTCATGCTCCAATCCCGTAGGAAAGGTCAAGTATGCTATCGCAAACTATGTATCCAATCAGCCACTGTCACCAAAGTATCAAGGTAGGTATGGTGAATCAAATGGCTAGACTTAAAATTCCAACAAAAGTGGAAGTACTGATGGATCCAAAGTGGATAGGCGCAATGGAGGTGAAGATGGAGGTACTCCGAAAGAATGGTACATGAGAATAGTTTCACAGCAACATAGGAAGAAGCCGGTTGTGTGCAAATGGGTGTATATTGTAAAGCACAAAGCTTAAAGAACCATTTATCGTTAAAAAGCTCGACTGATTGCAAATGTGTATACTTAGACCTTTGGAATTGGCTATATGAGACATTTGTTCCAGTTACTAAATCTAGCACCTAATTTTAGAAATTTCATTCTTATTGATGCAATGCGACAAAGAGAAAATTAATCAACATTAATTTTAAAGAACAAAATAATTTTAAAAAATGAGAAAACTTTAAAATTTATCGATTGTTTTATTTTTTTTAACAAACAATATTATTTACACTAAGAAGTAGGGGAGTGGGCTGAATCTCACAATAGGCTAGCAATAATGTGATTCTCTTTTGAAGAGAATTGAACCTAAAACATTTCACTTACAAATGAAGATGAATACTAATAAACCAAATAGTATATATGCCGAGTTTGAGGTGTGTCCACATGGTTAACATGCCAGGTCTTTTTAGTGAGAACGTTTAAGTCGTGATCTAGAAATACCTAATATTCATTAAGTTGCGACAGTAACCCTAAAAGGCTAGAAAAAAGCCCCACTAGAAGAAAAACCCACATTTATCATGGCAAATGCCCGTGGTTGATTGCAATTTACCACGGACATTGTGTCCGTTAGTAATCTGGACGTGATGAAAAGTTTGAACTTCTACCACGGTCAAAGCACGTTATCAATTAAATAATAATCATGGATCTATCCCGTGGTAAATTGGAAGCTAGCATCACGCGCTATGACCATTGTGGATCACTAATTGACCACGATCAATGCCCGTTGTAATAAGATTTTCAAAAAAATAAAAAAAATTTATTTAATTAAAAAAAAAATATATATATATAATCACACAATTGCAAATTTACTGTAATACAATAATTTCTTAATTAATCAATTATTAAAAAAAATTACAAGCATTACACTAAACTACAACAAAATCAGGTATAAAGCCAATGTCCTATAGTAAGAAATATGAAACTATTTTGACAAAAAAAGAAAGAAAAAAAAAAGAAACACGAAACTATGTATCAAGTATGAAGTACACCTCCATTTACTGAGAAATAGTTAGCTTAGAAGTTTACTTTTCCTTGAACACCTCCAAAAAAAAGTCCTTCACGAGTGACATCCTGCCTTAATGCTCGAACCTCACTAAATGCATCTTCTATATGTCTACTTCTATCTGCATTGACATAAGCACAAAGAAAAATAAAATAAAATCTTGTACTTCTTGGATGGGAATATACTAATTTGATCTCAAGTAAGAGAAGTAAATACGGAAAGAAAAGATAATCATGTGGTAGAAACCAAGTGGATACACTCAAATATACACAAAATTATGAGAGTGCAAATTCATATAAACATGTAAGCCTTCTTTCTTTTTCATGACGTCTACAATTTTTTTTTTTTTCAGAATAAATTTAAGAACAGAAATTACCTGAACACCAGTGATAGGATTTTTACTACTCATGTGAACGGGCTTAATTCTCCTATTTTACTTGCAAGAATCACAAGGTTATTGTAGTATAAACGGATCTCGTAAGGTCGTCTCCACATGGATTATTAAATAATTCGAAACTAATCAGATTCCATTTAATTATTGTAAAGTAGAAGTTTATGTGATTGATTTTATAACCTAATTAAAATAAAAACGAAATTAATAAATTAAAATAAACAATCTGCAATACCAAAACTGGGGGAAAAATAAAACAGTTTTGGGAAAATCAAATTACGAAAGCACTAGGGTTCCACCATCACCTAGCAATCCTATGAACTTTTACCAATTACTTATGATCTACACATGCCACTTTAAATGTTAGATTTTCCTAATTCATATTCTACTTGGAACCTCCAACATAGAATGTATATCAAACATGCAACCCGTCCGGACGTTCGGATCAAATCTGAACATGAAAGACTGATTATGCTTTATGAAAATCCTTTGAAAAACCATGCAATCCTTAAGACGTGGTATTCATCCTAAGTCAAATTACAATTATTAATCACAAGAAGCCAGCGTCAATTTCAGGGAACCTTCCGACCAAAATTGCATCAAATTACTTTTCTAAAGATCCTAATGGTGATCAGGCATTAAGACAATTAGATAGTTTTTATCTCGGTGATTAACAATTCAAAGTATGCATGCAATCAATCATAAGCAATTAAATAAAAATCACATATTCATGCTAAGGCTCAAGGCTTCGCTCTAGCAAAAGAAATTAGTTACGCATATTCATAATTGAAATCATAGAAAATATATTCAAGAAAATGATTGAAGCACCTTCAAGTAAAAAGTCTCCAAAACCCTAACAATTCTCTCTGTCTCCAAGAATTGTATAAAAGAAAGCGTAGACAAAAATTGTAGACGGTCTAGCAATATATTTGCTAAGCCACCACACAAACCCTAGGAAACTAAAATTAATCATCCAATAAAATAGGAAACATAACCCTAAATTAAATGGTAAAATTCGCCCAAAATCTGAACAGCCACGTTTTGGACCCATAAGCTGCTCCAAAACTGGCCCAATAAAGTTGGATTTAATGTTTGGAATATTCTGAACACTTTTCCAGAAGGCCACGAACCAATCCGAGGTCATCTTGGGCTCCAAAAACGCAATTTAAGCCCAAAAACGTCATTTTCCAGCACTGTGCATCGCTCATTTATTTTATCGCCAGAAAATAACCGCTTGGTAGAAAAATCCCAAATTTTGATACGATCAAGCTAAGTAACTCACGAACGTCCTCCAACTGGAATTACTCCAAAATTCGTCCATTTGATCCTTTTTTGCTCCAGATGAAGTCGAAAGTCCTATATTGAAAATACAATTCAAAGTATCAAAATTCTTTCAAAATATTAACCAAAATATACTAAGATTAGGGTAAAATATATAATATAAAATCCACTCATCAACCAGTTAGAGGATCACCGTAACCGGTGCAGAGGAAAAGCTAGAAGTTAGTGATACAAAAAAACAAACAACAAAGCGCAAAAAAAATTCATACAGAAAATTCATCAATAAAATGAAAAGAAATTAGAGAAAAAATCACCTCGGTTCTTCACTTCATATTGTCGACTTTTTTAACTTTTGGAATGGTTGGAGCTTGGAGATTTTAGTTTTCTTTTTTCATATGCAAATAATCACAACTGACTCGAGTTTATTGAGTGGGAAGTTACTGGGCGAGGGAAAACACCGTAGAAACGTGTAGATTTTAGGTTTGAATTTGAATCCCACGTCTACTGCAAAGAAAGATTAAGAGGATAAACGTGGGTTTGTGTTTATCTTTTCTTTCTTTCTTTCTTTTTTAGGGGGGTGTATTCAATTAGAATTCTCAGAGAGTTTCAGGGAATTAATAATTACAGGGGTATTCAATTAGGAATTTAAAAGATTTTATAAAAATCTTGGTGTATTCGATTGAGATTCTTAAAGACTTCTTACAATTCCCTATAAATTTAGGTGTATTCAATCATAACTTTTTGAAAGTCTCTAAAAATTTAGGTGTATTGAAAAAGGAATTGGATTTGAGCGGATTTGTGATTTGGTGGATTTTGGAGGATTTCAAGGTGATATGTATAAATACCAAAGAGCTTGGCAAATCTCACCTCAACCCTAGAAACTTTGAGAGATTTTGAGTGTGCTGCTCTCTCCTCCAGAGAGCGTCTTCTCCAGTCTCTCCGAGCGAAGGTACAATCTTTCTTCCTCTGCAACTTCTTCCCATTATTCTTCTGCTTCGATTTTGTCCTTGTTGTGAAAGCTGCGAATTTGTTTCTTTTACCATTCATATAACCCTATTAATAATATAATCAATATGTTGTCCCAATCCTTTTTATAGTCATCTTCTCCAGATACCAGAACCCTGCAACCTAACCAATGGTTCTTCGCCATTGCCGGCCCAAACTTTGATGCCCACGATTTCTTCACGGTGAAGTTGACATATTATTAATAGGGTTCCTTGCATAACTAGCCATCTTCTTAATAGGGTTTTCAAATGAAGGGAAAAATGTAACTTCACCGTGAAACCTATTAATAACAATCTGTTGTCCCAATCTTTTTTACTTTCACTTCTCCAGAAGCTTTAGGGTTAATAATATGCCACGGTACCTCCTCATATTTTCCCTTCTCAAGAGTCTTTTTTACTTTCATGAACATATTGTTAGCTATGTATTAACTCTTATAATTATTTTAGGATTGTGTTGGAGCTATTGATGGAACACATATACCAGCAATGGTATCAGGACCTGAAGTAGCTAGCTATCTTGATCGTCATGGTAAAATAATCACAAAATGTATTAGCTACTTGTAACTTTGATTTGGAATTCATATATATTCTTAGCGGATGGGAGGGTTTAGCTCATGACTCCAAACTGTTACATGATGTTGTATCAAGGAGGAACGGACTTAAAAGTGCCAGAAGGTTTGTATTCATTCATTGATTTATTTACACTAGGACGTACCATAAATAATAACTTTATGTGTTTTATTTTTAGGTAAATTTTTTTCTAGTGGATTGTGGATTTGCAAATCGTCGTCAAATTTTAGCTCCGTTTCAAGGTGTTCGATATCATCTCCAAGATTTTGCTGGTAACGATCGTGATCCCGTAAATGCGAATGAGTTGTTCAATCTTCGACATGCTTCCTTGAGAAACGTAGTGGATAGGATATTTGGTGTATTTAAATCTCAATTTACAATTTTCAAGTCCGCACCTCCATTTCCAATTAAAACACAAGCAAAGTTAGTGTTAGCTTGTGCAGGGTTGCACAACTTTCTTCGCAAAGAGTGCCGTTCTGATGAATTTCCAATCGAACAAGAAGATGATGAATCTGAAGATGAAGAAAATGATGATGAACTAGGTAATCAAACTCAAGAGCAACAACGACAGATTACTAATGCATGGAGAGCTGGCATAGCTACAAATATGTGGACAGATGCTATGAGTGATAGCATTCAAAGATGAGAAATATAATTAATTGTTTTTACGGATTGGAGTATGCAATTTGTGTTTGAAAAACTTTGATAGCTAGTTTATTTTGTAAGCCTTAACTTTCAAGATTTTGGATGCCAATGTTTAATTTCACTTTGATAGCTACTTGAAAACATTGCATTTGAACTTGGTATTGCGATTTGGTATTAGTAAGATGAAACTGATTTTGGCTTGTAAAGGGAAGGAAATTGTTGATCAAATTCTCTGCAATTCTCTAACCTCATGTAAAGAATTCTCTCATAATTCATGTGAGTTCTCTGGAAGTTATAATTAATTCACTCAAAATCTTTGGGAATTCTTTTTTTTTTTTTCTCTCAAACTCTCTCAAATTCCATAGATTTAAACTCTCTGAGACTCTCTCAAAATCCTAATTGAATACACCCCCCTTAATTTGTGTTTTTCACTTTTTAGTGTTTGACATGTTTATCCGGGGTTTTATCATTTATATTTTTATTTGTTATTTGTAGAGAGTTATAACCGTAATTTTATGGGATTTTAGTTGATAAGTAGTGTTTCATTAATAATATTTACAGATTTTTTTTCAACTAATATTTACAGATTTTGAGTAGTGCTGTGAAAATTCCAAATTGGATATATGTTTGAAATTTTGAAACATTTTGGTGTCCCTCCAATTTTATTTTAATTACGATGTGGATACTAATAATAATGACCACGAGCTTTGCCTGTGGTGGCCTATTATATTAACAACGTGGAACTTTGCACATGGTCATTCACTTTTAATTTATAACGGACTAAGATTTGTTCGTGGTAAAAAATGTTATTCACCACATGCTTATTATACTTGTGGTAAATTTGTACTTTTTATAACTAGCTTATAAAGTCCGTGGTAAAATTATTGTGGTGGATAAATTGATGTCTTGTAGTGCCCTATAAAAAAACTCCGACACAGTTATATACATGCGTAAATGACCATTTTCATAAAATTAAGTACTATGGTCTAGTGGTATTCTTCTTCATTTGTGAGTGAGAGGTCTTAGGTTTGATTATTGCCAAAAACAAATTTGAACCACATTATTGCTAGCCCATTGTGAGGCTAACCCTACCCCCCTCCCCTTGTGTATATAATATTGTTTGTTTAAAATATTAAGGGTATTACACTTAAATATTCCTCATACGGACTTAAAACTACTACAATTAATTTTTTCGTGGCATGAAATCTTTACAATTTTGAATCTAATTTAGTCAATCCTTTGATCGATCACATATAGCTGTAAACTTCCAGACTGTAGCGAGTATTTCAAAATGAGCAATGTCAAGGATAAAACATTTATCTGTACGACATTGTACCATCTGTTCTAATAGATGTATAACCTACCAATATAAGTAGATCTCATCTTTGTTAAAGTGGTGGTACAATATATAAATGTTTTTTTCCTAACATTTTTTAGTGCAAAAGCGAAGATCATAATAGAGATTCGCACTATGCGACGGTAACTAGTATCTGGAAATAATACAATTTTTGGAACCTCACAGATAATATGATAGTAATAACTACTTTGTATACTACACATCTCCACTCTCTAATTTGATAACTCTTATATTGGAAGTGATGTATTGGATGTGATGGAAGTGAGTGATGTACTTGATGTGATGAAAGTGAGTAATGTACTTGACGTGATGGAAGTGATGTACCGCCACTTTTCCTTCGTTTCTTAATTTGCTCCTTAATTCATGGTCTTATATCTCCCTTGAAACTTGTAATTATACATTTGCTGCACGTTAGCTAGCTTATTTTTTTTGGTTCTTTATATGGCCTATTATTAGGCTTTGTCTTTTTAGCCTTTAAGTCACTCTCAAGCTCTCTATAAGAGCTTCTCCCTTGTACTTGGTTTCTTATGATGAATTATACAAATAGTTGAAACTAAAAAGTTCAATATGGTATCAGAGCAAGAACCATAGGGTCATGTCTCTGTTGTTTTTCTTTGGTTTCATTTTTCCTTCTGTTCATCATTTGTTGAGATGGCAGAAGACAATCCATTCGGTTCTAAGGATACAAGTTCCTCAACCTCAACACCAACCAACATGATACACGGTGAGATCAATCCAAACCAACGACTATGCTCAGTATTGTTGAACGAGTTCAATTATTTGCCTTGGTCCCGAGCCATCTCTCTTGCCCTAGGAGGAAGATCGAAGCTAGGGTACGTAAATGGAACCATCAAGCCTCCAAAATCCACCTCACTCTCTTTTGATGCATGGCATTCAAATGATCAGCTCGTAATGTCTTGGATACTCAACTCGATGGAGCCCAAGTTGTCAGAGCTCTTCAGCTATTCATGATCTTCACACCTACTCTGGAAAGCTGTCAAGGAAATGTATGGCAGCCAAAACAATTTTGCCCGTGTATTTGAACTGAAGAAGAGTATTGCTGGCCTAAAGCAAGGTGACCAATCCTTCGTTCAGCACCTTGGAAGCATGAAATTTATATGGAATGAGCTTGATCTATACCATCCACACACAACCGAATCCGCTGTGCTTTTGAAGAGGGCTGATAAAGATAAAGTGTTTCAACTGTTGGCAAGCTTGGGAGCTGAGTATGAAGATCTTCGTAGTCATTTGCTAATGACTCCAAAATTACCATCATTCATTAGTGTGTGTCATGCAGTTCAAAGGGAAGAAACTCGAAGAAAGGTAATGCATATTGAGCACAAGTCTAGCTCTGAGGCTAAGGTTTTCACTAGCAACCTAGCAACCACAAAATCTCTGGTGAAAAAGTTTTTAATGGGAAGAAGGCTGACTGGAAGTGCACATATTGCAACACTAATGGGCACCTAAGGGAAAAATGTTGGATCTTACATTCTAAGTTAAAACCTAAGTTTGACAAGGAAGGGAAAATGATCAAAGATGGGAAATGGTTTGCTTTAAAAGCCCTCTGTGCAACTAAGTGTTCAGCTGATGAGATGGCAAACTTCACTTCAAATCTGATTTCCTTGATTAATGAATTTGCTACCTTTCTTCAAAGAAAGAACGGGACCACTAAGAATGAAAAGATGATCATTGAAAACTCCACTGCCATGCTTGGAAAATTCGCTAACTTCTTGGAAGGTTTAGATACCACAACACACGACAATATCCCAGGTATTATCAGTGAACTCTCCACTGCTCTCAATGCATATCTCACACATGATTTTTAGATTGTAGACTCAGGTGCCACTGATCATATAACTAATAAAACATCTTGTCTACATGAGTTTCAAAAATTATCTAATCCTACTCATGTATTTGTAGCAAATGGTAAAGGGGAACATGTTCTAGGAAAAGAAAAAATTAGGTTGATGGGTAATGATGTAGAGTCCACTGCACTTTACGTACCTTCATTTCCATTCCAGCTTTTGTCCATAGGAAAAATCACACACACTTTGGACTGCCTTGCCATATTTTCTCCTCATAATGTTGTGTTTTAGGATCAAGTCACTCAGAAGAAGATTGGTGAAGGGTTCTTCTTAAATGGTCTATACTACCTCTCAAAGAAGTTCAATCTTGTTAAGGATCCCATTGCCAACCTAAGTCATGCCCAGGAGTACCAACTTTGGCACCAACGTCTCGCTCATCCCTCAGAACCAGTGACGTCTAAGTTATTTCCAAATTTTTGTAAAAGCACACATGAGTGCGAGATCTATCAAATGTCAAAATCCACTAGGTTGCCTTTTGTATCCTCTCAGTCTAGAACCAGTAAGCTTTTTGAAGTTGTTCACTCAGATATTTGGGGACCTTCTCGTGTTGAGTCATTTGATGGATACAAGTATTATGTCACTTTTATTGATGATTATTCTATGGCTACCTGGTTGTATCTTTTAAAGTTTAAAGGTGATTTTTTTTTAAGCTTTCAAAGACTTTCACAAACTAATAACCATTCAATTCGCCTCTAAATTATATACTTTAAGGTCAGATAATGGCACCGAGTATACATCCAATAACATGTCCAATTACTTGAGCAATCATGGCATCTTGAATCAAACTAGTTGTGTCGGTACACCACAACAAAACGGTGTAGCCGAGCGAAAAAATAGGGATTTGTTGGAGAAAACAAGGCCCCTTATGTTTTAGATGCAAGTTCCCAAGAGATTCTAGTCCCAAGCACTTCTCACTGCAACCTACATCATTAACAGACTTCTAACTCGTGTGTTGAATGCTAAGTCACCTTTTGAAGTCATGAAAGGAAAAACTATCGATTTGACTCATCTCAGGATCTTTGGATGTACTTGTTATGTCCACATCCAAGCTACTCATCGTGATAAACTAGAACCTAGAGCTGTGAAATGTGCATTTATGGGGTACTCTAGTTCTCAAAAGGGATACAAATGTTATAACTCATACACTTGGGAGCTTGTTGTCTCTAGAGATATTCGGTTTGATGAAGTCACTCATTTCTTTCATAAGGATTCTAAGAATAATCCTCAGGGGAAGAGTTTAATGGACACCTTTCCACTGCCTACTCCTGGAAAAATTCAAGCAAACCCCCCAAACCCTATCATTAATTCCAACATTGATGAAGTGGTCAGTGAGGAAGTACCCAGTGCTCCAACACCACAACCACAAGCTGCAACTCCACAATCAGTAGTAGCACCAAGAAGGAACCCTACTCGAGATCGACATCCTCCGTTAAGGTTACAAGAGTACGTTACGTACTCTGCAAGGTACCCTATCTCTGAAGCTATTACTTACCAAAAATTGTCAGCCTCCCATGCATTATTTCTAAACCAATTGTCAAACAATCTTGAGCCAAGAAGTTTTCAAGAAGCCGTGTGTACACCTGTGTGGCAAAAAGCCATGCATGAAGAGCTCAAAGCATTGGATGAAAATCAAACTTGGAGTGTGGTTGATCTTCCCAAAGGCAAGAAGGTTGTAGGAAGTATGGATATACAAGACAAAATTCAATTCCAATGGTACCATTGAGAGACACAAGGCTCAATTGGTAGCCCATGGTTTCATACAAACCTACGGTATTGATTACAAAGAGACTTTTGCCTCGGTTGCCAAAATGAACACAATGAAGGTGTTGCTATCAATGGCAGTTAATCACGAGTGGCCCTTATTTCAAATGGATGTAAAAAATGCTTTCCTCCATGGTGATCTTGAAGAAGATGTGTACATGAAGCTACCTCCTGGACACCTAGGAGAAGGTGAACCTAACAAAGTTTGCAAGCTCCATAAGGCTATATATGGACTCAAACAATCCCATCGAGCTTGGTATTCCAAACTGAGCTCAGTTCTTGAAGTTGCAGGGTTCAAAAGAAGTCATGTTGACTCCTTCTTATTTGTTCGCAGTGGTGTCCTAGGCAAGCTCGTTGTGCTTATATATGTTGATGATCTTATAATTACAGGGGACAATGTGAATGAAATCAATGCTTTTAAGTGCTCCATACACCAACAATTTGCCATTAAAGACTTGGGAGTCTTGAAATACTTTCTTGGCATTGAGATGGCCACTTCTTCCAAGGGGTTATTCTTAAATCAAAGAAAGTATGTAGTTGATCTTCTTGATGAAGCACACATGCTTGAGTGTAAACCTGCTCACACTCCCCTTGTTAGCAAACTTCAGTTGGATGCTAAAGGTGAGCCTCTCTCCAATCCTGGTTTTTATCAGCGAATGGTTGGAAAAATTATTTACCTCACGATTACTCAACCTGACATTGCTTACTCAGTGAGCCTTGTCAGCCAGTTTATGCACTCTCCTACATCGGTTCATTAGGAGATTGTCAAGAGAATACTTAGATATCTCAAAGGTTCGGTCGGTAGAGGCATACTCATGAAGAAAAATGGGTCCACTCACATCATGGCCTACATTGATGCTAATTGGGTTGGTAATGCCCTTGATCGAAAATCCACCACAGGTTTTTGTACTTTTGTTGGAGGTAATCTGATCACTTGGAAGAGTAAGAAACAAACCGTGGTTGCAAGATCCAGTGCTGAAGCTGAATATAGGGCCATGGCAGCAGCAGCTTGTGAACTTATATGGTTGAAGAGTCTTCTATTTGATCTTGGCTTCACCAGCAAGGAACCAATGTCGTTGTTTTATGACAACCAGGCCGCAATGCATATTGCTTCTAATCTGGTATTTCATGAAAGGACGAAGCACATTGAAGTTGATTGTCATTACATTCGTACACAAGTTCAATCCAATGTCATCAACACTGTATACACTAGAAGCCATGATCAACTTGCTGATCTCTTCACGAAAGCTCTAGACTCTACCCAATTTCAACGGTTGTTGTGCAAGCTTGGATCAATTAACCCTCTTGATCCATCTTGAAGGGGAGTATTGGAAGTGATGTACTGGACATGATGGAAGTGAGTGATGTACTTGACGTGATGGAAGTGAGTGATGTACTTGACGTGATGGAAGTGATGTACTACCACTTTTCCTTTGTTCCTCACTTTTCCTTTGTTCCTTAATTCGCTCCTTAATTCATGGTCTTATGTCTCACTTGAAACTTGTAATTATACATTTGCTACACATTAGCTAGCTTATTCTTTTTGGTTCTTTATATGGCCTATTATTAGGCTTTGTCTTTTTAGCCTTTAAGTCACTCTCAAGCTCTCTATAAGAGCTTCTCCCTTGTACTTGGTTTCTTATGATGAATTATACAAATAGTTGAAACTAAAAAGTTCAATACATCACTCACTTCCATCACGTCAAGTACATCACTCACTTCTATCACGTCCAGTACATCACTTCCAATATCTTAGAACTATCGCGCATTGAATTAAAACTCTAAATTAAAGTCTCCTGGCCATGATAACATTTTATTTTTCACATCAAATTACACAAGATACGCAACATGCATAAAAACATCAGGCCATACCCTACAACCACGTACAGCCTCAATCAGTTCACTCTTCGTCGTCACTGGAAGACTTGTAGTCGGTTTCCCCACAGGACTTGTCTCGTTTCTCCGTCTTCGGACCTTTGCAGACGTACTTAGTGTTGCCAAACCCAAAGATACCTACCTTGTCGGATTTGTTACCCGTAATAGTATTCCCAACAATCCTGAAGGCGTTGCAGCTTTTGCCTTTCTTTGTCTTGCTACCACTCTGCTTTTTAGTACTCTTGGGCAGCTCGGCAGTTCTGGTGCAACATTTGGCGCTTGTCGAGGAGGACGTCGGGCTTTTGCTGTAATGGTAGTTGATGCTCAATTTAGCATCCTCAGAAGGTTGCTTGTGATGATGATGACTACTTGTTGGCTTCAGAATTAGGCAGCCGGCACCAGTGGCCATATTTTTACCTTTGTTCATCATCTTGGGTAACTTCATAGTCGTTTATATTATGTAGGAAAAAGCAATCCAAAGTGTGAATTGGAAAAAAGCAATCCAAAGTGTCAATTGGCAAAAAGCATTCCAAAGTGCAAATTGGAAAAAGCAATCCAAAGTGAGAATTTTCGGAATTTTTCTTTCTGTTTTTCTTGTGTGTGGTTCCTGGAAGGCTTCTAAGTCTAGGTCTTTCAGAGGCTTCTGAGTCTAGGTCTTTCAGTAATATATCATGTGAGTCTAGGCTAATCAGTTTGCAATAGAGATTAGCCCAACTCATTTATAAGTTCATGCAAAGTTTCATCTCCCATCAACATGATCCATTCTCAACAGTCAACACTCTCTATTAACGAAGTGCACGGGACCAGATGCACATGGGCAAGGAGGAGGGAAGTTTCTAATCATCCACGGAAGAAGTTAAAACTAGGGTTTGGCACAGTGACTTGAGGCCCTTGTCACACATGCAACTAATGAATTTGTGGGAAAATTTGCTCTGACGTACGTTATGAAATAGTTGAGGTTTTACTATTCTTTTAGCATTTTAGTAAAAAATGTCATTGGTAATTTAGAGCGTCCAGATCTAAATACTAAAACGACAAAGCAAAATGTGTGATTAAAAAACACAGGAGAAATGAAAAATATATAGAAATTAAGGTTGGAGAGTACGTAGAAAAAGAGTACGTACCTTCGGGCCAGGCATCCATTGTTGGTACACAACAGTATATCATGGTACGTAAATCCTTTATATATTATTACCTAATTGTAGTGTGAAAGCGTTCGAAGATTACAAAAGACAGAAAATTCAAGCTATCACAAATAATAGATGTAATGATTTAGTATATACTGGTTTAGGTTTGCACAAGTCTAATTTGGAGACTACGAAGAAATTCTAATAACAAATACAAAAGAGTGTTAAGTTCTCATAAATTCAAATCTACTGACACTCAGGCGTGCCAAAAACAAAATTCAAATTCTTCCTCACAAACAAATACAAAAAAGGCTGTTTTCACACATTTTTTTTAAACTTCTCACACTCCCATCTAGACTTATGACTATTAGATAGACTAATTCGATTCAAAAAGAAAACAACATCATAATTAGAAAGAATTGTCTAAGAGACTAAAAATTGTGCGTGATTATTATTTCTCATACAAAAAGAAATCAAAAGATAGCTTGCAAGGAGGTTAATATATACTAACAAACAAAATGGACCACAGAGGAACCAAACCAAAAGTGCAGCTTCTATGCAAAAAACCAAAGATGACAAACAAAAGTGCAGCTTCTATATACCATAATTTCAGTTGGAGGCTTCCAAAAGTATAGCTGGTTGGGTTGCTTATTTAATTTGCCCTTACTTAAACATCATAATTAACTTGTTACTCCTCTTATAAACATGCCGAAAGTGGTGGATCATAAAAAAAACACATGATTAACTTGGCCCCCTAAAGATAGCTAGCCTGCTAGCTCAGTCATTGTCTACATCCCTGTCCAACAATTTGAGTTGAAGTTTCACCTTAAAATTAATTGGTAAGGTCTGTTAATTTCTTGTGATTTTTAGAATGGTTTGTAGTTACTATGCTAGTTCGCTAAAAAAAAGAGTAAATTATTTTAACGGTACATTTTTTATTGTCATAATCATAGTACGAGATTGTTACACCAAAGTGTGAATTGGAAAAAGCAATCCAAAGTGTGAACTGGAGAAAGCAACCCAAAGTGTGAATTTTCGGACTTTTATTTCTGTTTTTCTTGTGTGTGTGTGGTTCCTGGAAGTCTTCTAAGTCTAGGTCTTTCGGTAAATATAAGTTAGGCTATTTATTATAAAATCAATTGGTAAAATGCAAATACGAAGATTTTTTTTTAAGACCTAAAACACAATGAAAGGTTTTTTTATTAAGGCTAGAGGCTAGAGCATGAAAAAGGAGATAAGAGTGTTAATATCATGTAAACAAAGCTAATAAAGTATACCGAAAGGGAGCATGACTTTCTTCTTCCTTTCCTTCCTCTAGTTCTTAAAAAATTAAATGATAACATTTTTTTGTTTTTTGCTTTTTGCTTTTAATTTTTACTTTTTATGCTTGAAATATGAGAAGGTATACGAAGAAATTGATGGATGATGCATGACGGGAGAGAGGGAAAGAATTAAGGAACAAATGAAAAATCCTATAAATGTAAAACCAACTTCATATACATGAGCCGTTAGCTCCCCGGGACGAGAGTGGGGGATGGCCCTGCGCATAGACAACATTAGTACTGACTCTATGAAGTCTGAATCGAATCTTCATGTTAGCTTTCGCAATTTATTCGTGCATAAGATAAAAAGGGGCTAGAAGCGCTCGCTTCTAGGATTGATCTCCCCATTCGACATGAGACAAAAAAGAAGTCATACAAAGAAAGGTTATTTCATGGAATGTATAACGGGCCGGCACCCTGTGAATTCCTCCAACCCAATGAATGAAGGGGAAGGAGGAGGGAGTGGGGCAGGCAATGATGAGGGAGGCCGGCTTTCTAATAACTTTTTTTTTTTTGGCCTTTTTGAATGCTTTAATACCGAGTTGAAAATCATAGTGCATAAAATATATGAACAAATGGATTACGCAATGCTCCTTTATTAACTGAAGACAAAGAAACACACCAAAATTGCCAAAAAAAACCACATTATCTGAAGAGATTACATCTTGTTAAACTTACATGATGTGTTTCAAAACACCTAATTTATAGAGAACTAACATTAATCATATTAGGTAAGAACCCAAATCGTTATCGACTTATCCTACAAGAAAACCCTAAAACACAATTACTAAAATCCCCTTACCAAATAATAAACCAAAAACTAACTTATTAACTTTTCCAGCAGTTTTCGTCTTCATTCATTATTCTTTATTTCTTCCCTTCCCTCACACCATACTTGTTCACCCATTATTTAATAGGTAACTCATATATGAAGCACCAAAAGCAAAAAATAAAAATAAAAAATGATTATCAAACGACACCATAATTTTTTATTTTTTATATTTAACTTGCATTCCCCTATGTATCGCCATTCTATCATTGTCACAAAAGGTTAAAAAAAAAAGCAAAAAACGAAATGATTCAAAAAGGATATTGACACTGACTTTGGCTTTTTAAAAAGAGAGATATCCAAGTTATATTCCTCAATGACATTGACTACGAACTTTTATTCAGATAAGCATCTTGTTTCTTTTAAGGTAACCATCAATGAAACTCAGGCTTTTGAACTGGTTTTTTCCAATTTGTAAGGATACATCATTTTTCCTTGCAGGAGTTTGACCGGATTCCTTGTAGGAATTGATTTGCAATGGTGTGTAAAGACTATACGTTTCTTCGTTAGGATAGGATGGAATTTATGATTTTTTTTTCACTACGGTCTAGTGATATTTCTCTTCACTTGCAAGTGAAAGGTTTTAGGTTCGAATCTCATGAATAACGAATTCAACACCAAATTAGGTTGCCCATTTTGTGATTTAGCCGAACTTCCCTCTCACCTTAGTGTAAAATATATTGTTGTACTTAAAAAAACAAACATCTGCTTTGTGTAGAGTCATGCTCTTTTAAAGACTTCATTTATGTTATGTTATCAGATTGTTTCATTTTATTATAAAAGATTACAAATACACCTTTAATTACGAATATAAATAAGATTTTGTTATGACATAAATTCTAGCACGTGTAATTATGAAAATCATTAATAGATTGTATTTAGGATAATCAAAGATCATGTCCCTTTATAATTGTATTACTTGCAAGGCAAGTAAACCTATCATGTTGACTATAAATAAATGCATAAAACATCAAGAATAAGACATATAATTCCTCAAGCCTTCTTCTCTCTCTGCCAAATCCTCTCTCCATTCGGTAAAACAGGTCACAACACGTTATCAGCACACTCTTGTTGCTGCGCTAAGGAACTGAAGGTTTTTTTTCTTGCTACAAGCCTGTTCACAAGATTCATCATCGCAATCCAGGTTCTTCTAAAACAAGGTCTAGATTGTCGATATTTTTTTTAGCTTGATTGCATGCAACATTCACCATCAAGCATAAATTCTAATTTTCAATTTTCTAATTAATATTATACTTAAATTATTGTTCGCAATTATATTATATTACCATTGATATAATTGTGATGAATCGCATTTGTGTGAATAAGAAAAGAAAACAATAAAAAAAAAAAAACTCTAAATAGCGTCCGAGCCGCAGTCTGAAGCCGTGCTGAACCGAGCCGCGCGAGTCACAGTTTGTAGTTGTTCGATCCCCACCAGCCATCCATGTGCCAAGCCATGTCCAAACCATGCCTTTTCTACTAACGACATGTCGTTTACGATTTGTCTTCTTCCCCAGATCAAGGCTGACGCCTCTCTGGCTTGGCAAATCTCGAGCAGCAGTAGGCTGTGGTACCTCCGACGGCTACGTCGTCGATTCCGGAACACCACACACCTCCTATATATGTGGACATCATTCCTGAGGTGATACTCAACTCTGCCGACCCACGAGTGAGTTTCCATTCAAATTTATAACCGTTTCATGAGATTCTGGTTGAATCTCATTGGAATTTTGGACCCTTACCGCAAAACCCGCCCTGTATGATGAATCTCATTGGAATTCTGTGAGTCATGACACTACGAACCGCTACCTTCAGCAGTGTCATATCTAAGTTCAACTTTAAGCTTTGTTTTACTTAACTTATTGTATTGGACATGATATCTCATTCACTGTTGATCTTTTGAGAAGATACAACATTGTGCTTACACGCAACCATTGAATTGGCATTAATGACGTATTTTCGCTACCCTAAAGGTTCTACAGATTTAAGCTTATCCATACGCATCACGAGCGGATCCAACCCCCTAATCCTCTGAATGATGCATGTCTTGTTTGTTATGTTGACGAATGTTACTTATCAAACTTGCACAAGGCACATTTCCAAATAGTTATATCTTTACCATTAGGGATATTGCGTTCCTCGAAATAGACCTTAGTTGCAAAATCTTCAAATAGTTCCAAAGCTCATCACACCTCACTACGCCACACATAGGAAATATGGTTCAGGGCTCTTCTTAGCATATTCGAAGTACTTGCTGTTTCTCATCCATCATTGTGTTTCACTGACTATGTATGAAGACAATGTTGCATGTATTGACTAGACCAAGACATGATACATCAAAAAAGTCAACATCAAGCATATTACACTCTTTTCACATCAGCAATGCATCAAAAAATTGAAGTTCAGAGCATGATAAGTTCAGGATTCGTTTTTTTTTTTTTTTTTTTTGTGGGTGACTGACCAAAGTCTAAAATACAAAATAAAAAAAGGCTTTGGCAATCAAGTCGATCGTTGGATTGTGGTTTAGGGACTTAGGTGGGCTCAAAATTGAAAATACTTTCACACCCAAAATAGCCCAATATATTTCTACAAGACTGCCCATATTTGCATGTTGCACAGAAAGAATATGTGGGCTGAGTGTGGAAGAATCTTGGCATTTTCATTTTTGTTCTATTGAAGAAAGAGATTGAGGATTCGAGATTAGAGAGAAGGAAACATATAGCCGTGACATGTAAGTTTGTTTCTTCTTGCAGCCTTTACTTTTGTTTCAATATCGTTGTTGAATCTGACTGTTTGATTTGCTTGAACTTGTTCATCTTTGATTGTTGAATTTCTTTTGCACAGAGAAATATATTAATGTCCTTACCCCAATTGGAACAAATTAAACGTAAGATTAGTCGCAGAGTTTAATTTTCAAATAACATGTTTTTGGACACTGGACTAAAATACCAACGAAATATATTCATTTATCTTCTAATTAAATACATTTGAATATGAAACAGCAACATCACAGAAAAAATTAATTTGATTTCCTCTTGATCCTGAAATAATTAATAAAAATGGAGGATACAAATCAAAGCAAAGAGAGTCTGGAGATTTAGCTGAGGACAAGACTTTTGCCAAGAATGATGTCATCTGTTGAGAAATCAGCTGCTTTCCTGAATGTTCCTCTCCCAAAGTCTAGGTTGTACGAGTCCGCAAGACCTTCCACCAGGTCATATTCGGGTTTCCATCCGAGCACGCTCTTTGCTTTGTCGATCGATGCAAAGAAATGCTGCATCAAATGAAAAGAAACACAATTGAAGTTGGTTAATCAGGTTCCGGCCTCATGAAAGTAAGAGCATAAGTTTTCTTTAGCTTCTCGTTGAATTCTTAAAACGTCTCTAAGACCATATTTACCTGGTCACGGAATGGAAAGGCCTTCTTCTTGCCAAAATCGAACTCTTTGGGGTTGTAATGAATGATCTCAGGCTCAGGAAAACCAGCAGCCTAACAAAAAGTGAAAACATATGATAAACTCTAGTTTGAGAAGATTATGAATATTTGTCTATCTAGGAACTTATCAGCAAGCAATTACCTTTGCGCATGCTTTTGCTAGTCCGTCAAAGGTTACATATTTGTCTCCCGAGATGTTGAATACTTGTTTGCTGGCCTTTTCGTTACCAAGAACCTTAATGAAGGCAGTCGCTAAGTCCTGCAAAACGAATTCACATAAAAAAATTGCCCTTATATGCTGCAATATAGAAATCTAAATAAGTACATTATGACTGACACTTCACTAACCTTGACATGACCAAGCTGTGTAATTTGTATCCCTGAGTTCGGAACTGGGATTGGGCGGCCAGCTTTCAACCGGTGGAAGAACCACTCTTCAACAGGGTTATAGTTCAATGGTCCATAGATGTAGACTGGCCTTATTGAAGTCCAGTTAACACCCTTTGATTCGAGCAAGCTCTCTGTCTCGAGCTTTCCCTTGTGCCTGCTCTTTGGATCAACTGCATCGATCTACCACCAGGATTCGTCAAGTTTAGAATTATGGAAAGACAAGTAGAATGAAATAGAAAGGATAAAAAAGGTAATTAGAGGAAAAACAAGTTAGGAGTTTTTTTTTGGTAATAAACAAGTTAGGAGTTAAGCTCGAATTTCCACAATGCCATGACAAGAGTGATTTGAATCACAGTACAAGAGTAGGACCAAAAGAATGAAAAGTAAGCCATTTGTAACATCAAACATACCTCAAAGTGAGGTAGCTGATCAGATTTGAGATAGACACCGGCTGAAGAGCAGTATATGTACCTGAGAATTCAGCGGAATTCTTAGACCTTCCAAAAATTTCCACTATATAATGTGGAAAATTGGAAATAAGTGCAATTTTAATTCATTTTTGCATCAAACATTAGGTCTACCATGTTAGTGTTCGATTAAGTCTTAGAATGTTTTCAAACGAACTATAAGCATCGGCTCGCACCATACAAGTTGATCATTCCAGGTCATGATTGATTCTTTGCTTCCATTTTTACTCACAATCACATCTCTACTACGGTATTACCATTGGTCTTCTGTACACCTGAATAACGTCAGCTGCTTTTCCTCATTCACAACATATTTAACGAAAACCAGGTTTATTATCGTCTGGGATAATAAAATGGCAAGCTGCAGTCAAAGGTACTTGATTTTATAACAGAAAGACGAATTTTAAAATCTGCCATATTCTAAAGTATTTAGATCAGATGTCTTATGATAGTATTGTTTTGTTTACTTCTACTTCGAACACTCCTAATCTCAAACCATATCCAGGAGAAAATGACCTGATAGGCTGATAAAGGAGAAATAATTTCAGTTGCTTTACTAAGAAGATAAGCAAATTCATCAGTAGGCTGTTCTTACTGTTCTAACTTCGGTAGTCCCTCAATTATCGGCACAACTTCTTCTGCCTCTCGTCCTGAAAATTTCCAAGTACGGATTATGAAGCAGAACTGTAAGCTATAGTAAACAGGAACTTTATTCTAGTGCGGCAAATTCAAATTGCAGAGGCTAAATGTAAAGACTATGCGCACCATTTATATCGTAAACAACGTCATAGCCTTCAGCTGAAAGACTGGATTTCACAAAGTCATAGTCCCTTCTGTCTCCTTTCAAGTGCAAAATCTAGCAAAACACGATCACTAGAAAATGAAAATCTGAGAAAGCATTAGAAGTAAATAATGGACTTTCAAAGCCTTAACGACACTATCATATACCTTTGAAGCGAAATCTGTGTAATCCGCATCGGATTCTCCTGGCAACTGCTGAGTAATGGGTGCTTTTCCTCTGGTAAACAGAGTCACCTGCCAAAGTAAACTCAATGTCATAACTTATCAATGTATCAAAAGAAAAAAGTGTAACTGTCGCATTGCAACGTGACACTACTAATTCACACGTTCTTACTAAATCCACGGTGCGACAGTTACACAACTTATACTGACGAAAGCAAAATCATAGTAGGGGAATGATGAAAAAGTCGAGAACTTGGAAATTTAGAAAGAGAAGGAGGATACCTGATGACCCTCTTTAACAAGGAGTCTTGACAAGAAGACGCCGATGAATCGGGTTCCTCCCATTATAAGAATCTTCTTTGCACTCGATGCTGAAACTTGCAATGCCCCTCCTCTTGGCTGCGATGCCCTTCTTTTACACTGCAACAATTAACACATGACAACTTCTAAGTTGAAAACAACGAAATGCAAGTAAAAACATAAACTTTCCGGCAAATGGGTCGAATTGATTCAACAAAAAGGAAACTTAGATTCTACCCATCAAAGAAAAGCATCATAAGAATGCATATTTGAGAGAGAAAGAGAGGACCTGGAGTTGGGAGTGGAGGAGTTTGGTGCCATTGAAGTCAGAGAGAGAGGAAGGAGGGAGGAGAGAGAAAGATGGGTTTCTCTGCTGCGGTTGCACAGCCACCAACCTTGCCATTTCTCTCTTCTATTCTACAACTCTATATCCAATCTTCTTCTTCTTCCTCTCTCTCTCTCTCTCTGAGTGTTGGGTTTTCTGAAATTCTCGAAATATTTCATGCCGTCGTCGTCTTCTTCCACTTTCTCTTGGCGTTCGCTGAGTCGAACGTTCGGTCACAGGATAAGAGGGTATGACCCACCACCACTCCTTTTCGTTTTGCCCATATCCACACTCCAGTCACTCCTCGGCCTCCCATTCCACCACGCTCAACCTCCCCAACACGACGCCGTAAAGGTCAAAACTTTCGCGCCTTAAGGCGCCAAATGCCCATTTGTGAGTTGGGTTTGGGCTTTTGAGTTGGGTCAAGTTTTGGGTTTTGGGCTTTTTTGTGCTCTGCAAAAACTCCAAAATCTGAACGCTGAGAAGATGAAGAATACGAAGAAGAAAAGCTTCGAACTTTCGATTTTGCTTTTGTGTATTTGAAATTTATTTACACAGAGAGAGAGATGTTGCAGTGCATATTTCTGCTATCGGATTCTGGGTAAGTCACCAAATCATTGAAATTTTTTTCCCATTTGATCTGAAAATTTAATTGACGAATTTTAGGGTAAAAGCAAATTTCAATTTTTTGTTGCTAAATTATGGGATTTTTCAGTGAGGTGATGCTGGAGAAACAGCTTACTGGGCAGCGTGTGGACCGTTCGATATGCACATGGTTCTGGGAGCATACAATTTCTCAAGGTGATTCTCCCAAGGTAGCTACTAAAAGTTTTTATGTTTTTTTGCCAAATTGTATATTTTTAGGCATGAGCGTAGTCACGTTGGCTAGAGAAGACCGGACGTGCTCTCTATGCACCCCGAGTTTGAATCTTCCTCCTGTAGTTTAGATTAGTTTAAAGTAGAATATCACCCGAATAAAAAGAATTTGTATCTGTTACCTTCATCTGGTTTTCATGAATCTTTCAAATTGGGCTTATTATCTTGTATGTTGTTGTTCCTTTTCAGTTTTTAGTTGTGTATGTATATAACTTATGGTTCCCTCCCTTTTCACTTTATTTATGCATACATTTAAGTTGATATGTAGTTGGTTGTGTGCTTGTCAATCCATTTCTTACACCCTATGTGTGATTTTGTTATTAGCTGCAACCGGTAATTGCTTCACCAACGCACTATCTTTTCCAAGTTCTTCGCGAGGGGATAACATTTTTAGCTTGTACCCAAGTTGAAATGCCGCCCTTGATGGGCATCGAGGTGAATATCATTGCTGAATGTGTGTTAGATTTTATGATTTGATTTTTGTATGCGTTGAACAAGATTGAACTTTAACCGTTTGACTTGTAGTTTCTGTGCAGGGTAGCTGATGTCCTGACGGATTATCTTGGCAGCTTGAATGAAGACTTGATTAAAGATAACTTTGTCATTGTATATGAGGTATTGTCTTGATTATACTTTTGCTGCTTATTGTGATTTGATAAGCGAATGTTTTGCTAAATTATCGTTTCTTCTAGAATCTGTTGTGAGGATTATCGTTTGCCTTTGTATCTGTGATTGTTTTGTAAACCACTTGTAACGTAGAACTAAAATCTCAACAACAACATGGACAAGTTCAAATTTTACCTCCGTGACTGTAATTGATTAGTGACTAGGACCTGGCTGCTAATTAGTCATCATCTAGTGTTTTCCATTTTTGCTTCGATTGAACTTTCTAAAATCTTTAGTGCTGTTTGCAGCTTCTGGATGAGATGATTGACAATGGCTTCCCTCTCACTACAGAACCGAATATTCTGAGAGAGATGATTGCTCCACCAAATATGGTAGACAAGGTGTTGAGTGTAGTCACTGGCAACAGTTCCAACATGATCGACACACTTCCAGGTGCAACGTCATCTTGCATTCCATGGAGAACAACAGACCCGAAATATGCAAACAATGAAGTTTATGTTGATCTTGTTGAAGAAATGGATGCAATTATAAACAGGTCTATCTTTTATTCTTTTCTTCAAGATTAAAAGTTCTGAGTCGTAGAATTTGATTCAAATCTCAATTCACGTTATACAAGTCAATTGGTGTTTACCTTTAACCGCTCTAAAATTTATAAGACGTTATCAGTTATGGATGGTGATGATTACTCTACTAAATTTGCAGATTTTGTAGTTATAATTGGATGAATTGTATCTTAATGTTTTGTGCTTAAAGATTTCTGCTTGCTGCTCAGGGATGGGGTCCTGGTGAAATGTGAGATATATGGTGAAGTTCAAGTAAACTCCCAACTCTCTGGTGTCCCTGATTTGACTATTTCATTTGCAAACCCTGCTATTCTTGATGATGTAAGATTTCATCCATGTGTTCGATTTCGCCCATGGGAAGCCAATCAAGTTCTGTCGTTTGTGCCCCCTGACGGACAGTTTAAGTTGATGAGTTACAGGTCAGTGGTGTAAAAGGGACACTAAGTTCTTAAATTGAGGGAAATTCAAAGCTTAAATTGAGGGAAATTCAAAGCTTACTTATGTGCAGTATTTTGGTATCTCCGTCCTTGTTTTATTTTCTAAAAACTGTATGCTTCTTTTATGCAGGGTTAGAAAGTTGAAGAGCTCTCCAATCTATGTAAAGCCCCAGCTAACCTCAGATGCCGGGACATGTCGTGTTAGTGTGTTGGTTGGAATACGAAATGATCCTGGAAAGACGATTGATTCAATAACTGTACAATTTCAACTTCCTCCCTGCGTTTTATCAGCTCATCTGAATTCGAATTATGGAACCGTGAACATTCTTGCTAACAAGGTACGAACATAGGATTTCCGTATCACTTGTACCCTTGGCAATGATGACTAGCCTTGAATTTCCATAATCAATTGTGATACGTACGTAGATGAAATGGTAGTTCATGTATTTTTTTTTTTTCCCAATTATTCTTCACTGTTCTGGTTGCAATTTCTGCAGTTTTTAAAGGATGAGAATGTGTAGTTCTCCTGGTCGGATTTTGGGTTTAATATAGCGAACTCTTCGTGTTTTTTGTAGACATGTTCATGGACGATAGGGAAGATTCCTAAGGACAAAGCCCCTGCAATGTCTGGGACATTAGTGCTTGAAACAGGATTAGAGCGCCTTCATGTTTTTCCGACATTTCAAGTGGGTTTTAGGATCATGGGTGTTGCTCTCTCTGGCTTGCAAATAGATAAACTGGATTTGAAGAATCTACCAAAACCACCTTATAAGGGTTTTCGAGCTCTCACTCGAGGAGGGGAATTTGAAGTCAGGTCATAATGCACCGATATGAATCCCTATTTGTGAAAATTGCTCCGAATGTGATTAGTCGTGTGCTGCAGTTTGTAATTTGTAAATTTGTTTTTGTAACATAGCATCTCGGTCTTGAGAGTGCCTTCGATTTAGCTGAAATGAATTTGTAACGGTTTTTCTGTTACTGAAGAAATGAAAATTAGAGTGTTTTACAGAACTAGACTCCAATTGGCATTTGAAGCAAAGGAATAAGAACCTTGGATGCAAAATTTTGTACAATCTTACGGTACCTAAACAGCAATCGTGTTCACTCTGAAGGACTCCATAACCCGGCGAAGATCACTTTCTTCTTCCACGAACACATTTTCCGGTGTCTGTAATCTCAACTCGTATAACTGGTTGTTTTCGACTCCTAGAACCGAAAGGTACCGCCTGTCCCATTCCAAACGAACTAATCGATCCTTCGGCATAACAGCCAGCTCGTTGTTGTTTGCGTATGATTTTATGTTCACCTAGAAAACCCATGTCAAAACACACTTTCTTAATGGTAATAAAGCTTCTAAAGATGCATGGAACTGACCTCAATTTGATAATAAAGCTTCCCATCATCAGCAACTCTTGAAGAAGTGGAAAGGATTTTCGATTCACGCCTCACGCCAAGTCTGGTAGACATGAACTCCGTCAGGTACTGCTTAAGCACTTTCTTTCCAGCTAGTTGAGGCGGACCAAGATCTTTGATGCTCTTGTAGTTGGAAGATGATGGGGATGAAAACTCGACGGAGATATTTTCATCGAGAATGTAAGGGTCTCTGAAGAATATGTCTGCTCCGGCGCCTTTCACTTGGATCCAGTTCTTAGGGTACTTGAACGAATATCCATCAAAAGTATCTATGTATTCTCTTAACCCTACAAGAGACTGCTGAGCAAATGCAGCACTCCGAAAACTGTCTCCGGCGAAGATGTAAGCTGACAAGATTAAGGCCATTGCATTCCTCCTAGGAACTGCAAAATCTTTAGTCTGATTATATATTAAAAAGGGACACTTTGGATGCGGTCCCTAACTATCAATATTCTTTGATTGAAACCTTGTTAGTTTTTAGTTTTTGATTGAGGTCCCTGATATTAATGTAATAATGTAAGTTACTATATTTTTTTAATTAAAAATTAAAAATTGAAATTTGTAATTGTTTATATTAATGAGATTTTAAATAAAACCCATAATTATGGGATTAAAAATAATAAAATATAAATTATTCTCTCTATTATATTGTGTGTGTGTGTGTGTATATATACATATATGTATGGGTACATTAACCAAAATTAACAAAAAAAGTTATTGTACCAAAACATGGATACATTCTCAAATCAACGAAAAAGAATGTACCCATATAAGTTTAAACATGGATTAAAAAATTTGAAAGGATTTTATATTAAAAAAGGGTACATTTTACATATAACAAATTGATATATTTGAGAATGGGTACATTTAAGATTAAAAAAATTGAAAAATTATATGAATAGGTACATTTAAGATTAAAAAATTGAGAATCTTTTTATACATAAAAAAAAAAAAACTAATAGGTACAAACTTAATTTAATTTAATTTTTTATTATTTTGGAAATGTTTGAATTGAAATTAATTAGAAGTTTAATAGAGGTGTGAGTATTAAACCCTAAATTAATTACTAATTTTTATATTAAAAAAATTATATAATAAACATGTAAATTCATTATCACATTAATGCTAGGGACTTGAATCAAAATTTGAGAACTAATAAGGTGTTAGTCAATGAACAGTAAAAACTAGGGACTGGATACTAATTTTTTCTATTAAAAATATGTAGTAAGAACACAACGATTGTGGAAGTTTTTGGAAATTTCATGTCAAATTTACAAATGTGTGACTCCTAGCATACCTTTGAAGAAATCTCAACAGAATCCCTGTCTGATTCGCCTCGAAAGTGCTCGGAAATCGGTGTCTTCGGTCTGCCATCCATTTTACAAATTTCCTTTGCATTTGATGCTGCAACATGTAATGTTCCTTTTGGCTGTGAAACCTTACTCCTGTACTGTAATTGATTGATGATGTACTGATGTTAAAAACAAAGCCACATCACGTAGTGTCCAAGCTCAGAGAAGGAAACGATCAAAGCTAGTATACTGTTTTACGAGACGATATTCTAAACTTCTCTGATTTACATAAACGGGGACTCAAGTTCGGGTGCAAGGGGGAAGGCAAAGTATCCTAGCCAACTAGCCTAACTTACGACTGCAAGTGAAGGAGTTCCATGAAATTCACCATCTACATATGGTATATCATCATCAATCTTAACATTATGGAAATGACATATTAGTTCTACTTTGATGTTTTTTTCGACAAAGCGATATTCTAAACTACTCTAATTTACAGGGAGGGGAACTTTAACTCGGGTGCAACGAGGCGGAACACTCCTCCCGCCAACTGGCCTTATCTACATCTGCAATTCTACTCTATGCTCTAGGAAAATCAACAGAAGCTAGTAGAGGTACAATGAAAGTCAGTTCCATTGAGGTTCCCAACATTGTGAAACTTGGAACAAAAAGTAGAACAAAAATTGCAGAAAGCAGAACCTGGAGTTGAGGAGTGTGGAGTCTGGTGCCATTGAAGTGAGAGAGAGAAGAGGGGAGAGGAGAGAGAGAAGGGTGTCTCTGCTGCTGTACCACCACCAACCTTGCCATGTTTCCCTATCCACTATCTTCCTCCTGCTTTCTTTTTCTTGGTTTTTGTTGGTTATATCCACAGCCTATCCTATCCATCAATCAAAGTAAAGGGCACATATGAATTTGAGGCCCTATAACCAAGACGGGCCAACAAAGGATGGACCATATCTCCAAGTCCATTTGACCCTTTGGTAAGGGAAATTATACCCACCTCCATTTATTTTCAGACCGTTAATTCTCTTTTGTTTTATTTAATTTGAAAGTTAAAAGTATACATGAGTGTGTGAATATCATTTCTGTTTGGTAAACATTCATCGAAATACACCATTAAGGCTTTCCTTTCTTTGGTCGATTTTCAGCTATTTGAAACTCGAGTTTGAATAAAACTTGTGCATACCGGGTTTGAAATGTCAATCATTTTCAACATATATGGCCGAAAAAAAACTAGGCATGATAGTAGTGGTGTATAGGATTTGGGGTTGGACAAAAGCAAATTGGCATATGAAAACATTGAAAATTAGTGGATAACAATCATTGGACACATCACAACTACCACGTGGTAGTCTAGTGGTTGAGGACGAATTCCAGGTCCGTATCCTACACGACACATCTTGAGTTCGTTTCATTAGTGCTAGTGAATCACACTGTGGTAGTTAGGAGAACGTTGAAATGTCTCGATGAGTCTTTCCAACTCCAAATAAATAGACTGCCGTGACGAAACTACTTGCTAATTCTTTTTTTTTAAAACAAAAAAACAAAAAGATTATTGTACACATCACCAACACTTATCCCTTCTTTATGTCCGAAGTCTCTATACACTTGCAAAAATGTTATGACTCGAGAGCAGTACATCCACAAATCGAATCTTAAAATAAGAGTCGGATAAATTAGAACAAAAATCTTAACTAAGACTTCCCCCAAAGCTATAGAATCCATTCAAATAGCCACCTACATCACCAACTTAATTAAAGTTGCCGTGTAACATGGAGAAGCCCGCGATTCTTTGACACTGTTGGAGAAAGTATCAACATCCACAATTTCTTTGTATTCTATTTTTACATTGCTACGCTTTCTATTTTTACGAACTTATTTACCACTGTTTTGAAACGATTAAAAGCACTTTTTGAGCTAAAAATATTTACGATTTCTTTTTGGAAAATGAGTTTAAAATGCTTCTTATGAAAATAATCTCAAACGAGCCGTTAATAAATTGTTTACTATTTTGAAATTAATTATGAAAATATCTTTTAGGGAGCTTAAGTAATTACAGACCCGTTTAAGAATAAATCTCCCAATTTTCTTTGCCGGGCGAGCCCTTTTTTCCGTAGTGTCCAAGGCGCCACCGTTCATGCATAAAAAGCTATCTTCCCTGTGTACTTTCCTGAACCAACCTGCAATCCAGAAACACCATTTTCTTCTGCTCCAACCTCTCTCTTTCCTCCGCCGATGAACGCCTTCTCTCTCTGTAAGTTGGAAGAAACTCCCGACCCCGTAATCTGCATCTCAATCTTCAAAGGATCAGGTTAGCTGTATATCTGTATGTGCATATAGATATAGCTCCAATATTATGTTTTGTATCGTTTGAAGATTTGATTTTGCTGAGCATTCATCCGGCTTAAAATCTTTGATATGAATTCCCTGAGTCTTCTTTGTCACGCAACAATGAAACCCACCTGTAGAATCCTCAATAGACGTCGAAACTCGGCCTTTTTTGGGTTTCCACGGCCTGCAAAATGGCTCCATGGTTTGACAAAGACTGGAAATTCGTCCTGTTTTTGTGTCAATTTTGAGCAGAACAGCCAATATCACGCCAACCCTTTTCGTATTTCGAGCTCTGGAGGCGTTTTCGATGATGCCCGGAAAGCCTCTCAGGTTCCCAGTTGGAGTTTTGGCCGATCTGGGGTTATAACTAGGTCTTATAGTGCTGGCATTGGCACAACTAGTAGAGGTGTTTCTGTGATTGCTAGTTTGGCATCCAGGTTTCGGAACCTTTCAACATCGATTGAGACCCGTGTGAATGAAAACAACTTCGAGAGGATATATGTTCAGGGTGGTATAAATGTGAAGCCTTTGGTGGAGAGGATTTATAAGGATGAGAACATTGTGGGAGAGGAAGAATCGAGGATAGAAGTTAGTGATGAAAAGAAATCGGAAAGTTTGAATGAAGCTACGGTTGTGAGTCCGGAGAGAGAGTATTCGGATATTGAGAAGGAGGCATGGAGGCTATTGAGGGATTCGGTTGTGACGTATTGTGGGAATCCCGTGGGGACTGTGGCTGCAAATGAACCTGGTGACAAGCAACTGCTGAATTATGATCAGGTCTTTATCCGTGATTTTGTTCCATCGGCACTTGCTTTCTTGCTTAAGGGAGAAGGGGAGATTGTGAGGAACTTCCTTCTTCATACATTGCAATTGCAGGTAATGGTGTGCACCACTTATCTTGGTTCCCTTCTTTTCGAGCATTAATTGTTCCGCCTTTTCGTTTTTGAATACATGATATCATGAATGGAAAGTTTGAAACCTCAAATTTTCTATAGTTTATCAATTAACAAGTTTTCAAATAATCAAAATTTCCTTTCTAGGCCATTTAAACATTGCTGATTTTGGAGTTCCAGAATTGGCATGATTCCTTTTTCTTTCTTCCAAAACAAACATTCCGTTGGTTTTGGCAAAGCTTGACTAAATTTTCATGTTGACCGCGTTTTTGTGTAATGTACCTTGAACTAATGTAGGCTTCTGGAACTCCTGATTATATGTTTCTTCTATTGTAGAGTTGGGAGAAAACTGTTGATTGCTACAGCCCAGGACAGGGATTGATGCCTGCAAGTTTTAAAGTTAGAACTGTACCTCTCGATGGAAATAAGATTGAAGAAGTTTTAGATCCAGATTTTGGTGAATCAGCTATTGGACGTGTTGCACCCGTAGATTCTGGTAAGTAGATTATAACACAGTCTGCTGTTGTTGTCATCCAGTTGTTATTGGAGGCTGATAGGCATTTCGTAACTTTTCTTAAAAGCAACTTTTCTTTTTAAATGATCTTCCTAAGTTATGGCATCTAATGGATAATGGTTTGTTGGTTGTGTAACTTCTCTGTCAGGATTATGGTGGATTATTCTATTGAGGGCTTACGGAAAGATAACCGGTGACTATGGATTACAGGAGAGGGTGGATGTTCAAACAGGCTTGAAAATGATTCTGAACTTGTGCTTAACTGATGGTTTTGATATGTTTCCATCTCTTTTAGTCACCGATGGCTCCTGCATGATAGACCGCCGGATGGGTATCCATGGCCATCCCCTTGAGATCCAAGTGAGTTACAAGGCTACTTTGAATAAGGATGCATTCATCACTTTATTTTCTTTCTGTAATCTACGAAGAGGCTACTTTCTTTGTTTTATTACCGTAAGTGTATCCTTCTTGAACATGAATTCTGAAAATTGTTGAAACTAGACTTTTTAAGAATATTCGGCTGTGTCCTGATCGTGCCCTTTTGTATGATACACACCAGTTTTTATATGGTCGTATTTATTCTTGTTATATCCTTGTATTATGAATTTTAACGCTTCATATCAAAGTTTGTTTATGTTACCTCATGTTTGGCTAATGATGTCATTATGCTGAATATGATTTTTCAGACCTTATTTTACTCAGCTCTTCGATGCTCCCGTGAGATGCTTGGTGTAAATGATGGATCCAAGAATTTGGTAAGGGCGATCAACAACAGACTCAGCGCTTTGTCATTCCACATCAGAGAATATTACTGGGTGGATATGAAAAAAATCAATGAGATATATCGGTATAAGACAGAAGAGTACTCTACGGAGGCCACCAACAAGTTCAATATCTACCCTGACCAAATTCCTCTATGGTTAATGGACTGGATTCCAGAAGAAGGCGGGTATTTTATTGGCAATCTACAACCAGCCCACATGGACTTCAGGTTTTTCACTCTTGGAAATCTTTGGTCCATTGTTTCTTCATTGGGTACTCCGAAGCAAAATGATGCTGTATTGAATTTTATTGAAGCCAAATGGGATGATCTTGTGGGGCATATGCCACTTAAGATATCATACCCTGCCTTGGAGTTTGACGAATGGCGTATAATCACCGGCAGCGACCCAAAGAATACGTGAGCTAGCCGCCCGTTTATATTTGCTAGTTGTCGTGTTCTAGCAACTTTCTTGTTCATGATCAGTTGCTCACTGAAGTATGTTTGTCTTGACTCCTACAGCCCTTGGTCATATCATAATGGTGGATCCTGGCCGACGCTTCTGTGGCAGGTGAGCGTTGCTTCAGTAACACTAAATATTTTGTGTATGCTCAAGAAATTATGACATTTTATGGAATTATTTGTCATGATACTACCATCGGCCTCCTTTGTTATTAGGCCGGAAGCTGTTGCAGTTTATGTTGAGTGTTTTGATCTTGGTTTTCCGTCTCAATTGCTTTTTCTATCCTATTTCAGTTCACATTGGCATGCATCAAGATGGGCAGAATCGAACTAGCTCAGAAAGCAGCTGCATTGGCTGAGAAGAGGCTTCGATCTGACCGCTGGCCGGAGTACTATGATACAAGAACAGGGAAGTTTATTGGAAAGCAATCGCGGCTTTACCAAACATGGACCATTGCCGGGTTCCTTGCAACTAAAATGCTGCTGGAGAATCCAGAGAAGGCGGCCTTGCTATTCTGGGACGAGGATTACGAGCTTCTTGAGATCTGTGTTTGTGCTCTTAGCAAGAGTGGCCGGAAAAAATGCTCCAGAGGTGCCGCTAAGTCTCAGATTCTTGTATAACAAGTCCTATTCTTTCAAGGGCAACAAGTTTGGCCTTCGTACTGTACAGTAACACGTTTAGGATAGGGTACGGAAAAGTTGGATAGCGAAGAGTACTCCGATTCAAAATGTATCATGGTTGTTTTTTTTTTCCTGCATTATTTGTTTCGTCGACCGATTAATCAGTTAAAATGATCGGAACACATTTACAGTAAGAAATATGAACTCAATAACAATTTCCACATGTGTACTTGTATTACAGTTACACGATCGTATATCTTAAGAAGACCTTTTGTTGCTGATTATTGATATTTCTACCTGCATTTTTTTTCATTTTAAGACCGAACCGCAACTGCACTTTTTTTATACAATTTTTGACACGTTTTTTATGGGGCGCATTTTAAAATCGAACTACGACTGCACTTTTTTTGTAATATGTTTTAACAATCTGAACGTCTATCTTTTAATTTTTTCATCAAAAATTATGTCTATACAAAATCATCAAATCTGAAACCGTATTCGTCAATTTTTTCCACTACAAATGAAAGTCTTAATGGTTTTAGATTTGTCTAATTTTTTGCAAGAATGATCTATGAATGATACTCTAAAAGATAGACGATTCGGATCGTTAAAATACATTCGGATCTAAAATGGTATCCTTTGATAATCTAATTATCATTCTTTCATGGCACTATCTAATTAGGGTAAATAAGCAATGGATGAAGAGTGAACTAATTAAGATTACCACTAGCCCTAAGAAGATATATACAACAATTTTGTCCAGAACAGTAACAAGTCTAACCCCACAGAAGCTACTTCCCCCAGTCTAAACAAGCAGAGCTTACGAATCAGGGTCAGGGTGAGCGTGGTGCATCTCCTGTCGTCTCATATAGTCCTTAATGGTCAAGGTCGAAGCATGCCTCCTCCCGTCATCCAGCACTCGACGCCCGACTGTTGCTTCGATCCTTTGTCTTCTCTCCATATACGCGATCGCAGCACCCTGAGGTCCACCGTACTTCTGAAGTGGAGCCAACGAGATTGGCAGCTCGAAGTTGTGCAGCATATATGATTCTGTCCCTTTGTCCACAGGAGCACTTGTATCAACCAACTTCCCTGCACCGGCTGCTGCTTCCAATGCTGCCTCTGTTGCTTGCATTCCAAGCTCTCCTGTTACATTTGCCTTTTCCCCGTTGCTGCCTGTACCGGTAGTTCCATCTGTTGCCTCAGCAGCTTCATCGCCTCCTCCAGGCCTTGCATCATAATAATTTCTTGAGCGAGTCCATCTTCTCGAGAATGGATCATAACCAGCCTCCCCCGCTTTCAGATTCATATTTCTTGGTTTCAACCCCGAAGCATTTATAAAATTCTCGAACCTGTTCTTCCTGTTCATTTCAGCTAACCTAATAGCCTTGCTATCTTTCCCCTGAGTTTGCCTGGATGCTTCTAATTCCTGGAGCCTTGTCTTGATCCTCTCAACTTCCTCCTCGTTGCCTTTACTTTCTGCAACATCCAACTGCCTCCTCAATCGCTCCTTCTCAACTGCAACATTAACTGGCCTTGCTGAGGCCTTTTTCTCCTGCAACATTTGCTTCACAGTGGCTGCCGAGTAAACAAATGTATTCGATTTCTGAAGGGTCTCCTTCTTTTCTACCACCTCCTGTTTGCTTGGCATTTGGCCAGCACGCTTGACTTCCTTAAGCCACTGTTCAAACTCCTTCTCTTGCGGAGGAGAATCTGAGACATTAGCCATTGGCCATTTGGAAGCAGAACTTTCACTGCCCCAAACACAATTCAAGTATTTATGTGTGACTTTACCCTCTAGCTTGTACTCCCGGCCAGGATTTGTGGCAACCACGTTCTGAACCATGCAAAGCCTGTAGACAGGACCTTCTGATGATATGCCAAATCCAACCCTAACAAAGCAGCCCACGATTAACTCCTCAAAAAATGGTTCCATAACCCATTTTGCAAGTTTTGACCTTGGTATGGTAATATCCTTTATGTCCTGAAATGTCGGTAGCTCTGAACTTTCCTCATCGCTGTCAAGGAATTCATCATCCGCATTCAATGCTTCCTCTTCAGTAGGTAACCCGTCCACAGTCTCAATTTGAATGGAGCGATGCTTGGTTGGTGAAATATCCTGGCTACCCGCACCTCCTTTTGACGCGTCCCTTAACTTATGGCGATCCTTTGAGTCTTGTTGCTTCATACGTTTTGCTCGCAATTTATTCAATGCATCATCCATGGCCGCTGACTTGTCAGCAGCCCGAGCTGATGAGCGTACACCGCAAGAAAATGGAAGAGGGTCCTCTTTCCTTGATTGGGTAGATTTTTCATTGCCTCTCCTTGATCTCAATTTCTCCATTAAGTCCTTACCGCCTTTCTTCTCTGCTCGATTTGTCAAAATCATCTCTCTTTCAAGTTCACTCATTGCTGCAAGCCGTTTCCTGTCGGCATCATTCTTGTATAGATCAGGGCCAAAATCAGATTCATCACTATTTTCACCCTCATGATCAGAACCATCATAGCTAGAATCACGTTCTTCGTCACTGCCCCTTTCTGTAGGTTCAAACCTCTTCTTCAGAGGTACTTGAGAGGGCTTCCTGCTTCCATGATCATCATCTGAGTCTTCACCTCTGGAGTCACTTCCATCATCAGAATATGAACATCCACGTTGCTTTCTAGAAGATGGAAGCCGGTCCCGCTTTTTCCCAGCCAAACTAGTTCTTCCTGCGGCCTCAAGGAGGTCACTTTCCAATTCCAAGTCTGACATCTCCGTTGTTTAAGTCTCTCCTAAATTGGTTGTAATGTACAGAGCAACTAGTTCAGCCACAAGAAAAACGATTAGCATATACTTGGAGATATTTCACACATATAACATAAGAACATGAAATTAAACTGCCCAAATAATAATCGTATTCAAGTTACAATTAATGATGCTAATCTATGCCCGTATAGGAAAACTATCTTATCACAGTACTAGAGTGTCACACAGAATCTTTCTCGAAGTATATGATAGCAATGCAAGTGAAGTTGAAACCACACTGAACAAAGATATTCAGTAAGATGATCGTGCGTATAAATATTATGAATCCTTGATTTTTTTTATTTAACAAACGATGTTAACAATGCTGTTAAACAAACACAAAAAATTTAATAAATCTTAGCAATTCCATAACTTGCACTTCAAGGATAGATCTCACCAGTTTAAGCATTGATTGAAGACTCATACACACACTGTATACACGTGCACACGCACCATAAGAAAGAGAGATAGAAAGCAGGTTGCAACCGTTATCTGACTACGTGGTTAATAAGAACAAAAATCTTTATGAGACTAACCTAAACTTTCTCAGAAAAAAAGAACAAAACGCAGATATCGAATACATTCTACATGCTCGTTTCTCTCATAAATTATTAACAAAATCGTCCCACGAACCCTACCACATTCAACCAATAAGGAAAGTGACTAACAAGACAAACAGATACTAGTTTATACTTCCAGATCATTTCACTTTCCACATAATTTACTCTCTTCAGGAATTCCAAAACCGATCGCCGAATTAAAGCCAAGGTTTCCAAACGTGCTAATCAAATTGCCACCTAAGTTTCTAGCACAAACAGTTTTCACAGTTTGCCTACGAATATTACAGAGACAACATCAACAAAAACAGCAGTAATAATCGCACTGATATAACAACAGATTACAAAAGCAAAAACGATAATCTTTTCTAGGACAAGAAATTAGGGAAATTATAAAATGTAGCGAACTTTGGGACTTGATCAACACTTTTAGCCAACTTTATTTCGATTTTTAGAATTTTAACCACTTGAAGTGCTTGCTATATATTCCAAATCTTAAGAAAAAAGAAGTTAATGGCTCGTTTGAAAGTGCTTTTAAAACGAAAACGCTTTGGTGAAAATGTTTTTTAAACCAATCATCTCAGTGGATCTTGCATAAGCATTTTCCACAAAATTCTTCCAAAAAAAACACTTAAATGTTTTTGAAACTAAAAATCAATTTCACGAAAAGCGCTTTCAGTCATCTTAAAAGTCTTTAACTTGTTTTGGAAAAAATCTTAATTTTCCAAATTTCTCAAGAAATTGATATCACATAATTTATTCACCAAACCACAACAATAAAAAGAGAATTGCATGCTTGGGTTAAAAATCCACAACCTTTGATTCTAGCAAAGCACAAGGGTTGAGAAACAGAAACCAAACAACAACCTTAATATCTCCGAAGAGAAAATCAAAACCCCACAAAAACCCATGTTTTGGTTTGCTGATAAAATTGTGGGGAAGGAAAAAGATATTACCTTTATGATCAGAGGGGGTTGAGAGAGAAAATTCCTGAAAAACCAAACAAATTTTGGTTCAGCAACAGTAAATGGGGAGGACTAAGTAGGGCACATCACGGCTGTTTCATGTTTGGCAGCCGAGAAAGTGCGGGAAAGTGCGAGAAAGTGATGGCTTTGTGTACCTGTTCTGTGTGTGCACTCTCCTCATGGCGACACGTACGAAGTTGCACCACTTTACGATTGTTGGCGTATATATATAGGAACAGGAGGAGGTCCGGTTCATATCTAACTTGGAGTTGGAATAGTGGAAATTTGTCAAATTTTGAAAAGGCCAAAAAACAGTGTAACTTGCAACATAAATTAATGATAAATAATAAATTAGTGGCTGTTTGGATCTCCTAAAGTAGTAATTAATTAACTTTCACAAACAAAAATTTAGAATGTTGGGCCTCCTAGCAAATAGTATTTAATGGGCATGTGCTTTGGAACCCATTATCTAATTGGACTCAAGTAAAATGAGTATTTTTACTCATCATCATAAATAGTGTGTATTTATTATACATTTAATTATCTGTCAGGTATCTTTTCATTTAATTTTGGTTTTTTTTTTAAATTTAAAAATGTAAAAGTTAATTAGAGTTAGTTGAAACAACACATGTCAAATAATTAGGTATGTAGTGAGCATATATCAAAGTTTAGCGATGAGCAAACATACTTTCAGAAAATTTCTGTTTATACTCAATTTTTGCCTGTGAACATTCCTAAAATATTAAGGGAATTTTTATTTGAACACATTTAATCTCTTTCTACACCTAACTTATTCTCTACACCCATATTATTTTTAATTAAAGAACTAATATCTCTTGATGGTAATTATGCAATAGGGTAAAAAAGACAATAAATATTTAAAATTTAAATTGGATGTAGAAAGAGGTTACATGGTTTAAATAAAATTTCTCAATATTAATTTGTTAATGAACTGACTTTCATAATCTAAATATTTCTTAATATTTAAAAAATAAAACAATTGAAAAATAAATAATAAAAGGAAGAAGTGGGAGGAGGGGTGGTTTCTAGCTGCCACCTCCGACCCACGGGTTAGCCTCCATTACACTTGACTCTCCTCCTCCTGGACTTCCATGATGTTTGGATACGGGGCTCATGGATATGGAGGTGTGAAGCTTCCGAGGCATTCAAACCGGGACCAAGATCAACCCCGATAGAAGGAATCGGAATTGAAGAAAAGGAAGAATTTGTTTTCCATAAAGGTTGATAGCTTTCTATAAAATATCCAATTCATTAGGTGGAATGAAAACAGTATAAGGAGCATCATGTCCAGAACAATCACTAGAAATGAGCGAAGCTTCGATCATCACAATCAATGAACATAACGAAAGATGATCCTCGAAAATCCTTCTTCCCCGAGGACACCATCTCACCGAGTGGAAAAACGAACCACCAGTTCTTTGTTGACAGCTCCGGCAAACCTGCAATGTTATCCAAGAAGAACAAACATTAGCAGCAAGAAATCTGAAACAAAAAGAAACCAACTATACAATAACAATTTAATTTAAAGAATTGCATTGTCATCTCACTGCACCCGATTAAGTTTTCTCCATTGCGAGCCTCTGTCAGATTCTAATTTCTTACGAAACAGCACCCGAGCTCATTGCAGCAAGAGTTTCTTAGGACTTGGCTCACAACTTTTGTTAAGTTAATTGTTGCTCGACGTTGCAATATCTAGCATCTTGCATGTAAAATCATATCAAAGTTTTGCTGATAAACGTTACATGTCTTCAGATTCAGAAACACACTCGGATCATTTCATTTAGATGTGTTTCTCGAACTCCCAATTGATCCTTTTGTCCAACAGCACATGCGCGGCAGCACGACTGCTGTTCTTCATCTCTTGGTTGTAGTATTTCCAGTTCTAGGTAGAAACGGAGAAGTTCTAAAGTACTGAACTAGCATTAACAAGGTGAAAAAAAATGTTCTAACCAACTTCGGTCTGTAATGCCAATCTGCTATCAGAAATCGTTGCAAGAGCAAGATCCCTGCTTAAAGTGGTGAAAGAGGTGCCGATCCCTCACCACAATATATCACGATCAAAAGCTTTTGATATCAACTTAGCTGCCATGTGACAATCATTACACGTTCGCAAATTCTTCATTATTCGTATAGATGATGAGTGGACTGATAGCGATAAGCCCAAAGGCAATTGCGAGTTTCTCACTATGCCTGGAAAGAGCGGTTTCCTTCTCTCCTTTCAATGTCAGAGGAAACCTCATCCGTATCTGCTGCGTAACCTTCCTTCTTCAATCTCTTAGCTATTTCATCTAAAGTAGCGTCAATCTCTTTTATTCGAAGGTGTTTCTTATCTCCTGCTAGAAATTCATGAACTACACCATCTGTTTCAATCATGCTCAAGGTTCTAAAAAACGCTAGACGGATTTAGGTAAATTTATTGTATATCTTGTAAACAAATACATATTAACACTTACAAAAAATTATAATTGTATGAAATCCATGGATAAGATAATAAAAGAATGATAAAATGCAAAAAGAGTATCCAACAAGTCCAAAATTTAAAAACACATTAAGCATATATGTCATATAACCATAATGAGGAGTATTGTAGGATGACACATGTACAACAAGTTCACAATTTAAAATAACATAAAATGGAAAATATGAGGAAAATAAGGAAATTTAGTAATGTAAGATACTTATCTTTAGCATCCCAAAATTTAAGTTGGTACACAACACACTTATTCTATAAAATTAACAAAATTTCAAGGTATAATTAGAACTTAGACTTTAAACAAATTTAAAAAAAAAAAAAAAACCACCCAACCACCTAGCACCGCCTAGCCCGCCTAGAGCCACCCTGATTTTTCCAGCCGTTTTGCACAAAATCACCTCGGTTCCAAGGCGCCTAGCGCCTAGGGTGTTTTTTAGAACAGTGATCATGCTACAACCCGGGTCTTTACCACCCCATGGTGCATCATTATTCCCCTAACCTCATGAACATCATCCCATTTACCTTTTGAAGCACATATATCGGATAACAATACGTGGAACCCGTCATGGTCAGGCTCAAGCTCAATAAGCTTTCTTCCTATCCTCTCTCGCTCCGATCATGGTCTCTGTGTTTCTTACAGGCCCCTAGTAAGGCACCCCAAGTAGCAACATCCGGTATCATAAGCATACTCTCAATGAGTTCCTCTGCCTCCTTGAGCATACCGCACGTCCCAAAGGATCAACCGTGCATCCGTAATGCTTAACATTTGCGTTCTTTCGTGTCCTTGGACCATAGAATCAATATGTCGACCCCCTCATCTACTGACCCCATGTTTCGACAAGCTCCAAGAACTCCCATAAAGGTTATCTCATCATCTCTGAAAATGTTTCAAGTGGCTTCTCCACCAAGCCATTCATCGCCAACCCAAGAATAAGAGCATTCCAAGAAGAAAGTCCCCTTTCTGCAGTCCCCTCGAAAACTTCCAATACGTTTTCCACGCACCCACATTTCATGTACATGTTTAAGGGTTGTACCCAAAAAGGCATTGATCTTAAGGCCATATTTCCCTATGTAAGAAAGTTTAAATAACCTGCTATGAAATGGTAATACGTGATAGATTTGTAACATCCTAAATTTGGAATATTTGTAGTGTTTCATATCAATAATACAAAGATATATGTTAATTTTGTTTTCATATGCTCGCATTATTTACACGAGATGCCAATATGTCAGACAAGTTATTATCCCAAGAAAAAATGCTAACAAGATTTTCTTAAAAACGAAAATTCTTTATAAATTCGCTAATACTTCACAATTTATCGTGAATTTTTATGTCAATATATACCAATATATGAGCTGGCAGAAACACTACTTATAGACTCTCGTATCGCAAAATTGGCACGATATAGGAAGCTGAAAGTGAAAAGGCTTGACACTGACCATTTTCCTACTCTTTGAAATTAAGCATCAACCCAGAGGACCCCAGAAGAATGCCTCGGAAACGCAGAGACAAACCCGATCCGAATTTCGACACGCGATCCCCCGGCAAGAAACGGGCGGTTCCTCTGGAAGAAAATGGAGGAGAGGTCAGAAAATCTTTTCAGTTCTGGATTTTTTTTTTTTTCTTTTGTGGAGTTATTTTCTAGGCTATGCTGCATGCTGGTATCATCTGTTTGGGTTGAAAGAAAATGGCCCAAATAATGTAATTTCCTTTTATTTGTTGGAAATTTAGTTACAACTCAAATTTCTTGTTTCCTTCTTTCATTGTTCTGGAGTTTTTAATTTTATTTTTTGTATTTGTATCTTGAAGTTTGAGTGTATGATTTTTCAGTGTTTTCATTGATCAATTGTAAAAAGTAAAAGATGAAAAATTGAAGCAAAATGTATGTATATATAGCTAGAAATAAGTGGGATTCGGGTTCTTGAGCTCTAGTTTGATCAAATGTGGTAATGTGTGGGTAAAAGATTGCAAGGGATTTCTTGAATTGTGATCACTGAGTAGCAGTGTAGCACCCAAGCACCATGCACCCGATTTCGAATCTTCCTCCTGTGGATTAAGAATAGACTAGTTTAAAGTATTGCTTTGTCAAAAAGAAGAAGAATTGAGGTTTCGATTATTTGCTACATTAAAAACATTTCGTCTTAATAAAACGGCAAGTGGTGTCTAGAGGTTTTAAGATTTGAAGCTTCAGTGCATCAATTTGGATGGTTATGAGTCGAAAGAGTAAATAGAATGATAAAAGTTTCGTTCTTTGGTGGATTTTCGATGCCAATTTTGGTCTGCTAGCCTTTGGCTGTAAAGAGTGTCGATTTTATGGGGGACGTTCTTTTTACTGGTGGCCGTTTTCTATCTCATTTGTGTTTAGTTCACAATTGACGTGTTAAGATTTTTGAATTGCAGAAAGTGCCAATTGTAACTCACGAGAAATTTACCAAGGGAATGCTGGTTGAGGTTTGCAGTGATGAAGATGGTTTCCTTGGTGCTTGGTTTGCTGCAACCATAGTGGAAGCGGTGGGGAATGACAAGTTCCTCATTGAGTACCAGAGCCTGAGGACTGAAGATAATTCAGCATTTCTGAGAGAAGAGATTGATACCCTGCACATACGACCTAATCCGCCGGAAACTGCTTTTGAGCATTTCAGTTTGCTTCAAGAGGTTGATGCTTTGTACAATGATGGCTGGTGGGTGGGTGTGATCTCGAAAGTTCTTAGCGGCTCAAGGTACATAGTCTACTTCAGGAGCACCTATGAAGAAATCGAATTTCAACAATCTGAGTTGAGGCTTCATCAGGACTGGATTGGTGGCAAATGGGTTATGCCTTCTCGGGTATGAATCTATCCCTATCTAGTTTCAGCCAATACTCTTATTGCCGAGAGAAACTTACATTGAGGATGCTACTCTAGCGGCATCTGAAGCCAATCAGCACTTCTACCCGTTTTAACCTTCCTACATGACAATGTGTGATTGCTTGAGATACTGCCTTAGTAGCATCCCCATTCCATGGAAGATCTTCTCCTTATTGTTACCAGAGTTTTACGTTGTTTGGTTGTTTAATGGGTTGTCTGCAGAACTGAATCCTGGCCTCAGTGGCCTGGCAACTGAGCTGCACAGACGCTCCAATATACTGCCATGTCAAGTGTCAGGCATGCAGAAGGACACAACTCAAGTAGGATACAGAAAAAAATGTGTCCGACATGCCACGTGGAGTGTCCTAGTTTGTAGAAATATTATGTGTCTTCGTGTTGTGTCGTGTCATATCCTTTTTTTGTGCAACTTAACCGGCCATGCCATGTGCAATGTTTCTTGACATTGAAGTATTAAGCAGAAGTTTTACCACTTCCCAATATGTAGGGGAAATAGTAATATAGATCATAAAACTTGGATATGCTTTAGAATCTAATTAGTTTCTCAAGTTCTTTCCTAACCGTTTTACATGAGATCCACTTTATTGGAGAGTCCATGTGGATCCTCCCTTCTCTTGTGGAGTAGAATTTCCTGCACCTAGAGATGTCACGTTAGCGGTATCACGAGCTAATTGCACTGCCATGTGGTTTGACTCTCACATGACAGTGCGTGATTGGGTTAGGAAACTACCGCCGTGGCATCCCAGGTGTATGTACGTTTCTCACCCTCATGTAAATCAGTAAGAGATTTGGGAAAATGGTTGAATTCTACTTCTGTAGCATCTTCCAAAACACTTTTACCAACCTGAAAATTATAAGAAAGTGAAGGCACACGTCCACAGTTATCACACTACATTTTTAGCTAAACAAACTGTGGTCCAGGTCTCAAAGTTTTGCTCCTATACTACTCATTTTTTTCAAGGAAACTGTATTGTTACTGAAAAATAGAAGGAAATGCATGATATTTAAAAGCTTAACTTCTATAAGCGTGCATGAAAGTTGGTTCAAACTTACCCTATCATTCGATGTTTCAAGCTAAGTGATGCATCACAGCCCTGTTTCCATTATGTAAATCATATTGATCCCCCTTTTTGCTAAACTTGGAGCCCTTTACCTAAATATCAATATTTAAGAGATGCAGCTCCACCTGCCACCCGAAAACTACTCCATCTTTCATGGGTGCGGTTTCAGCGTCGAATGCTGATGATAGTAATGGCTGACTATGAGCACGGTCAAATATATCTATTTGTCGTTGGATCTTTGAGTAATTGTTGGCTGATTGTGTATTCTTGACAGGCTTTAAAGACTAATCACTGATTAGGGGTGAAAACGAAAGATTTCCCGAGACCAGTTGGAGAATCAGCTACTAAATGGTTCCTTGGTGGTTGATTGCATTCCATCTCAAGACCTGGACTTGTTATATATGGTAGTGGAGGTTAGGTTTCCTGTCTTATGCCTTAACATTTGTAATATCTAGTGATCATTTTGCCTCAAAAAAGTTAATCTTAGACCTTCTAATCAAGCAACCTTGAACTTACTCTAATCAATCGACCTTGAACTTGTGAAACCATAGTCGGAACTGTAAAATATTTTTACCGGCTATCGGAATTTGGCAGAATGTATTTTCCGTTTACCGGATCAGTTGTTCTAGCTTTGTTTTTTGCATATGAGAACGGCTTGGTGTTGCCTCCTTGTTGTTTTTATTACAAGCAGTATTACTACTATAAGTTGCACTAAGAGGAGCGGGGAGAGTTTGAAACTGGGATGCAATAGGTGGAAGAGGAATGACTTATCCGAATGCGTTATCCACCAAGACAATCCACGACTTGTTGCGTCCTTGTCTTTAACTTTTGTGGCAAGTGTAGAGTCGGTTGGAACATTTTTTTGGATGAATCCTGGTATCCCCGCACGTAGGCGATGACTAATCCCTCGAGCCGAGTCGGACCCCATTCGGAGGGCAATGCTGGGTTCTCCATTCATAAGGCTCAAACTCAAGCTCTTGCTTAAGAGGAACAAGCTCATTACCACTTGAACCACCAAGCATTGGCAGTCGGTTGGAACTTTCCTTTATTGTGGTTACATGCATGTCTGCCTACGAATTTATTGAACTGCAATTTGTTACCAGGCATTGAATGGGTAACTGGTTAAAGGTAAAGTGGTTTTTTATTTTTTATTTTATTTTTTCGCAAAAGGTAAAGTGGTTAAGTCAACAGAATTAGTCCTCGCAGTCTTTTTGCAAGCAGTCTCTACTTAGGAAAGTTTTCACTTTAGTGGTTGTTAACTTAAACTTTTGATTGAAGGTCGCAAGGTATTTATGCTAACTAATTTGCAAAACAACAACAAAATCTTCTCTCACTAAGTAAGGTCAGTTATATGCATCTTAAAACACTATAGCACTCTATTTTGGATAAAGTATCCCGTTAACTCCAAGTTCTCATATCTTTCCTTAAAGTCTCTTTCCAAGTCTTCTTAGGTTTTCTTCTACCCTTTTTAACTTGACCTCCGTCTCATATTTGCATCTTTTAACCGGAGCATATGTAGATCTTCAATTCACATGTCCACCCAACCCCTTTAATTAATTAGCAAAAGACTTAATAAAAGATGTATACTTGTGCTTGATTATAAAGGAGCAGGTTGTTGGGCATGGAATAAATAGAGATAGGCATGGAAAAAAGAGTAATAGTATTCATACATTGTTTTTATATCACATTTGTATACCATCTTAGGTGGCATCTGATGTGGATGACCACATCATTTGAAAAATTTGCAAAACCCAAGGAAATGAAAGAGCAAGACTCCTCGTATACTACAATCATAATTTAATTAACTAGTTTTTCTTAATTATTAATTTATTAAATAATAAACTAAATTTAAAAATCTGATTAATTCAAATGATGTGGCTGTCCACATCAAATGTCACCCATGAAAATGTGGTACAAAAACATGATATGAATAACATTATTCGGAAAAGAAAAAAAAAAGTACGGAAATTATTTCTCTACCTTAAAAGTGACTTAGGCCTCGTTTGGAATTGAGGTGATTTTAAAAAAAGCCACTGTGAAAAAAAGCCGAGGGTCATTTTTGTGTTTGGTAAACTGAAAAAAAAGGGCTTATTTTGGAAGCTGCTGTGAGAATAAGCTGAAAATCAAAGGAAAAGCTGAAGCTGCTATTTGCTGCTTTGAAAAAAAGCCAGTTTTTTCAAAGCACACAGAGCTACAGTGCTTCTTTAATGAAAAGACACACTATCATCCTGCTTTTTTTTCCAAAAGCACTTTCACAAAAAAGTTTACCAAACACTCTACTGGCTTTATTTCACAGCCGCTTATTCTCACAGCACAGCCGTTTATTCTCATAGCAGCTTTTTTTCAAAGCACAGCAATACCAAACCAGCCCTTAGCCATAAAGTTGAAGCAATAGGCGTTTATTTTCAAGATTTCTTTCATAAATACCAATAATAAAAAGGAAAGAAATAGAACCAATAACTGGAGAGGTCAATTGACAAAAACACCGTTATCTTTGTGCGTGGTGAGGTCAATTGATGAAAGAGAGTGCGTCGCAACTCGCAAGGCGTCGGTTGATCAGTTAATCAAAGCAGTGAGGTCGGTTGACCAAATTCAAAACAGGGCGTCGTGAGATGAGTTGATCAAAAGAGCATGCGTTGTTGTAATCAAAAGAGCATGCGTTGTTGTAAGGTCAGTTGATTAAAACAGTACATCACCTAAATTGCAAGTAAAATTTAAATAAATTAGAACAATTTAAAATATCGTATTAAAACACTAATACTTCATGTGATCAAACTAAATAAAACAAAGAAATTGTTCATAGAAAAACACTAAATTTTATTTCATTACTAGTAAAAGGACTTTCATGCAAACAAGAACAACATAACCACAACAAAAAATGCAAGAAACCCTACAAATCCCAAAGACCCAAAAGCCTTCCCATTCAGCTACAAATTCTTGCACCCATAATCTTCCGCCTCATCCCTCAAACCTCCACAACTCCCTTGGCCTCCTCCTTCACCTCCTTCTTCTCCTTCCCGTCCTTCCCACAAGCACTGTCCTCAACCTCAAAAGCACTTACAGGAAAAGTCCTAAACAAACCAGAAGGGGTCTTGAAGGTGATCTTCCCAGTTGGAGGGTCATCAGTGTAAATGTCACTCAGCTGCACCCAAATCAAAAGCTCCTTGGTCTTCACCCCTGTCAGCTTCTTGATCTTGCCCTTCTCAACAACGGCCGTGACCTCAGGGGCATAACTGACCAACTTCCCAATCTTCTCAAACTTGTGGGTGCAGCTCTTCTTTTGCTTGAGCCACACAAAGCCGGTTTCTCTCACGATCCCGCACTCCTCGATGTCTTTGAGGGGCAGAAGGCCATTGGGGAGGCAGATTTCTGAGAGAAGCTCCTTTGATTTCTGTTGGCAGATTTCATCTCCATGGTAGAGCTCGTCTGCCTTGGACTTGATCTCTGCTGTGATGAGAGAAGACATTTTGGTTTTTTGATCTGCTTCTTTTCAATTTCTGGAGGTTTTTTTTTTTTTTTTGTTGGGTTTTTTTGGGTTTTCTGGGAAGTGGAAAATGTGTGGGTGGGGATGTTGAGGAGGGAAGTGATGGGGTTTATGTAGTTGTAGAGTAGATACTTTGCCCTTGAAGGGGGTTTAAATTACCAAAATACCATTGGACTTTCGCCCCTGTATGTCTTCAATATTTGCAAGATGTGCCATTTTGTTGTTGGGGCAAATTGCAGATCAGTAGTCCACACATTTGTTCTGCGTTCAATTGCTGGTGAATCATACGATAATGACAAGGGCAAACTGAAATGACTGAATTTTTTATGTTAATTATTTACAAATATTTTGGTAAATGTTCATGTATACTATAACGGGGTAATCATGTCAATTAAGTATCAAACTAACAACTATAATTTGTTTACTTACTTCAGATGTGTATGTCACGATTGAGTACCATTTTGATTATTGATGAATCTTGCAATCACAAAATAAGTGGGCCTCACATTAAATCCTATTATCACGTACATGAACAACCAAATATCAAATCACGGAGAAAATGTATATCTCACATCTGAACAATCAGGTATCAGTCCAATTCATAATGTCTTGACATTTCTAGAAAAGAAAGGTGGCTCTCAAAAAAATGTCGACTCCCAGAGACAATTATCACCAAACCAAAAGATGATTGAGTTGAATTAAGACAAACCCAACTTAATTCAATAAACATGGGCAGCCTGTAATTTGGGTGAAAGTTAGGGCCATTGAGGACCTCATGATGCACACGTTTACGGTACGGTTCGGTGGAGCTACGGCGAAATTACTAACAAATCTCCACGTGCGTTGTGGATGGGGAACGATAACCTACACCACCTCACCTATATTCCCCTTAACTCACCGCCCCTCACCCCCACCTCCTTCTACTTCAATTTTGCTGCTACCTCCCAACTAACCAATTCCTCACTTGACATGTAAAGAGCTAGGGATTATTATATACAACAAAAATTGAGGGAAGAAATGTAATAGTTTGCATGCATAGCACATCTCATATATCAATTATTTTTCAATATAAAAAATTAAAAACATAGGCATTTAGAAAATGAAGTTACAATCTTAAGGAATTTGAACTTACGAATTTTTTTCAATATTGGGATATAAATTTTCTTAAATTAATTTTTTGTTGAGCAGGAAATTCAAATTTAGATTCAGAGAGGTAAAACACATTAGCTATAATCAATCTGGTTATGCTCACGTTTGACACTGGACTAAGAATTAGTTGGTGACGATCCAAAAATGAGGCAACTTAGAAAGTGAAGTTTACAGTCTATTCCATGAGGAAAAGGTCTGCAAATTCCACATTTTGTAAAATTATTACTTAAACAAAACTTTGGAGAAACTTGTAAACTTGGTTTACGCAAAATGGTCAATGCCCCATCTCTATACATTTTCTTAGCCTACACGGTTTCTTCCTTTAAGTTAAATCACAGCCTAGGATGTTCCATTGATATGAGTTAAGTTTTCTTAATTTGTAAGATTTTATTTTTGGAAGTTTTGGCATACTTTGTAATTTCGAATTTGTTTCGCGTTACATTTTGTTTGAAGCACACATTTTTGCTATTTTGACGGGAGTTAGTTCAAACCTCAAAGCTAATAGTTGTTCGAGAAAAAAACAAACGAACAAACAAATCTTGTTTCTAGCTTGACTATAAGAGAAATGTAAATGATATTGTGTAATATACTACGGAGGGTGTTATTCACACACTTATTTTTACCTCTCATATCCACTTGTTAATTTTTTGCGATTGATTTTCTTTGGATAGAAAAGTCGGGTCCAAGGAAGTCAATAGACAAAAATAGAAAATGTACTCTACTGAGTTTTTAAAAGTTTAGAGGAAGATTGGCTACTCCCACTAGTCACTACTACCGCTATAGTATAGCCACAATCTCGAACCGGAAAAAATGCATTTTACTAGTTGGTTATTATTTTATAATTCAATCATGTTGGATACATGAACCTGCTGTTGTGAAGTGCATGAGTTAAAAATCACATCAAGAAAATGTTATCATCATTCACGGAAAGTTTGGTAAAGATAACGTTTTTCATTTTTTTTATTGTCAAAACATTTATACTTTAAATTTAATATTTTATAAATATTTTATAAATATTTTTTAGAAATAAGGATAATTTTATCGGATGTCCCCGAAGTGAGAGATTTTTTAATGTCCCTATAACAAGGGGTGGAACAACATATGTAATTATACAATTGGAGATACATTTAAAAAAAAAAAAAAATCTCCAATTTTATAATAACAAGTAGCATACCACTCCGTATTCTAAGCACACTGAAAAATCTCTCACTCGAAGGGACTAGAAATGAGGACAATGGAGAAGAAATTTTTTAATATGGACTGATTGCGTATAATCATGGTCTCACAACATAAATTAGCCCTCATCGTCTAAATTGCACTAACTTTCCAGTAAATAATAAGAATTACTAGTAAATTTGAGCGTACCAAATTAGCTAGAGTAACAGACGGCATATTCACTTGTACTCAAGTTTTATCCCTTTCCTCTCTACCTATGCCTTGTAAAGGGCGAACCAAAGCCAATAAAGCTTCCCATTTTACAAGAATCATGAGAGAAAAAAGTGTTTATCGTCCACAACCTTACTCTTACTTTAAAATCATTGTTTCATAATTTAAATTAAATTTAAATATCCCTATCTGAAAAACACCTAGTGCAACCATCAATGGAGCATAAAAGTTTAAAAGTCGTACTCAATGCACAAGCATAAAAGTCTAAAAGTCTAAAGCCCAAACTATATTATAGTTGACTGTAGTACTCAAGCATTTAAATGCACATTGAATGAATTGGACAATTGCCTTGAATCAATGGACTTTTCAGTTGGTCAACTCCTCCAAGCAACTTTTATTAAAAACGAGTGGGACATAAAGATTTGGGATTAGGTTTGGCATGTGCCATAAAGATTTATGCATTGAATTCCAACAGAGACAATATATAGCTGGTAGCATTATTGGTTCAAGCAAATGTAAATTACGCGAGTTGGTTAGGGCAATACGTTCGTCATCTTACACACAAGTTTGAATTCTTTGCTCTTCAATAAATTAGAGTAGTTTAGAATATCACTTTGTCATCAGCAAAAATACGAGCGCACGTCAAAGTTATTACGGAGAGGAGCAACTGTCATCATTAGCAGTTTGGAAGCAAAACTTGTTTTGTAGACTAAATGGATACAATACGATCTACAACGCCGTCTACGAATGAAGTATGGACATAATAACATACGCCGTACGTTGAATCAGCCAATGTTTATACCATTCTTGGCAATGACATACAGAAATGATAGTAACAGAACGAAACGGAAACATATGTAGATTAAAAGTTTCGATACACAACAATTAAGTTATAAGCTCCTTGCATTTGAAACGAGATGAATGTCTCGGAAAGCGCCTTACGAGTGAATTCCTCCCGTCTGTATTGGCTTTGTTTGATTTACAAGGGAACATCAACTGGATGAAGCTCCCTCGGCAATGTGGTTCTCCATTACACTTCCATGGGGAAAGTTGTTTAGCAAGGATTCAATATGTTTAACTTCTTTCGGCATTGATCCAGTCAGAACCTGCCATGCACAAAAATGTCGTACTTGTTATGGATTTACATGTGCTCGAAGTGAATCGGATCGCCAATCAATAATTACTGCATTGTTAACCTCGAACAAACCGGAGGATAAACACGGGGAAGGGCTAGGAATATGATAATCCACCCTCCTATTTCTCTAGCAAGTACAAAAAGATCGAAGATAGAGAATGTCTGCAGCTACTTGGAAGACAACTATGGCAAAGAGACAGAATCCTCTCAGAAAGGCCTCGGTCATAGACAATGGTTATAATATATACCTCCTAACTAATCCCTCTACGAAATCATAATCCAATTCATATGGCTACTCAAAGAGGCATTAATAAAACAGAAAATCAAGAAAATAGGACAATCAAACGAGACTAGGGGATCCGATATTACCCAGATTATTAACATTAAATAGAAATCATAACAAGTTAAAAATTAATGCAGTTACCAATTTCTCTTCTTAATCGAACGACAAAGATCAGCTTACTAGAATCAAACCAAATAAGGAAAAAAAATCAATGCCATATTGAATACCAAGACCCTACTGCATAAAGATGAAATATGGTTCATGCAAACAATTTGAGTTCAGTCATGGTGAAATTCAAAGCTGCAAACATTAAGGATAACACTAGCATGAATTTTAGATCATGTAAGCCTCAGAATGACCATATAGTGCATCGGAACCTATTAAAAGTTATACCTCATAACCCGTGTCTGTAATGAGGACCTCATCCTCAATCCTTATCCCGATGCCTCGGTACCTGCATCATATATCTACAATAAATCAATTTGTGTATGATAACATTTAAAGCATGAAGGTTGGAAGACATGGTAACATGATAAATTCCCCATGTATGACGTGAGTGAAAAGCTTCACATTCCAATTCACCACTGCAGAGCAGTAGAGCAGAAAAGTTAAACAAATGTATGATTTTTGCGCACTGAGCTTGTCCGATTAACAACTTTTTCTGGGATGGACTGGTCAATTGAACCTCTTTGAGATCAACTGCTTGTTCATTGTGTATAAGTGGAACTCATGGGCCTAACTTGTAAGGAATCTGATTTTTAGCATTTAAAAGTTGGAAAAAGCAATTGTTTTGTCGACAAAAGTATGCCCAAAAATACCACTCAGGACAGTTAGAAGACAATGGGATGTAGATTCCTGGTTCAATTGTTATGACCTGCAAAAACAAAACAATTTGGTCAAAAATAGAAAACAAAAATTTATGTTTACAATGAATGACTCATTCAATTTGCAAATATTTAGCCGCAGCTTTTGTGCATACAATTGGAGAAAGGCACTCTTAACCTCAATTTTTGCATGCACATGCACACGAGATTACAGTAGTAAATACAATACCATCACACAAACAATTTGAGAAACTAAGAAGGAAGAGAAGTTCTTGTTCTTAAATAAGGGAGAGAACTTACAACGCCTGGCTTCAACGGACGGTCATAACCAACCGTAGAACAATCATGGACATCCATTCCTAGATAGTGGCCTGGACAACAGAAGAGAAAATTTATCATCAAAAAATGTTTTGGTGGCACATATCATCATGATTGACCACCTTAAACCTTGACAACTTAAATTACTTGAAATATCTTTGTTCGGAACTTAGGATCTAAAATAATGTTATATACCAAGTTGGTTGTACGTAACATCTTGACTAGCCAATTCAGAGTTAGACAAATGAAGAACGTATCTTCATTCATGCCCTATAGCAAAACAACAAACTGAAATTTCTATTTAGCAATGAAAGGAGAAACCTATGGAAGTTGGATTCAGCTGATGGTAGGAACTGATTCTAGAATCTTTCAGAATTCCAATCTCCTTGAGTCCTTTTTGAAGCATTTCAACCTACACATGAGAGAGTGATTGCAGCAAGATAAGGGTCTTGTTGATTATGTGAGGGTGCAATAAATAGATATTTCAGGTGAAATAAACAGACAAAGAACAGCTTCACTCAAAGGAACATACTGAAAAGTTGTGTATTTCTCGAATGCTAGCACCAGGTTTGCAAAGCTCCACACATGTCTTGTTTGTTTGCAGAATAAGATCATAGAGCTCTTCCTGAAATATAGACCGAACCTTTCATGGATAAGCTTCATTAATCAATAATATGCTACAATGCAATAACAGAACTAAAAAATAAGATAAAGTTGAAGAGTTCAAATACAATCTAAGAAGATAAACTGAAAGCTGTGGCCAAGTTTTGGCTCCTACTCATAAGACATCGGTGGAAAAATAGTTTGATGTTGTGTTCAAGGAGATGGATATAAACAATATTAGATCTTCTATACCAGCAACTGTTTGATCTATAGCATATCTCTGTTCTAAAGAGATGGACAAAAATGATGGCAAACAATAAAATATAAGACATGTGACTGTTTAAGTGAAACAAACTTTGTAACAGCATTAACAGATGTTCCACAATGTCCTGGACAAGCTAGAAGCATTTAGCCACCATTACCTGAGCTGAAGAGAAGCTGCCATAGGGTGGCCAGGTGCGAGTAAGATCACTGACATAACCATGAAGCTCGCAACCAACATCCATCAAGACAAGTTCCCCATCTTTTATCTGCAAAAGATTGTATACACCTTTGTATGAATAAATGGTTATGGTCTACACAAAATAAATAATATTTCTGCTCTTAACGTTATATATTGTGACCACAAAAAGTAGATAGTAGATTCGATATTTAGCTCACTTTCTGATCATTCCGAGCATAATGTATTACACTAGCATTGGGCCCGCCACCAACCACAGGATTGAATCTGGTAACAGAGAAAGAAATCATAAATCCTTACGATATTTGAAGGACACTGAAGAACATCTATCAAACAATAGCATCAAAATCTAAATTTCGATTTCAATCTTTTGTCATTCCCCCACACATTTTCAAGTGTAAAAAGTGGATATAATCAATAAATTACATTTTTCATGTCCGATCATCCAGAAAGGGAAAAAGCTTACGCCATTCTCTGGGCACCCCTCATTTTGCATTCATATTCAATCTTAGCTGCTAGCCTACCCTCATAAGGGTGTGTCTTTGAGTGAAACATTGTCTGCAGTAGAGCCTGTCCAAGACCAATATATATCGGTAAATATAAGTCAGGGAATAAGCCAATGGACATTAAATTTTAACCTTATTCACAGATATCGAACAATTGTGAACTTGTTCAAAAGCTACGACATGAGTTACAAGTAGAACTTTTAAACTCCAACTGTAATACCCCAACTGAGTTCATAGATACAGGATCGTGCAATGATTTATGATACTGTAGGAGATATGGGCTCATGAAATGAATAGCAATACAATAGATTTGGAAGTACTTGGCAAGCAATTGATGCTGACTCTCTCATTAACTTAAGCTCTGCCGGTGACTTTATTAACCGTAACTCATGGGTGAAAACCGAAGAATCTTTCACTTTTCCAGAGTAAGCTGCTTTCTGAAATGGATCCAATTCCATATATGTTGGTACAGCCATCTGCACATTGTGGAACATTTCGGACGATCCCTTCATAATATCTGGCAGGATCTGCAGTCAGTAAAAGAAAACGCAATGTATATATAATGATAGCATGCCTAAGAAAGGAAGTCCAGTGCCTGTTACACCACCACTTTTGAAAAAAATAAGATTGTTTTCACGCATAACAAGGTTGGAGGACAGTTTAAGGGCATAAATACTTGTCATCCCACAAATGCCCAGCAATTAGAAGTTCAAATTTTAAAAATTAATTCAGGATGGAGTTGTTCTGGTTAAACAAGTTAACATTTTAGTACAGCTACGACAATGTTATATTCATTTTTATCAGTGGCACTATTTTCATTATAACAATACTGATTATATGAAATCTCTATGTAGTTGATTTTAAGAAATATTACAAAAGGGGTATGGTTAATCCTGACTGTTACAGAAATGAATACAAGTATATTTTCAATAAGTTATTCGGCTGCACTCAAATTCTTTGTTATTAATTGGAGTATTTCTTCAATTTTCAAATTGTCAGAGTATTCAACTCACCTGCCGTAATCTGTTCATTGGGTATGCTTTATCAGCCTTGAATACTTCCAGTGCTGCACGAACTCCCGCAACTTCCCCTTGCCAAATAACGTCCTAACCAAAGAAAAACCCAAAAAAAAATAAATTGTTTATTGAATTTATCTATAGCTTAATCATTGTAAAATAGGTAGCAGCAACTACCAAACTATATACGCAAATTGCAGCCTTGCCAAATGACAACTTTCTCAGCCACTCTACAAGAACAGTAGCAACATCATACATGCATTTTTCAGAATAACATTTCAAATTAAAAATTCTTCCTTGAACACCAAAACTAAAATAAAGATACTAATTGATGTGTGATTATTATTCTAACAACATGTCTCAAGTTGCTACTTTTTTCGTAAGCATATCAAATTTCAAGTCTTTTTCTTATAAGTGTCTGGAACCGCTACTCTATATGACGATAATAACAGAAATGTGAAGCCACCACAATTGAAACCATGTAAGATAGAACATAGTGTTAAATATTATCAAAGGCTGGGCATACATGAGTCGTTGCTTCTGGCATGAACATGCAAAAACCGCATTCACGACCCAAAACTGCCACTCCACCGGGCTGTTGGCAGCCAGTAATATACAAATAATCAGCATCTTGACGATAGGTATAAGGCACGACATCAGTCATCATCTTTACAGGGGCAGCTGCAAAAATGGCCAAACCCTTCTCCGGGAGCACATCCAACAACTTTTTTCTTCTCAATTCGTATTCCTCCGAAGTTATCCCAGGTGTAATCTCTCCTTCCACCAACAACTGTAATTCCATACAACATTTATAACCAAATAATGTATATCGAACAATGAATGCTACGATGAACAGGCGTGAAGAATCAGCAGTACCTGTGGATGAGATGCAGCAGTTGGCTGTCCAACATCAACAATTTTCTTCGTTGAATATGCGCGGCGTCCAATCGCCTGTAAACCCGAATCATAAAACACAAATGCAGCATTACTTCACTTTTATTAATTCAAACGATCATTTGAGCAACACCCACATGGAAATTTCGATACAAAAGATTACGAAAACCAAAAAAAAACAGCAGAACCATATGAATTAAGTTAAAGAACCCATTTTTATCATCAAAATTCAATAAAATTTAGGCCTTCGAATCACCATTTCATAATCTTCAACTGAACAAAAATTGGATGATTTGGATTCAAATTGACAATTTGAGAAGTACCCATTTGATAATTCAGCTTGAAAAATCAAATAAAAAAATTAAAATACAAATTAAATACAAAACAGAAGTGTTTGATTGTATTGAAAGTGGAAGGTAAAGTACCTGTTTCAGTGGCATCCTCTGCAGAAGTCTTCCTAAAACAATCCTCATTCTTTTTTTTTTTCTTTTGTCAAACCTTAAACCCCACAAAAATCAAAAGGTGGAGTATTTTGTTTGTTTGGATTGAAGATGCAAAAATCCTCGTGCTTCAGAATTCAGAATTCCTCCGTATTAGGGTTTAAGATTTTCAGAGAAGTTTGGGGGTTTAAGGGAAGATGCTTAAATGACCAAAATACCCCTGCATTTTGGAGCTTCATCTTTCCTACCATTTGGGCCTTATTTGTTCAATGGACCATTTGGGCCTTTTGAACAAGGTTTTCGGGCACAATTTTTTTTTGTCTGTACTCTCCTTTTGTTTTAGTCTGTTATTTTTTTTTTTATTCCTGTAATTTAATAAATTAAATGAAAAAATAAATATAAACATGTGGGGAAAAGAGAGAGTAGAAAATCGAAATCACTGCTCTTCCGAGGTTAATAGATTCTAGAAAGCCATTACGCTTGATTTTGCATCTAGTTTTATGTTAACTTCAATTTCATATCGTTTTTTAAATTTTCTTATGTCTTACTGTATCTTTTTTGTCTTTGAGTTTTTGACTCATACTTGCGTTTTTTATATTTAAAAGAAAAATTATTCTTACGATATTTTCGGTGTGACGTAACAGTTGGCAATAAAATATTCAAGGTGAAAGGGGAAATTAAATATAAAAAATAATGAAACTTACTAGAAGGATTGACTTTGGGATATAAGTAGGGACAACAAGATATGCAATCAGAGAGAGAGACAGGATGCTTTGTTTTTGTTTAATATAAAAAGATAAACCATAATCTTATCTTAATTGCCCAAAGTAATTTATAGCACTTTTCCTTTATTTTTGTTTAAAGAATGCATGCACAAAGCGCATAATTAGTCGCTCTAATTACATTAATTAACGACCCAATAAGTCATTAGTTTTCTTTAAGGTCAAGTCCAGCTCAACTTTGCTTTTTTTTTTTTTAATACATCCATATTTTTACACTAAGGGGAGAGAGAGAGATTGGTTAAACCACACAATGGACAACCTAATTCTGTATCGAATTCACCATCTACAAGATTTAAACTAAAGACATCTCATTTATAAATAAAGAGGAATACCACCAAATTATAATTCTGAATTGCTCCACTCCACGTTAAGTCGCATTTATTCGTCGAATTTGAGTTCTGTTCCAAAATTGAGATGAGAAGACATATGTCACAAGGAAGTGAATTTGGTATGTTTCAATATGGGGAAAAATCAAGATAAGAAGACAAATGTCACAAGAAAGTGAATTTGGTATGTTTCAATACGGGGATAATAAAGACCGAGACTATTGACTAGTTTGTTCATTCATCGAACTTGGAAATATGGTGATTAGCGTTACAAACTGTACCGTATACCAACTAGTTCGTTCGTTTTTCGAATTTAAAATTAAGACGATTAGTGTTACAAACAGAAACATACACCAAACGGTTCACTCATGTATCGAACTTGTAACTAGGGCAATTAGCGTTACAAACCATATTAAGCAAGCTAACAAATGAAGATAATAACAATATAACAAGTGATGCATACAACATCCCGTCGTAACACATTTGACATACACACAATACAAACCATATCAAATATGATCTCTCTAATATTTTTCTTGTCTCTAATATTTTTCTTTTCACGCATCTTGAGACTTCCAATTAAATGGCAAGGAGTAAAACAATGCAAAACTTGATATGCACAAAACTCTAATTCATTAAGCTGGAGTAATGAAAGGTCAATACACCATAATCAAAAGAAATTAAATTAAGGGAACAAAACAAAACACTAATAACCAAAATTAATTAAAAAACCATATTAATATTAAGTCATACAGACACAGAGATACGTCATCGTGCACATCACCGCCCACGTGTCACATGATGGTTCGTCAAAGTCAAACGGATCTCTACCCACACTCACATGACCTTCCACGACTCCAAGGTGGGAAAGCTCGCAAACGAGTCAAAACCTAATCCCCCAGACGCAACGCCACCGCTAGAAGCCACGTCGACGCCACCCGTCCCGCCAAACGACACTGGGCTAGACCCGGTCAACGTCGTGTTGGGCCCATGCCACGGCCCAGTAGCTATCCTCGTCGAAGTGGGCCCCATCAGCTGCTGCTCATGATTGTGATGATCCAAAAGATAGGCCGACGTATCGAGTGTCGGCATGCAGACGCCAACCCCTCCGGGCAACAGGCTACCGGGTCTGTGTGGCTCCGGCTTCAGAACCGACTGCATAGTGACCTGTCCGTTACCGAATCTGACTCCGGTCACCTGTTGCACCATCTGTCGGAAGTTGCTCGGGTCCGCCGTGATGAAAGTCGTCTGGGACCGTTTCGACGCGCGCGACTTCCGTTTCGAAACCTTACCACCGCCATTCGCCACCGGAATCACGCTTCTCTGCTGCTTTTTCAGCGGTGCGGCCACGGACTCGAGGTCGTCCGAGCCGGAAAGTCCAGAAACGGTGGGGGTGGGTGCTGTCTCGGGTGTTTGGAAGATGGTGTTGAGAAACGGCATGAACAAATCGTCAGAGGAAAAATCGAGCAGCTCCGGGTTGCTGCAGATGGACTTCTGGAGGGCCATGGTGAAAGTTTTGGTGTCGCGAGCGAAGGCGTCGGAGATCCAGGAGTCCGCGAAGGTGTTGGGCCTCAAAGCCCACGGCTCCATCATGCTCGCCACGTCTTCCGACGACGCCATTAAAGCAGCTCAATCAACTCAAATTCTCCAAAAAGAATCGATATTTTGGGAAATTGGGTTGTTGTGATATCAATCGGATTTCAAGATAATATTTTGAAAAATTCGAATTTGGGGAAATGGGTTTCCGCAAGGGATGAGCGGGGAGGAAAGTGAAGTGTACTACGGGAATTGACTGATTGGGGAGACTTGGGGGGTTCTTATCGTCGATTAAGTAAGCAGAGGAGAGAGAGATAGAGAGAGAGAGAGAGACTGTGTGGAGGTGGCGCTGGTGGCCCTGGAAGTGTTGAGAGGAGTAGTGAGGAAGAAGACGAGTGCATAAATAGGGCGGTGCGGGGAGAATTAAAAGGAGGAAGAAAACGCGTTGTTTGCGGTGACACGCGTCGTCTTATCCGTACGTATTTTTTATATATATAAACAAACAAGCTGGTGCTGCTGCTGCTCACCTTATAATTGAATAATAATTAAATTTATTTCAAATTTGCTCCCTCAACTTAAATGATATTTTCGTTTTGATCCTTTTGTTTTTAAAAGTTTCTAAAGCACGATTATAATGACGTTAGTTACAGAAGCTGACAATACTAGTGGTAGGCATCCTTCAAGACTGTTTTTTTTGTTGAAGAGAATCACAATGTCAAATATAGTGGCAACGGACTTTTTTCTTAACACTAAATAAAACATAGATTTTAATATTTTACCAACTATGAAGATATTATAAAAACGGAGATGTGTCGGTGGAAGAAGATGAACTACAATTTTTAGTTGATATTTGATAATGAGTTTCGTGAATTAGAGAAACATTGAAACCACCTTTCAATATTTCAATCATATCATTTGACCCTATCGCTTGTACTCAATTTTCCAAGGTAAAAATTAATATTATGTTCCATCAATTTCAATTGATGACGAAAAATAATAGCTCTGAACCAAAACGACCAATTTAAGTTGGTTGTTTTGTTAGTCCTTTAGACAAATAAACTTCAGTCAAGTAGTTGAATTATCGAAATTCTCTTCACAAGATACTAATATGTTAATTTGTCAACTGTCGTAACGAAAGTCATACCCTATCGTTCTTGATAGATTAATAACTTCACGATCAACTTGAGATGAAAGAAAGTTGGACGACCAAAGTGAAAAAAAGCATAAACGTTTAGGGGGAAAATAGAAAACTAACCCTAATAATTAGAAAAGCTTAGGGAAACGGTGGCTGCTAAATAACTCAACCATGGTTGTGGCTGTGGGTTGACTGGTCAGTGGTCCAGGTGGTGACTGCCCATTGGAAGGGAATCCTCAAGCAGTGAGATAGACAGAGAGAGAGAGAGAGAGAGAGAGCGTAGAGAATCTCTCTATCTTCAGAGACTGACGGTGCAGCCGCGTCATGCTGATCAACTTAACGCGTAAGCTCGTTTCCCAATTTTTTTCAATTTGTTTCCTTTCGATTGTTATTTCTTAAAAATTCTGCCCATTTCACTTTAACCTTTAGAACTCGTTTGGGAAGTATCGGATGCTTCTTTTAAAAAGTATTATTTTTAGTATTTTAAAAATATTTTCGATCATTTTAAAAGCATTTTAAAACAAGTTAATGGTGTTTGATAGATTAGTTTGCTCGTGATGAAAACCCGAGGTCTTTATCGACACATATACAAGTGTTCAAGAGAAAAACGAGTGTTTGAAAATCACGTCTTACATCAAATGTGTAATGGGCCAACATTTAGAACCCTACTAAAAGAACCAACAACACACACGAAGGCCTATTAAAGCCCAACTTCATGCAAAAGAACAATTTCCATTAATTTGTCGCTTGAATTTGCTTCTATTCTAAGAAAATGATAATTCAAAGCATTTGAAGGGAGATGAATTGATTTTCAAATATTATTTTTAGTTTCTACTCACGCCTCTTTATTTCTACATGTCGAATTGAATAACTAAAAAGAAAACAACAAACATAATCAAAGAAAATAATATTTGATGCAAATTACATGAAGTCAAAGAAGAATACATTTCATGTAAATTACATGCAGTCACTTCATCTTACTACCTATGAAGAGAGTATGAATTGTGACTATATATTAATCTATTTCAATTGATTTATTGTTCTCCAATTATATGTATGGTAGTACTCTACTTGATTTGACTTAGGTATTGGAGTAAACTAATTTTTATTTTCAGTGTTTTTTATAGTGGCATTCGGATAACTTTCCCACCAAACCTTGCCTATGAGTCACAATGTTTGCTTCTCTCTAACCATACTAAAACGGACATGAGGAATGAAATGCGAAAAAATGTCATAATTGAGTTTCCCTAAAAAACAGCAGAAGCGTAGCCACGTGCAACTCATGGAACAACAGGTAGCGTTCTTTGCTGCAATAACTTCAACATAAAGGGGATGATTACTCCCACTTGATGCCCAGCAACAGCCGCCATAAACCTATAATTCTTACTACAGAGTTGAAGTTATTATATAATGGATTGGTTCAAATCCTATAGGTAAGGAATTCATTCTACTATTAATCCTATAATTGAGGGATTATGTGCATTTACATATTTATAACAATTTATAATTTTAGGGGTATATTGGTATGAAAATAAAAATATGCTGATGTGTAATCCTAGTTATTGGACATATTTCAAATAACTGGACTATTCGTGCCTCACAAAATTGGATCTATATCAAGTTTTTTTTTTTTTCTTTTCTACTCAGTACGTTGGTGGACAATTACAGGCCTAACGACAATCTTACAAAGGTCTATTCTTCTTGAACTCTACCCTTAAATTGGACAAGGATAGCAACAACCGCAGTTTATCTTCCTCTTCCAACAACAGAGTCGTCACTTGAATTATGATCATCTATGAAGAAAGATTTAAAACATCATCGCACACAACAACAAAGAACATAAGGCATGCCCTGAAAATAATAATCCATGACGAAGATTATAACCTATAATTCTGGAGGATTAAGAAAGATGCTGAAAATTTAAATGGCATTACACTCACTCCAATTTAGCCGTATCAGAACCAAAATTATTATCTTCTTGAGTACCAACCGATGGAATCAAGATTCACGTTGAATTCGGCGAATTAGATCGTATCAGGATTGGCTCTGACAATGGTATTTCAACTTCGGAAGTATTGTCGGAAATCGAACTCTTTAATTTATTTTTTTTTTCATGCATTGAATCAAACTCTTTAATTTATTTTTTTTCATGCCTACTTTAGGCTGCCACCGGTGCTTATTTGAAATGAGCATGCAAAATAGAAATGTGAATGAAGTGTTTCTAAAATAAAAAATAAAAAATAAAAAAAAACTAGAAAGAAAGAAGAAAATAGAGGAATCTTTTGAATTAAGAAAGGTTTTTTTAGCCAAAATGGTCTCTGAGATTTGCATAACTCATCACTTTGATTTCTGAGATTTGAAATCAATAGAAGTGGTCCTTAAGTTTGTCCACCATCAAGCATTTTGGTTATTCCTTGAAAAATTATGTAAAATAATGACCAAATGACAAGAATACCCTCAATTTGATAAACAATGGGCCAAAATGATTGGACAAAATTTGAGGGTGTTTTTGTCATTTTATCTTTTATTTAATGGAGATTTTTTGAGGAATGACCAAAATAATTGATGGTGGACAAATTCATGGACCACTTCCGTTGATTTCAAACCTCAGGGACCAAAGTAAGGAGTTATGTAAATCTCATGAATTATTTTGGCTAAAAAGCCATTAAGAAATGATATGTCGCATATAACCAATTCCACCATGCATTGCTAGTTCATTGTCTTGTGACGACGGCGAAAATGTCCTCTGGGTTTCTGATATGGATGTAAAAATGTCAACAAGAACAAAGAGAGAGGCAGGTCAATATGAGTTAATTGATTTCGAACTTAATATATGTAAGAAGACCTGGTTTTTACATTTCTTCACCCCTCACACTTATGGGTCTTCCGTAGCTCTTTGCAAAACAACAATACAAACAATTTGTCACTTGACACGCACAACAGTTCTAAGCAAATGACAATTCAAAGTGATTGTCGCTCGGCGCATGACTGTCGTGCCCGCTGCGAGCTTTGGACGCTAAAGGTCGTTTGTCTCGGCGCATGACTGTCGTGCCCGCTGCGAGCTTTGGATTGCTGCCGGTACTATAGAGGATCAAATGGATTCTCTCCCATTTTCCATTCGAGGCGAGGGCTTAGCATCTGAATTTTGTAAATACTCTCACGACCTTTCGATCTTGTTGCATTTTGTCTTCGAAATTTTCAAATTGAATTTTGCTAAGAAGACGAGGACGCTTTTGATTCGGAAGCCAATCTCCCCTTCTCTCTCTCTCTCTCTCTCTCTCTAATGAAGACATTGATCAGGAGCAGGAGCCATCTTGTTTTGAGCATTGGAAGGATAAAGATGGCCAAGTTCAACTTCACTGCTAATTTCCGACTACTATGCAGTTCCATTAATTGAGGAAATATTGAAAATTTGGACCGTTGGGTTGGAAAGATGTAGGGGAGTCTGATTCTGCGAGAGATTAAAGGGAGGGTTTTGGGGAAATTGGAGGGTTTTAACTTTTAGGGAAGAAGAAGGAAAAGAGATGTGGTGGCGATTACGGAGACACAGGAGGGTGGAAGAGGAAGATAACCAATTTTCAAAGTCATACACATCAACAATGTTATAGGTTGCCTGACGGAGTGTCTGGCGTTAGTTGTTAAAAGGTGCTTCCAACATGTAATTTTAGAGAGTGATTCTCTCCATATCGCAGAGAGGTTTTTCAGTGTGATCAGTATACGGGATGGTATACCATATGTCATTATACAAATGGTAAGATATGTGTGCTAAAAAGTTAATAATTTAAAAAATAAAATTTCTCACCACTCATATTAAAGCACATAATATACCATTTTTTTCCGTCACAGTTAAAAATTTATCTATATCGCTACTACTTTGCAGGAGCATTCGATTAATAGATCTCTCATTGGATGGCCCATCGCCTTGCTCGGTCTCGGTTCGAGGAACCCCCGACATGCTGGCAGACTTATTTGAAGACGGGTTGTAATGCCTTTTGTTATTTTGTTGTTTGTCTGGTTGTTTCTGTTGTGATGGGACGAGGCACCCGGCCGTATTCCTCCCTCCCTCCCTCCCTCTTCATTGCTAATTTCCGACTACTATGCAGTTCCATTGATCTATGCACTTCCAACCCCCTCCCTCCCTCTCTCCCTCTTCATTGTTAATTTCCGACTACTATGCGGGTTCCATTGATCTATGCACTTCTAATTGATTGATGATGACGACGAATGTTCTTGATTAGCATATCAGTTTTGAACATAAGCAGGCATTGTGCAAAGATTGTCATCATCTTTTCACCCAAGAGATTATCCCTGATGCTAATTGGTTAAAAAAAAGAAGGGCAATTGCAAGCTATTCCAAGACCAGTAAGTACAATTAAGCACAAACCAAACACAAAGTCCAGAGACGCTGATGATATAACGATAACAAATTAGTATCTATCCATCTGCCAGCCACGGATGACGACAGAACAGGTCTGAGCTTATTCAAAGACAGACTCACATGACATATGAACAGACAAATACGTAGTGGCTAGTGCTGAAGCTACTCAAAGAGAGTGCATAGGAAATTAATTACCGATCCACAGTCCCCGAAGACTAGGGTCTGGTCTGCGCCCAAGAGTAATCTTACGTCCATATTCCATTCCATTCTTCACCGAACACGCACCATTCACGTGGTGGCCTTCCACTCCACAACGAGTACATGCAAGTCGAACAGCACGCTTTCGTTGATGCCTGCAGTCGTCGCCAATGGCAGAACAAAACTGACACATTATAACAAAGCCCTTGCCAACAGTATCTACGTTCCACGGGAGCCACCTCAAATACGGGCAATTTGCCCTATAATGGGAACCCGCAGCACCACAGCAACATTCACAATAAGGATTAGCAGCCTTTTCTTCTCCTTGTTTTGCAAGACAGTGTGAACGGGGAGAGTCTTGAACAGCTTTTACTTGTTTCTTCTCATCTGTACATTTGTTTGAGGAAATTAATGCACGTATTAGTAGTATATACATATAAAGCCATCTGGATTGATCACGCACTTAACTAAAGACCCTTAATTACTGGTATGTATTATCGATCATTCTCATTCAAATCATCAATGCTTCACGTTCAATTACGTCCAATTCCTTCTGGATTAATTGGTAAGGAGGATAACAAAGCCCCGCATATGCATGCCATACGGATACTCCCAACGAAACGAATTTTGTTGTTCCTTCCACCTCACAAACCCTAACCCTAAAACAAAGTCTAAAAGCGTGGATGCCGAGATGAGTCCGGATCTCACCTCGTAGCTTCCGCTGTTGGGCTGGATTCTTCTTATGCCTGGATCCGCGGAGGTTCCTGGCCTCGAATCTGGCTTTGAATCGGCGTTTCATTGGTTTGCCCGTGGCTGAGAGAGAGAGAAAGTGATAGAGAGAGGGTTTCATCGCTTTGTTGGGGAGAGAGACAAGTATGGGGCTTGGGGATTGTGAAGGTCAAGGTTCGGCCATACTCTTCCTTTTTGTACTTTTTCATGTGATTTGACCATGCTACCCTTCGTATAAATACTCTGTTACATACTTTTTTGGTCCGAAATAACTGTTATATTGTTGAGGCATTTTAGTGCGTATACCAAGTAACCTGACCAACCCATCCAATATGAGTTGGATTGAGTTCTAAGCACTACAAATTTATTTTCGGTAAAAAATTCGACTACCAGTCACTTAGTAAAATGTTCTGGTAGTATTTCTCTTCACCTTGTAGTAAGAGATCTTAGATTTTAATCTCGTGAATGATGAATTTAATACCAAATTAAGTTATTCATTGTGTGGCTTAGTCGAACTCACTCTCTCCTTAATATAAAAATATTGATGTACTCCACAAAAAATAAAAAAATAAAAATCTCGACTACCCGTCCACTAAGTGGGTTATGTTATGTAGAATTATTATTAACCCTATTGAAGCTTGCCCAACAGACACTAATTCGTAAACATACATACATATTAGATAGATATTGTTTAGACTCGAAATTGCACCTTCGGCCTGTGCAATTAAAGGTCGTTGAGTGAACATAACTTCTAATCGTCGGATAGAAAAGTGAAGATAATTTTGTTATTGTTAAATGATAATATTAGGGTTTTTATCATAATAATTATTTGATATAAATTATCTTGACATCTTCTTAAACGAGATAAATAGGATGTGAATTATATCCCCAAGCAAGCAATACAGTTCAAATTGATTTGGGATGTCTGGTGTGTGGACATGTGGATTGGATCAATTTGGTTTTTTTTTTTTTTTTTTTGGAGAATTGGATCAGTTTGGTTTGGCAGACAGATTCAAGTGGTATGCTGCAAACTGATATTAAGTTGATATTGGAATGTTGTTTATTTGCAGACATCACTTGAAAGCTACTAATAGGGCTAGATTTTGAACTGGTTATTATCCATTTAAAATATGGTGATAATTAGTACAAATGAGTTTGAAATTCATTTAGATAGCCATCAGGATGCATGCATGGATGGGTTAAAGGTGATGAAATTACTGTGATGTGATAAGCCTAGGATTTGATGGTTTTGGGTAATGATGAGATAAGAAACCTAGGTAGGCTAGGCTTTTTTGCATGGTGATGGGTGTTGTCATATGAGTTTGAAGCGATAAGAATTGATGATGGGATTACAGTATGCATGCCGTGTGAAAGGGTATTTCGAGATTTCAAAGGGACACCTGTTGTTCCTTTTGTAAAAGTCTATCGGCATAAGGAGAATAGGGAGATATTTGCCGAAATATATTAAAGATAATATCAGTTATTGTTTTTGGGAATATATTCGGAAAAGGTCTCTATTGGATTGGCGATCAAGGAGACTTGCTGTAAATACAAAGATGCAAATAACAAAAAAGGATCCATTCAAATTAACAAACAAATTACCCTGCGTACATCTTCTCAACAACCCTGAGATTTTATCCTTCTTCCCCTTTATTCCCGCCAATACATCTTCAGTTTGGATATATAGCATTGTAAAGGCAACCGACGACATCTTCAGTTTGAATAAACATCATTAGAGTCGTAGAATCAATCGACTGAGAAGCACATTCAGTTTGGATAAACATCACTGCTTCGAGACTAACTGGTTATTTATCCAAATCTCGGTCAACAAGGATTTCCGAGTCTTTATTGGTAGAGGTCCTTATTGAACTGATTATTATCCATTTAAAATATGGAATTTTAACGAAAAGCTCGGTACTGTGCACTTTAACGAAAAAACCATATTTTTATATTAAAAAGTCAATCTTAGTACTATTTACTTTACCCTTTATTTTGTCATTATCGTTAAAATTCAAAAATTTTAAACATTTTCATTAGTTTTCTTTTTAACATATGGTGATAAAAAAAAAGGTTGTACCCAGTGCACAAGGCTCCCGCTTTACGCAGGGTCTGGGAGAGGTGAATGTCGGCTAGTTTTACCTCCATTTATGGTGATAATTAGTAAAAATTCATTTAGACAGCCATCAGGATGCATACATTGATGGGTTAAAGGTGATGGAGTTATGATGATGTGATAAGACTAGGATTTGATGGTATTGGGTAATGATGAGATAAGAAACCTAGGTGGGCTAGGCTTTTTTGCATGGTGATGGGTGTTGTCAGATAAGTTTAAAGTGATAAGAATTGATGGTGGGATTACAGTATGCATGCTGTGTGAAAGGGTACGTCGAGATTTCAAAGGGACACCTGTTGTTCCTCTTGTAAAAGTCTACCGGCATAAGGAGACTAGGGAGAATTTTTCCCAAATATATTAAAGATAATATCAGTTATTGGGAATATATTCGGAAAATGTATCTCCTGGATTGGCGATCTAGGAGACTTGCTATAAATATAAAGCTGCAAGTAATAAAAAAGGACCCCCTCAAAATCAACCTACAAATTGTCCTACTCAAAGTTTCTCAACAACCCTGAGATTTTATCTTTCTTCCCACCAACACATCTTCAGTTTGGATAAACAGTACTATGAAGCCAACCAGTGACATCTTCAGTTTGGATAAACATCATTGGAGCCGTAGAATCAGCTGACCGATGAGCATCTTCAGTTTGGATAAACAACTTTGCTTCGAGACCGACTGACTATTTATCCAAATCTCAATCAACAAGGATTTCTGAGTTATTGTTGGTAGAGGTCATCTCATCAGCCTTTTTGGCGAAGTGAGATGTTACCAGGTTACTACATTCGACACATTGAAAGACGAATTGAAATCGAACTTCGCATAACTAGCAACCTTGTCTTCAAGGCCAAGACATATTTTTTCCTTGGTTGTAGTAGCAAGATCGAGAAGTCAGCAGCGTGCCCAACGCAACATCAACACATTCTACTCCCCGGCCGAGTTGCCACGCCCCACACACAATTGAATGATGTAGTTAGCTTAATAGTTACTCGGTATGTGCGCCACGTATTCATGGTAGTTTTTAGGGTCAACAGATATATATATAGAATTTAACAACTAGATCCTTTTCCTAGGGATCCTAATGATTCCGTGATCATGACCGTTCATTGTATATCGTGCGGTCAGTTTTCGTTAGATACTATTTATATTTAATTTCAAATTTCAAATTTTGAAATGATTTATGACCGTACAATAAACGATGAACAATCACGATCACGGGAACCCTATAATCCCTTGCCGAATCCTTTTCCTTAAATATATGTGTACTAGATTTTTTTATTCATATGGTCCAATATTCTAGTTGATAGGGTATTGAGCTTCTAAACATACTATGGATTCAAAACTCCTCATTTCATAAATTATTGTAATAGTTTTAAATCATTTTCAAAATTTCCAGTTAGCTCAAAAGTCACATTCTTTATCAAACAATTTTGAAAGAAAAAAAAAAGTGATCGACAAAACATCGGTCTAGGGGAAATGACCTGTATACACACGCATCTGGGAACTATAGTTGGGACCTGAGAGTGTGATTGTCTCGTCAAGGAAGTAAATAACCTGACATGTGCTTTCAAAAAGGAGGATCATTCATTTCCTTCATTTTCTCTCACACATATTATTTTTTATCTTACTATCTTTATAAAAAAAAATTAACATAAGATGTTGATGTAGCTAAATCGTAACCGTTCAAATAGAAGGGGAAAGAAATGGAGAGATTAGTAGATGAGGGAATCTCCTTCTTCAAAGAGTCTGACTACGAGGCGAAAAGATAACACTGCATACTTCGTTTGTAGCACTTTGACATGCTGCTGGGATATCCAATTCAAAGAATGGCAGAAAATTAACTCTAGTTTTATGCTCGATTTGAGATATTCATGTTCTTAAGATTCTGGAGTTTTATCTCAGGTCGCTGTATGTCAAAAACATTCATAAACAAAACCTATATCATATAGCCTTTGTTCTTCGCCCGCCCGGATTGGCTTCCGGATCAAAAGTGTCCAGTCCTAGTCTTATTTACCGGCAGTCCCCCCGGGCAGGGCCTAGCAGTTAAAGACTTATCTTCGTGGAAAGGATAGTTCATTCGGATCAGGACCAGGAGCCAGCATTGGAAGGAAAAGGATAGGCCAAGATCGATTTCATTGCCAATTTCTGGCTACCATGCACCACGATCAATCAATGATGATAAATGTTCTTGATTAGATCTAGTTTTGTTGACAAATTCCACCCAAGAGAATAATACCAGAACACTGAAAGTTCTTGCTTAATTAGTCCAAGAAGGCATTTTGAGCGAGCCCAACCAACCGGGACCGGCTAAGACCTACAGAGACATTTCACATGACTGCAGGCTAAGCCCTACAAGCATATGTCAAACGACGCTTCACTCAGTGCGGCTTAGAAGGTTCACCATTTAATGTTGGTAATTAAGTAATTGCCAAAAAAGAGCCAACGTTAGCTATTCCAAGACCGGTAAGTACAATTAAGCACAAACCAAACCCAATTAGTATCTATCCATCCACCAGGCATGAACGACGACGCATCAAATCAGACATATGAACAGACAAGTACGTGCTTGCTAGTGCTGAAGTTACTCAAAGAAAAAGACAGGAAATTAAGCAACCACCGTGAATGACTTGACAACGACGATGTCCCTAGACGCTGCCTGCAGCTAATTTCCTACGTCTCAATTCCATTTTTTCCTTGAATCAGCATTCACCGTGCGAGTTGTCACCGATCACTCCACAACGAAAACACGTAGGTTTATGAGCACGCTTTCGTTCATGCCTGCACTCGTTATCAATGGAACCACAATGCAAACACTAACAAAGCCCTTGCCAACACTTTTTACTGTCCGTGGGAGTTGCAGAAGATACGGGCAGCTTACACTATAATGGGGACCCCCGGCATCACCACCGCAACATTCACACTCAGGAATTTCTTCTTCTTTCTTTTTTTCCAAGACCGTGTGGACAGAGAGAGTCTTGAACAACCCTTACCTCTTTCTTCTCATCTGTAAATGTGTTTGAGGGAATTAACGCACAAATAGTTAATAGTATATATATCCATACATAAGTTATCTGGATCGACCACGTACTTAAATAAAGACCCTTAATTACTAATTTGTATTCTCGATCAATCTCATCCAAATCATCAAATACTTACTACAGCGCGCTTCTTATTCACTTATTCCTTTGATTTAGTCTGGGTTGATTTGTGAGGAGGATAACAAAGGCCAGCATATGCATGCCAAACTTGAAATTAATACCCCCCCAACTAAACGAATTTTGTTGAGAATTAGAATTCTACCAGGTAAGATACCCCGGCCAAACAGACAATTAAATTACTACTCAATCAATCTTTCTATATTTCCTTATACCGAAAACTAGTTACAAACGGAGATAGCCAAATTAAGCTACAAATTCGAAATTATGAATATTCTTCCTTACACCTCACAAACCCTAAACCTAAAACAAAATCCAAAAGCATGCAAATATACCAAAGACGATCCAGATCTCACCTCGAAGCTTCAGCAGTTGGGCTGGATTCTTCCTATCCCGGGATCCTGACCCGGATCCGCGGAGGCTCCTGGCCACGGATCTGGTTCTGGCTTTGGATCGGCTTTTCATGGGAAAGAGAGCGAGAGAGAGTGAGAGTTTCATGGGTTTGGTGGGGAGAGGGGGATACAGAGACGAGGTTGGCGATAGACTATAGTAAGTAACGTAGATAGGGTTAAGGTTCGGCCAATTCTTCTCCAACATAGTAGCTTATTCATACCATGTTTTTATACAAAAAAAGGAAGGAGAAATACTCCTTGTATATTATAATTATCATTTAATTAACTAGTTTTTCCTAATTATTAGTTTATTAAATATGAACTAAATTTAAAAATCTAATTAATTCAAATAGTATGGCTATCCAAATCAAATGTCACTTAAAATGGTATGAAAATATGGTACAAAAACATGATATGAATCGTATTACTCTTAACTTTTTCATATTATTACACCCTTATATACCTTTTGTTTGTCCGAAAATACACTGTTATACACTGTCCACTGACCATGCTGCCCTTCATATAAATACATTGTGGGACCTAAAAACATGTTAAGTCTATGTGTTTGTTTCTTGTTTATTTTTTCCAATATTTTTAAGGTTTAAATGGAATGTTTGAGGGGAAGTCTAGAAAGCATTGGGAAGGTTTCAACTTTCAATAGAACAATCATGGGAACTGATTTTTGTAAAACTGTGCTTCAACCCATGCGCGCTCAACTTTGTTTATTTTTAGCTTTTGGATTGAATAAAACAACTGGATTATCATAGGACAAAAAAAAAAAACATGGATATAGAATGACAAACAGAGTCGGGGTTTAGTTATTGAATGCAACCCTAGTCATCATTGTTACGCCTAAAATAAAGGGTTTCACACGAGCTCCCATTTTGTGGTTATGCAGCGGGCTTTTGCAGCGGTTACATAAGATTCTTAATTTTCTTGGAGGCATAACTAGTGTCAAGCCATGTAAGCACTTTGATGGTCTGTTTGGATTTTCTCAGCGAGCGGCAATGGCAACTGCTGTAATTCATGCCTTAAAAAAGGAGACTGTTAAAAGCCGGTAAAATGGAGTTTAGATTTGTGATTCTGTGCTCCGGTTTGGGCTCACGAAACTAACCAAGTCTGAGGAGGAGGAGTAATATTAACATATTTGGCAGTGGAGCATGGCAAGGACAGGTAGATTGCAAACCAAGCAAGCGTAGAGCTTGCTTCTTTATTGGACACGACTCCGGTCATATCATCCACACTCGTCCTCCTTACACTGACCGGATTAAGGACTTTCTTGGCAGCTTTCTCTAAACGGAAGACAAACGACCTTTAGAGTCCAGAGCTCAATTTCTACGGATAAGGATCTTGACAACCATGAATCTCTCGACTTCGCAGTGGTTAAGCTTAAAAGAGATGTTAATGGCAGTACTAGTACTACTGATAGGTAGGAAGGTACTGAATCTTATTCGATCATGAAGAAAGATGAGCGGAAAAAAGATACAAAAATGGTTGTGTTAATATTAATGCTGAGTGCTAGCCAGAAAGTTATCGAATCATCCATGACCAAGAAGCAGTCGGAGTTTGGAGCCACAAGGCAACATGTCAAGATCAAGTTCAGAAACTTTCAACTTTTCAAAATCCCAACTGCAAATGCAAGATGTGCAAGAACTTATGTTCAAAAGAGATTAAGATTACGGACCTTACCCTGTCTCCAAGGCAGCTGAGGTGAGGGCTCAGCATCTGAAGAGAGTCTCAGTCTCCATTTGTTGTGGTTCCTGCAGTACATTATAGGCTGATGCCATTTCACGCCTGATTCCTCCAGTACATTATAGGAGGACGCCATGTCTGAGGAAATTCTTCCCTTGTATACTAACTTTTTCATGTTCTTTGACCATGCTGCCCTTCGTATAATTACACCCTTATATACCTATTTTTTATCCAAAAATACACTGTTATACACTGTCCTTTGACCATGCTGCCCTTCATATAAATACATTGTGGGTCCCAAAAACATGTTAGTCTATGGCTTAGTTAAGCATCGCACAAAATGCTTCACAAAATTTTTATTCAACTCACTTCAAGTCAAGCCAATTCAATTTAGAGCAACTCCACCCTTAAAAATTGAGTTGGCCCAAAGTCTCTTTAATCGACCCAAATGAATAGTAATTGACTTCAATAAACAATAATTAGCCAAATGCATTTCAACTCCTTAAAAATGAGCTAGCCCAAGGTCTAGTCAATTCGTATTAAAATATATATTTTAAATAATAAAAATAATTATATTTTTAATTTTGGATTGGATTTTTAACCAATCTTGTCATGTCACGTGTTATTATCCGAAAGTACTATTTTTGTGGATAGATTTTCGATCAGATTTTAAACCAATCACATCGCGAAATTTTAACTAATCTTGTCATGCCACGTGTCATTATCCAAAAGTATTATTTTTGTGGATAGATTTACAATAAGATTTTGAATCAATCTTGTCGTAGATTTTTAACCAATCTTGTCATGCCACGTGTTATAATCCGAAAGTACTATTTTTGTGGATAGCTTTCAGATAAGATTTTGAGCCAATCTCATCGCAGATTTTTAACCAATCTTGTCATGCAATGTGTCATTATCTGAAAGCACTATTTTTGTAGATAGATTTTCGATAATATTTTGAACAAATCTCGTTACGCCACGTGTCACTATCTGTTTATAATCCTTTATAATAGATTCGATAAAATTTTCAACCAATCACGTAGTCTCACGTGACATTATCCACAACCTCATTCTTTCTTTTTTTTGTTCATATAAACCCCACATTCATCCTAATTCATACACTAAACTCAAACTAGTTCATATTCTTTCTTCATCGTTTTTAAATCTTGAGTTTTTGCAGTGTGTTCTTCAAGAAGATTGTATGAAATCGATGAACAACAGCGCACCCCCAAATGGTCAACCTTTCTTGCTGAAACCATGGCCAGAGCAAAATATTCTACCTAAAACCATCACAAACTCAACCATTTTTTCTTTTTTCTACCTTCGATAACTTCAGAAACCTCCTCCATTCTGATTTATGTCCTCCATTCCTCTCCCGCCCCATTTCCAGATGGCGACTCCGACGAAGAAAGAGGGTCTCCTATCTATTGTGAGATCGGTCTCCACCGTTTCCACCAAGAGACAGGTACGAATTTTCCAAGCTGAAATTCCATCTGTTCTTGATACTTTGGGTGAGCGACTCGTTCTTTAAATCTCTTTCTTTTTACTCCTCCGACTCACACACGCACACAAAAAACCACATGCATAAACTTGGATGTTCAAACAAAAGTTGGATGAATACGACATGGGACGATATTTAAGGATGCTTTTACATCTAGTAAGATTTGCCGCGCAAACAACCAAAAATTACGATTTTTGGGTTGGTTCTTATTGGATCTGGTCGAGGACGGTTGGGCTTGATAGTTAATCGATCATTAATCACCTCTTAATCATCTATTAAGGGCGGGGATGTTTTTGTAATTTCAGATATTTAAATACTATAAACAGGAAAATAAATAAATATGTGATGAGGGGATCCATCAATGTTTGTTTACATTTGGTAAAATTTGTAAAATTTTGGGGTTTCACTTCCGTGTTATGGAGAAATTGTTTTTGTGTGCCAAAAATACAGTTAAGTACACCAAATTTCATAACATCATTAGTTAAAAAATTTCATTTTTAAAATTTTAATCAATTGTATTGTTATACTAAATTTATGTGCCTTATTTGGATATCATCATTTTACTAAATTGACAAATATGGCCAAGGGCATAACCGAAAGAGTTGCTGTGTGGTGGGACTATTTAACCAGACAGTGTTTATTAATTTTATTTTCTATTTTGCTAATTAAATTAAGGGAACTTTCACAAAAAACTTCTGGTACTGTTTACTTTAACAAAAAACCATATTTTTACACTAAAAAGTCAATCATAGTACTATTCCTTCAGTCCGTTGAGGTTTCAGTAAAGGCTTTAATTACGATATCATCAGTAGCTCTACCTGCATCTCCAAGTGCATCGACATGAGTTTTGTTATGCGCTCATCACCCACACTTGGTCGAAACTACAAACGGAGATGCAGTTTGGAAGGTAAATCTTCATCTTTATCTTTTGTTATTTGAAAAAAAAGAAGAAGGTGTTTTTCATTATGTTGCTTGGTTTAGCAGGTTTTTCTGTATCTCCTTTCTAATCTGAAAGCACTTGGCCCAAAAAAAATATAATAAGGCAATTGTTTCTCTTCTTTTTTAAAAAAAATTAAAAATGGAAACACAAGAACGGATTTAAGAAGCAAGTTATTTTATGAACAAACTTGAAGTTCATAGAAACCTATTTTCTTCTTGTTGTTGGGAAGGAATTAGTTATGAGGGGTAAGACCTTCAATAGGTCTTGGATGATTACATGTCAACCAGCATTCCTGCTGAACTTGACGATTAAGAAAACCAAGGTACTTGAAGATTACTTCTCTTCCAAGTTCCATGCAAGGCTCATAAAATTCTTGAAACTTATAAGGGAATTGCGTCAATAAAGTTTTTGGTTATGTTTACACTACAAGAAAAGTGGGCTAAGAACACAATTGATCTGTGTCCTTTTCATTTTCATTGAGCACCAATACATATCTGTGCGTTTTGAGTATCATTGAACACAAAACTATTTTATATGTGCCCTCTAAGCAAAAGGAACACCGGCGTGTGCCAAAAATGAAGTGTATTTGTGCCTACTTGCATGTGTCACCCTTAAATGTCAGAAATGAGATTTGTTTATTAATTTACTAAAGCACAATAAAAGTTTTCGTGCTCTCCAATGTAATATATTTAAATTAAAAGTAGGCCTTCATGTCCTTTGGTTTTACTTTTTCCCATTCTCAATTCTTTACATTTAGTTCACGCCTTTCCTCTCTCTCTCTCTCTCTCTCTCTCTTCTCTTAGAGCTGGTTTAGTATTGCTGTGCTTTGAAAAAAAACTGCTTGAGAATAAGCGGCTGTGAAATAAATCAGCAAAGTGTTTAGTAAATTTTTTTGTAAAAGTGATTTTGGAAAAAAAAAGCAGTCTAATAGTGGGTCTTTTCATTAAAGAAGCACTGTAGCTCTGTGTGCTTTGAAAAAAAAGCCAGTTTTCCAAAGCTGCAAATAACAGCTTCAGTTTTTTCCTTTGATTTCAGCTTATTCTCACAGCAGCTTCCAAAATAAGCCTTTTTTTTTCAGTTTACCAAACACCTAAAACACTCACAACTTTTTTTCATGGGTGTTTTTTTTTTAATCACCTCACTCCCAAACTAGTCTTAAACTTAACTCCCTGTCCTCCGGACCTCCTCAGCAATCTTCCTCTCTCCCCCATTCGCTCTCTCCCTCCTCTTTCACGCAACAAAGCCTCTGTTCACCCGTCACCAACGACCGTCTAATTATACCTCCAGAATCCTCTTGTCGTCCTCTTTCCAACTCCCAAGTTTGTTTCTCCAAATTCTTAGCCGAATTTCCTCAATTTCAGATCTAAGCAACGGAGATCGTGGGCTTTCCTGCCAATTTCCGGCAAAGGCTGCCGGAATTGGACCTCGATGCAAGAGGTAAAAATGATCTCTCTTTCCCCCTCTCTCATCTATCCTTCTCCCTACTTTCATCTTCTGCTCTGCCTCCCTCGGACTCTCTTTCTCTCACCTCTATCTCTCTCTCCGACTCCCTTTCTCTCTCTACCTTCCCAGATTCGGTCCGTCTCTCTTCCTTTTCCCGATCTGGTGGTTTTTGATGAACCAATCCAAAGCATAACTCCCAGATTCGGTCCATCTTTATTTTCTACTTTCCCAAATCCTAGATTCGGTCTCTCTCTAATTCTCTCTTATTTGATTTGATTTTCAAAAAATATATAGATCTATTTGATTTTCTTTCCTACTATTGTCTTCTTCAAGCTACATTGATCCGGATTTGATGAAGGAGAATCTTCGAGTCAGAAAGATGTGGGCAAGCAAAAAAGGAGGGCCACCGGAGGCCACCCTAGAAACCACCATTGACATCTTCACCATCGAGGTAAATTCTCCTTTTTCCCAAACTTTCCCTTCAATTTTCTTTCACTTTCTCAGTAACCAAACGGACAATTCAATCCATAAAGTTTGTATCTTTGACATTATTTGTGTTTTCAAATCGTTAAAAATAGTAGCTTTATTACAAACGTTCGCCGAGGACTTGCAAGAACTTCATGGGGCTCGCTCGCAGAGGATATTACTCATCCAGGTTTCATATTTTCTGCTTTTGTAGTGTATATAATTATTATATATATATATATATATATATATATATATATATATATATATATTACTGACGGTTAAATTGGAATTGGGGTAGGATTTCATAGGGCAAGGTGGTGATCCCACTGGGGCAGGAAAGGGTGGCGAATCCATTTATGGGTGAAAAAAAATTCCCTTGAATTTCCCATAATGTATTGAAATTTGCCTTTTTTTTTTACCCCCGATTTTAATTAGATTTGAGAACCATAGTGAAGAACTTGTTTTGTATAATGGGTTTTAGGGGAAAGTTTGAGGACGAGATAAAACAAGAGTTGAAGCATATTGGAGCTGGCATCTTATCGATGGCGAATGCTGGTCCAAATACAAATGGAAGCCAGTTCTTTTTCATGTTGGCACCGTGCCCATCATTGGATGGTATGCTAACTTTTACCCAGTAATGTTAAGACTCTTTTTTACAACGTTGTACCAAATCTCTCATTCTTATTCCCATGTGCATGTCCATGTGTAGACCTTTTTGTAGCTTTCTAAGTTTGGGTTTTTCTTGATGTGTGCTTACGTGGTTTGGGATTACTTTCCTTTGCAAGCCTGGGTATTATATAAAGCTTTGCGCTTTTAGATTAAGGTAAAGTTTGATTATATCTTATAGTTAATTCTGATGCCCATCGCAAGGTGTATAATTTTTTTCCATTACACTTCTGTGTTCTATCTATTAAACTCCAGACCAACTACTAATCTCCTAAGTTCTTTAAATTCGGGTTTATCATATGTTGTAGGAAATGGCATATTTTGAGATATTCTGCATCTTTCTTTCTTTAGTTATTTACATTTGAAAGAGTGAGAATTATATTATAGGGACTTTGGATTCTATTTTTATGTCCTAATTTGTGTGAGGATTGCTTGCCATCCATATAAGAATGTTATTAAAGTGTCAGGCAAAAGTCTTTATGTTTGAATCACAAACAAGTGCGTGTATACATAGCAGAATTACACCAATTAATCTGTGGGAGGAAGGATATACAACAGCTCATGAGATAAAAGATAAAGAATCATAATTTGAAAATTTGGAAGCCACTACATACTCATTTCTTGTTGCTCTGTGTAAATTTTGAAGGGTCTGACACTGAGGCACTCAAGCAACATTTTGGAAAGAAAATCTTGGAACTAGAAGATGAGAAAAGAACTGTGCAGGTTCACTTAAAACCTTAATATTTGATGTTCTTATTCTTGAGAGAACCGATATTCACTTAAACCTTTGTAATTTTAGTTTTATTTTAGTTGGGGATAGAATATGTAAAATTATAGTTGTTTTTATATATAATGGTTGTGAATATCTTTGTAAATTGTAATATTATAGATGCTTGTGGTTGTGGGCTGTTTTAATTTTATGAAAAAATAATTTTTTGTTTAGCCTCAAATCTCAATTTGTAGGTGATTTGGGTTTTTAAATATTTTTTTAAATAGTTGACATATTGGGCACAATAACAATAAATGTGCTAACATGGGTGGTAGCAGTCACTTGACAACTTTGTCAGAATTGGGCACAAAAGGACCTTTATTTGTGCTTACACTTTTCAACACAGCATACCTTATTGTGCCATTTGACAAATGGTGACGCCCATAGAGGGCACAGACAATATTTTAGTTGCTGCATTGTTGCTATTGGTCTATGGGCACAATTGTTGGTGCTTTTTGGCCTCAAAGGGCACAGATCATTTATTGTGCACAGTGGTCATTTTTATTGTGGTGTTAACGAGTCGTGACGGTTATGTTTCCTTTCCCTCATTTACTGGTAAAAACTATCCGCTCATATTGATTTTTTATGCCTTCCTACGCTAATTTTCATCTATTGTGGCATAGTGAAATCACGTACGATAGCATTCTTAGCTGATTGGATTCGTCTCTTGCTTTTCAGAGGCTACAAAAATATATGCATGCACGTAATTTTGACATCATGAGCATCATTTTGGCTGATTTGGAGAATTTGTTCAAGGTAAACCAACTATTTCTTTCTTTTTTTGTTCATTTTAGTGGATGGATTTAATCTTTGTTCATTAAGAATCACGAGATGGATAGAGATAGATCGATTTTTTGCTTTAGTACATCTTGCATTGGTGATTGTTGCTCTATCAGTTGATAAAATCTCCATACAAACTGCAGTCAAGCAAAAAACGTGTTCCAAAGATGCATGAACTTGAAGTATACTATTGTTTGTGACATTCACACATACATTGGGATCAAAAGTAAACAAAAACCACAAATCAAATAGCTTTCAATTTGGGAACCATGGTCCATGTAATTTCAATCCATTCATTTACTGTGATAACAATCCTACGATCTACCGCAAATCCTACTTTTATTTATCCTAATATTAAATCCTATAATCTACCCCAAATCCTACTTTTATTTAACCTAATTTCAAACCTACACTTGAAAATCCAAGTGTCTCATATCTAGTAGTCACTATACTCTATCAGATTGTACACTAAATCTGTTAAGTATTCCTTGACAAATAAAGTTTATGTGCCACTTTCAGCCGCTTTGTTCCTTTCATTATGTGAACTGCTACATAATAGAATCTTAAATCTTTACAGTCATCTGAATCATAAAATCTTGGTGATTCTTCAACCATTTGTAATCTTCTGGACTTAAAAACCTTCTCAAGTTCACTTTTGCCTGTAAATGTCACAATTCGAAGATAAAAGTGTCCTTGGAGATAAGCCAACGCATGACCCATTTAGAGAGAGACTTTCGTGCAATCCTTCATTCACTATAAACAGTCAAAATAAAAATATTTTCTTTTTATTTTTTAACATACGTACATAACCAATATAGTATTACTTGCCAAGAATCATCCTCAAGGATAATATTTCCATTATCCTTTCGGTCAAGGTCAGCAGGTTACACCAAAAATAAAGCAAACCACCAAATCTAAGAGCACCAAATTTTTTATAAGCATCAGTGAAGTTTAGATTTGAAGAGTCCTAATACCTTTTGAAGTAATCTTTAGGTTTAAAAAATAACATATATCATTTAAATATAAGACAACCATGATGTTATAATTAACAATAAAATATGAGATTTGTTATGTTACCTCTAAACGGAGGACCATAATCTGGATTGTCCAACGCAACAATAAACAAAGTATGAAGGCATCTTCTTTTGCTTGAACCAATTCGACTGCTATTGGGACTTCCTCGAATTGATGGTTATTAGTTCGTCTATCCTTATAAATACATTTTTTCATATAAAGAGCCGAGATGCGTTATACCACTGCCCATCAGTTGAAAAAATGTATCTTCTTTTGGGTTATAACGCATCTCGGCTCTTTATATGAAAAAATGTATTATAAGGATAGACAAACTGATAACCATCAGTTGGAGGTAGGCTCAATATCAGTCGAATTGGTTCAAGCATAAGAAGATGCCCTTCATGCTTTGTTTATTGTTGTGTTGGACGATCCGGATTTCGATCCTCCGTTTGGAGGTAACATAACAAATTTAATATTTTACTGTTAATTATAACATCATCATTGTCTTATATTTAAATGATATATATATATATATATATATACATATATGTTTTTTTTTTTTTGAAACCTAAACAATAGCTGAGATTACTTCAGAAGCTACTAACACTCCTCAAATCTACAGTTTCATTGATGCTTATAAAAAAATTGGTGCTCTTACGTTGAGTGGTTTGGAGGACAAAGCTTTATTTTTGGTTTACCCTGCTGACCTTGACCTAAAGGATAATGGAAATATTATCCTTGAGGATGATTCTCTGTAAGTAAATACTATATTGGTTATGTATGTTAAAAAATAAAAAGAAATTATTTTCTTTTTGACTGTTTACGTGAATGTAGGATTGCACGAGAGTCTCTCCCTTTATGTGTTGTCTTATCTCCAAGGACACTTTTATCTTCGAATTGTGATATTTACAGGAAAAAGTGAACTTGAGAAGGTTTTTTTAAGTCCGAAAGATTACAAATGGTTGAAGAATCACCAAGATTTTATGATTAAGATGACTGCAAAGATTTAAGATTGTATTATGTAGCAATTCACACAATGAAAGGAACAAAGCGGCTAAAAGTGGCACGTAAACTATATTTGTCAAGGATTACAACAGATTTTGTCTACAATCTGATAGAGTATAATGACTATTAGATATGAGACACTAGGATTTTAAAGTGTAGGTTTGAAATTAGCTAGGTTAAATAAAAGTAGGATTTGGGATAGATTATAGGATTTAATATAAGGATAAATAAAAGTAGGATTTGCGGTAGATTGTAGGATTGTTATCACAGTGAATGAATGGATTGAAATTACATGAAACCATAGTTCCCAAATTGAAAGCCATTTGATTTGTGGATTTTGTTTGCTTTTGATCCAAATGAATGTCATCTGTTCTGTGTTTTTTCCAGTGAGTGCACGTTTTAATGTGGTGTCTGGGCTTAAGGGATTAACTAAACATGTTTTGAGTAATTGTGCATAATGTCGAATCATCAATAACTGCTTTAGTCATTTTAAGTGAGAGGAGGCTGATATATATTTGATTGTTTCTATGCAACGATGGCTGTAACAACCCACGACATCGTACCACTTGAATGTTTCTCATAATCCTCTTTGACATCATGGACACCGTTGTTTGTGACTCCTTTTACCACGATGTCCCCCTGCCTTCTTCAGGTAACCCCAATCCCTATCTTTTTCTGTTTTCTTCAATTGTGTTGTGTTCTCTTGTTAATTCAATTGGGTTGTATTATAATCAAGAAAAGGAGAGCAATTTATCAACTTTCACTGGTTTTATGGAAATTGAAATTTTTGATGTCATGCAATGTTGTACTTAATATTCAGCTAATAACAAGTGGGATTCTGTGTGCAGAATGTCTTTTGAAGAATAAATCAAATGCAAGCACCTGACTGCGTGAACGATTCGATAAGGGAGTTAGTGATGAGGTACACTTGTACTTGGTGATGTAAAATTATGTTTACTAGGACTGCTAAGTGAATCCAATGTGATATCAGTGCATGTTTTTCATCTTTCAGTCAACAACTGTGAACAGAGTTTTAAGATTCAGTTGGTAGTTTGGCTTCTGAGAAGCTTTTGTGAAAATAAATGTTAGAACTCAAGTTAAAGTGTATAGTTTTGTTCAATTTGAAAGGAATTGAACCAAAATTGGACATTTTAAGTATGTATTTTTTGTCCCAGGTATAGCATGTCAATTTGTGTATCACAAAATTATTTTTACCCCAGGTGGAGCTAGCAAGAACATTCTTTAACGATGGAAGGCCTCTAGATTTGGAAGGTTGTTTCTTACTACTTCCGAGCCATGTCAGTGGTCATTTTTGTATGTCAAATACTGCATCACTCGTTAGTTTTTACTTTATTCTTAGCTGTTAGAATGTACTTGAGAATGACTTTTCATTTTGCTTCGTTTTTTCTGCTAATAATCTTGTGTAAACTGTTATTTTTCTTGCTGTATGAAGTTTGGCACTGATAGTGAAGAACAATGGTTTACGAACTGTGGGGTTCTAGTCTGTGAAAACCTTTTGCAGCATAAACTGTTAGCCATTGAAATCTCAATATATCAATATTTTCATGACTCTCAAGTACGTGGTGAATGTGAAACAGTATCCTGTGTTTAATCCGCATTTTTGGGGAACGGTTCAACTTGCAATCACAGTCTTCTGTTAGAGTTAATCATTTGTTTCAAATTCGAAAAGAGCAGGGAAAACGATATACTATTGTAAAATGCTGGTGGTCAAGATTGCAACATGGTATATATCCTGTTGAATGGTCACAACTGCTACGTATGACATAGTTTTTATTATGAATTACATTATCTTGCAAAATGTAGATACGTTGTGCTGATTCCAAAACCATTACCACAGGAATTGTTACTTTCTTATTATCTCCTTTGTTACGTTTGAAATCTTCATCACAAATTGCTTCTGAATGACTTCCAAAATATTGTCAGTTGTATTGATTGGAGAGACTAAAGAACTGAAGTCTCTGCTTTCACATGATTACATTCTCATACAATTTGCTTTTATCTATATGCGCTCTTTCTTTCTGGAATCTGAATCTTACAGGAAAGTATTTCATTTAACTTTGCAGGCCTGAAAATATGAACAGGGAAAGGATACTCCTATGTTAAAGGTGTTAAAGAATTGCTTGATGTATTAAAACATAACAACTACGAGAGATGCATGCCTTCACAAACTATCCCATCTGATGAGATGAAAATTCTACAATCTTTTTCTTTTAAGCGAAGCAATTCATCGTTTTTTAGGAATCCCTTCTTTTCTGAATAGGTCGTACCCAGTGCACAAGGCTCCCGCTTTACGCAGGGTCTGGGAGAGGTGAATGTCGGCTAGCCTTACCCCCATTTATGGAGAGGCTGCTCCCAAGTCTCGAACCCGAGACCTACTGCTAATCTAGTTCTATACCCTTGAGAGCATAATGTCATTTGAAATCTGCTCCTTTGAACATTAGTTCTTGCACATCCTGCATTTGCAGTTGGATTCTGAAAAGTTGAAAGTAGAGGTCAATATTTATGCTTCTGAACTTGATCTTGACATGTTGCCTTGTGGCTCCATACTCCGACTGCTTCTTGGTCGTGGATGATTCGATAACTTTCTGGCTCGCACTCAAGACTAATCATTTTTGTATCTTTTTTCCCCTCATCTTTCTTCATGATCGAATAAGATTCAGTAGCTTCCTACCTATCAGTAGTACTAGTACTGCCATTAACATCTCCTTTAAGCTTAACCACTGCGAAGCCGAGAGATTCTTGGTTGTCAAGATCCTTATATATATCTGTAGAAATTGAGCTCTGGACTCTAAAGGTCGGTTGTCTTCCATTTAGAGAAAGCTGCCAAGAAAGTCCTTAATCCGGTCAGTGTAAGGAGGACGAGCGTCGATGATATGACCTGTGTCCAATAAAGAAGCAAGCTCTACTTGCTTGGTTTGCAATCTACCTGTCCTTGCCAAGCTCCACTGCAAAATATGTGAGGAGAACTCCTCCTCCAAAGACTTGGTTAGTTTCGTGAGCCCAAACCGGAGCACAGAATCACAAATCTGAACTCCATTTTACCGGCTTTTAACAGTCTCCTTTGTTGGGCATGAATTACAGCAGTTGCCATTGCCACCTGAGAAAATCCATCAAAGTGCTTACATGGCTTGACACTTGTTATGCCTCCAAGAAAATTCTATTCAAAGTTGAAACCTTCCCAATGCTTTCTAGACTTCCCCTCAAATGTTCCATTTAACCCTTAAAAATATTGGAAAAAATAAACTAGAAACAAACACATAAAGCAGTAGCCATCATTTTAGTTCTAACTCCGCGTAAACACAACAAGAGCGACAATCACATAATCAATCTAATAGACACAATCCAGTGGTAAGGGTGGAGCATACTGAATTTATTCATGATATCCTCTAGAAGTGGCATTTCAGACGGCCCATGCACCCTCCTTTTTCATGTCAAACTCTGCATGTTGGAGAAGTTAATACCTTTATGATTATGTTGTTTAATTTCTAAGATATTTTAATTAGGGTTTTCTTACTTAATAGACCCAAACTTGGCTTGCCAAACTGTGCTTCATAGGTTATAGGCATTCCAGTCTTTCTTACCATGTGTTATAGAATCATGCTTCCACTAAGTTGAATTGACTTGACTTGAAGTGAGTTGAAAAAAAAATTTGTAAAGCGTTTTGTGTGATGCCTAACTAAGCCATAGACTAACATGTTTTTGGGACCCACTATGTATTTATATGAAGGGCAGCATGGTCAAAGGACAGTGTATAACAGTTTATTTTCGGACAAGAAAAATGGGTATATAAGGGTGTAATTATACGAAGGGCAGCATGGTCAAATAACATGAAAAAGTTAGTACATAAGGAAGAATTGCCCGAACCCTACTCGTCTCTGTACCCCGCTCTCCCAGCAAACCTATGAAACACTCACTCTCTCTCTCTTTCCCATGAAACGCCGATCCAAAGCCAGAACCAGATCCGAGGCCAAGAGCCCCGCGGATCCGGGAATAGGAAGAAACCAGCCTAACAGTGGAAGCTTCGAGGTGAGATCTGGATTTGTCTTTGGTATGCATGCTTTTGGATTTTGTTTTAGGATGTCTTTTTAGTTTTTTTGTTTTCTTATTATCCATCTTCTTTAAATTCGTAATCTCATCAACTTTTATAAACATTTCCTGTATAAAAACATTTTGCAAAAGGCATAACTTGCCTTATGATTGTTTTGTGAGATCCCATAATAATGAGGACGGATTCAAGGATAACAGGTTACTATCCTTGGGACAGTTAAACTTCATGAGATCAGTGCTCAACCACAAACAATGATATCAAGATGTAATGACATAATTGATTCGGCTTATATTGTGGATAGGGTATCACATGATGTGGAACTTAGTTGTCGAATGACATTTGACCAAATTATTGAGAATGACAATTACTCTCACCAAGGATTTTCGTTACAGATTGCCTCTATAAAGGCTGGGGTATGCAATTTTAAACTTTAAATTTTCCTCTGTTTTCTCTTTAGTTTTATTCATATTTTTTTCTGTAGCAATTATATATATATATATATATATATATATATATATATATATTACGCAGAGACCCAAGACATACTATTTGGAGCATTATGTTTTCATGTATCATGTTGTTGGGTGTAAACACCCTCTCTGTAATTGTCCAAGGTGGCCTATTTTCTATGAAAGAAACTGGATGGAATGTTAGCGGCTATGGATTTGGAATCAGACGTGTTGGTGATCTATATGGTAAAGCCATACATGTTGATAGAGAGACTTTGAACCATCAGTTAACGGGCCCAATATAAAAGAAACTGAGGTCATGCATTGACATACTTGCAGGGAGACTATTATATCCGACTTGTGACGTTCAAAGTCTTTCTATCAACATGTATGACTTTACTATATAGATCACCGAGATGTTTGATTCTGAATCCATGACCGCTCCCCATCCGTATGCACATTCCCTCCAGTTTCTTTCATAGAAAATGGGTCACTTGGACAAGGGTCTTTACTCCAAATAGTATGCCTTGGGTCTCTGCGTAAAATATGTGTTGTGTGTATATATAATTGCTACAGAAAAAAATATATGAATAAAACTAAAGAGAAAATTAAGGAAAATTGAAAGTTTAAAATTGCATACCCCAGCCTCTATAGAGCCAATATGTAACGAAAATCATTGATGAGAGTCGTTATGTGTAATATAATACTTGGCATTCTCAATAATTTGGTCAAACGTCATTCGACCGCTAAGTTCCACATCATGTGATACCCTATCCACGATATAAGCCTAATGAGTCATGTCATTACATCTTGACGTTGAGCACTAATCTCATGAAGTTTAATGGCTGTCCCACGGATGCCACCATGGTAACCTGTTATCCTTGAATCTGTCCCCATTATTATGGCGTCTCGCAAAACAATCATAATGCAAGTTGTGCCTTTTGCGAAATGTTCCTATACAGTAAATGCTTATAAAAGTTGGTAAGATTACAAATTTAAAGAAGATGGACAACAAGAAACCAAAAAAACTAAAAAAGAGATCTTAAATAGAGCACATACAGTTTTCAGGCAAGGTCAGCAAAAGTTACTGACATTTTATAGCAAGATCCAAAATATTCATAATTGTCCAACATATTAGGGAGCAAACATCAACAACAAAGAAAGATATCAAAAATGCATATCAAGGTTTCGCTAGTGTTGTTTAATTCAGATTCACTGATCTGGTTAGTTTAGCATCAATAACTAAAACATAATACTAGGAATGAGTTGGAGGAGTGATTTTGTGGCTTAACAGATAACCCTTGGTAAGTTCTAACAATATCTGAGTTTAGGTATCTGACTCAAAAAAACCAAAGGATGAAAATACGATATCGGTGAATAATACAATACAAAACACATGAAACCATCTAACTTGTCAAAATGGATTCTGTTTCTTATTAAATAAACAAATTCTGAACCCAATGCACAACAAGAATTATATAATACTGCTGAATATATCAAGACAAATGCGTGAACAACTTTTCCGGATATCATTTTCTGAAAGTGTATCATGTGAAAAACGATATGGAAGATTTTTCAGGTGCTGCCATAGAGAATGAGCTCAAGTAAACACACACAGAATCCATCAAAGTTGAGATATATATATATAAAAGCAATGACCTTTTCAAACTCCACATAGGTTTGTTCACGTGCAATGGACATCAAAGTGGATAATAAGGAAGCTGCTGCTTGCCATTCAGATTGATTAGTGCTGGATGCCATCATTGTTGGTCGGTTACTAATATTTAGAAGGTCAACAGATTCAACTGCAATGACACCATTGTAATATGTTCTCGAATCTAAAACCATGTTTATCACATATGGCAAAACAATCATAAGTAAATTCCCTCACTTTCTTCGCTTTTCCGATTTGGATTTTTCACAAGAAAAGATAAATTAAAGAAAATCGGTTAAGGTAATTTGAACATGTGATTTGAAGACCTACCGATGCTCTGGTTATAAGATGCGATTATGAGACAGAAGTTTAGGGCAAAACAGGTAAGACCTAGGAAGACTTGAAAAAAGACTAAGAAAAGACGTGGAGTACTTGAACTTAACAAAAGACTTGACGCAAAACCGAACTCAGTAGCTTTCCAGGTTTCATACAGCCGACCCACCAACTGGGATAATGTTGTGCGGAAACGTCAAATATGAAACCAATAAGCTACAACAACAAATACCATCTCTCCCAAAAGCTACACAACATGTAGCAGCAACATCTTTGATTGAGGAATTACTAACAAAAGGGGATTACAAACAAATGGGAAGGAGCAGCACTGTTTCAAATGGGAGAGCCGAACACTCTCCCTGGTATGGCTCTCATCTGATGCCGCTCCCCCCAAAACCAAAGGCATAACCAAATGCCTTAATATAAACAAAAAGAACAAACATCATAATTGCCACTCATGTGGCCACATCATAAAGGAAAACCTCCTAATGATGTTCCCACATCATTATGTCCTTCATTCTTTTGGTTTGTTTAATAGCTGAAAGGTGATTTGGCTTGTTGTCAACTTGGCCACTAATTTGGCCATTATCCAACAGATAAGGCTTTGTCGTTGTTGAGTTTTTCACAATTGCCCCTAAATTTGAAATATTTTATATTCATAAAATCCCTGAGTTCCTCTGTATACATAATACATTTATAGGTGTCCCGTGACTAGAAGGGAAAAAAAATGATATGAGCAAGTAAAAGTTGTAAAGCTAAGGAAATACTTATTCCTAAACAGAAGGCTCAACGAGCAAAACCTGAGAAAATAGAAACAGAACAGTGATGGATTAATATTATTACTATTTAAAAATATCTATTCATTTTTCTATTTATGGCATTTAAATATTTTAAACTGAAAATTACAAAAATATCTACTCTTAATGAGCGATTAACCGAGACAAACCTCCTGCATTCTGTCCTCCACCTCCGGCCCTGTTTTTCTATGAAGACTTTGACGACAGAGTATCTCCTATCCATAGCTAGGTCAGTCTGCACCCCTCCACAAAGAAATGGTTGTGGATTTTCGAAGATTAAATTCTGTCAGTTATTGGTAATTCGGATGAGTCGACTTGAGCTTTAGTCTCTTTTTTTTTAGTCGTACAACTCAGACACATATCATGCATAAACTTGATGTTTAGTGTTCAGTTCGTACAATGAAAAAAAGATATTAAAGTACGAGTCGACTCATCCAAGTTACCAAGAACTAATGGAATAACCTCTCGAAAAATCTGTACCCTTACTTGGTGTAGGGTGAAGATCAACCCAGCAAGCCATCAGAAAATAAGGCTGGAGATCCAAATGGAGGATAGGATGCAGGATGTTTGTCTCGTATTTGATGATCGTTGCAAACACGTACTAAGCGAGAACAGGCGCACAATGTCGTTGAGCTGGGGTAAACACTGTAAGGAATGAAAAGGAAGAAAAACGGTTCAGTTGGTCATAGGTTTAGCTAGGATCTGTTGCGATGGTCATGGTTTTAGCCAGGATCTGTGGGTGTGTGCAGTGGTTAGGGTTTTTGGGGAAGAGAATAAGAAGAAAAAAGGGAGTGAGGAAGAGGTTGGTTTGTGAAATAATGCTCGTGAAACCACACACTTATACTAGACGGAGCCAGTTAGAGCAAATGATTCTTGAACTTTAGTTAAACAACTTAAACTAGACCGCACATTTACACACTAACCAAACTTCAAAATACACACAAACCAAACTTCAAAATACACAGCAAACTTTAAAATATACACCAACCAAATTTCAATGGACAAACTAACCAACCAAACTTCAATACACACACCAACCAAACTTCAATATACAAACCGACGAGCTAAACTTTAATACACGCACCAACCAAACTTCAATGTACAAACATCCAACCAAACTTCAATGTACAAACATCCAACCAAACTTTAATACATCACCAACCAAACTTTAATACACAACCAACCAAATTTCAATCGTTGGATTTTTTTTTTTTTTTTTTGGCCTTTGGATTTGAAAAAACACATATGAAGTTATGAACTATTAGATCAAAATCTAAAGATTGCCCAACAAATAAAATTTGAATCTGGACCATTGATCACCACCTCCAGCTCAGAAATCGGACAGCTCGCAATTCCCTATAATAGTAAAATGTTACCGTTCCGTAACTGCGCCCTATTAATGTTGTTACCAACTGCAGTTTGGAGAACTTCAGCTCGAGCTAACATCAAATAAACCCACCACCATAGGGGTCGTAATCAGCTTTGATTTCGGATAAGTATACTTACCCATAGAAATCTTTCTATGGGGCAAGACTCGTCAGTTTTTTCTGGTTATTGCAACGTCCTAATTACTGCTAACGCAGTGTGTTGAAAAAAACTAACAGAACTTTGATTTTTTCTGGTTATTGCTGGAAATGTTTCCTTGTGAATATCTGTGGAAATTGAGGTTGATCAGTCCAAATACTTAAGTCATGTGAAGTTTTCGTTGCATGTGTTCCTCTAGGGTAAGAAAATTAGTTTTGAATTTTATGGTAGGATATAATTCCAGATGTTGATATGTTCATTACTGTGTCCTCATTTATTTTCCGACGTTAGATTTTAAGAAATTTTAACGAAAATTTTCCGGTACTGTTCATTTTAACGAAAAATCATATTTTTACACTAAAAAGTCAATCATGATACTATTCACTATTCACTTTACCCTTTATTTTGTTATTATCGTTAAAACTCAAAGTTTTCAAAGTTTTTTTTTTCTTAAATTTTAAACTATTACCTGTACTGCACCTTTAGGGTTTGATAAGTGCATCTGATGAACTAAAAGAGCTAGCAGTAACGGGTCTCGGTGTATGCTGCTGATAACTTTTCAAAAATCTGACTGGCGATTATTTGATTGTAGGACTTGGATTGTCTGCCCTCTAATTGTGGTGCCCTTCCGTGCCCTCCTGTTTTTGTGGTCACAGTTAAGCTACGTCAACATTTTATATTACTATTTCTTTTTGTTTTATTTTTTTTATAAAAAAATAATATAAAATATTAACGTGACTTAACCGTGACCACACAAAACAGGAGGGCACGGAAAAGGCACCGAAATGGGAGGGCAGACAATCCAAGTCCTTAATTGTAACTGCAGGTCATAAATAAAGTGTGGGATCGCGTTGAAACCCTTTTTTCTTTGCTTCAAACGTCATTGGTAAAAGCGTCTATTGGATAACACAGTCTTCTAGTCATGTTTTTCCGAGAAATTTTTTTATAACGAAAATATAAGTAGTATATTACGCGTTTTTATGTAAGTGATAAGAAAATTTATTTTTTAAGTTATTAACTTTTTAACACACATGTCCCATTATTTATATAATAACACATGAATTATAGAAAATCAATGGATATAAATTAACAAAAAATGTGTAAAAAGTAAAATAGAATGGATGAATAACATACCCTTATCTTAATTAGCTGGTGTTAGATCGTGCGGTGAGAGATGTACACGTGATAAAACAAGTCTCCAAACACAAATGGACACGTCAAAAAACAACTAAAAAATTAAAAACTTGAACGAACATAACAAATGAAAACGTGTCCATTATCAATTAGTTTTTCACTCTTTCAGCATATTTTATTGTGGAATGTCAGTGCGTCCAATATGAAAGTCCTATCTCGAGAGATTTTTCAATGTGATCGACAAACGAATTGATCCCTCATGTATTATTATATAACTTATAAAATATATATGTTAAAAAATTAATAATTTAAACAAATAAAATTTCTCATTATTTATATAAAAACACTTATTTCCATCACAATAAAAAATTTCTCCTGCTTGAGGAGGCAAATCATACTGAAAAGTCATGTGACTGAATATTAGAGAGGCATTTGTTAATTTTTGTTTTACTTTTTCTTTCTTAACCTTGTATCCAAAGAAGGGAGAGGATCCTCTCCGGACCGAATCCTCTTTCTTCTTCATTTTTCTCTGCAGTCGTGGCTTCCCTGGAGTCGGCGTCGTGCTTCCCCTGAGCCTTCCTCCCCCAAATCCCCACCATCGTCAACAACCAGCCCTCTCTCCCAGGTTGTCTCTCTCCTCTACTTCACGGTGAAGCCTTCACCATCATGAAACCCAACAGTAGGAACCAACACTGTCGCCATCTTCGTACATACTAGATCAACGGCTAGCAATTTTCTTTGGTTTTCAATTATCCCTATATGGCCGAACCTTCTTAACCCTTTACAATCCCCAAGCCCCAACAAAGAAAAAACTCGTCTCTCTCCGCAGCAAAGCCATGAAACCCTCTCTCTCTCTGTCACCCACTGCCATACCCATGAAACGCCGATCCAAAGCCAGATCCGAGGCCAAGAGCCTTCTCGGATCAGGATTCAAGGCCAAGAAGAGCCTCCTCGGATCAGGATTCAAGGCCAAGAGCTTCCCCGGATCCGAATCAGGATCCAGTCATAGGATGAATCCAGCCCAACCGCAAAAACTCCAAGGTGAGATCCGGACTCGTCTAGCATACATGCTTTTAGATTTTGTGATCTTGTGAGGAAGATTACTAGTAATTTCATGGGTTAGGGTTTTGAGTTTGAGGAAAATTGTATAATCTTCCGCGAATCCTATTTTTATTTACCCTAATCTCAAATCCTACAATCTACTGCGAATCCTACTTTTATTTATCTTAATTGCAAATCCTATATGAGATTAAAGTCTCATATCAACATATAAAAATCAATACTCAGAAAGTTCAACCAAATTGTCTATAGTGCTTATCCATATCTTGAATAGGTAGACTTTGTGTGCCACTTTAACCCGCTTTCTCCCTTTCATTTTCGGCACTGCGATATAGTAAAAGCATAGACCTTCACAATCATTTGTGGCATAAAAAGGTGGTGGTTTTTGAACCCTCTGTAACCTTTTGGATTCAAAAACTCGTATAAATTCTTTTTTGTCTTTGAACGTCACAAGTCGGATATAATAGGGTCCCTGATAAAATGCCAATGCATGATCCATATTTCTACATGATCCTTTGAGATCCTGCATATTGGGGTAAATAGTTAATTAAAAAGACAATTTTTTTTTTCACTTACATAACAAGTATAGTATGTACATTCTATATACTTGTGAATAATGTCCGCATTATTATACCCGAATCAAGATCTCTGAGCTAAACTAAATATGCAGCTTTGTCCTCACGCCTCCTCAGCATATCTGTATGATATCAAGGCTTTTAAAGATATTAGTAAAGAATTTGATGTCATAGGGATATTCTGAAGAGGCGAGGACAAAGCTGCATATTTAGTTTACCCCAGAGAGCTTAATGGATATAATATTGTGGACATTATTCTCAAAAGTGATTAGATAGAATGTACATACTATACTTGTTATGTAAGTTAAAAAAAGATTGTTTTTTTAATTAACTTTTACCCCAATATGCAGGATCTTAGACGATCATGTAGAAATATGGGGTCATGCGTTGGAGGGAGACTATTATATATGACTTGTGACGTTCAAAGACGAAAAAGAATTTATATGAGTTTTTGAATCCAAAAGGTTACAAAGGGTTAAAAAACCATCACATTTTTATAGCTCAAATGATTGTGAAGGTCTATGCTTTTACTATATCGCAGTGCCAAAAATGAAACGGAGAAAGTGGGTCAAGGTGGCACACAAAGTCTACATGTTCAAGATATGGACAGGCACGGTAGACAATTTGGTTGTACTTTCTGCGTATTGATTATTATAGGTTGATGTGAGACTTTAATCCCAAGTAGGATACATAAGTAGGATTCGCGGTAGATTGTAGGATTTGAGATTAGGCCGTTGGATTGTTGTGTTACAAAGAATGAATGGATTGAAATTACATGAACCATGGTTCTCAAATTGAAAGTCATTTGATTTTGTTGTTTTTTTTATTTGCCTTTGATCCAAATGCATGTACGAATTGCATCTGTTTTGTAATGGAGGAGTCAGGTTTGAAATGGCATCAGCCTATATTAGGTCAAAGGGTTCTGTATTTTTTACTTCAGCAGCTATTAGCAGATTTTTTACTGCATTGCTGGATTCTGTTCAATCCTTATTGATTGCAAAAGTAAGTAATATTTACAAAAACCGGAAAGTTCAACATCGTCACTGATGAACACAAAGAAGGAAAACAGCTAGGACGTACCTACGCTGAAGGTAGGCAATGGCACTGCACTTGCTGCTAGTAACAAGGGAGGCGTATATTCTATATTCAATGGTGTATTAGGGTTGGATTCTACTTGCAACACGACTAATTAAACCCGACCTTGTTTGCCATTCTTCATACCCGTGTTTTTTTTTTTTTAATTTTGTCCTCTGATTCTCCGTTTTTTCATTCGATCCAAAAGCTAAAAATAACAAAGGTGAGCGCACATGGGGAGAAGCGGATTTTTACAAAATCAGTTCCCATTAGTGATGGTCTATTGAAAACTTCCCAAATGCTTTCTAGACTTCCCCAAAAACGTTACATTTAACTCTTAAAAACGGTAGAAAAAATAAACACGAAACAAAGATCAACAAATTCAGGATTCTAACAAGTAATGAACAACACAGAAACAAACACACAAGGCAGAAGCCATCATTTTAGTTCTAATTCCGCGTAAACACAAACAAGAGCGACAATTTTCCTTACTAGGAAGTATGGAACCGCAAAATAAAATGGACAGCCGCTTGCAGCCGTAGCACTTCCATCAAATTCGATAGACGAGCCTATGTTCATAACCAACAACCCTGGTTCTTGCCAGTGAGATAAAAGCAGAATGAGGTTTGGCAATTCATCAAATGGAGGTGAAAAACCTGCACTGCTAGAAACCTAAACCACATTTGTTCATCCAAAATTGAAGCCACCTGGAGGAGGGTTGGGCTGGTTTGCTCCGAAAGTATAACCTTGTTGATTTCCATTTCCATTCCCATTCTCCTGGACTTCCTCGTCTTCCTCGGTCCAATATCTCTCCAAGAGCTTGACAGCCTTCTCGTAAATTTCATGGTTATCATGTGTCTGCAGATTCTCAATCTTATCCGACCCCTCGCATTCATCGATGATTTGTGCATAAAGATTGATCCCACCATTCATTCCCATATTTTTGTCAGCCTCACCCACCTTGAGAATGTTCTCAAGGCCTTCAAGGCACACTGTTACAATCCTTGGATCTGGGCAAATTAGAAGATCGCATAGCGGCTTAATACAACCTTGGGTCACCAAGAATCTGCAAGAAACATTAATCATGATTGTAAAATATTGGAAAAATTAAAAATATAACGGGAGCACAATCGCATAATGAATCTAATAGACATATTCCAGTGGTAAGGGTAGAGCTTACTGAATTTGTTCATGAGATCCTCCAGAAGTGGCATTTGAGATGGCCCACGCAGCCTCCTTTTTTATGTCAAACTCTGCATGTTGGAGAAGTTGCACAAGTGGGAAGATGATACCAGCGTCTATCACAGCCTGTTAAATAGTAACCAATATACAGTAAAATGCAAGGGATGCATCGAGAAAAATCATACGGATCAAATTAATCCTGAGAGAAGCCAAGCTACAGGATCAAGTAAACTTCCTTGCATCAAAAGGTATTAAGCACATGTATACATTTGCAAAGGCCACACAAAACTAATAAAGAAGTATAAGCATTTTCTTTGCAACGTAATGATATAACTTGCAGGAAACAAAATACGTCAAAAGCAAAATAAAAGTGTTACTAAATAACTAATTAAAAATATATCTCTTTCCCTGTGACAACTAGCTATGTTATGTATACTGTATAGAGTGCGGGGACCGTACCTAACAATTCCCCAGCCTATCTACCACTATATAAAAGTTATGCCACACAATCATCTTACTTGTAAAGAAGATTATGCAACACCAGACCAGACATCCACCCAAAACACAAACACTGTAGTATAGAGGATTTAGTGGGTGCCATGCATGGATCAAATGCATGAGATAAGCATTACTTATGTTGCGTTTGGAACTTTGGATTGGTGCTTTTTAAAAGAAAAGATTTGAATGACTTCCCGGACTATATAGTATAAGTATTAGCTTTTATATGAATGCAATCCACATGTTAAAACAGTGTCTGGAACATGGTGAACTTCAAATGCTCAAGAAATAATAAATATATATTTTTCATATTCTCTTTTCAGTTCATGAAGAAAGAGTATCAAATATTTATTTTTATGCTTTTCTTTTAATACTAGATGCATACAATTTAAACTAAGTAATCAAATCCATATCCCTAACTTCAATTACACATCTCTGAAATGTAATTTAGCAGAACTTTATACCTGTATTTGACCTTTATTTCCAGCTGTGATATTTGAAATTGTCCAACAAGCTTCTTTCTTGATGCTCTTTTTGTGATTTTGCTTGAGAAGTTGATTGAGGCAACTGAGAACTTGGTTGTCAATAGCATACTGGAAAACATAAAGGGGGTCAGTTTGTTGCCATATATAAGCGAAGAAAAATTGAGGCATTATATGAAAAATAAAAATTTAAATAAGACTCCCATCCAGCAAGAAGAGCAGATTTCAGAGGATATTAGGCTCTAAAGGGTATATAGCTATTAGTGTTAATACCTGAGTCTGGGCATCATCACCAGTAACAATGTTACCCACTGTCCGAAGAGCAGGTATAAGAACCGTAGGTGATGGATGACTGCCATAAACAAATTGTAGTTACAAAAACACACCCAAGGTGAATATGCCAAAGAACTATTCTGAAGTATATCAATCCATTGAAGACCAATGCCATATGTGAATAGTTTGTAGAGGGTTTAGAGACTTACAGCAAAAGCTCCACAAGCCGCGGGCATACACCTGCGTCAATCACAGCTTGAATTTTGTCATTTGAACCATCAGAGAGATAGGATAGGGCCCAGCAAGCATCTGTCAAGACTTCTTCATCATTCAAGTAAATGAGATGTTTTAGAAATGGCAAGGCAGGCTTCACCTGTAAGAGAACATGCCGATAACCAAGCAGAAAGGGTACTTATTACAGTTATGACAAGGCATCGACCCAAATTATTCTACAAAGGGATACCAGATGACATTTAACACATACGACTGCTGCATCTATAAAGTTTTAACAAAATAGAAGTCTTAAATGAGCCCAAACCTGATCAAATGGGGTTGGTGGTTTTCCACGACAAAAGTTAGATAGAGTCCAAGTAGCATTCCTCATCATGGATAACTTTGAATTTTCATTTAATTGAGCTAGCAATGGCATCAGTGCACCTTGTCCAAGAACAAGATCCCTGCAATTTGGTGAGTCACCAGCAACATTGCCTAGAGCCCACACTGCCTGTTCAGGAAACAAGAAATCAAGGATCGTCACCTAGTAAAGTCGAATAAGTAGAAATATCTGACAAAGGAAGGGAGACTATGAAAATAGAATCATTAAAACTTAGAACCTAACAAAACATATACCAAAATAATGAGCAGGATAATTCATAAAACTTATAGATATTGGAAATATTTCAAGATATGCAAGCCTCAGAATTATTTTGAAAGTCCAGAGACATTTTCCACAGCACACTCAAGTCAATGAAATTTCTGAACCTTGCTATTAACTTATATAGTGAAATTGGAAAATTAATGATATTCAAGACTAAAAAAATTTCAGAAAGTGCAAAGCCTAATTAGCAATGCTCTCAATCTCAGGTCAATGAAACTTGTGAAAGGTAAGGAGAAGGAACCTGCTCCCTGACATCATCACTGCCAGAGCTAAGAAGCTGCACAAACATGGGGACCGCACCATGCTCAATAACGACTCGTGTATGCTCTGATGTTCCTGATGCAACATTGGTCAAAGCCCATGCGGCTTCAAACTGCATATAAAGATGTAAGTCAACGTCAGTGTTTGATTACACCTTTTAAGGATAATTTCACTTAAACAAGAAATAAAGTTTCCATACTTGCAGTTGGGGCAAATCATGTCTTCCAAGAAACTCAACAAACCGAGGGACAGCACCAGCTTTTATAACCTCATCAATAGGAGGGCTGCGCTCTACACAAAAATGAAAAACAAACCTCAAACAGATCTTTTACATATATTGGAAAGAAAATGAACTTGAAGCATTTGATCTGCGCTCATACCAATTGATAATAACTTCCTAAATTGAGTAGTAGCCTCCAATTGCAGTGCAGGATCGTTAGACCATACTCCTTGCACCATTGACGGGATACTTTCCAACTGTTAAACAACACCAACATCAATTAAAGACCAAACCTTTTAATTTAAGATAAAATATCAAGAAGAGGAAACGTAAAGAATGAACTTTATCTCATTCAAGATTCTCCTTTTCCCAGACTTCAAACAAAAATGAAACAAACTATATAACTTACTCTAAAGAAATAGGAACATTATCCGATGCCTTAACCGTAAGTGTAAAAGGTTTATTTCAACATAGAGAGCATGAACTGATAACTTCCTGCTTCCAGTTATCTTCTCAACAAACGCATTCATTCAAATGAATTCCAAACACTATGTAGAGTTTTGAGCCATGCTTTTCTCAGATCGAAAAGACTTTCAGATATCATGTATCATTCAGCGCTTTCCAAACTAGTTGTGCTATTCTTTAAAAGCATTGAGAGGACAATACTCAATAATTCAGCACTTCCTTTCACTTTCCCACAGTTTCTCTGTACTCATGCACAACAGAAAAAAAAAATCCAACGAAATCCGAAATAAGCATACAAAGATCGATTAACCCTTACAATCAACTTCTTATTAAACGGTAATTCCCATTTCAATTCCTTACACTTTCTTAGCAACCAAGCATACGCAGATAAACTAACTAATCTCACAACAATTCCAAATAAAGCATAATTCAAATCCCCTAATCACTAATCAAAAAGAACAAAACACAAATTAAAGCTAAGAACTTTCAAACAAAAATCAGCAAAAACACGAAGCAGTACCCTCTTCTCCAAAACGAAGGTGGACTGGGACCCATCAAGCAGCTGCTGCTGGGACTGACTCAATCCTTCCCTCCTTTTCTTGAGCAAACTATCCTCCCGCTTATTCTTCCTGATCTCCACCAAGTTGTCTTCCCTCCTCCGCCGCGCTTCCTCCGCGTCGACCCCCGTCTTATACGATTTCTTCCGCACATCGGCCCTCGTGCCCGGCCGCAGAGACATTGCGTTTCGGATTCGTGGGGTTTTGCTTCGCTTCTGGGTTTCTGTGTTATTGCGCCGGCCGATTGTTCGATGAAATTACTCAGAGGGCCACAGCGAAGCAAAAAGGGAATCGGATTTCGGAGTACGCGTGAGTAGGCGGGAATATAATAGGCGGGTTTGGGGCTTGGCAGGAATCGTATGCAAGTTCGTATATATTCGTATACGACGCGTGTACGGAATCACCAGTCCATTTTTTTTTTTGGGAACTTTAACGAAAAGCACTGGTACTGTTCACTTTAACGAAAAACCACATTTTTACACTAAAAAGTCAATCATGGTATTATTCACTTTATCCTTTATTTTGTCCTTATCATTAAAACTCAAAGTTTTTAAGTCCTTTTCATTAGTTTTCCTTTTTTTTTTTGTTTTTATATTTTTTTTTACGAACAAACGATATTATCTACATTAAGAATTAGGGGAGTGAGCTAAAACCTCATAATGAGCTAGCAATAATATGGTTCAAATTCACATTTGTCGAAAATCGAACCTAATACCGTAGTACTAAGCGCCCAGTCCAATTATAATATAACAATGAAATGTAAAATCTTGTTATCCATTGTATGACGTCAAACTTCACATGTGACACATTATGCTTAAAATAACCATAGGTAGAAGATATCTAGTTTTGATATAGAAGGTATCCCATCACATATTCATAGTAGACTGTCCCCTCTCACCATCCAATTCCGATACTGCATGAGATGACATCATACTTTTGGTTTCCGTAAAACCGGTGGCCCCAAGGAATTCTTCCATGGGAGTTTGGATCGGGTTTGGAGTACCAAACCTCTGCTCTTTCCGCTATATGAAACTAAAGGTACGTGCAAGAATGTTTTTATTTGTCAATCTCTTTTATTTTTATTTTTGAATAAATTATGTTAGGGACGGGCACCTCGGTTGCAGAAGGTGTCAGGACGGGAGGTTATATCGACGGAGAAAGTATGTGCAAGGGATGAAACCTTCGATCGAGCAGGATGCAGACGTGCAATTGAGCAAGATGAAGGGGCAACAAAACTTTGAATTTTCTTCCAACAATAAAATTAGTACAGTGGAATGCAAACTTCGGTGCACAAGGTTTTACCAAATTTATAAAAGCCGAATCTGCTCAACCACAATTTACTGCAGTAGGTGAAAAACAGAATTGAATGCAGACAACCAGTGCCAGTTACACCTCAGAGACCATGACTAAGGAAAAGAAATGTAGCTACGATGATTTCATATGCCTCTTCTTGTCTTTGCACTACGCGGCCTGCAAGCAAAACGAAAGATCTTCCCAGATAAATCGAACGGTATGAAAATAAGCTGAAGACGGAATTCAGATTCTACATCAGAAGTTGGAAAGGAAAAAGAACTTTTACCTTGTAAAGACAGAGCCAGCCTATGAGTTGCACTCGCAGACGGGGTTGTCTGTACTGTGGGATTGATGAAAACGTAGTTCATGCACGAGAACCCAAGATTCCTGAAGTCAACGATAAACATACGTGAAACTGTGTCATGCTTATTAAATTGTAGGCATGTATTACAAACAAAAAGAAACCGGATTCAACAACGAGTAGTTGGTTATCATCTTATCTCCCTATTGGTGATGCAATTGCTACTTCTGGTATAATATTTTGTAATATGTTTTTTGACATACTGAAATTCATGAACAAAATACTCTCAAGTCGTATATTGAATCCTAACGATGAGAATTACTTCGCGCTTAAAGTACTAGACATTTCAAGAACTTCCGTAATTGAACAAAAAAATATTGAACCTGAAGAGAGATGTTATGAAATGAGTAAACTGGGATTTGTAGCTCTGAAACCATCCAAATAAGGAGAAAATGTTACTGAAGAAAAAGTGATAGTGTTATCGCTGAGAAAAGTTACAGAATTATATCGACAGAGTGTTAAGACTAAACTATAGTAAATTCTAATAATGGCCTTCTGTGGATAAAAAAGTTACAGAAGTATATCGAAGTTCGGTATGGGATACCATACCGAAACTAGTATACCGAATCCCAAACCGAAATTTTTCGGGACGGGAATTTGAAGACCAATCCCAAATCAAATTTTCGGGAATCCTGAAATATTTTTGGGATTTCGGGACAAATCGGGAATCCCAAATTGAAATATGAAATTATGAATTGCTCTTCAAATATATAATTCAAGAACACATTCATGAACTAGGAATGTCATTTCATTCACACTACCATTTAATCGAACACCGACATGCCTGACTGTTTTTATCATAGTCAAAATTCAAATTAATTAAACCATTTTTGCAATCTGTTGAGAGACAAAAGAATCAAGCCTTCTGAAATCATCTGTTATGACAGCAGCAATAATAAAATCCAAATGAATATCAAACAGAACATGAAAAATATGCAAGGTGTAAGGCATTCCAGGTTGCAAAGCATGAATTAGAAACTACTAGCATCAATTATAAGAGAATAATATATATAATATATATGTATAAATATATATATATATATAATAATTAATATTATATATTTTCGGTTCGGTATGGGATTCTTGAAATATTGAGAAGCCAATCCCAAATCCCGTACCAAAATTTCGGAATTGGTTTAGGATGGCATCCCAAAAATTTCGGGAATTTCAGTTTGGGAAATTTTTGGTTTGGGATTGGGATTTTTTCGGTTCGGTTCGGGATTTTTGGGATTTTTTTCCACCCTATCGATAGTGGCAAATATATGAATAACGATGCAACAACAACAACAAAGCCTTTTCCAACTAAGTGGTCGGAACACAAATCAAAGTATGGTCCCGGCGATATAGAAAAAAATTTCCATGGCCAAAATCTAAACAGAATTGACTCAGCTTAAGCACAAAATTTAGACCTTATTGTCATGGAAATGTGTCGGCCCAAGAAGAGTATCATAAAAAATCAAAACACGTAGTAACCACAAGCAGAGACAGAATTACCTTGAAAGATTATCACAAAGAAGAAGATAGCGGTTACAACCATTGCCAAAAAGTTGATCTTTGAAGACGAGGTTTTTTCAGCTTTCATTCTCTTCAATGCATTCATTCTTTCTCTCCTTGCACGCCGCAACCTCGCACGCTTTGAAATTTCGTTGACCAATTCTATATCAGCTGCATGTAATGCTGGCCCTGTAGGAGGCCGAGGTGGCTTGGGATGCTTCTTAGGGATCTTCTTTTTCTGTTTATCTCCCATTCTATTCTCCACTCCTCCTTCTGTCATTTTCCCCGTGCTACTACCTAACATATCCATATTCTCACCAATACTCGAAACATTCTTGCTTGTGCTTAGTCCATCACTAGCTGCTATTGATCCATCAACATACAAGTATCCACTTCTTGCCCTAGCCATTGTTTTCCTGGGACGCTTACCATCTGAACTTGACTCTTCATGTACTTCTTCATCGGAGCTTTCAGTGTCACCACTTTCCAAGTCAAAATCCAGATCACTTTCTCGAGAACCTAGTTCATCCATTACATACCTAACTTTGGACTTGCCCTCTTAGCCTCTAACACCTCAAAGCAATAAATCTTTGATTCAAACACAGAACAACCTATACAATATTTTCAGCTACGTCCGCTAACCCATTCCTAAGATCAATGACACCTCTTTATAGCCATCAAACCCTTAATCTCAAGCAAGAAACCGTCTTTTCCTACAGTAAGAACTATTCATACATAAAAGCTACAAAATTTGCTTCTGAATTTCCCTAACTAAAGCTTATCCCAAACAGCGAAAAGGGTTTACGACAGTGTCATCAACCTAACCTCAAAAAAGCGCCCATTTGTTCTCATATCCTGGCATTCAACACAAAATACCAAAAATACAAAAAATTAACACAACAAAACTGTCGAATAGCTACGAAATGTTTATCCGATTAAAAATGCAGTTTGTAATAAGTTATACACAAACAATAATCATATTTCAATAACCCTATAACCTTCATGGTTTGTTTGGCACCCGAGAAAAAGCAAGAAAACAAAAGCAATTTATGCAATTTTAACTCACATTTTCTGATTGTAAGGATTGAGAACATAAAATCCAACTCGCACTTAATAATACACTTCTCGATTGGGTTGCCCAATTCTCCATTTCAATCCAAGTAAAGAGAAAGACAATGCGGATTGTAATTTTCCCAAAGCTTGTTAATTTCTTCGTTTATTCAGCATTTTCTCGGGAACCAAACACAACCCAGATTTGAAAAGGCATGATCGGAATCGTAATGGTATGAAAGCACGTACCTTGCGGCTGCAGAGCGAAGGATGGAGGAAGGAGAGAGAGGCAGGCAGGCAGCCGAGATCTTAATTTGGGCTATTTCGAAAATATTGAAAAAACTTGGGGTTATTATGGAATGATGTCGTAGGACCACAGCAGTGCCCTTATAGACGACATACCGTATCTGTTTCTATTTTTGGCCAGATTCTTTCATTTGTTGCTCTTTTTGGTACAAAAGTCAATGAGAAATGATTTTTTACCGTTGTCTATAGTAGGTTATTGATGTTAATTGAAGGATTCTATAGCTAGATAAATGTTGAGGAAAATTTCTCAAAGTGAGATTCTTTATGAATTTTTTGTCATCTTATATTTTTTATATAATATTTTATAATGTTGATACTAAAATGGACGTTAAACGGAAGTCTATAAAGATTCTCACTTTTGAGAGATTTCCTTTAGCTTGTAATTGGCAAAGTTATTCTTATAACAAGATGCCTTATATACCTGTCATTATCGGTAGTATTAAAAAGTTAGTCGTATTACATTATCGATTGTATTAAAAAGTTATTGATGCTACTTTGGGTATAAAATATTGATGATATCGGTACTCCAAAAACATGAAAATTTCGATGGAAATATCGGGATATTATCGATTTCGATAAAAAGTGAATAAAAACCAAGGAAATTGTAAGAAAAACTTAGAAATTTTTATTGAAACTTTGCAGGATGTTTATTTAGTCAATTATCTATTAGTTTATCACAAAAAATTGGAAGGAAATGCATTGCATGATGGATTTAACTAATTTAAGTTGATTATATAGCGAGCTGGCAAACATTGTGAGTGTAGAAAATATGTAGTAATTAATGAAAGAAGTTTAAACACACCATAATCATTTATATATAATGAATTAGTACAATATTTTACACTTTATACATTGCATGGTAAGACATATGAGTGACTTATTACCATATAGAGTTCCTATCAAGGTCTAAAATATCGATGATATCGGAAATATCGGTAGTCCAAAAACATGGAAATTTTGATGGAAATATCGGGATAATATCGATATTTTAGACCTAGAGATAGTCATTGAAAATGAAAAGAACAAAAGCGAATTAAATAAACAAGTTTAAGAAGGGTGTAGTCAAACTAAGATTTTAAAGGATTTTAAAAGTGATATATTTGATAGGATTTAAGAGGATTTAAGACTCCTACAAAATTCATATGGATTTTAAATAATTTGAACGAATTTAGTTTGTAGATTTTGGTGGATTGTGGTGAATTTTTATATAATTTTTTTATTGAAAAAAAAAAGAAAAATATTTCCCCTTTCCCTACTGTACTCGATAGTCACTTTATCCCTTCCATTTTCATACTCGAGATTTCGAATTGAACTTCACAACCGCTTATATAAGAAAAACGAGAATAACTTACATGACACGAGTACACTGTCACATGGTGTCTCATGCCAAAGAAATAAGGGCATAGGAATAGAAACTTACATATCTTTATTTTATTGGCACAAAACGTTACTGTGTCGGTGTACTCGTATCATATAAATCATTCTCAAGAAAAACAGAGGATCCCTTGTTGAATGTGGTGAGTGCCTTTCGACCTTTGCCCTATTGGATGGATATTGATTCTTTGTGCAGGTGGAACTTGATGAACGAAAAGTTATGTATACAAGTTTGAAGTCAAGTGTACTACAGATGAACTGCAATGTCTAACAATTGTGACTGAATTCTAATTAAACTATATCCTTGATAACATCAGAACAATATTAGCCTCAAAATTATTTTCAAATATTTATCATCAGAAAGGGGACGATTGTTAGTAAAGCAATTAATGAAAATCCATTCCAGATTTTGGCAAAAAATATTAAAGAAATTCAGATTTACATTCCAAAGTTTCACGCGATCCTCTCACAAGAAGTGCATGAGGCAAAAAAAAAAAAAAAGTGCTATAATCACTAATCAAACAAGAAACAAAAACGAAGATCTTTTGGGGGAGGATTGGTGCCTTGTACGCCATCATTGCTGAAAAGCTAATCTCGCTTAATCTTTCTCCTTTTGAAAAAAAAAAATGAACATGATTGAACTAAATTTAACTCATGAGAAATCATTCATCAAAGCATAAACACAGTAAAACAAAATCCCTATACTTTAACATATGCATTGTGGTGAAGAAGTAGAAGTAGAATGTTTAAAGTATTCCCAAGAGCTTGTTCCCAATAAGAAAGGAAGCATAAACATCATGAATTGCATACTTGACCTCCTCCTCGGAAAAAACTACTTTGCCACTCCAACTAGGTTCCCGAGAACTAGAAGCCCCAACACCACTCCCCTCTGCCCCTAGTGGTGTCGGTGGCTTAATATCCAAGCCAACTTCACCTCCCAATACTACCACCTGACTGCACATTTCAAGATTGGGCTTCTTCAAAACCCTAGCTACCAAATGACCCAACTCTACCCCTGCCTTGCATATAAAAAAGTTCCTACTATAAAGCTTCACCTTTGATCTCATTGCTACACCTACAAAACAGATGGTGTCATCAGAGAGAAGTAGCATGAGTTCTTTACAATAATGCAAGGGTTTACCGTCATTCAAAATCGCTGGGATAATCAAGCAGTGATTTCCAGCACAAAGAAGCAACTGGTAGACGTCTCGGTTATATTGATCAACCTTAAAATCAAGTCCCATAACACGACGTTTTTCCATAAAACTCATCAGCTCTGATATTTTTCCAGCGATCAAACGAACATCCGTGACAACACTTACCTTGACTTTGACACCATGAACTGTAACTTCATAGTTACCCATCTTCTCCAGGAAATGGTAAGGTATCATGCTGAACTGTATATTGTGTTCCTAAGTAGAACTTATAAATCCCGAAGTGGAAAATTAGTTGGGAAGATGTCAGAATAATTTGACCTTTAAAAATCAAAGAAAAGATGGAGTCCTAGCCTACTATAGTAGGCTTCTCCTCCCTACGATTATCTTATTAGTGTTGGAAAATATTATTATTTAGATTTATTTTAATGTCTGGTATTTTGGGCTTAACCCGTTAGTATTAGGGTTTCATTTCCTTGCCTATTAGGGTTAGGTTAGTTTTCTATATATATGATACTTTGTAACTTTATAGAATAATAAGTTATTCACAGTGTAGTCTCCTAGGGTTTTGTAGCCGTTCCGGCATTCTCGTTTGTTTAATAATATTCTTATTTTGTTAATTTTGTTCGTTGCACACTCTGATATTCAACTTGGTATCAGAGCCAGGTTTGATCCTTTGGGATTTAATCTACTTCTGTTTGCTCGTATCAGTTTGTTTGTTTTTGAATTTCGATATTAGTTGTTGGTAATCTAAACTGCATCTGGAGCATCTGCACCCTTCACGTTCCTGCACTCGCATCGTTGCACTCTTGTGTTTTGCAGGTTCTTTGTGGAGAATACTGTAGAAAAAAAAAAGAAAAAAAAAAGGAAAAACGAAACAGAAAAAGGAGGAGGAAAAAGACAAAAGGGAAATAGAAGAAAATGCTTTGTTTTTTGAGGTTTTGACTTTGTGCCCACACAGGCAAGAAAGAAGTATTGATATTAGTATTGGTATTGGTATTCGCATTGACATTGACATTGGCATCGACATTGGCATTGGCATCAGCACTGGAATTTGGAGTCTTGCATCCACATCTACTTTGGCAAACCCATGTCGTGTACCACCATGAGTTTGACGGGGGGGGGGGTGTTGGAAAATATTATTATTTAGATTTATTTTAATGTTTGGTATTTTGAGCTTAGCCCGTTAGTATTAGGGTTTCGTTTCCTTGCCTATTAGGGTTAGGTTAGTTTTATATATATATGGTACTTTGTAACTCTATAGAATAATAAGTTATTCACAATGTAGTCTCCTAGGGTTTTGTAGCCGTTCCGGCATTCTCGTTTGTTTAATAATATTCTTATTTTGTTAATCTTGTTCGTTGCGCACTCTGATATTCAACTTGATATCAGAGCTAGGTTTGTAGGAAGCAAACATAATTTCCCAATTTTAATATAAGTGAGTAATTAAGGATCAATTTCCAATTGCAATCGTATATAAACTAGGACATCCAAACCTCTTTCAATAAGACTTTTCCAAACCAACTTGAAATCAAACATCTACGGATGCATTTCAAATTATAGAATCAAAGAACCACTAGTGCAAACATAATGCAGAGGATTCAAAGATTACTGATATCCAATTTGCGTAATCAACATTGTGATCAAATTGACAAAGCCAACTCAAAATAATTTGCTTCCACTTATCTCGCCGAACTTAACAACAATAATGTTAAGCTTCAGTTAACAACAAATTTTGTTAACTTTCAAATTACTCCAACACAATGAGTAATAAAGTAATAATTCAACCACTTGCTTAATCAAACCACAATATGATTCATAAGCATCAAAATAAATTATAACTTCACAAGACATGAACCAACTTGCGAAACAAAACCAAAATTGTTTGCCCCACTCATCCATGCCAAACTCAGTATTAACAATTAATACTCCGTTCCAATTATCTCATTACTCAAACATAATGAATAACATGATCATCATTCAACCAGTTGCTTACACAAAAATCTTAAGAAAAAATCCGTAAGCAACACCATACATAATTATATTACAATTCCACCAAATGCCTTGTCAAATCAGAAACGATTTTAAAGCATGACAAGAATTATAATTTAAAACTAATAGCTGACTTAAATACCTTTAGACTTATGCTCACATTCAGACATATGATTCTCTCACTTGAGCATAAGTTGAAAGTATTGCACAACTGAAAAAGAATTCAGATATATAAACCAATTGGTTCCCAATTTGTCACCAAGATAATAATGCATAATCTAAAACAAAAAAAGTCTCATTCCTTTGGGGAAAACATATCTCACATAAACCCAAAATGACCAATTTCTATTATGATCAAAATCAGAAAATCAAACACAACATTTTTGCACTCAGTTTGATCTTAACTGGTTCATTATCCATCAAAGAAGATCAACCAAACTTTTTTATAATGTCTAGATCATATCACAATAATGTCTTAATTAACACAAGATAATCAAGACCACTACTTCTTCTGCAAAACTCAAAATTCATCTTCATGCTAAGTTAGTTTTACAAAAAGATAGAATACTCATGAATCAAATACAAGAAATATATGTATTCTGTTCACAACTATGTGAATACCAATTCAATTATCTTTCTAGTGAGTTCAAGTAAGCAGAATTCATCATAATTTTAGCTTCAAAGAAAATGGCAAATCCAGATTTCACATATCCTGAATAAATCCAAAAATTAATCGAACTGCCACAACATATCTTGCAATTTGCGATTCCAAACGAAATAGTGGAAGCAAACATCATAACTTTAAAAACCAAAGAAGATGAAGTCATAGTCAACTTCAATATTAAGTTTCTCCTCTTGGCCAGATACACAATGTTCAACCAAACAATGGACCTTCAGTTCAATAATGAGTTTTTTTTTTCCCCTGTGATAGCGATGATCACTATTTTTATAGGCAAACAATCTTTACGAATATCCTATTAGTATCCTTGTAAGAAACAAACATTGTCTCCAATTTTAACATAAATGAGTAATTTAGGATCAATTTCCAATTCTAAACCTCTTTCAATAAGACATTTCAAACCAATTTGAACCCAAACATCCGGCCAAAATATTCCTACATGTATGCTCATATTCTATAGGAGTAATGCTAGAGAGACCAAAATTTTAAACTAAATTTGCAAACCAAATGATGTGATTGTAGATAATTGAATCATCAATTAAGTGTTGATTAGCGTGCTTATTTTTTATTGATGACACATTATTTAGTTTGCAAATTTAGCTTAAAATTTTGATTCATGTAGCATTATTCTTCTAACAAAGACACATGCAAGCAGGGGCGGATACCCCCGAAACCCTCTGGAAGCCTGAAGAAACACTTGTGATCGATCTTTGGGATCCTCCAACAATTTAGGCAAGTGTAGAGGGACGGATCTATTAAGGGCCATGGGTGGCCCTAGACCACTCAGAAGCTGGGATAATTTCTATGAGGACCTTAGAGGATCACCCAAGTTTGGACGAAGCTAGAAATTTCTTCTAGTGGGGCAACCAAAAAATCAACTAAGAAAACCTTATTATAATATGGCTTATACCTAATATGATAATAGGGATGATTTCAAATGATGATGCATCACAATTCCAATGTTACAAAAATTTCAATGTAGTAGTGGAAAGTGGCAAAGTGATAAGAAAAATATTAATACATGATTACGCGAGAGAGGTTTTTCGGTTTGAATCACAGAACAAGAGCATTTTTGCTCATATAATATTTAATATGGAGTACATGTAGTATGAAGGTATGTTGGATATTATAATATAGGAGTAATTAGGTTTTCATCCTTATTTTTACTACTCTATTGATTAAAACCTTATTACTTTTCAATTTTTGATCAAGGTCCTTTGTATTAATAATATCATTAATTATTTCAATAATAAAATATTTTTTATTTCTAAATATATTCATTTAATATTAAAAATATTACAATTAGTATATTTATATTTATGGCTAAATTTTTTATCATATATTTTTATTTTTAGTTTGTACCCATTTTTAATTTGCAACCCTTTTTTAATTTGTACCAATTTTCCTTTCAGTTTTAATTTGTACCCATATATTAATTTCTTTTTGTGCCCATATTTTTTAAAGTTTTATTTGTATTGTACCCATATTTTTTTATTTATTTGTACCCATTTTTATTTTTGCTAAATGTACCCATTTTGAAGAATGTATCCATGTTTTGATACAATAATTTTTTGGTTATTTTTTATGAATGTACCCATGTTTACACACACACACACAATAGTATATTTATATTTTAATATTTTTAATCCCACAAATTATGGTTTTTTATTTAAAATCTCATTACTATAAACAACTATAAATTTTAATTTTTAATTTAAAAAATATAGTAACGTACATAGAAATAAATTATCAATTAATTTCAGGGACTTGGATCAAAAATTGAAAACCAACAAGGTTTCAGTCAAAGACTATTCATAACTAGGGACCGCATCCAAAGTCTCCCTATAATATATTTTCTTCAAAGATAACGCGTGTGTATTGTATAATTGTAGTCTACAACTTAACAAACGAATCACTTGAGTGGGAACATATGGCCCTAGTGAGCCTTCATTGGCTCCGTCCATGAGTTTGGGCGCGTATGGTGGAGGAGAAGAAGAGCAGAGCTGCAAAGTGTTTTGGTATTCTGCAAACCAGAAGGAAGAAAGAGGAAGAATACGTACAACGGTACGTTCGATACAACGTTCTTTAATATATAGTTTTTGCAATTTTTTTATTATAAAAAATGGTTCAACTTTCAAACAGAATCAGAACTTTTCCAATTCCATTTCTAACTCCTAATTGACTAATCCCATTCTCCAGTCACCTCTTAACCCAACCGAAGGACACCCACCATCACAACCCTAGTCTCCTCCCCAGTCTTCACAAACTAAATAGTTCAATTCCAATTTTAGATAATTTTAATTATATTCTAGATATTTTCGCTCTAGTTGACAATAAATCTATAATGACATATTTTTGGGTGTGACACTTCGTCGTGGATAAATTTAGTCTTTGTAATTTGTATTTTCATCTAATATTTTTTTGAACTTTTATATTGGGACCATCCAATCTTAAAATCATGCATCTGCCATTCAGTGCAATGGAGAGGCTTGTTGCCTCTTATAACGAATAAGAAGAGGTTTCGCAACCTTCCAACTTTAAACCCAAGTTGCCCTATCCCCCACCACCATTTACCATTCTAACACCTTTAGCTGCCTAATTTTATTTCTTCCAAATTCACATAAGTTTTTTAATCATAGACTCTATTCCCAACTCCCAATTGATAATATATATGTTATATTAACAAATTTTATCCTTGTAGATTCACTAATTGCTTTATTTTTTTAAGGAGAATTTGTTAGTTTTATTACTTTTGAGATTAATCTTGATTTATTCAATGAACCAAATTTAATAGAAAATAATGATATGAAACTAAATTAATCTAATATTTTATCTTGAACCCTCCGATATTGAAATTATAAATCCAGCATTGCATGCAAGAAGGTGTAATATATAATCCGTAGGCTGAGTTCGGTTTATACTTCGCATAGAGAAAAAAACAGTGCGCCTCGTAAACCCAAATTCCCAGATTGCATGCAAAAGTCAAAACACAAATCTGTGTCTCACAAGCCCACAGACATGCAAAACCCAAATTCCCGGGTTTCCACGGCATGACTTCAATAAATTATATAGGAAAGCAGCATGAGCATGTACATCTGTTAATGTAGTCGTGGTTTCATCTGAGATAATATTAGGAAGATTAAATTTGTAAATGAAATTTACAAATTAAATAATGTGTCATTAATAGAAATGAATAAGTTTATCAACGCTTAAATAATAATCTAATTATCAACTTTCATATCATTTAGTTTACAAAATTTTGTTTACAAATTAAATCTCTCTAGCATAACTCATTTGATCTGATACAAAATCCATCTTCTTGCCCCAATTAAGCTGTATCTCACTCAATTACTAAACCGTCGTCAGTAATTTTAGCATCAATGTCACTTGGAGATTGAAACTTTCAATTTTGAGAATAGTAAAAGGAGATTGAAACTTGAGACCGAGAGAAATATTACTACACAAAAGCTAATTAAAAGCTAACTAGTAAAGTGGGATCATCTGTCTTGGATGTTTTGTTCGTTGCCCTATTGGAATCGGACAACTATTGTGACATTTGAACTTAGGCCTTATGTAGTAATTTAGGCGAGTTTAATTCCTTTATTTAAGAATCTGCACTTTAAATTTTTATTTCTATAAAACTATTGCTATAATGATGCGAATTTGATAGAAGTGAGCTCGATCTTTTAATTAAGAAACTCATTTATTTTTCTTTTTCCTTACTAATCATGATTTTTCATTTTAAACTGACCTTTAGTTATTTGTCAAGAACTTGCTAGCTATAAATTTACATGAAAAATCATGTGTAAAAGCAGACAAACAGTAGTTTAGCATTGAATATCGTTGGAGAAAAAAGAATGATTGGTATGATTGTAGTGTTGTTGGAAAAGAAAGAGACATAAGCCCCCATTTTCATGCCTAAAAGCTCTGCGAACTGATTAAAGCATGCCTTTTAGGGCTTCTTGCCAATAAGGTGGGAAGCATAATCATCATGAATTGCATACTTGATCAGTTACTCAGATAAAGCTTTGGCATTCCAATCAGGAACAATGCAACTTCCACTTGAGACCAATTCTTCTGCATCTAAAATGGGTGTGGTCTCTCAGTGGACTCAATAAGTGATTGACACGTATTTATTATCCTAACTTTTCTTAGTTTTGTTGCCATAAATTTAATGTGTCTTATTGGGACCATAGAGAGGCCACACTTATTTTGGATGTAGAAGATTTGATCTCCTTCCACCTGGGGCTGTGCCTGCAGCAGCTGGCTTAATATTAAAACCAACTTCACTTGCCAACTTCGCTAATCCACATTTTACGAAATTGGGTTTCTTCACTACCTTAGTCAAGCTTCTCGTCGAGAAAATTTTCAATATACTAGGAACACGATCTGATACACCAAATATTATAATACAAGTGGTTAGATACTTACAAAAAATAAAAATTTCAACCACAAAGTTTTATTGTTTTGAAATGAATTTTACGTATCCCTACCAACTACGAGTATATTTTCTCTCACCATGGCATCACCATCGTATTGGCACAAACATGAGTGTGATTTGATCAATTCACTACACAAGTGGGACACATGAAGATACTATTTTCAAAGCATTCAAGCAAGAAATGAAAAACTTGAATTCCAAAATGATGGGATTATGAGCAACTTAATGGTAGGTATTATATTGCTCAAGAACAAAATTATCAATTCCAATACTCTCTAAAGTGATCAGATTAGAAGGGTGAAGTTTCATTCATATCTAATCCAATACAAATATAAAAAGCATTCACCTTTACTTTTAACATGCCTTACCAAACGAGATCAACGTTTCCTTGGTAAAGGATCATGTTCCGAAAGTTCTTTTAACTTTTTTTCGTGTATAAAGTATCATTACTATGAAGAGCTAGCAAAAATCTGAATGCCATACAAAATATACAAAACCCAAATCCTCATATTGCAAATGCACGATCCAAAAATGAATCCTAAAACATTACCAATGTTTTGATGTCATGTAAAAACCAAAACATTCAATTTTGGAACTTCTACAAATCTTTGATCCCGTGTTGAATGTGATTTCAGCCCTGCCTCAATCGATCTGTATTGTTTCTTTTGCTAGAACTTCTGTTTAAAAATGAAATAAAATAGTGGATTAAGTGATATTAAGTTGTCCGACTAGGATGACTGACGATGTATGACGCAGAGCATCTACCTCAAACCCCACCCAAAAGGAAAGGGTTCTACACTGGTTGAGCTGGAACTTGCTATCGAAACAAAATAATAGATGTAACAGTACAAATCATAAGTTGGAGAAGCCTACTCATTTCCTGCGCACAGCCCTAAGCAAGAGGTAATCAGCACCCAAATGAAAAAGGTCAACCACCTGTGTGAAGCTCAGAAAAATTCCTGAGCAACATTGCCGGAAACGGTAGACACCAAGGAGAACGTGGTGGTATTGGAAACACCCAAGCCAATGAGAACACTGGAACTCTACACACGAACTCCACAGAGAACATGGTTGAAAATCGAAGCAAGGAAGGGCCAGGAAGAGGAAAACCTACGGGGGTTGAGGAATTGGATAGGCCGAATTGAAAATTTGGGAGAACCAGCAGTACATGCAGGGAGAGCAGAAGGAGAAGAGGGAGAAGACAACCCAGCAACCGACCCCAGCCGAAGCTAGGACCGGTGCCACCGGAAGTGCTTAAAACTGAAGATCTCACATAATCAGTGAGGAAGACTCTATGATTGACGGTGGTCGGAGAATCGGCTGGTTGGAAGCTCCTCGGATCTGCGGTAGAGAATGTGGTAGATGCTTATCGGATATTCTTTCATTTTTGGGCCCTTGGGCTTTGTTATGTTTATGTTTTTTTTGTTTTTAAGCAATTTTTGGTTGTTTATAAGTGTTGTTGGGCCTTTGTTCAGTTGTAAGTTTGTGTACTTTGTGTTTGTTTGAATAAATTCTCTTCCTTGACCAAAAAACGAAAAAAAAGTTGAGCTAGAAAATATATAAAACAAAACCATTAAAGCTCTCTCAAAGGTTCTTATTCCCTTGTATCATAATCTCATTATTGCAAATAGGACTGGTGCATACAGATAACCTTGCTAAGCAAGCATGGAAAAATTAAAGCATGCCCAAAATCTTGTTCCCAACAAGATAGGAACCATAAACATCATGAACTGCATTCTTGATCTCTTCCTTGCTAAAAACTTCGGAATTCAAGTCGGGAAAGGCCCCAGTCAAGGGCTTAACATCAACACCAATTTCATCTGCCAACTCATATAGTCCTTTTCTTTCAAGATTCGGTTTCTTCAGTACCATAGCCGCCAAGTAACCCAACTCAACTGCCGTATTCTGTATCATACATGTCAGTGCAGAAGTGCTAGAACAGCTAATATAGCGACTAATATTCATGCCCACGAAGCAGTTACTCTGATAAAAAAGAAGTCTTCCGAGTCCAGATTGAGAAACATCTTTTCGGTAAGAATAATTGAGCAACTCATCAAGCCTTGGGATAATCGAGCAACGACTGTCGGTACAAACAAGAAACATTTTGGCTATAGACATGGAAAACTCGAGTTCAATCCCCATAACTCGGTTCCTTTGCTGCTGCGACTTCAACCATAATATTTTCTCATCAACCAAACGAGCATTTCCCGGCTACACTTACCGTTACCTTAACTCCGTGAACTTGAACTTCGTATGGACGCATTTTTGATAGTATGCGATAAGGGATCATTTTGAAATAAACAACAAAAAAAAATAAAAATTCAACAGTGACGTTAAGAAAAGATGCATGTTCGTATATATATAGCTAGGCTGAGACCCTTGAGTTTAATTGGTGGATTTATTGGAACTTATTTTGTTACATGGTATGGGGCGAAATTGATGGGACTTAAACTGGTGACGCAGAATAATTAGATGATCATATGGATTTATTAAAATTTAATTACATAATGAATTTGATATGTACAGAATACTGGAAAGACACTCAAAATTCCAGTCTTTTTTTATGCGCCTATCCTTTCATATGAACGTCTATCATACGCAGTCTTACCCTTACTTTGCAAAAATGATGTTTTCACTACTCAAACCTGTGACCTTTCGGTCACAAAAGAACAAACTTTCCGTTGCGCCATGACTCACCCTCTTTTGTATGAAATGATAATTTTGATTAGCTTGATTGAGTCTTGATATCAAATCCCACACAAGTTTTTTATGATCATGTTAATCCAGACCATTCCTATCCTCTTGGTGATGAACGGTAATTAAAGACTCCCTCTCCATATGCATAGGGCAATGGAAAGTCAGATTAAGAAAAAATACACTATTAATCTGGAGTTTGAAAAACGTAATAATTAACATTTTCCGCCATTTTTGGAATGCAAGAAAGAATGTGCATAAAATGAATTCAAGAAATGGATTAATTTTTATTATTAATCCAACAATGCACAAAACGTTACATTAAATTATTTCAATTTAGTAATCTAAACCAGTCTAGCTTAATCTCTAAATTTAGTCCAGTGCAACCAACCAAAGTACAAATCATAAGTTGTAGAAGAGAGAGAATATATAAAACAAAACCGCATTAAAGCAATGCAAAAGGTTCTTATTCCTTTTTCTCATGATCTGATTATTGGAAATAGGACTGGTGCATACAGATAGATTATCTTGCAAAAAAAGCAAGTATGAAAAAATTAAAGCATCCCCAGAACCTTGTTCGCAACAAGACAAGAAGCATGAACATCATGAACAGCATTCTTGATCTCTTCCTCGGTAAAAACTTCGGAATTCGTGTCGGGAAAAGCCCCAGTCAATGGCTTAACATCAACACCAATTTCACCTGCCAACTCATATAGTCCTTTCTTTTGGAGACTCGGTTTCTTCAGTACCATAGCTGCCAAGTAACCCAATTCAACTGCCGTATTCTTTATCATATATGTCACTGCAGATGCAGAAGTACCAATACAGCTAACATAGCTACTAATATTTGTGCCGACGAAACAGTCACTCCGATCAGAAAGAAGCCTTCCGAGTCCAGATTGAGAAACATCTGTTGGGTAAGAACGCAGTAGCAACTCATCAAGCCTTGGGATAATCAAGCAACGACTGTCAGTACAAACAAGCAACATTTTGGGTTTTAGAGGTATGATAGAAAACTTAAGTTCAATCCCCAGAACTCGGTTACTATGCTGCTGCGACTTCAACCATAATATTTTTTCATCAATCAAACGAGCATTTCCGGACACTACACTTACCGTTACTTTAACACCGTGAACTTCAACTTCGTAGGGACGCATTTTTGATAGGATATGATAAGGGATCATTTTGAAAAGAAAAGAAAAAAAACCAACAGTAGGACGTAAACAAAAAAATGCATGTTTGTATATATATAGGCTGAGACCCTTGAGTTTAATTCGTGGATTTATTGGAACTTATTATGTTACATGGTATCGGGACGAAATTGATGGGACTTAACTGGTGACATCGAGTAATTTGATGATCATATGAATTTATTAAAACTTAATTACATAATGAATTTGATATGTATAGAATACTGGAAAGACACCCTAAGATTCTAGTCTTTTTTTATGCCTATCCTTTCATATGAAATGAAAAAAATGGCGAACACAAGCCAACAAGGTGCCCTGCTTTGTGAGGGTTGGGAGTGAATGTCCATCGTAGGCAGCCTTACCCTTGCTTTGCAAAAAGAATGTTTTCACGACTCAAACCCGTGACATTTCGGTCACAAAAGAGTAAATTTTCCGTTGCGCCAAGGCTCGCCCTTTTTCTTATGAAATGAAAATCACTTAAATAATTTTGATTAGCTTGATTGAGTCTTGATATCAAATCCCACATAGGTTTTTGATGATCATGTTAATCCAGACCATTCCTATCCTCTTAGTAATGAATGGTAATTAAAGACTCCTTTTCCATATGCATAGGGCAATGGAAAGTCAGATTAAGAAAAAAATACATTGTATTAATCTGGAGTTTGAAAAATGTAATAGTTAACGTTTTCGCCATTTTTGGAATGCAAGAATGTGCATGAAATGAATTCAAGAAATGCAATTTTGACAAAACCAACTCATGTGTCTTTGCAACTAGTAAGCGTCCAACAGATTAAAAAGTTTGGAGGCGAGAATTACAGATGCATACACCCATTTTTCATCTTAATTAGTTAAAGTCAATCAGTCTCTGAAGGAGTTTCTAGGTGATGATTTATATGAATCCAGACCATTTCTCCTCATGGCAACATCTTTGGCGAGGGAAAGTAGTCAAGGTCTTAATTGATGCTGACGTTAAATTGATTGGTTGTATGTGATGATGTTAACACCTTGAGTTGAACTTGTGATCCCAAGATCCCTACCTTAAACAGTATTTAGGGCCCGTGTTTTAGTAGAATGTAGAAATTGAAACCTTCGACTTTGGAACAACCTGTAGAAAATCTGATACACAAGGTTATACAAAACCTTTCATCTCTACGGTAATTAAGAAAATTCAAACTTGAGTGTAAAGGGAGAGCACAATCCTCTGATCAACTGGCCTAATTCGCATATGCTCCATGGACATACTAATCCACAATGGAACATGGTAACACTAAAACAACAACGTTCACTGGCTTTGAAAGACTTCGTTTTCTCCCTTTTGTACAAGTTTATGAAAATCGACTAACAAAACATTAATCAAGAAGTAAAACAAAAGGCTAAAAAAGTCAACAGTATAGCAGTAATATTGCCAGTACAACATTAACGAACATCTGTTAAAGGCCGAAAATTTAGAAATCTAAACAAGTTGCCCCTGTAGACCTATAAGTTTCAGTAATACTGCGCATAAACAACATCTGAAATATATCAAAAGAGCTTTCTGAATTGTTCACTTTATTTCTCTAAGGGAAATGGTAGCATTGGAAAACCTCATGCCTTTTTCTAACTTCGTCTTAACTTCCTTCAAGATATGGGGTGAGTAAAACTTTCTCCAATTGACCTTGGAGCACACTCGAGTATATATACCTTGATAATTCAATTCCGTCAATTATACACATGATATTCTTCTTAAAAGAGAGACCATTGCTGGGACTATCTCGTCGCGAAAGCTCCTAGTATGGATACGCAGCCTATCTAGGCGTATGATTGAGTGGCAAGATTACCTTCTTTGAATAAAGCCAGAACCTGCAATGTTTTAAAGGAAAAATCTATAGATAGCATATACAAATATAAAATTTTATTGATTTTGGTGACGAGACAACCCTTTTTGCTACCTATGATGTTCCTTAAATTTCATGGAAGCTCTCTTTTATTGCTCCTGCCATGAGGGCAGGATGTTTCACAAAAGTCTTGAAAGGGTTAAGTAATTCAAGAGGAGGGAGGGGCTGGGTGGAGTTGCGTGAGTTATTAGGATTGTTAGGCTTATATGGAAAAAGTGGTGTTTAGACATCTTTTCTAACACGAAAGTTTCTTGAACCCGCCACTAACAATAGTTTAGGAGGTTGAAACACGCGTGCATACTTCTTGCTTCTGGGGACATTGATCCGAAGCTCGAGTGTGGTACATGCGCCGATTTTCTTCTCTACCATGATGACTCAATTGATTTAGGCTGGTTTGGTATTGCTGTGCTTTGAAAAAAAGCTGCTGTGAGAATAAGCGGCTGTTCTGTGAGAATAAGCGGCTGTGAAATAAATCAGCAGAGTGTTTGGTAAACTTTTTTGTAAAAGTGCTTTTGGAAAAAAAAGCAGTCTGATAGTGGGTCTTTTCATTAAAGGAGCACTGTAGTTCTGTGTGCTTTGAAAAAAAGCCAGTTTTCCAAAGCTACAAATTGCAGCTTCAGCTTTTTCCTTTGATTTCAGCTTATTCTCACAGCAGCTTCCAAAATAAGCCATTTTTTTTAAGTTTACCAAACACCAAAAACACTCCCAGCTTTTTTTCATAAGAGCTTTTTTTTAAATCACCTCAACCCCAAACTGGTGCTTAATGTGGGCATTGCTCTTTCTTTTGTCCTTTCCTCCGATTTTTGCCGTATCACTAGTGATTAATAACATTTACCTTTTGAGTCCTTATGCCAACCAAGACCCTTTTTTAATCTGAAATGCCAACCAAGTCCTAAATCAGCAATTAATGGTTGGGAACAAGTGAAGCATCAGAGCACAGCAAAACCCTAGAGGTCCTTTTCTTTTGCCACCAAGAACCCACATGCGGCAAAATAACAAAAGGGTCCCCAGAAACTTTGGTAATGTGATATATATTTTTAAAATTTTAATATTATTAAGAGAATTTCTTTAACGTAGATAATATTTTTTGTTAGAAAAAAATTATTAAAAGAAGGAAAAAAAGTTTAAAATTATTACAATAATTAAGAAGATAAAGAAATTTGAATCCAGAATGCAAGTACAAAAATCCAATATTATATTCACTAAGATATTAAACCTCATGCGATAATGTGATAATTGATATTAATAGTCAACTTTGTCACAATATAAGGAATCAGAAGATTAGAGATGGAAATGCATGTGTGTGCTCATAGGTTGTGCCACGAGTTGCCAATTGTCTAATTTTGCGGAGAGCACCACAAAACAAAGTGGCTGCAGTGCACCTGCAGCTGCAGGGTCCCCTGCCAAACAAAGGCTTGTTTGACACACATTTTGGCTTTGGGGCAAAACTCCAAGAGCGACAAATGTTGTCGGGGCCTTTCTTTATTGGGTGGTTGTTGGACTTTGACAACTCCAAAGTGCTTCCTCTAATTTGTCGTCTAAGCTCACTTACGTGGTGTTGGCAAATCCCTAGCTTACTTATATGTTCTCTTTCTCTTGTGTGGACAAATTGCAATTAGGTTTAACTTAAGGGTGGGCATCGTCATATTAGCTAGAACGCAAGTTTTGTATTCTATACATTCGGGTTTAAATTCTTCTCTCGCAGTAGAGTTGAATTAAAAACAGAACATCATTTGTATTAAAAAAAACATTTGAGAGTTAAGTAGGAATTTAGTAGGTGAAGGCATTGTGTGTAACACTTTGGTGTGAGCAAAAAGGAAGAGAAACACATGCTTGTTGGTGTTAGAAAATCTACAAATGTGAGTTTTCATATAAACCAAGACGAACAAGAGGAGATGAATCAACACAAATACATAGAACAATAATTTGACTGCTCTAACCAATGAAAATGGAACACTATCTATCATTTTGCTTATGCACGAAAAACACATGGAGCTATATATTAAATTTTTTGAAGAAATAAACACACGACGATAATCTCATCACATTATATGGTTAATGTTGAAAATTGAGGACAATCTCATGAATGGAATGAATTTAAACTTTCTTACATAGTTATTTTTTAATATTATTACAAGCGATATTACTATTTAAACTTTCATGTAGTTTAAAATAGCTTAACTCTGCAATCTACAACAAAATTAACTTACGAAAAACATGACAAAAATTACATTTGTGAAAAGTAAATATCAAATGTTATGAAATTGAAGGGATATGTATATGTCAAATATGTGACCTGATCAAAATCTGTCGATCAATCGATAGAAACCAGAAGGATGAAGAATATGAGAAAAATAATGTACAAGAATATGCGGGCATTATTTGATGATTTGGTCCAATGGTGACATGTCACTTGGCACATTCACTATCCATGTCAGAATAAGGTACCCAAACCAGAAAACGACATGTTGCATGCCAAGTTGGAACAGGTGTAGCAATTTAAACGGAAAACCCGAATTTGAAGGCTATTTCTCGGCGAGGAGGATTATCTTCCATCCTAATCTCTCTCTCATTCCCTCATCTCCTATTTGAACGGTTACGGTTTAACCACGCCAACATCTTATATTAAATTTTTTATAGAGACAATCAGACAAAAAAACAATATGTGAGAGGAGGGGAGGAAAAGGGATGAGAATAGAAGGGGAGAAAATCCTACTCCATTTCTCGAACCTCCGCACACCCTCCTGAGCTTAAATTTCTTTGGACCATTTGAGAGACTAGCTATCATAAAATTACACGTTTGATATTATATCTCTTATCAATAGCACATTTTTCCATTCGTACATTCTCTTTTAGTCATATATATATATATATATATATATATATATATATATATTTGCACAATCTGGGATGAGATATATTTGTACCATACTTAGGGTCTCCGTATTTAGATCTCGTATAAATACTCGGGAACTTAAATGTAATTATGTAATAAATGAATGGGCAAATATGTAATAAGTGAGGAGCCCTTATTCTATAAAAGGACCCCTCACTCTTCTCATTGGGGGAGGCCAATTCTTAGGCCATGGGAAAGAGCTCTCTCACTCTCAGAAGCGCTCACCCTCTCATCCTCTCACAAACAGAGAAATACAATATCAGTGTGGACGTAGCCCAAACATTGGGGTGAACCACGATACATCTTGTGTTATTTATTTTCTTGCAGATTCACGGTCGGATTTACGTTGTTTCAAGACCCCTCCAGTTTTGTGCATCAACATTTGGCGTCGTTTGTGGGAAACGACACGAAAAGCTATGTCAGTTCTCTTTTATTTTTTCATCTCGCCACCATGGAAACTTCACAACCTCCACCGTGAATATGCAGAAACCCAAAAAACCAAGGCTTTTCCAGAAAACCTTCGCAGACTCCCTCTTTACTCATAATCTCTCTCTCTGAGACATCTTTTCACTCTCTCTCCTCGGAGCGCTTCTCAGCCTCTAAATTTCCCCACTCATATATTTTTTCCTCTCTGTTCTTTCTTACTTGACCACCCACCCCACTAAACGACCAAGATTCCAAGCTCTAGGACGCCCAGGAAATTCGGCGCCTCATAAAGACCTCGCAGCGATGTCGGCGCTAGCTCTCTGACCCGGTGGGCTCACTTGTGTCCATGCTCCGCCTTCGTGACTCGCCCGAGTCCCACGAGTCGGCCCTACTCGCCCTCAGTGGCGACGACGATAGCGGTGGAGCTGTGGGTTTTGGTTGTGCGAATGACTTCCTTTTCCTAGAATTCAAATCCATGGAATTGGTCTTCCCGTTTGGATATTGCTCAGAAATCGTCGATTCCTCTCGGGAATTGGGGAGTTCACTCCGATCCTGCAACAGAGCACGCATTTTTCCTGCATACTCGTCTGAGATCTGAATGCCTTAATTGGCGGACTGCTCAAAACCCACTTAAGCTCACCCGAGAAAACAGCTCCAGGAGAAGTGGAATCGGATGGCAGAATCTGAGGCTGGAAGACCCGAAAACAGAGAGATTTTCCAAGGATGTTTTGCAGAAATACCTTAATCTGATCAAACCTCTGTACTCGAAGGTTTCCAGAAAGTCTACTGAGAAGGTGAAATCTTCTTTATATTCACCGACGACGTCACCGGTGATGCCGATATTCTCTATGTATTCGCCCAAAAATGACAAATAGGGGGACTTTCTGGCGGGATTTAGAGTTGTCTCTAAGAACTTGGGGAATAGCAAGTCGGCCACGGCGATGGGAAGATGAACTCTGGTGCTTTCTGATGTTTTCTCAATTTTATTGGCTGTATTCTTGACTTTTTCTTGCCACGATTTCCCTTGCTTTTCAGAGGCTGCTAATGGTAGAAAATTAAAGATAGTGAGAGAGAGAGAGAAAGGGGAAGAGGAAGTTCGGAAAAGCAAGAGAGATTGAGATGAATGGAGGCTTCACAAACTCCACTCTCTTCATGATCTCACTGTCGATGGATTTCCTGGCCTTGTATCCTTCTCAAAATAGTACCTTATTCCCAACAATATAACATCCCTCATCATCCAAAGACTCCCAGATCTTGGATCCATATCGGAGGTGCTCGGAAATCTCTCCTTGCTTCACAAATTGGTCATCAGAGAGTGTGATAAGCTCCAATATTTGCCAAAGAAGGGGTTGCCAACAACGCTTTGTCACCTATCAATTCATCGCTGCCCTATTCTGCTGCATCGATGGCTGCAATTGAGAGCTCGACTAGGAGGTTCTATGGGTTGCAGTACCACTCAGAAGTGCTCAGTCGCGACCCATTCCCTGCATCTTCTTTACAGGGTGGTAGCAAATCATTTTCTAAGAAAGCAAAAGTGGAATAAAGAAAAAAGAGGAAAGCACTTGGATAAGTATATTGACCTTTTACAGTTGGAGTACACTAGCTGGTGTTTAGATCTCATGTTGTATACTGACCTTTCATCATGCATATTCCCATTTTGAAAAACCTATCTGGAGAACATGCAAAAGTATCAAGGTATAAGAGACCATACCTGCTGACCAAACTTGCCTTCACGTGAAGGTTTCCTCCAACAGCTGGACCGCTGAGGTTGATGTGAAGGAAGAAATCTTGATGTCGCCAAGTCCCAGCAGTTCTTTTTTGAATGATGTAATTTATTTTTCTTATCTTTCAGAGACATCTATATACACCCCCATTAGAAGGTAATCGTAAAAAAAATGAAAAGAAAAAAAAAAGGCAAGCCCAAAATAATGGGCTGGAATGTTATGTGGAGAGCCAAGGCCCATATGTCCAAAAGAGCCAGGCCATCTATTATCACCAACCAGGTGATCAAAAGTACGCCCAATGCTACAAAAAATTATTCGGCAGTCTGCCGCTATTATCACCAACCAGGTGATCAAAAGTACGCCCAGTACTCCAAAATTATTCGGCAGCCTGCCGCTATTATCACCAACCAGGTGATCAAAAGTACGCCCAGTACTCCAAAATTATTCGGCAACGTGCTGCTATTATCACCAACGGGTTGATCAAAAGTACGTCCAGTACTCCAAAATTATACATGAGCATCACTCATGTCAATCATACATAAACATTCATGAGCATCACTCATGTCAATTATACATAAACATTCATGACCATCATTCATGTCAACATTCATGAGCATCACTCATGTCAACATCCATGAGCATCACTCATGTCAAACAGCTTCGAAAACCTCATTTACAGAGCTCCAGCTTCAAAAAGCTTCATTTACAAAAGCTCCAGCTTCAAAACTTCACTTGTAAAGCCTCACCTACAAAGCTTCAGTGCAGGGTATACAAATACCGCATCCGAACAACCGCCACTTCGGCCCATACATGGATTCAATTTGAAGTCTCCAGCTAACAGACTCTATTGACCGAAGACTTAGGGGACTACATTATGTACCATATATTGGGCCTCATGAAAAATACTTGGGGGACTTAGCCCATTATTTATGTACTGAAGAGCAAGCCCTTATTTTATAAAAAGGACTCCCTCACCTTCATTAGAGAGCATCGTCGCCAGCTGAGCAACCGCTTCGCTGCAAGCATCACTCATAACCCATCACTTATGTATTGAGGAGCGAGCCTTTATTCTATAAAATGGACTCCCTCACCATCATTAGAGAGCATCGTCGCCAGCTGAGCAACCGTCTTGCCGTGAGCATCAACTCTAACCCATCATTCATGTATTGATGAGCGAGCTCTTATTCTATAAAAGGGACTCCCTCACATTCAACGCCATAAGCCGAGCCAACCAAGGCAACATAAGCCACAAACCGAGCAGTCTCACAACATATGCTACTTCTAGTTGAGCATCATTTTACTTTGAGCACCGCTTCATATCAAGTATCAGGTCAAGACGACATCTAGTTACTTCGGCTCACACATGGACTGAATTTGAAATCTCCAGCCAAAAGACTCTCTTGACTGAAGACTTGGGGGACTACTGTTTGTACCATACTTAGGGCCTCCGTATTTAGATCTAGTATAAATACTTGGGGACTCAAATGTAATTATGTAATAAATAAAGGGGCAAATATGTAATAGGTGAGGAGCCCTTATTTTATAAAATGACCCCTCACTCTCCTCATTGGAGGAGGCCAATTATTAGGCCATGGGAAAGAGCTCTCTCACCCTTAAAAGCGCTCACCCTCTCATCCTCTCACAAACAGAGAAATACAATATCAGTGTGGACGTAGTCCAAACATTGGGGTGAACTACGATACATCTTGTGTTATTTACTTTCTTGCAAATTCATGGTCGGATTTACGTTGTTCCAAGACCCCTCCGGTTTTGTGCATCAACAAGATAGTTTCCAAAAAAAAAAACAAAAACAAAAATATGGGATGAGATATATCTTAAAGTCTTAATGAATTGCAGTGATGCAAACTAGCTAGAGGAAGACGAGAATAAATTGAATTTAGGTGAGGGTTATACTATTTGTTTTGATACAAGCGATATTCTAAACTATTCTAAGTGGAAGGAGGAGAGGATCTAAACTCGGGTGCATAAAGAGAAGCACTTCCGTTCAAATCAATGTGACTATGCCACTTTGTTTCGGAGTGTTATATTCGTATCATAAAGTATACTTTAATGTTTCACTTTTAAATTTAGGGAATCAAGAGGACGTGCAAGAGTTGGAATTGTGAGGAGGTGCTAAATAATCCACACTAGAACTATAAACTAATAGTCCATTTGATAACTATTTTAGTTATCATTTAAAAAAAAAATTAAATAAGTCAAAATCAAAATGAAGCCAAATTTTGTAAACTCAAACAGATACCAAATAAGTTCTCAGTCTTTTGATTTTTTAAAAGTGAAAACGAAATAATTATCAAACTTAAGCTACTCACATTGCATTTTCCATTTTTCAGTTTCTTTGTCTGTTCCTCGTAACGTAGTTTTCACGTACGAAAAGATGTGCAACTATTTCATGTATATCTCGTGTGGTAGACCCATATGACTCAAAATAATAACGAAAATAACAAAAGGAAAGAAAGGATAGGTTTTAAAAGAAGGCACATGGAAGCATGTGAGTATATGGTGTGTGTTTGATATGAAGAAATAAATGGGGGAACAAAAAGCACACAAATAATGTGGATCCGTAAAACGTACATAGCATGCATTGGCAAAGCTTACAAAAACACAAAATATGTGGTCCTTGATTCGGAAAACCCTTTCGATCTCTATACAGACAACTTGATAGGGATGCCACTCAGCCATCTCCCCCCTCATGTCTCCATTCACAACCTGACACCTGTCCCGAATGACGTAGCCAAACTTGATAAGGTCTCCCAAATAGGAATTTGAAATGCCTAAGACCTAGTTTGGTACTGAGGTAATTCTGAAAAAAACTGGTATAAAAAAAAGGTAAACATTCAACTTCAGTTTTTTTTCACAGTTTTGGATGAAAAAAAGCCAAAAACAAGAAGTTGCAAAACCCAACTTTGAAAAACTAGTTTTTTTTCACATCTGTTTTACATAAAAGTTTACCAAACATTATAATACTACTTTTTTTTTTTCAAAAGCATTTTTACAAAAAGTTTTTCAAACACTCTGCTGCTTTATTTCACAGCTGCTTATTCTCACAGTACAGCAGAAGCAGTTTTTTTTCAAAACACGACAATACCAAACCAGCCCTAAGAGTGACATTTGGTGATAGGACATGCCCTATAAAACCTTGTTCTAGACCACAATGTTTATATAAATATTTTATGGCAAGCTTCTTTTATTTCTAGCCGACGTATCACAGGTTGCACTGGCCTTGTTCCCAGGTGCTTTCATGTGCTTGATAAAAAAACTCGTAGTTGTAAAATATTGGACTTAAAGTTGATATAGTTGAGGCTTTTGATACTTTATATTGGTCTTTTTTTTTGCGAGTGCTTTATAATTTTGGTTTCTCCACTTTTCTTGTGGACTGATGTCTACTATGGTAGCAAAAATCAACGGCTGCAATTTTAACGAATTTGTACCTACAAAACAAGTAAATACTTTTGACCAAAGACTAAAGCTACACGTGCCCACGAGGCAGGGGTGTGTTTTTTGCCAATGAATCTCCGATTCCAAAGTCAGTTTCTCTAAAAAGATAGAGTTTAGGACTTGATTGCGTAACAAGAGCTTACCAAATTTGGTGAAGAATGAGGTAATTATAGAGCATAGGGTCGACCACATGTGTATGGTTTTCATTGATATGTGCGGCATTCGATTGGCCAAGGTCAGTCATCCATAGGATGGATGAGGAAAGAAACATTCCAAAGATAATAATATCTTGGGATTATCTTGTAACATCCCTGATTGGAATATGATTGTGATTCCGTGTTTGATGGAGTTAATCTTAAGCATAAAGATAAGATTTAGTAATTAAATTATTAATCATATCTTTAATACCTTTGACTTTTCTCCTTGCTAGAAGAGCTTAATGAGGTTGTAATCAGATGCTTAAGCCTTTTAAGATGTTGAACTGTGTGGATTAAATGTGGGCCTTACCAATTTAATAGGCGCATTCTCGTCTTTAGCAAGTAAAAGTTCACGTGTCAGCTTCAGGATTTTCGGATTATTGTTTGCTCCACATCCACTTTTTTAAGGTCTACTAAATTTTCCGTTTTAATTAGCTCGGCTCACTAAGTCAATTTATGCTCCAAGAGGTTGTATTTCTCCTTCTCATGTAATGTATGCGGGTGATAAGGTCACTTTGCATAATTTACAAAGTTCTTCTATAACTATAGTTAGTGCCCTGGTCAATTTATCAATAAGGGATACAAGTATTTTTTATTTGGGTTCTACTTCAAGGGATCGTAAATTGTGGTTAAGCACTTCTTGGGGTTCAAAGAAAGTAAAGTACCATTTGTTTACTTAGGAATTACTATCTTCTATGGCAAGCCTAGGGGGTGTCGCCATTTGTTTTCTTAGAAATTACTATCTTTTATAATTTCATATATTTTTTTCTTGTCTTTTAATGGATAAGATTTATGTCCTCCTTAGTAAGTATAACCTTTTTTTTTATAACAATAAAATTTTCCTTATATCGTCGATGTTTCCTAAAAAAGAAATTCAATCTCCCATACTAAAATTTGAATGCTTGTGGATCAATATTTTTTAAGTGCCCTTTATGTGGATGCAAATTTTCTCCTCCTCGATCTTGGACGATTTTGCACCTACAAAACAACTAGCATCTTAGGTTAAGGCCAAAAGCCTCACGCGCCTACGATGAATGGGGGGGCTTTGGCCGAAGAACCTCCAATGCCAAAGTTAGAATTTTAGAGAGAAACAGTGTTTAGAGTATTTGGGATTTTTTGAGAGAATTAGAATGAATATTTGGTGAAAATAGGAGCCTATTTATAGGGCTAGGTTGGTTCACTTTAGAGAGGAAATGTGGCCGGCCACTAAGTAGGGTTTTTAGGTTTTATTTTGGTTTAATTAGTCAATTAATTGGCTAATTAAACATAAAAGGAAATGTTTTGGTAGTTATGGAATTAATTGGCTAATAAAAGGGAAGAAATGGTGAAAAAAGGTAGAAAAAGTGATGGATTAGGTTTTGAATGGGGATAGCCGGCCCTTTAGTATTTTTAGGTGTGAATGGGTGTTTTAATTGATAATTAAGGGATTGATTAGGTAATTAATCCCTTAATTAATCAATTTTTAGGGAATATGAAAGATGTTTGTACCATACTTGACCAATCCCGAAACTACTGAGTACCGGTCAACGTTATACCGTCAAGGACCGAGAAGAGTTTCCCTCCAACCAATAGGCCAATCACAGCGCGACACGTGTCGACATCAGAAGCCAATCATAGCGCGACATGTATCAACATCAGAAGCCAATCACAATACGACATGTGTCAATGTCAGAATGAAACTAGAAACTCTCTTCTATAAATAGAGATCATTCTCTCACAATATTTCCTAATGTCATTTGTACTAAATCATTCACTAGTACTCACTAAATGAGAGCTTAAACCTATGTACTTGTGTAAACCCTTCACAATTAATGAGAACTCCTCTACTCCGTGGACGTAACTAATCTGGGTGAACCACGTACATCTTGTGTTTACTTCCATGTCCCTATCCATTTACATATTTATTCACACTAGTGACCGGAGCAATCTAGTAAAGGTCACAAACTTAACATTTTCTGTTGTACCAAAGTCCTCACTGATTTTGTGCATCAACAAAAGAAAAATATTATTTAGCTAATTGATTAGATAAATAATAATATATAGAATAAATTAGGTTTTAGGAATTACCTTATAGAAAGGATTTTATGAAACATGCTTTAAATTGTTACCTATTTTGGGCACTTTTGATTTGGTTGAGAATGATTGTCCGCCACTCGCGCATAAGAATCTCGGTATGCCTCAAGGGTATTTTTGTCCTTTTTTACCCAAAAATCCACGTGTCGCCTTGTGATTATTTTTAGCTCCACACTTTAATTATAGGGCATGTCCCATTTGCTTAAAATAGCATGTGAAGTTTTGTTCTGGACGCACATGCATGCATTTGAGATTAGGGTTTGGACTCGTTGGAGGGTCAGTGCCCTTGGAATATTTGTAGGGTCCCTGAGGCACATGATGTGCGGCTGTTTCTTGTAAGACCAAGTTGGCTTACAATTCTGTGGCAGTGGGGCTATTTTTTTTTACGCCCCCCCCGACCACATCCTCCTCATGCGCGATTTCATATCTCATAAATATCCAAAATCGCCAGAGAATCCCCTCCCAACCTTCAAATTTCATTTTCAAATCTGGTTGCTATTATTTTTCATTACTGACTAATGACTATTGAGGAGGACAGTACAAATAGTAGTATTCGGATCAGATGCATGCATTATGGATGACCATGCAAGAAAATGGTTATTTATTTATTTCGTTTTGAGGTTGGTTTCAATTTATCTTCTAAATTATTGGAGTGTACGTACATAAAGGAATGCTCTTACTGACCGAGCTACAAATTATTTGCTTGAAGAGTGATGCTATTTTGATCACATTTCTGACCACCTCTCTATTCCATGTGAATTTCACATATACAAATGGAGTTCACTTCTGTTAAATAAGTGGTTAACAAGGTAATCAGTAAATGCAGTACAAGTAGCTTATTCTTGCTTGAAGTAAAAGATTTATAAGTTAATGAGATGACCTGGTAATTTTTAGCACAACCCAATAACCCGACACAAAAATTACAGATTTTTGATCAATCCATTAACGATTCGGGTTGTTATTGGGTCGCCTGTTAATAACTCGTTAACGAGTCGAGTCGTTATCGAGTCACCCGTTAAGAAACCGATAAGATATTGTTTTCCAGATTTAGACATTATGCATGACAATTTCTTGCATGACCCCTTAACCCAACATGAAACGAAATGATCCAATAAAGAATCGGATCGTTTTCAGGCACTTGAAACTTGAAAATAACCCGTTAAGATAATGAGATTTGAAACGACACGACTCGTTAAGATAACATATATGACAAGAAAACAACACTAACATGACAAACACAATATGAAAATCTTGAGTGCCATACAATACAAGGGATAAGCTGCAGGTTCATTTTTGTATGGCAGGTCCATTTTTGTATGGCAATCAGGGTGAGTAACATTGCAAAAGTTTTGGAAGAGATTAAGCATATATGGTCTCTAATCTAGTAATCTCCATCATTCATGTGGTGGGCCTTAAGGGAAAGGACATAATTGACCACAACAGTTAAGAGTGTAACTGATTAATTGTACTTAACTCCAATATGAGAATGCATACATGGTCAGATACATTCTGAAGTGGAGTAGAATTCAGTCAGGAGGAGTGAACCGATTTCAGTTCATCATTTGGATACAAACTTACAACAAGACCAATTTTTTGCTTCCAAACAAGCCAAACTTACCATTTTGCCATTTTCATAGAAATCAAAAGTAAGGTAAATTTTGATAAATTTTTTGTTTTCTTAGATGTTGCTGTAACTAATAGTTCTACTTTTCAAACTTTGATTTTATATAGTTGACATTAAACGGGAGCAAGGTTTCAAACTTGAGTGCAAAGAAAGAGCACATTGCTTCAGTCAATTTAACAAAATTCAAGTCTGCTTTCAACTTTGACTTAAAAAATAAGTTGATTAATTTCTCATTTTGGGAAAGATCGACCCAAAATGAATTAGACCTTGAAATTGTTTTCTTTTATCCAAACGAATTTAAACTACATAGAAGAAAATTCGCAGTACCAGAAATTACCATTTGCCCAGCGAACTATATTTTGTTGGCCAAAGTAACTTTATTTGATGAAATGAAATAATTGGTAGGACAAACATAGTCAACACTTTGGTTTTTTCAAAAATATTTGCCTAACGAATATATTTCGACGGGCAAATTTTTAATCGTTGGGCAAAGACTATTCGCTCAACAGAGTTATATAATTTGTTGAGCAAGCATTTGAGCGACTGACATTGCCCGACGACATTTTTCGTCATATGAATAGGCAACAAAATTTTATTTTGCCTAACAAAATTATTTCATCTAGAAAGAGATTTTTTGTTTGTAGTGTCGACTTATAATTGCACAAGAAATCACACTGCTCTAAGTACGGAAATTTAGCCCTTATATTATTTGCTTAGCTTCAAAGTAAAGTAGGGAATATTAATAAACGTAGTATCATAGGTCTTAATCGCACTTAAGAGCTAATCACTTTCCCTTTATGGCTTTTGTTTCTGCATAGAAAACTTTAGATTTGGTTTAGGCGAGATTTAAACGCAAAGACTAACCACACTTCTTCTGTTGATGCCTTTATGTAGGTTTAAGCTAATGGATTATTATATCATTTGTTGTTGAACTGCGAATGTGAACAATTGATCAATTCAATTTTTGCTGAATGCATAATAGAATAGTGGGATGTGCGAGAACCGAAAATTGAGAGGAATTTACGAGAATTGAGAGAAATTAGAGAGAAAAATGGATTTCTAGTTAGCACTACCCTCTATAATATTCATTGATAATCTGATAACAGTTGTGTAGCAAAATCAAAACAGCTATGTGAATAATTATGGTTAAATTGTTCAAAGTTTATTTTAATACAAACGATAATCTACACTAATTTATATTAAAAGCGACTAGTTATTTAAAGTTCAAGTAAAATCAGGCATGATCCCGAAGTATCTAAGAAAAATTTCTTTTTCTTTTTACTTAAAAAAAGAGAGTATCATTTCTTTTCTTTTTTTTTTACAACGAGAGTATCATTTCTTTTGAGATCGAAATCGTTTTTTACATTAAAAAATACTTTCCATGCGGTTGCTCAATAAAAAAAAATGTAATTATTTTCGAATGCTAATAACAATTCTAAAAATAAAAAATTAAAGCCGGAGACACTCTGTTTAATTAACAGTCTGTCGATAAATGGGAATCAATTAGGTGGAATACTCCATCAACTCAATAAATTAGAGATTAAAAAATAAAAAGAATAAGAAAAATGATAGCAGGAAATGAAGAAAAGAAAAAGCTACGTATACAATAAAATACACGAAATAACTTTCATAAGATTAAAATATTTATAAAAATTACAAAAGAAAAAAAAAACACCTGGCACAATAAGCCTAGGCGGGCGACTCTCAGCGTCAACTCGAAGAGTTGCCACTCGAGCCGGAGCGGTTCACCGGTGAACCAGAAAGTAACTCGGCGAGAGCCGCCATGGCTCTGACCTGCATCTCCAAAGCTGCTATATAATCGGTAGTTTCTTCTAGAAGGTTCGGCAACGACGTCTTCCGGCAGCCGGGAACCAATTGGCTCAGAACCCGAACCTTTTTCTGCACAGCCGGTAACTTCCTCCTCTCTCTCCTAAACTCCGTTTTCTTCAACCGGTTGTCCCATGTTACCCTCGCCCTTCTCCGCTTGTGAAGCGTTTTGCTCAGCCTCATTCGACTTGTTAGGATCGCCCTGCTCCACAGAGTCGTCCCCTTCGCCACCGTTGCCAGAACTCGGTCTGCCGCTTCCTTCACGTCTCTCCCGCCGCCCGATACCTTAGCCACTGCCGCCGACGATGATGTAGCCGATCTCTGTCGCACCTGACGAAGCGCTTCCCCGAGCTTCGTCGAGTAGATCCGTTGCTCCGTCTCTGATCTCCATCGAACTCCGGTTTTTGAGCTCCGATTCCGATCCTCTTCCACGACTCCGGTTTTTCTCCGCTTTTTTCTGCTCGACTCTATCGACGACGCGTCGAGACTTCCGTCAAGGTTTGAGATCATCGACGCCGCCATGGAAGAAGATATCCGAAATATGTTGAGAAAGCAATTCAACAATCGCCGATATATATATATATATATATATATATATATATATATGTATGTATGTATGTATGTATGTGTATATACACACACCTGCAAATATAACATACAAAACGATTGTTATTACGTTGCAAACAAGATGAGCAAATCACATATGTGTATATATATACATATACATGTAGGATTGTATGTAGATATACCTGATAAAAGAGAGAGAGGAGTTTCGATTTGTTTGTTTGGGTGGGGGTTTTTAGAGAGAGGAGGAGAGAGGAGAGGGGGGAATGGGAATGGGAATGGGGAGGCTGGGGAAAGAGGGGAGAGTGAATATAAAAGCCGTTCACGGGAACCACGCGTCGTTACCTTAATCACATTTATTGGCGCTCTTACACCTTTTTCCCTCCACCTTTATATCCTTTTTCTCATTTTTATTAAGAATATTTCATTTTGCTTTGGTTGGCCAAAGCTTTCATATTTGGTATTTATTTTTCTTAGGCTTAATTGAATTAATAGTCTCGTGGTGATAGGATAGTTAGATGATGGTCAATTAAGATTTAAATTACTGTGGTGCGACCTGTTAGGATAAGACCCAAAATTAAAAGTTATGTCAATTCTTGGTTAATTACTAGCACTTGAGTTTCACGTACTAACAATTAATGGAGAGTTGGCGAAACTTTAATTTTGGACCTAAATCCTAACCAACTTCACCACAAAGATTTAAATTAAATTTTATCATAAAATCTATCTTCCAACTTTTATATCACCACAAGAACTAATAATCCAATTAAACATTTTTCTTATTTTAGTAATTTAACACGCGTCTGTAAAACAAAGTTTTATTATTTAATGACTAGTGTGATTAATATTATATTCAGGTGGTCGTCCATCTAACCAAAAATCCACTAACCTTTTGTTCTTCATAGAAGTCTATGTATGAGATTTCCCAGCTATTCTTTTCTTATTTTGGTTTACTTGGATTTACAGCTCTAGTAGGAGAGCACTTACACACGATAAGTTTACCCTCGCAGATATAACTGAAGTTAGATTACCGTCATTCATGGGTCATGATCAGAATATCTCTCAAACAGGATGAGAACGACGCAGACTCGAATGAAACTGAAAATACATGTGAGGATGTGAATTTAAAAGCATTTCACATTGGTGAAAGAAGAAATTTGTAAAGACTCATAAGAGATTGAACTACTTCCCATATTGTTAATTGGTTTTATGGTAGAATCTCAACTTTCTTCATGGTATCAAAGTTGGTCGTTCTATGTGTGAAGTCTAACGGCCATATGCGCTCTATGTCACCCAATTTATGTTGTTTACATGTATGTCAAATGAGCAGTTATGAGACGTTGGGATGAATTAGCGTAACATTAAAGTTTGATTAAAAAATAATAGACCACTAGTAGTAGTAGTAAAGAACAAAAGAGAGCCTCGCATGGAACATGCTAGTGATTGAGAGCATGTGCAATCGGACAATTTTTGTTGTATTAATTTTTATATTAATGGATACGACATTTCATTGCGTGTGTTACACAAAATTCACTTTATCAATGTTCATAAAGCCTTGTGAACAAAGATAAGAAAAACGATTCCAGCAAATATAATGGGTTTGTAGTTTAACATTCTGTTTGAGATTTTTTTTTGGGACAGCCAAAATTGCTTTGTAACAATCAAAAGCAGTGACGGAGTCATTCATATGTTGGGATTGGCTTTTTAGCCAAAATGTCTTTGAGATTTTCTTAACTTTTCATTTTGGTTATTGAGATTGTCTATTGTCAATTATTTTGGTCATTCTATGAAAAAATTTCGTTAAATTGAAGAAAATACTAGTTCAAGGGAGGGGTTGGGTTGGTTTGACAAAAATACCCTCAATTTAACAAAGATTTCTCACATAAAAACCAAAGTAAAAAATTATACCAATTTCATATATTATTTTGAATAAAAAGCCATTGGGATTTAAACCACTGTTTTGCCACATGCATGTGATAATATATAAAGGTAATAATGAACATGCAACTTCAGCTAATGCCCCCCCCCCCCCTCTCTTAACAATCTAGACATGAATAAGTCAGAAAACATGTAGCTTTAATCCATTACTCTCCAATATTGACCTATTTCTTGTACAAAAATTTATATTCCCCCTCCCCCACATCCTCACAATTCTAGTTTTCTCACCGATCAAAAGCAGTTGTTCTTGTATAATTACGTTTGACAAGAATGCTTACAAGTGCTTGGAGCAGAAGTACTTATAAATGCAATCTCAAACTAGCACTAAATAGCGTTCTCCTAAAAAAAAAAAAAAAAAACTAGCACTAAATGGCTGGAAGTATTAGCTCATGCACTCAAGTCATGTATTCTCCCTTCTCCGATATTGCTCATGTATAAAAAAATTAAAAAAAGCTTTTCAGCTAAAAAGATCGCTGAGATTAGTATAATTATTCACTTTGATCTTTGACAATAAAAATTAATGGAAATGGTCTATGAGTTTGTCCACCATAAATTATTTTGGTCATTCGGTGAAAAATTTGTATCTATCTTCGTTAAATTGTCACGTAAATGACCAAGTGACCACCTTTTAAAGGGTATTTTTTATCAAACCAACTTCTTCACTTGACAAGGATATTGGTAAATTTTTTACGGAATGACCAAAATGATTTACAATAGACAAAATCATAGACCACTTCTATCAATTTTCATTGTCAGAAACAAAAGTGAGGAGTTATACCTATCTAAAAAACTAATTCAACTAAAAAGCCTAAAAAAAATAAAAAATGAAAGAAATGAAAGATTAATTAGGTCAAGTAAAGCAGATAAACCTTCATTAGGTGCAACTAAAGAGAGATGGGAAGTGTTTGGTGGTATTAATGTTTTGAGTTGTACGTCACCCTGGCAGGTGAAACACATCCTCGTGTCTCTTAACACAGGATGGAAGCATTTCAAACGTGCCACATTTTATTCCAATAATTTACTACCAAAACTGTTACATGTACCTTTTTTTTTTAAAGGGACTAGCTGGTAGCTTCACTACGACAGTCCACTATTTTAAAAGTTGGAAAGACTCACAACATTTCAGTCTCATGGTCACCATTATGTGATTCACTAGCATCAGGAATTGAATCAGAGACGTGTTATGTAAAATACGGGCGTGAAGTTTGTCTCTAACCACTGAGTCGTAGTAATGTTACATGCACTTTGAAATTTACCAAATCATAGAGTTAAAGCTTCATCAATCCATGGTCCAAATTAAACGAACGCTAGGGCAACTTTTCACCGGAAAATAAGGAGAAAAAAAAACACATGGGTGTGCCTGGTCATCTTGATTCTTGTCTTGCAAGGCCGGTATGACTCTTTTTTGTTATAATATTTGCAATCTTCCACTAAGTCCATTTATTTATCTAATTAGGGTTTTAAAGTTTTGAATGTGTTAAATCAAATAAATAATTCAAGTCCTAACTGATATGGTAGTATTTTATTTGGGGTGATAATCTAGAACATTACACGTTATAACTTGAAATCTATATAGATAAAAAATCTGTTATGTACACAACTGGACATAATTAACGCCGTTCAACTAATATTATATTCATAACACTACTTTTCTCATTTTGATCACGATAAATAATGAGTTAATGCATCATCATTTTTATATTGTTTTGCTATTGATTGAGGTAGATATGATCACAACACAGACGTAACGGTTAAAATCGAACACAATTCAAATTTGAACAAAATAATATATATGAATATCATTTATTTGCAACCAACAAGAGACTATCATATGTTTTTGTCAATTGAAAACTGTCGCTATGTGTCGCATGAAATGATATTTAGGTTGAGATAGTGCAAGAAGTGCATTCACTCCATTTAACCGAGATCCTAAGTTTAATTCTCCACTCTCTAACATTGCTTCCGTAGATACTTGAGAAATATCCATTCACTACTTGAGAAAACATATTGATTTATTTTTATGGAGTTATTTTTTGTGGATTGATGATGTGGAAATAGGTCATTGGCAAAACCCAAATGTGTTGGCTTCCATCAATTGGTTTGGAAGAGGATCCTCTCCTGATCCACTTTGTGGGGATCCTAAGGATTCTCACATCCTAACCGTTCATCGTATATCGTGCAATTAGTTTTTGTTAGGTACTATTTATGTTTAATTTTAAATAAAAAAAAAGTCAAATGATTTATGACCGTACGATACACGATGAATAATTAAAATGTGAGGATCCTTAGGATCCCCATAATTTAGATTCAGGATCCAAATCCAATTGGTTTAACATGGAACAATTGGAATTTGTCCCTTAGCAATGATTAGTAGGTAATGCACCAAATAGAAATACGAGAGAGAGAGAGAGAGAGAGAGAGAGAGAGAGAGAGAGAGAGAGAGAGAGAGAGAGAGAGAGAGAGAGAGAGAGAGAGAGATGTGGTTGTTTTGTTGGAGTCATTTTTTAGTGCTAGAAAAACAGTTGTGTACTAAATATCATAGTACAAGTGGTTAAAAAAATAAATAAAAAAAAAAACTGCTTATATTATAACACGCACAAAATAGAAATATGAGAGAGAGATGTGGTTGTTTTGTTAGAGTCATTTTTTAGTGTGCCAGAAAAACAGTTGTGTACTAAATATCATAGTACAAGTGGTTAAATACAAAAAAAAAAATTAACTGCTTATATTATAACACGTGATATATTGTGTCACATTCTTAACACATTGAAAAATCTCTCGTTTTAACGACTCTTTCCATCATCTGAGCCATTATTATGTATTTTTCTATCAGATGATTTGGACCGACCTCCCAATGTAATGTGGCCTTGTTCGATCCACACTCCCTGCCTACCTTACAATTTTATCTTCCAACATGCTCTTTAGGTTTTCCTCTACTAATTTATTTTTCAAAGACCTCATCTACTAATTAATAACAATAATTCCTCCACATTTAATTGATTAGATTATCGTATACCCTAAAATATGTGTAAACACATTAAGGGGCCTGATTTCACAAATTGGAAGATAAACAATTGAAAAAATCAGATCCCTCCTACTAATTACACGCCAGAGAGCTTGTCTCCTTGTATGAGACAGACTTCATTACCAGAAATTATGGTTTAATTACAATTACTATATAGTATTTGATTCAGTGCACAACACCTGAACCGGAAAATTTTCGAATAAAATAATGCATGTTATACATAATGTGATGACACCGGTTCAGTCTGTCCTTCCGTGTAGGTTTGACAAATGAATCGTGTTTATTGTGTTCGTATTGTTTTTGTGTCATATGCGTTATTTTAACAAGTTTTTAATAGATGATCCAATTCTAACCCGATTTGTTAACAGGTCGTGTCGTTTCATGTCGGGTTAACATGTCATGCCCAATGTTTAGACCTGGCAAACAGTAACTTATGGGGTTCTAAACGAGTGACTGATAACAACATGACTTGTTAACGGACTTTTAACGGATGATCCAATAACAATCTGACTCGTTAATAAGTTAACTTAAAACTTGTTATTTTTGCGTCATTTGTGTCGGGTTAACGGATCATGCAAAAAATTTGTCAAAGCTCGTTAAATTGTAATGCAAGTAAGGTAGAAAGATTCTGAGACCATGACTATATATAGCCTTCTCAAGTTTAGCTAAAAACAATCTATCCGAGCATCGAATATAGGACCTCAATTGTAAAAATAACTGTTTTTAACGACTTGAACCATAAGTTCCTTGCGATTTGCTAATTCACTATACAATTTAATTCCTTTGCATCCTCCATAATATTCTTACTTATCCCCTTCTCTAAACTAATTGAAAAATTAGCCGATGCGGTTTCATTTGGTGTTCCCCACTAAATAAAATAATTTGATTGGGAGTAAATAACTGAATCTCAAAGATGAAGCAAAAGATCTGTGAGTTGTGACTGCATAAGACAATAAACCCTTGATTGGTTTTGGTGCAGCCTTGCTCCCTAACATGGGTTTCCTTCAATTTATTATTAAAAATGTTTATCATTTAGTTTTTTTATTATATTTTATCTCATTAATCGGTAATTAAATATGATGTTTTAATTTGACAAGCAAACTATATATCTGTTTGGTTTCGTCTGTCACGGGGGGATGTTTTTCTAAATTGTTAGGTCACTGACTCTGATACAATGTAGTAGCATTTCCAACCTGAATGAAACTTGCAGGTCAAGCCTCCATTTGGTTTCCTAAAACTATTTGTCTTGGGGAAATCATGAAACTTGAAGACTCCAACTTTTTGTCTTGGGGAAATCATGAAACTTGAAAACTACAACTCTTATAGATTAATTAGTAGAGTTCTTTTTGACAACTTTTAATGTTAGTGAAAGACACTTTAAGAATTAACTGTTAAAAAAACCATCACATCTTTAGTCTTATATCCTTAGGCATTGTCTATCGAATCTGAGTAGCTTCGTTTCTACCTCTGATCACCCATTTGGGATTTGGGATCTTGGTAAGAAAGTTCTCAAGTTAAGGCATCTTGGTAAGGAAGTTATGGAGTTAAGGATTGTTCTTGGGTACCTATTAAGACTCATTTAGTTTGATTTCACTTTACATCATCATTACCATTATCATCTCACATCTATGGTGATATCAAATTAAACGGGTCTTAACGAGTACTCGTTGATAACCTAATGAGTTGTTTTGCCATCTCTACTTGTGATTGTGACAAGAAGTTATGAGAGTCTTATTTTGTGAAGAAAAATAAAGCCTAATCTGAGGTGCATAATTAAACATTAAGTTCATGTTTGAACCACTAGATTAGGATGAGGTTAGTACAAGTGGGTGCACAGAGCCAATTAGTGCAATGCACTAAATATTCAAAGGACAATAATGTTGGGAAGAAGATAAACATGGAATTTGGTGACAGAAACACGTTTTAAGCTGTCATTTTCTATGTATAATATCAGTAGGGCTTATTTGATATAATTTAATTAAACAAACATGGTCCTAATTAACCGATAACACTATCATCATGATTTGATCATGTCTGAAGAGCTTTTGTCAAAGATTGATTCCAACTAATAATAGTACTTATTTTTCTAGGTACCCACTAAGCAGGTGCCTAGTCCTAATTAAGTGATCAAACTTTCATCATTTGATCAAATGTAGACAGGTGCGCACGGGTGCCTATGTCTTGGTGAGCAAGCCATCCTTTGCTTGTCCCAAGAACCATAATCATGGTGTTTTGTGTTAAACTAATGACAACAATTTACAACCAAGCAAAGGCTAAGACGAATCGCCTCAACCGTTGATTTGCTTGAGTTCAAATGCATCAACGACTGCCTGTCTACCCACAGGGGTCACACACTCATTGATGGTCACGGGCAGATCCATCTTGGGGCAAGGTGGGGCAGATTCATCTTGGGGCAAGGTGGGTCTACTAACCCTCCCTCCAAACCAATTCTCAACAGAAGAGTTGGAGTTGGGTGTTGCCTTTTGAAAATTTGGGACGTCCTTAAAAGTTTCCCTCCAACTGCTTGATGGATTGCCTTTATGAGCACTGGACAGGATAGTTGCTAGTTGCATGACTTTGTATGCATTGCTATGGGCATCTTTTGATAGACTCACTAGAGATATATTGGCATTTGTCGATATGCTTGCTTAAAAGCTATTGACATCAATCGACGTGCTAGCTCGGAAGCTGTTGGCATATGTCGATAGGCGTGCGTGGAATATGACTTGGCAAATGACCTAAGGCCTACCAAGGCTCAAAAAAATGCCAATTTGCATGCTATTCCAACCAAAAAAATTTGCAGTGCCCACGCTATTCTTATTGATCTCTCCAACAATATTCCCTGAATCCGCCACTGTGGATGGTCGGTTGTTTAGTTAGAAGCAAAACCCTTAACAACAATATTGATAATGCTGTACAAGAAGAAACACAATTAGGGATCTCCCTAATTTTTATTACCGTAATTTGGCTATGATCAATGATAATCTCTCCAACTTGAACAAATAAGTACAACGTATTGGTAACTACAGCTGCCGTGTGTAATTTGGTGTCGTATTTTCACGTGAACAAATGGTTGTAGGAAGAAATTATACAAGATCTGTATAAAATATTGATGTCAGCGCGCATCCGGTAGTTGTAAGCTGCTTGTTGAAGTTTTCGGCTTTACAACGTGTGCCAGTGTGATTTCTTCTGGGTTGGATCCTGGAATTTCCTCGCGAAATGGTACTTCGAATAATAACGATTGGTATAAGCATACCTCATCTTCCTTGCAATAGTAAACCTACAAGACAAGCAAAGTTTGATTTAGTTCACGATTGTTGAAACAGCTCGTAGAATTCGATCTTTTTGGCAGACATGATTAGTTTGTACGCGAAAAATAAGTGATACCTTGCAATTTATTCTCCCCATTGAAGCTGAGGGAGATGGTCTCTTGAAATGAAGAGTTGCTGATCCTTCTGGACTAAGATATCCATCAACGGGCTCAATGGAAACCGCAGTTTCAGGATCAGTTTCAACGCTAAACTTACTGCGAGCTTCCTGCAGTTAAAATTATGCGTGACAAATACGGAAAGCCATGCAACGCCGGAGAATTTGATAAATAGATGATAAACCAATGCAAAACAGAACTGCTAAATTGGAAGCTATAAGTATGTGTTCTTTGATATGAAGAGAAGGATGGAGACCTTTGAAAAATGATACCCTTCAGGTACTGATATTTTAATAGACAGGTTGCCCTCGCTGGATGGGCCGCCATCAACTGTAATGGTCTGCGTGTCAGCTGATGATCGCCTTCTGAGGCGTTTCAAAGACTTGGATTTTGCTACGGGAGGCTGAACCCCTTTCAGCTCCAAAGTAAGAAGTTCAGCTTCTTCCCTGTTTAAGTCTAGATATCTGATTAGACTGTTGTTTGTATCAGCTACGAAAATTCTTCCTGTAAAAATTAAGAGAAAAACTTAAACCGCAGCTTGTTACAAATAAGAAAGAATATAATGGAATCTCATATTTACAAGATTCCAATGTAATTTCGAATGATGCTGAATTTTAAGTGGCATGTGTATTTATAAAGAGGCATCACCGTTTTTTGATTCAACGATTCCTGATGGCTCTGAAAGCTGCCAGAAGATAACCGCTTATCAGTAAAATGAATCAATATGGTGAACCTACTCCCTATTTTCTAGGATCATTTAACTTCCTGGAAGAGTATACGTGCTAAATTTCTATACAGCAGATTTTTTCCTAACATCTGCACCGTTACCATCCAAAAGAATTCTTTAAATGAAAACCAACATAATTTCGAACCTGAGCTTCTAGAGATGTTCCGTCCTTGAAGCCAGCTTTTCCTGTCCCTGCTACGGTACTCACTCTTTTAGCAGCTGGATCTAGTTTCTTTATCTGGAGTTTGGAAAGAGATAAGTTAATATTTGAACCAAAACTGCTACAAGCTATCACAAAATCTCTCAAGATGAACTTTACGTAAAAATCAAATTGATGCTTTCGACTCAAAAGCACATGTTACATCTCAGAATGGTTACTGTCGGTCATGATCTAACTACCTTGTGATTGTAACTATCTGCTATATAAACTTCACCATTCTTTGCACATAAGACTCCTAGGGGGTGTTGAAGAAGTACTTCAGACCCTATTCCATCGTGGTCACCAAACTGTACAGAATTACGTCATAAGAATATTATACGAATGTGGATGCAGTGGATGAAGAAGGGAAAAACCATTAGCTAAGATCACCTTAAACAAATTTTCCGCAAAATATGGATCACCACCAGCTAGCAATTTCGACCCTCCTGTTTTTAAATCAAGTGCCCTAATGGAGCTACTCTCACTATCAGCAATATATAGCTCCCTGAGATCTACAACCCAAAAAAGAGTTTAGAATCTGCGAAAGGCCGTATAATTTCCTTATATGATGTCAAAAGAAATGAACTGTGGCATAATATTGCAACACATTACCAAGAGATAATGAAATTCCAGAAGGCTGTGCGAACGATGTGCTTGAAGAGCTATGCGAATCACAAAAAAATACAAATAAGAATGAGTGTGTCAAGTCTGTAAGTACTACTATCGGATAAAGGTTCATTATGTCATTGAGCTTCTTCACTTTATCTATTACCTTGATCCATTCAAGTTTCTTTCATAACCATCACCACTAAATGATCTAGTAGCTCCATCATCTGTACTGTGTTCCCAGATTTGATGTGAGCCAGCCATGGCAATATAAACTTTCTCATTGACTGGATGAAAGCACACGTCCCATGGTGAGTTGAGGAGCTGAAAGAATGTAGCTACAAATTTATTAACAGAGTATCGATGTTAAACCAAGATTCATGGTCCAGTTTAGCTGGTAATCTTGCCTGAGTACTTCCTTTCCCTCCCCCTCGGTAGTCAGAGCCTTTGGTTCCATTTCCAGCAAGAGTATGGACTGTCTCATTAACAAAATCAATCTCCCTACAATAACAGAAGCTAGATTATGACCTGATCACTCATAGAATGTCAAAATAATTATAATTTAATGTCGTATGGTAGAAGGGGGGATCAAGCTGGTGAAACAAAACTAGAAATAGTAAAATGAACAAGGGGCCACCATGTACCTCAAAGCATGGTTTTCAGTATCTGCAACATAGAGGAGGTTTTTCCTTGGGTTGTAAGCTAGGCCCTAGTAAAGCACATGACCAAAGGTTATGTGCAACAGCCAATATTCAACATGAAACTTGAGATGAAACAACTCAGAATGCAAGCATGACATGCTCCTAAAGACAGTTTATTTTCTGACCTGAGGCCGATTGAAGGTGGCATCATCGAATGAACCATCACGCAAACCTTCCTCTCCACTACTTCCTATTTGGACAATAAATTTTCCATCTAGGTCGGTTACCACCTGAAATCCATGCACAACAAGATGGTTAGAAAAGAATCCAATAAACAATTACACATTGAATTTCTGCTAGCACAAATTAGTGGGAGAGGTCTTAAAATTATTGTCAATAGGAAAGCGAAACGGTTTGGGTACCCCCACTGAACCACAGACATGAGGTATACTCTTCAATTAGGATCTCCACTGAAGAGAACCTATGTCAAGGAGCTCAGAAGCTATATTATGTGAATTTATCAATATATTATCGTACTTTTCTTTACACAGAGAGAGAGAGAGAGAGAGAGAGAGAGAAAGCTTACTATGCGGTTATGATTACTGTCTGAAATGAAGAGCCTATCATTTAGAACATCAATTGCAAGCTTTCCTGGAAACTTTAGCGGGGATGTAACTAAACGAGGATCATTATCTTTCTCCAAATTTAAAGGAATCGGTGCATTGTCCAACATCTTCTTTCTGCCATAAAACAAAAGAGCTGCCTCTACCAAACAGTCAAGATCCTTCCAAAAAAAAATAAAAAGAATACGTTTTATTCATTGACCAATTACTAATGAGAAATCCATCAAATTAAGTGCGAACAGCTTGGAAATACAACAAATATGAAATAACAGTCCTGAAATGAAAGAAAAAAAAAATCAAAGTTTGTTATCAGTACCTTGCGGCGACCTTCACCTGACAGTTGTGCAAGGAGCCTACCATTGGGTCCAACAATAGCAAATGTTGGCCAAGAATTGATACCTAGTTCTCGCCATAGATACATATCTCCATCATTGACAACCTGAAACAGTAAAAGGTATAAAAGATATAGCGGTGGATAGACTTCACTATGCAATTAAAGATTAAATAAACAAATTATATCAGAAGTGCAGAATGTTATTTGCCACTACTATGGTTGAGAAGCAGGAAATTCAATCAAACTCATAAATTCTGATCGACAGCATAACCCTGTCCAAAGGCGCTGACATGTTATGCATGGCAACACATTATTCAATATTCATGTTCTCCACTACACATTAAACCAAGATAATAATAGCTTCCGGCTGTAGATAGCAGTTGAAATTACTTTGGCACTTTATAAGCTGAATACATGGCCAAGCACTACCAAAGGACTCAGTCAGAGTACTAGAACACCCAAATAAAATGAGAAATTTATTTCTACATAAGTACAATTCACAAAGCATGAAGCTTACTGGGTGAGTGATGCCATAGCGCAACACTGCATTGCGAATGGCTTCTAAATCCTTCTCATTATCAAACTTTGCAGAATGGACTCCCACAACAGTGAACTGCACAAGAATGAGAACAAACATATCATCAACCCGCGAGGCAATAGTATATAATTCCACCAAGCCAGGTAAACATAATTGAACATTTTGAAATATAAGACTTAATTTATCACAACAAGCAATATGATGAAGGCAGAAGCCTGTAACATAATAAATTTGAGGCGACCGAGAATTGGGAAATTTGAAAGAGAAGGGAAAAAAATATTACCGGCATATCTTTGTATTTTTTCTCCAGAAACTCTAGATCCGGCAGTACATGCATACAGTTTATACAACAATAGGTCCAAAAATCTAGCAGAACAACTTTTCCTTTCAGATCCTGCCAAAAGTAGTTGTCAAAACTTAACCTATGCAGTAAATCTTGGTTTAACCATTTAGAAGTTCAAGCTGTATACAAATTACCCTGCTAAGCGTAATGGGAGCTGTATTCAACCAATCAAGTTTTGCTGGAAATTCTGGCACGATAGGAGCAGTTCCTCTTGCAAAGTAAAAAGACCATTCATTCAAGCAGGCTATACGTGTATTTATGTAAAGTAACAACAATGATATAGGAATATGAATATGAAGACAGCAACAAATACAAATTACATAAAAAAAAGGTTGGGCAGTGAAATCCTTATTTACCTGGTTTCCAGGTCAGATATGTAGTTCACAAATTGTTGGATTCTTTCAGATCTTGATTCACCTACAAAATAATTCACAGATGAAAAGAAATTTGTGACTTTCATTTCAGCTGTATCTAAGAGTTCATAAGTATTTGGGAATAGATGGGAAAACAAAATCAAAAGAAAATTTAGCAGATAAAGGAATATACCAACACCAGAGGTGTGACATCAATACCTTCCTTCTGTTTAAGAGATGGCTGGTTAATCCCAAATATCACATTCCAAATAGCTTGAGGTGACGTATATTGCATTGCCTGTGGAGGATCTCAATAGGATGTATAAATTATGGAAGCTAGAAAATAAAGAAGAGGAAAAGATTAAGAATCTAAGATGTCATCTATTAATGTTAATGGTCACTTGAAAATTACTCTCGTCAAGAATTCTCCTCTTTTGAGTTATACCTTCCAGTTTGAGATGGCGAAGGCAAGACAAGACAAAGAAATCCCCAAGCTTCCATATCTCACTATATCTCGCCGAAGAACCCTGCAACCTGTTCATAAATTATTCTGTCGCCTCAAGCTAAGGGGGTGCAATATGCTGTCTGTTTAATCGAAAAATGCAACTGTGTGAAAATTATTCTCATGTTAACAGGTTACACAGCCCAATAACACATGACACACAGATGTGTAAAATAAAATTGGCACAAACATGCCTTAGGCTGTTTCTAGAAGATTGATTGTTGGGTAAAATGTAAAGTTTGATAACTTTGATTAATAGGTTGAAATATACACAATAAAAAAATAGATGCTGCAAAAAAAGAAATAGGTTATTTAATCAAAACAGTACTTCAAATGTTGTAATTAGAGAGTCCTTCTTACCTTCCATCTGAGAAAACCCCACCATTGGAAGCACCAGTTTTCTGTATTAACTCAGAATTTATTTCTGTGACCTTTTCTGTTGTGTTTTGAGATGACATATAAGAAACTTGAGGTCCCTGAATCGTCCCATCTGCAGTGGCGTATCAACATAAGACCTTATGTTCCAGAAGATATAAAAAGTGAAAGATTAGTCTGCACACAAAAATGCTAGGAGAATGGCGTTATAAGCTTATGAGATACTGTCTTAATGGAACAAGAAACCAGACTATAGATTATTTAGATCAAAAGGGTGCATTGAAAATAATTGAGAAGGAGTTTCAATACAGAGGATGCTGCTCACAAGAAAATAGGTCTTATAATATTCCTTAAAAATTGGCACTAGTGTAGCTTTAATATTCTACATTCTTGATGGTACAAAAGGCATTTGAATCATATTCTCAAAACTACATACTATAGCCAGAGCCACCACCGAGAATATCATCAAGGGAAATATTTCCTATTTCTTTTCGGATTAGGGATGGACTAGCAGCCTTCAGCTCCGCCTCTGATAAAGTAGTTTTGACTGCTATGCATCTACAAGTGGCAGAACAAGATTAGCAGTTTGCAAAACTATAATCTGTAGTTCTAAGTATTCAAAAATTAAAACAAATGATTAGTGTAATTGGCACAGGAATAAAAAGAACAGATCCGACTTCATGTGCTGATTCACGTGATTCATTCCCCACAATATATATATATATATATATATTGGATAAAATATGAAACTTTTGCAATTTTACCTCATTTTGGCAGCTTTGGCGGCCTGCACTCCAGCTAATGCATCTTCAATAACAATACACTGCCAAGACATAGGCAGGCATATAACACCATAAGAACATGGAAATGGAAATCGAAACAACCAAACTGAAACACCATAAGAACATGAAAATGACATCTTCAAATTTCTCCTATTTTGCTCAAAAGAAATCTTCTTTTAAAGAAAATGGCAGAATCTTCTGAACCTCACTAGTCGGGACATCCAAGATTTTGGATGCAGCCAAGAAGATATCAGGAGCAGGTTTCAGTTTCTCAAAAGCATCTGCTGACACAATAGCATCAAACCTGAAAAAAAGGACAACAAAATAAATGGAGTGACAAAAATCAGTGATCTACAAAAATGAAAATTGTATATGCTATCCCACAACTATAAACTTGAGAAGCACAGCATATGACCAGATGGGTTTACATTGACAACGGTAGATTTGCAGCAGCTAGGTTTGCATTAACCTTGATTCGATCAGCACTAGATGCAACAGCAACTTTAAGGCCTTTTTCTTTACACTGTTTTATAGCAGAGAATACCATCAAGAATCACTAAATGAAGTAGCAGAACTGTAATATCTTTTCAGTTATGCGTAGTGTCCTCAATACCTGAGTAATAAGTTCAAGGGCACCTGGAAATCCTATTCCAGAATTTGGTTTTGCATACTACAAGAAATAGAACATTTCGTCGCGGTTATTGCAACTTAAATGATTCAAAATTAGTGTTATAAGAAGATAGACTCTAACAAGAATCATTAACCTTATCCAAATATATCTCAAAGAACCTCTTCTTCGCTGCCTCAGGATCGAATCCCTTTACCCCCTTAACGGAAGCAACACCTCCTAAGAAGTTCGCTTCTCCTAGTACATTGATGCAAAACGGAAACCAACTTTAGGAAAAAGAATATCTTTTTCACAACAAAAATGCACATCGATTTTGTTCCAATTAACTCACACAATAGTTAAATAACAACAGGGATCTTAACATCTCCTTAGAAGCGCTGGACGAAATTTGGTTTATGTATTCAAACTGAGTACGAGATAACTTAAATAATTTTAAAATTCCAAATTTGAGGGGAGAATCTACTGTACTTTCGATTACAGATTATTCAACTTGCAACTACAAAATTCACAACCACAATTCTTTGGTTTTCTTTGCAATTTTACCATCCCAAAGTCAAATGTACAAAACAAACACTGTAAGAAATACTTCATGTCAAGAATCCATAGCAGTAAGAAAGAAATATTGAATTTTTACCAGTTCCCATGAATGGCACAAAGTCCTCCACCGTGACCTGCACCCCCATCTCGGCGAAAACGTCGACTGCGGCCAATCGAGACGGCTCTTCGCTGTCGCAGAGAACTCCATCCATGTCAAACAGCACAGCAGACACTTTCCCCCACTCACTTCCCGATGATTCTTGCACATTTTTCTCCTCCACTTTCACACCAGCTTTCACAACCATTTTCTTCGAGAAGTCGAACCGTTTCGGCCTCCACTGGAAGAGTCGGGTCGAGACTGAAATGGGTTTGAATCCTTTCGAGCTGCCGTATAAAGAGCAGAGCTTGGTGGGCTGTGAGAGAGAAGTGGGTGGCGATAGTAGTTTCATGGCCATGGAGGTTTTTGAGTTGAGAGCTCACAGCCAACTGTTCTGCTTGCGTGTGGCGGGGAAGGGGATTTTGTTATGTATTGTAGCATTATGACGCGAATGCCCTTGGTTTTGCATAACTGTGCGTGGGAATAAGTATGGGTTTCTGGTCATTTTCCATGGTGATTTAAAGGGATGTCCGACGAGATCGAAATTGTTTTTAGTGGTGGAGAAATTGGATCACATTCAATTTATTATCCACTTCTTCAAGTATCCCCTCATTCACATCTTCGATTTTCTTTTTCTAAAAAAAAAAAAAATCAATTAAAACGAGAAACTTTGCGAACACTTAATATGGTTACAATCAAATAAAAGAGCAGTTGTAACGTGCGAAGATAAGCTTACATTAGTTATGACATCAACTACAAAGTTCACTTTCCAATAAATATTCTTATAGGTTAATGTATCCGTAACAAAATTAGCTTCAAGAAAAATATGGCAAAAGAAAAGGTACTGAAATGTGCAAGTTAATCTTTAGATGTTGTGAATAATGTTTGGCGGATTCACAATTAATAGCATCGATAAGAATCTAGGAGTCTCATTCCATCTTCAAGTTCAATTATCCTTTGGACAGAGCAACTTGGGAAGAGGGGTCATGTTATTATCAAACTTTTACATTTTTAACAAGCTACTTTAATAAAATAAAAAAATAAAAATTGAATTTCGAAATAATGAAGTGGTTTTTGACGGGAATCCGTTGTTTGATCTTTGAGCAAAGTAAAGGATGACAAGTTGAACCTAGTAGCGTGAGCTTATGATTAAGTAGGGCATTAAAGTACTCCGTAGCAGTAAAATCAGAGCCAGTTGGGTAAAGGTACTTGAAATCTATTTGCAAACGCCCTATGTTACTTGGGTCAGTAGATCACCCCAATCTCTACGTTTGGGTAGCGAACCAACAAAGGATGGCAAGGAAATCCAAATTTTGAGTTGAAATGTTCATTGAAATCAGCGAAGGAAAAGGCTTTAGGCTTCAACCGATCTTTAATCTCTTGTGTATACATATATTTGCTTTGATCATGAGCCGTAAGACCTCAGTTACCAAAAATCCTTACATGAACACCTTCCATTTCTAAAATGATGATACCGCATCCGGTCCCTAACGATCACATCCCTTTCGTATACTTTTGAGAAGATCTTTACTGCAGAATGGCAATCCTCACAGATCCTCAAGTTCTTCGTGACGCGAATGGCTGTTCCGGGTTTTGTGTTAAGGACTCCGAAAGCAATGGCAAGCTTTTCACTGTGGTACTGCAGTGCAGTTTCCTTCTCCTCCTCTGCAATGTCAAACAAGACTTGTGAGCTACTCGGCGAATAACCCTCCGTCTGCAGCTTCTCTATGATCCTTTCCAGCGTCGAATAGACCTCCTTAGTACTCGGGTGTGATCCGTCTCCCACTTTGAATTCATGAACAATGCCACCAATGTCGACCATGCTAATCCCTCGACTCGTCTTAACCCCTCTCTCCTTCATCAAAGCTCTTACTTTTGCAGCATCATCAAACCTGCCTTCCTTCGCGTAAATGTTCGATAACAACGTGTAGCGACCGCTGTTTTGAGGCTCCAATTCGAGCAAAATCTTTCCTACTCTCTCTCCCATTTCGACATTTCCATGTATCCTGCAAGCGCCTAATAACGCCCCCCAAACTGCTGCATTGGGTTCGATTGGCATCAAGTTTATGAGCTGCTCTGCCTCTTCCAATTTCCCTGCCCTTCCAAACATATCAACCGCACACCCGTAGTGCTCCACCTCAGGCTCAATGCCATAAAATCTCTTCATAGAACTGAAAATTTCAAGACCTTTCTCGACAAAACCCGAATGAGCACAAGCATTTAAGGCATTCAAAAATGTAATTCCATTTGGTTCCAACTTACGCATCTGCATCTTGGCGAAAAGCTCAATTGCATCCTCTGCTCGGCCGTGCATAGCAAGCGCTCCAATCATGGCATTCCATGTCGAAATCTCTTTCTGTTTGACATTTTCAAACACCTCCCACGCCATGTCAATCCGCCCGCATTTTGCATACATGTCAAGCAAAGCAGTCCCAAGAACCGCATCCAGTTGAATATTGTTCTTCTTGATGTGAGCATGAATCCATTTTCCTTGATCAAGTGCTCCCACATTAGCACAAGCAGCTAGCACACTTGACAACACGAATTTTTTCGGACTAGTTAAATTCTCCTTTTGCATATCATTGAATATTTCCAATGCCTCCTTGTGAAATCCTCCTTGTATGTAGCCATCAATCATAGCACTCCAAGATATCTCGTCCCTTTCGCTAATGCCGTCAAACAACTCCCTCGCCTCTTCAATCCTGCCACACCTAGCAAGACCACTCACCATTGCATTCCAAGAACCGATGTTTTTACTCGGCATATGCTTATAAAACAGTTCTTTAGCTGCCTCCACATCTCCACATTTCATGTAACCATCTATCATCGCGTTCCAACAAACAACATCGTTCGCTTCCCCACCCTCATCGAGCATTATCCTTGCCTCCTCCACGAGCCCAAAAGACGCGTACATTTGAATCCCAGCGCTCCTTATGTGCCCATCTTCACCAAACTGATTTTTAACAACATGCGCGTGGATTTGCAGGCCTTCCTCCACCGCTTGAGCCAACGTGCAGGCTTTGAACAACATGGAATACGTGAACTTATTAGGCCTGGCATTCATATCCACCATCTTACAATAATATGACACACAACTGAATGCCTCATTGTGCTCTAGGCACCCTTTGATCACAATATTCCACACAAACACATTCGGCCTCCACACGCAATCGAAGACCTTCAACGCAAGCCCGAAGTTGTTGCTTGCGTAGCATTTCACGACAGCCCCCGCCACGTAATGGTCTTGGAAGTGGCCTGACCTCAGGGCAACACCATGAGCTTGCTTGAGACGTTGCAGCGAAGTTGCGCATTTCGTGTTTACGATGTGTAAGATTGTTTTCTGGGAGAGCTTGGGGGTGGGAGATTTGATATCTTCTGTGGATTCATTTGGTTTGATGTTGTGAGGAAGATTTGTGGTGCTGGATGTGCTCATCTTTTTGCTCTCATAGGCTGTGCTATCCAGTGTCTTGGCTAGTAGGTGCGGATTGCAGAATGCAGAGTCTTGCTGCGGATAATGTCGTGTCGTTTTGTATCTTTTCTTTTTTGAAGATACGACATGTCGTATTATTACAAGTGACAAAGGTGACAAAACTTTCCAAATCTCTTAGGAATTTGCTAGGGTTTGTTTGTATGCAAGAAATAAAAAAATTTGAAACGTGGTAAAAACAAAAAGAGAAATGTGTTTACCTTCGCAGAAGAGAGGTAGTTCTTCCCTGTTCTGTTATGGTGATGGTGGTTAACTAAATTACTAGGGCTAGTAGGAAACTGGTCGTCTCTCTGTCTATATAAATAGTGTGACAATGAATTGTACTAAAATTTCGATGTCCTAAATTAAACGTAGTCTATTCAAGTTAGAGATCGTAGTTCAGAGATTGTTCTGAAGTTTCTTTACACCAAAGGAAGGGCCTGAGGATACATTTTCGGACCCCGTTTGCAGCTGCCTCACCACCAAAAATATAAAAACTGCCACATTTCCATCAGGGGATCATATTTACAAAATAAACAAGACAAGACCTACTAGGTTATAATTGATGATGACATACAGCATCCGCCCTTCACCGGAATATAAAGCGTCTTCGACTTCAAAGGCAACCCCCGACGGAAACTCTAGACTTCCTTCGTTTGCTTAGTGAACCACATTATCTTCTGGTTAGTTAAGTGGCAGTCCCTATTGAGCGAAGGCTTTTTCTCCCTCTCTGCATTTTGCATGCCCTGGTTTTCCTCATCAGCAGTCACTTCTTGAGCCAGTCGTTTTCCGTTAACCTTCTTACTTGCCTCAATGTATGGCTGCACGGAAAACAAATAAACAAGCGTATAAACATTCGGAGGGAAGACATCGATTTAAGAAAGAATTATCAACAATCAACTTGTATTCTAAAATTCATGCCACTTAAAATTCCCGATGCTTGGTAAATTCTTGATTGTCCGCTAATTGGAAATGGTATTTCAACGCTCTATGTCATGTGTGGAAGTAGTTTAATGCAAAAATTTGAGATTCATGAACCTATCGTTATAGATACTGACTTCATAGTTTGAAAGCTTCAATAATTAACTAAATTAAACATGGACCGTGTACAAGTTGAGTTATTCTACCAGTTTCTCAGTCTCAGAGAAGGATCTCCATGCATTGTCTGCCATGGCTCGGAAATTTTGACCCTTCAGTTTCCCTGCATCAGTACTTTTCAGCCTTTCGCATTCTTTCCTGAGGTAGATATGATAACCACTTTGTGCCCCTCGAGGAGCGCCACAACGCTTTTTCATCTCTTTTCTCTTTGAACTTAGCTGGGGGAATAGTTTCTGTTCTGAAGATGTTGAACCTAATCGAATTTGCAAAACAAGGGGCTCTGAATAAGTTGAATGAATCACGAAATAGCCTATATTTACATTCTTGTTATATCATAAACAAAAGCAATTAACACCATGACCTACTCGGTTCCTTCATAAGTTTGACAACTACTAGATGTACAATTCCAACATCTAATGTTTTAGTTTGCTGAATTTAATCTACCAAGTAAGCAACGGCGACATACCTATCAGTGTTGGTTGAAAGTCCTTTTTGGGCATCTTCTTCTCTGCAAGAGCATTTTCAAGATTCGGTAACATCTGACATGAATTATCACTGCACTGCCCTTCCATTGCTGAGCTATCCCCAATACTATAAATACCATGACCTGAAATTGTTTATCCTAATAAGAAAAATAAAGGCATACTAAAAACATATTCTAAACTTGCATTTCTCTAGAGTTGTTTAATATAAATTTGCGGTCTAGAAGGTTCGGCTAGCTTTCAGAGTAGCTTCTCTACCTAGAGTAGAAGCAGCTTTCGCATGGGGTTCCCTGTAGTAGTAAAGTTGCTCATACTGGTAAAGAAAGAGCGCGTAAAGCTTCAACAGAGGTTGAGGATCCTGCAGATTATCCCCGTCCAATTTTAAGGCGAGTGCAACTTCGCCCCATCTCTCATCAGTGGTAACCTGGAAAGCAGCCATTATAAATCTAATTGATTTCTAGTCCTGTAACTTCATTCCTTCCAAATTTAGGGTGAAATGTTGAAAACCCCTTCATCTAATAAATGATTCCGTAACTGCATAATAACACAATGCTAAGCACTTCAACAGTTCATGTTCTCTTCTAAACCACCAAGAGATTCTAATTTCAAACCGGATCAATCCCAACTGTGTAAGTTCACAACTTCAGATAAACAATATACCATGACTCAAAATCAACACAATCAAAGTAACCAAATTATTAGTCCCGAACTCGAACGATACAAGTAACAAAATTATTTACATGTTCATGGACTCTTTCACTAAAGAATAAACTTAGAGGCAGAAAATGTGATTACAAACCTGAATAAACCCTCCTCTTGCAGTAACTTCTTTGTAAAACAGATGCAAGTCCAATGTTGATTGTCTGAGATCAAAACTGCACATAGCAAGAAAGATATATACATATAAGCTGCCTATATATCCTACATGCAACTTCTGATTTTTGAATTACAAGGTTTCACTTTGCTGTTTTTTTTTTTCTTTTTTTTTTTGACCTTTCCCACGAGTTTATCCAAACCAAACAAAGCCTATATGATATGAACAAAACCCATCACAAGAATCATTGTTTTCTGACACATTTCGAAATCAAAGAGGGAGAAAAACAGAGAAACAATGAAACCCCAGAAGCCAAAAAGCCTCAACATCAGAGAAAACTCACAGGAGGTTCAGCCCAGATGAGTTATGCAACTTGTTGAGTCTCTGATAGAAGCTTTCACTTCCAGAGTTCTCCAGCAAGCTCTTCCCATCAGCCTCAGAAATTGTCACATTGGAATCCATGTTCTGTGTCTCGCTCTCAGTCTTCATGTTTGCTCACAGAGAGAGAGAGAGAGAGAGAGAGAGAGAGAGAGAGCTCTTTCACTTCATTGACTTCACTCTGCTCCCCTTCAACATTTGTCATCCCCAAAACTAAAGCCAGATGTCTACATACACACATGTAGATTATGCGCGTGTGGATGTAAAATGGATTAATTAACTTGTGGGTTTACTGGTAACCGAGATTTGTTTTGAGTATTATCATCGTAAATTAAATGCTTACAAACTTGTTTAAAAAGGGCACTATTCATTTGATAAACAATAAACATGTAATAAATTCATGACATAAGAGAATTTCTCGTTAGCACTTAAGCCCGATTGTGATAGCCGAAATTATCGCAGAGACTGGAGCGTTTTTTATCCGAAAACTGAGTTTCATTTAGTTTTAGATTGCAACGCTTGTCATGTTAGGGCCAACAACGATGTTTTGACGTGCCATAATGCGAGAGTTAATGTGTCATGCCATGCATTTTTCTAACACTTTGACGCTCTAACCCTAGCATTGTGGCATGCCAAAACATCGTTGTTTGCCCCAACACTAGCCTTGCTTCTAAATTATTCCGAAATAGTAGGCAAAGTGTTGGCAAAAAGCATGTAAAAAAAAAAAGGCTCCCAAGCCTTAAATAATTTTTTTGGAAATTACTACAACATAGTAGACAATTATATATGAAGATCACTGATTGAGCTGAAAATTTACAAAGATTATTACCGATAATAACGCGTGTAAATTTTCAGCTTAAATAATGAACGTGTTCTTACCGGTAAGAACACGTGTAAATCCTTAGCTCTACTAATGAATGTGTTTTAACCGGTCACCAAAGTTTCAAAATTCGAGGGTAAGCTCTCTTTCTCGTGCATTCATCGGTTCATTACGCGGTGCATTTTCTCTGTGCCGAAACCAACTTTGTCCTTTGAAACGTTCATCAACTGTCGATCATTCTCCATGCCTCTAAGAAGCATCTTCTCTTCAGTGAAAGATTGTTTAGAAATACAATGCAAGAAAAGTAGCGTGAAACAAAAGATGATATAGCAAAATACCTTTCTTTACACTAAGGGTCTGAGGATACATTTTCGAACCCCGTTTGGCGTTTGCAGCCGGCTCACCACCAAAAATATAAAGGCTAGACTACCACACATTTCCATCCAGAGGGTACGCATTTACAAAATATACACGAAAAGACCGACAAGATTATAACATATCTATGAAATGTTCAAGATCCACCTTCCCCGGAATATAAAGAGTTTCCGATTTCAAAAACAACCCCACCTGAATTCTTGAGCCCTTGGGTGAACCACATTACTTACTCCAGTCGATCCCTTCTAGGAGACTTTCTTGAAAATTCACTGCCTGATTTTGAACACAGGATTTTTCTGTATCAGATTGCAATGCCGCGCGGCAGTTCCCGTTGTGTGAATGTGAAGGCTTCTTCCCTCTTTCTGCATTTTGCATGCCATGGTTTTCCTCGTCAGCCGTCATTTCTTGAGCCGCTCTTTTTTCATTAACCCTCTTACTTGCCTCAATATATGGCTGCAAGGAAAGCAAATAAATACATACCGACATTCAGAGGAAGGATGTTAGTTGCAGAAAGAGAGGAATAATCAGCCTGTATTTTCTAAGTCATGCCGCTTAACATTGTCCACTTGATAAATTACTGATCGTCCTTGAAGCACGGTATTAGGAAAAAATTATTTTTATAATTTCAACACTATCCGTCGTATGAGAGGATTAGTTTAATATAAAAATTTGGGAATCAAATGCATAAGTTCTTGTTAACTTTGCTTCCAGACTCGGTTTAAGTAAATAAACTTTCCAACTATATTGGATCCGAACATAACGAGAGCGTATAAGATACTGATTTCACAGTTTGAAAGCTTTAAGGGAATGGGGCTGATTGATTTAAAATACCATACCACAAAGCATGTAAAAATAAATGCAACAAAATGGCTAAACATTAACGGAGACTATGTACAAGTTGAGTAATTCTACCTGTTTCTCACTCTCAGAGAGGCACCTCCATGCCTTGACGGCCAAGTCTAAGATCCTTTGACCCTTAAGTTGCTCTGAAGCAGAATTTTTCAACCGCTCGCATTCTTTCCTGAGGAAGATAGTATAAGCACTTTGTGTCCCTCGTGGAAAACCACGACGTCTTTTCATCTCTTTCTTCTGTGAGTGCAGCTGGGGGAACTGCTTCTGTTCTGCAGATGTAGAACCTAATCAAATTCCAACATGTAATTTTTAGTTTTCTGATTCACAATTTTTGTATCACAAAGAAAACAATCGGTCCCACAACCTCCTCTGTTCCTTCAGAAGTTTTGATAACCACTAAATGTACAACTGAAACATGTAAGGTTTCAGTTTGCGGAATTCAATCAACCAAGTAAGCAACGGCGACATACCTATCAATGTTGGTTGCCAATTCATCTCCTTCGCCACCTTCTTCTCCACAAGAGCATTTTCAAGATTCAGTAACATCTGGGATGAATTGTCCCTACACTTCCTTTCAATTGCTGAGACATCCCCAGTATTATAAAAAGCATGACCTGTGACATATTATCCTAATCAGAAAAATAAAGGCAATAAAAACATATAGAAAACATGCATTTCTCTTGATCTTGTCTGATATAAAAATAGGCTCGAGAACGATTGGCTAGCTTTCGGAGTACTCTACCTAGAGTAAAAGCAGCTTTCACATGAGGTTCCCTGTAGTAGTAAAGTTTTTCATACTGGTAGAGAATGTGTACATAAAGGTTTAAGAGAGGTTGAGGATCCTGCAGATTGTCCCCATCCAATTTTAAGGCGAGTGCAACTTCGCCCCATCTCTCATCAGCGGTAACCTGGAAAGTAACCGTTATATGTCTAATTAATATCTTGTCCTGCAACTTCATCCCTTCAAATTTTAAGGTGAAAAGTTGGAAAATACTTCATCTAATAAATGATTTGTAACTGTGAACGCGCTGTTAAGCACTTCAACAATCTCTCCTAAACCACCAAGACATTCTAATTTCAAACTAGATAATCCCGATTGTGCAAGTTCAGAACTTCAGAAAATTTATCATTCCATGACTCAAAATCAACACAACCAAAGTAACCAAATGAATTATTAGTCCCTTTTGGAACATCGATACAACTAACAAAATGATTAACATGGTTATCGTCTAATCGACTTCGTTTTCACTACATAAACAAGAAAGAATCATCAATGATTGGAAACAAACTACCTGAATAAACCCTCCTCTTGCAGTAACTTCTTTGTAACACAAATGCAAGTCCAGCATGGATTGTCTGAGATCAAAACTGCACAATGCAAGAAAGACACCGATTTTCACATACAAACACACCAATCAGAGATCGCCAACTGGGAACAGGTTAAAATATCTGTACCAGTATTTACCATTCCAATCACATAAGTTTCTCAAATACCAAACATTGCATGCATGCATGTATACATACATACATATACATATATGTGTTTGTGTGTGTGCGAACAAAACCCATCATAAAAATCCTTGCTTGAACCCACTTGAGCAAATAATATAAGAAAAACAGAGGAAAAAAAAAGAAAACCTATAAGTCTCTGACTAACCTTTGTATCAAAAATTAAGCCCAAAAGTATCAAAAATTCAAAAATTCAAAAATTAGCAAAACTCACACAAGGTTGATCCCAGATGAATTATGCAGCTTAATAAGTCTCTGATAGAAGCTCTCAATCTCCGAGTTCTCCAGTAAGCTCTTCCCATCAGACTCAGAAACTGCCACATTGGAATTCATGTTTTGTTTCTCGCTCTCAGTAGTTTCCATGTTCAGAGAGAGGAGAGAGAGTTTTGCTTGAATGGCTTCACTCCACTCCACTCCACTTCTACATTTGTAATCCCGAAAAGAGAAGCCAGATGTCGACATATAGACATGCAGATTATGCGCATGTTGCTGCTAAATGGATTAACTTGTGTGTTTACACGTATCCTCCCACTACTACTGTGGTTACCAAGGCCTTTTCTATCTCAAACTAACCTTTGTTTCACTTATGCTAACAATATTCCTTTAAAAGTGGGACTCGAATTTTCTAGCTATTTATATTTTTTATATTATATTTTATAATATTATTATGAGAATTAACAATATACTGTGAAATAGCAGAAAAATCTATCTTTAAGAAAATTTCCTTAACATTTCTCTTCCAATTAATTATGTGTACCTCAATTATGAGCCACAACTCTTCGAGTGAAAAAATATTATCTGTAACAAGAACACTAGTTACATCGTGTACGATTAAATATGTAACAATATTTTTATATGGTTCATACATGTAAATTAATGGCCTCAATTGTTAGGCACAAGAAACTTTTTAGTGTGTTAGAAATATGAACTAGTAAATTAAGTGTCGTAATATTAACTACTTGTAAATTAAGTAATGTGCCAATAATACGAGCTAATAAACTAAATAGTTAAAAAAATTTCAATATGTAACGATTTGTATTATAATATTTAATGTGTCGAAAATAAAAACGGGCACACTTCAAAAATTTATCATCGGGGGTAGAGAGTGACTGCAGACCATGTAATACATTATACATCTACCAAAGCAGCTTTCCATCGCCTCCATCTAAAAGAAACAAAAATTCATGCAGTTACCAACAAGTCCCTTTTTACAAAACCCAAGAGGCACTAATCACGAGTGAAATGAATAAAAAAGTGAATGAGGACGCAACCAAAAGATACTCATCCAGTTACCAAAAAGTCCCGTACGCTTAAATAATAAATAAAGTAATAAAAAATGTTTGAAAACTTTGAATTTTAACGATAAAGACTAAATAAAGGGTAAAGAGAATAGTACCAAGTTTGACTTTTTAGTGTAAAAATATGATTTTTCGTTAAAATAAACAGTATCACGAGCTTTTCGTTAAAACTCCCTTAAATAATTCATATGCTCGTACTTTGTGTTTTGATTATCCAAACTAAGAAGATTTAACAAAATAACAAGCAGCTAGCTTATGTGTATGGCAGTAAAACCACATCCCTTCAGTTTCAGCACAGTAGCACTGCATAAGGAACTTCGAAAATAAAACTGAAAAATCTCAACTAACACAAAGTGTGAGGACTATTAACTATTAACTAATCCAATTTTTTATTAGGTTAACTAGATGCATGAGAGTAAAAAATCACCAGAATGCACCAGCAATCTATAACAAATTCATAAACCCAAAACAAAACACCAACGTTCACCAAAAAATTAATGAAAAATTAATGAAAATGACTTAAAAACTTTTAAGTTTTAACGATAAAAAAAAAATAAAAAGTAAAATAAATAGTACCAAGATTTACTTTTTAGTATAAAAATGTGATTTTTCGTTAAAGTGAACAATACCGGAAGCTTTTCGTTAAAATGAACAAGCAACTACAAATCAACGAACACAGACACGCATTTATATATTTTAAAAAAAAAAACACGAGGCAATATCCATCTCACTAATGAAACGCTGCAAAAATTGGCAGGGAAGCCTTAAATTTCCAACGGCTAGTCCGGCAATGGATAATTGCATAATGGCATTATATGTATTTATTTTTCTACCAAACTCAACATCCATCAGTATATTTGTGCACAATCTGATATTGAAAAAGAGGCAAGAATCCGATTATAAAAATGAAACAAAATATTTGGCAAGAAATCCTATCTGTTCCCGTATTGAAGGGATTGAAGATTTTTTTGCAAAGAAAAAAAGGGATTGAAGATTTCATGTCATCAGCCTCCTGACCGTATATACACAATTGAACGACTGCAACCACTACCGGGGTTGGAACTAAAACTGGATAGTCTGGATTGTAGTAAGTTCAACGTGATTTCTCTTTCTATTCGAAGATTAGGTGAGAAAAACAATTATAGCTGAACCGTCTATCAGAGTTAAATATGAGACATTGCACTTATAAGTGAAAATAAATATTATCAAACTATAGTATTAGTGGCAACTGAAATGAAAACTTAAAACATGGTATATTACTGAAAATCTGACTGGATAATTTTCTTGTATTACACTAATTGATTAGAGTATGGCCCAAATTGCGAGAAGGACTTATAAATATAATGAGAATCGTCATCATGTCATCTAAAGCCAATAATGTACTATCATGAATGTTGAGAAAAACTTACTATGACGCAATATTATTATCGACAAGATAGTGGCGATCTACTTATTAAAAATCTTCCCACAGGTATATTGTTGGAATCACAAAATTGAACTTTTGAGTGTAATCGGACTAAGAAATTAGTTAACAAAAATGATCAAGAAAAAACGTTCAAGTGTGAAATCTACATCAATGCCATGCAAGACACTACTAGTGCAACTAATTAGCCAGCTGCCAAGTAATCTGACTCTGTTCTTGTACAATGTAGCACGTAATTAATTAAGGGGAGGATTAAGCACCTACCATATTAATCCCAATTATTTGTGAAGATTTCGTAGATGAATCGTTGACATTTGTTCACCTCACCGTTGACATCCATTTTTTTCCAAACACCAGTAGATTCGGTAGCATGAATCTAATCTGCCACCCAAATATAATTCCTTTAGTGTATTGCAGTCGAACATTTTTTTACCCTATATAAGATGATGAAACTCACCATCTTCATCTGTCAAGAACAGTGTCTTATATTCTCAATATTGTTAGCAATATGCAGTTTCTAATTATATCTTCAACATTGGCTCTCTTCTTTTTATTGGGTGCAGTGGATTTAAGGTGTTGATGCACAAAATCAGCGAAGACTTTGGTGCAACAGAAAGTGTCAGGTTTTGTGACCTTCGCTTGGTTGCTTGGTTGCTTCAGTCACTAGTGAGGATAAGTACGTGAATGAATAGAGACAGAGAAGCAAACACAGGATGTACGTGGTTCACCCAGATTGGCTACGTCCACGGAGTAGAGGAGTTCTTATTAGTAGTGAAGGGCTTACACAAGTACAAAGGATCAAGCTCTCAATTTAGTGAGTTCTTGTGAATGATTTAACACAAAATGGCATTAGGCAATATTGTGGGGGAATGACCCCTATTTATAGAAAAACTTGTAGCTTTGTCACATTGACATGTGTCATGTTGTGATTGGTTCTTGATGTCGACACGTGCTGCGCTCTGATTGGCTTCTAATCTTGACACGTGTCGAGTAGTGATTGGCCTCCTGGTCGGAGGGGAACTCTTCTGGGTCCTTGACAGTATAGCGTTGGCCGGTGCTCGGTAGTTTCGGGATTGGTCAAGTATGGTACAAACAGTGCTCCCCTAAGTTCCCGAGTGAGGGAAACTCCTCGGTTGGGGACTTGCAAGATCCAATCCCTTGAGTAATCACGAAACTTCTAAGTACCGAAGTGTGGTCTGATCTTCATCTGCCCTTCTCTGGAAGTACCTTTCCTCCATCCGGGAATGGTGTACTTAGCTGATGTTGACGCACAAGGTAATGTATCAATTTCACTTGAAGCTTAGTTGTAGTTTCGGGCTTAGTCAAGTGTGATACAAACCCTATAGTAGGAGTCCCCCAAGTCGCCGAGCTAGGAGATCTGCCGAAAGAGGTGACAGACAAGGTAAGCAGTCAAACTTCCAAGTAAGCAACCCAGGATCAGAGGTTTGACGTCGGCTTCCGGTTGATTGTTCTCATTCTCCTTGTCTCTCATTCAACTGCCAGGATAAGGAGAAGCAAATGGATAAGAGATGATATGAGATACTTTTGCTTTTGAAGAAGTAACTTTCCACAGGCTTATTCTTGAACTGTGCTGGAGGGTTTTCTGGTGCCCTTCAGAGTATAAGGCCGACTCAAAAATTTGAGGGTCAAAACAAGTCCATCAAATCTAGAGTACGTTCGACCTTGATGATATGGGATACTTTTGCTGTTGAAATAATGAATGTGGTATGGAAAGGTGTCGTGCTGTAGTGATCTGTTTCAGCTCACCGTTGAACCTTCTGCTTCAATCTTTTGCATGGCAGAAGTGGTGTGCAACCTTTGCATTTAAATGGTCCTTCAGAACATTCCTTCATAGTGACTCATCCACGCTTGGCAGCTTCAGTGTAAAGAGCCAATATCTGATCAACTGTCATGAGGTATTTGCCGGTGGAATTCGTGACCTTGACAGCAGTTGAGGATGAGTACTCGAGAGCAATGCTAAGTAAGCAACCAGGCAAAGGCTTCAGGCAGTCAGTTCCAAATTGGAGGTTTGATTTCAGGTTCCGACTGACTGCTCTCTTTCTCCTTGTCCTGCAGGTGTGGACAAGGACAAAGACAAAGATAGGGAGAAAGCATGATATGGGATACTCTTGCTTTCGACCCTGATGATATGAGATACTCTTGTTCTTGGTGTGGCTTATTTGCTGAGGTATTATCGGGGGGAAATAAAGCTGAGTATTTCGAGAGGTTATGTTGAGGGTGCCTTTTCGAATGCGAGAAAGGGTTGAGCATTTTTGCAGGTTTGCATGTCCGTTGAGGAGGGAGGTCAATGTATATAGGGATTTCCCAATAACAAGTAGTAATGCTATTCCTTTACCCTTCTTGGTCACAGCAATGTAGTGGGAGCTGCCAGCTTCACGTGTTTTAATTTTGTCAGAGCACTTTGAAAAAGTGGTATGTGGTATCTGGAAAGCTGATGTTACGTGTGAAGATTACAGACAAGCTTTATCTAAGGAAATCTGGCTCTCGAAGTTCTGAGAGTTGTGCCTCTTCGGTTTTCGAACAAGCAATCCCGTCGAGGATCTGACTCTCGAGATTCGGAAAGCGGTGCTACTCCGGTTTTTTAGAAAGTAATTATGTTGGGAGTCTTTTCTCGAATGTGAGTAAAGGTTGGACGTTCTTGCCAACCTGTCTTGCCGCAAAACACGGAGGTCGACACACATAGGGACTTTCCAGTTGTCAAGCAGTGGTGCTGTTCCTTTACCCTTATGGGTAATAGTAGGGTAGCTGGAACTTCGAAATTCTCGTGCCTAAACTTTGTCAGAGATCTTTGACAAAGTTATATGTGGTACCCGAGGAGTTGATGGTGAATATGGAGAGCGGTGATTGAACAGTAAGATTCACGTGCTTTCTACTTCACCAGAAATCTTCGACAGATTGCCCGTAATTTCCGCAAAGCTGAGTGTGCATGTGACAGGTGCTGACGAGGCTGAAAAAGCAGGTGCTTCTTCGATTTCTGAGATCGGCCCTCGTGGTCTCTGAGCAGCCCAGCTTTTGAGAAAGCAAACGCCTCTTCGATTTCTGAGATCGGCCCTCGTGGTCTCTGAGCAGCCCAGCTTTTGAGAAAGCAAACGCCTCTTCGATTTCTGAGATCGGCCCTCGTGGTCTCTGAGCAGCCCAGCTTTTGAGAAAGCAAACGCCTCTTCGATTTCTGAAGCTCCGTCGAGTGCAGATTTTTATAGAGGCTGGCATTAAGTTCCACAGCACACTTGAATCTCTACCAGTAGAAGCTCATTTCTTGCACTTCTAAGATCTTGATTTGTCTGACCTCTTCCTTCTTCAACACATTTGAAAATGTCTGGACCCTCCGACCGTCGTTTTGACTTGAACCTTGGAGAAGAGACAGCCACGCCTTCTCCAGACAACATATGGCGCCCATCCTTCATATCCCCTACTGGTCCTCTTACCGTTGGGGATTCTGTGATGAAGAATGATATGACCGCTGCAGTGGTGGCCAGGAACCTTCTCACTCCCAAAGATAACAGACTACTTTCCAAACGGTCTGATGAGTTGGCTGTTAAGGACTCTCTGGCTCTTAGTGTTCAGTGTGCAGGTTCTGTGTCTAATATGGCCCAACGCCTATTTGCTAGAACCCGCCAAGTTGAATCATTAGCTGCTGAAGTGATGAGTCTCAAACAGGAGATTAGAGGGCTCAAGCATGAGAATAAGCAGTTGCACCGGCTCGCCCATGACTATGCTACAAACATGAAGAGGAAACTTGACCAGATGAAGGAATCTGATGGTAAGGTTTTACTTGATCATCAGCGGTTTGTGGGTTTGTTCCAAAGGCATTTATTGCCTTCGTCCTCTAGGGTTGTACCTGGTAATGAAGCTTCAAATGATGAACCTCCAATGCCTCCTCCTTCTGGGGTTTTGTCAAGTACTGAGGCTCCGGATAACCACCCTCCGGTGCTTTCTCTTTCTGGGGCTCTACCGACTGCTGAGACTTCCCCTAAGCAACCTTTGTGAAGGCTCCCTTTTGTTTGTTTATTTTGACTCATGTATATGTACATATTTGTGGCTTATCGAAAATATTAATAAATAAGCTTTGCTTCATTTCAACATATTGTGTTAAATACACCAAAGCCTTCTTCATAAAGTTCTTTGAATTTTTGCTTTTGTTGAAACCTGTATTGTTGAAGCTTTGTGAGTGAAGCATGTAGTTTGAGGTAGTGTTCCCTTAATTTCCCGAGTGAGAAAAACTTCTCGGTTGGAGACTTGAAAAATCCAAGTCACTGAGTAGTCACGAACTTTTGAGTACCAAGGCGTAGTAGCATATGGTGGGAGTCCCCCAAGTCTCTAGTCGAGGGAGTTGACGAATGAGGTGTCTTGCTAATAGTCCATGTCGTAAGTACCAAAACTGCATTCTTTTGTTTTCTAAGTGGTAGCCCCGGACTTTTTCTTCATATATTTTGTTGATGAAGGTTGCTAGGCCCGAATAAGTGGAATTGCAGAAGGTGTAACGGTTGGTAGCTGTTTTATGGAAAGCCATCTGACTACGATAGTCTTGCACAGGATGACTATAGGGAGATACACACACATACTGCTATGATAGAGGGTGTAACCGTTGGTGCATTACAATCATAATGGAAGCATCACAATGATGGAAGCATCACAATGATGAAAGCATCATAATGATGAAAACACCATAATGATGAAACATCATAATGATGTTTCTTTGGTGGAATTGTTTTTCATTTCCCCTAACACCCGGAATTGGTTTTCAATATAAGACCATCATCTGTAGCTCGAATCACAAAGTTGGCTTCATGAAAGTTGTTCTTTAATTCCTTAACTACAACATATCCAAATTTGAGAGCCATCAGATCAGTACAACTCTAGAAATTCAGGTACGACGAGTGATTGTTCATCATTTGTCTGTCAACACGTCAGACCTGTTGTGAGCTTCAAAAACTCCATTTTCTCTTGCTTAGATCAACAAACTTTCTTCAGCGAAGTTGTTCCTTAACTTGTGAACTACAACATATCCAAAATTGAGATCCCTCGGAGCTGTATAACTCAAGAAATTCAGGTATGATGAATGACTGGTTATTATTTTTCTGTCAACCCGTCAGATTTGTTGTGAGCTTCGAAACTCCATTTTCTATTGTTCAGATCAGCATGCTTTCTTCATTGAAGTTGTTCCTCATCGTCTCTTTCATAACATATCAAAAATTCAGAATGAAATAATGATTAAATATTTCCAGATCTTCGAAACATCACAGCAGCTTCGAAATCTGCAAGAATCCGACTGTCATGCTTGGAGCTTCAACACTTTAATTTCCGTGGCTCAAACAGAAATGGTTCCTTCTTGAAAGTTGTTCATCTGCTCAAGAACTAGAGGGTGTCCAAAATTCAGCTCCATTGGAGAGAAGCAGCAGCTGCAAAAATTTGATAGAGAAAAGGAGGCGAAGCTTTGTTGGATTTCTAGGCTGGGGAAGATTCCAGTTTTTGTAGCAACTTCAGTACTGGTGAATTGCCTGTATTTTTGTCCATAACTAAATTTTGGACTTTGAATTATTATTTGATCTATCATAATATGTTTGGGAACATATATAAGTGAATAAATAAGAAGGAAGATTTTGGGCCCTTGTGGGTGTAAAACAAAAAATGTTTAGGTTTTGTGAACAAAATTTGTTTATTTGGAGCAAGGTTTTGTGTTGAAGCTTTGTAGGTGAAGCTTTGGTGTTGAAGCTTTCTAGGTGAAGCTTTGATGGTGAAGCTTTGTAAATGAAGCTTGCTAGGTGAAGCTTTGATGGTGAAGCTTTGATGGTGAAAGTATGTAGATGAAGCTTTGTAGATGAAGCTTGCTAGGTGAAGCTTTGATGGTGAAGCTTTGATGGTGAAAGTATGTAGATGAAGCTTTCTAGGTGAAGCTTTTTTAGGTGAAGCTTTGTAGGTGAAGCTTTTTTTAAGTGAAGCTTTGGGCCCTTGTGAAGCTTTGGAGGTGAAGCTTTTCGGGTGAAGCTTTTTTGGGTGAAGCTTTGTGGGTGAAGCTTTTGAGGGGAAGCTTTGTGGGTGAAGCTTTGGAGGTGAAGCTTTTCGGGTGAAGCTTTTTTTGGGTGAAGCTTTGTGGGTGAAGCTTTTTAAGGGAAGCTTTGTGGGTGAAGCTTTGGAGGTGAAGCTTTTCGGGTGAAGCTTTTTTTGGGTGAAGCTTTGTGGGTGAAGCTTTGGAGGTGAAGCTTTTCGGGTGAAGCTTTTTTGGGTGAAGCTTTGTGGGTGAAGCTTTTTAGGTGAAGCTTTGTGGGTGAAGCTTTGGAGGTGAAGCTTTTCGGGTGAAGCTTTTTTTGGGTGAAGCTTTGTGGGTGAAGCTTTGGAGGTGAAGCTTTTCGGGTGAAGCTTTTTTGGGTGAAGCTTTGTGGGTGAAGCTTTTTAGGTGAAGCTTTGTGGGTGAAGCTTTGGAGGTGAAGCTTTTCGGGTGAAGCTTTTTGGATGAAGCTTTTTTTTTTTTTTTTTTTTTTTTTTTTTTTTTTTTTTTTGGCGCTTGACACGGTCTTCATTTGCTTGTTTTGTAGTGACTGTGGAAGACGGATTGCTTTCTGATTGAGAAGGGTTCCGGCATCGCTTTGCACCATCTTCATGTGGGTAATATAGGAACTTCCTTATGTTTTGATCATGCATGTAGTGATAGAATTTGTTTCTTCTTATTGTAGATGTCAGAGCCTGGAAGTTCTAGTGATGAGGGCTCTTCTAGCTTTAGCTCTAAGTCTGAGTCTGCAATGTCGGAGTCTTCAGGGTCTTTGTTAGAGTCCGGTACTAGAGAAACATTGGATGATCTTCCCAACCGTCAAACTTTAGCTATTGCTAGTTCTTCCTCCATGGCGTTGGGTGAGGGGGTTGTTTTTGATGCCATACCCATAGTTCGCTCTGAGTTCATAGCAGACCATCTAAAGAATAACTTGTTAGATAATGAGAAGCAGGTTGAGGCGCTAAGGCAGTCATGTAATATCCCTCGTAGTGTAGGGATACGTTTGGTACATGATGAAGAATGGCCTTCTGAGCCTCCCCAGGGTCATGTTATGTTCTACACCCAGATATTACTGACTTTAGGGGTGAGACTACCTTTACATCCGTGGTTGCAAAAGATGTTATCTTTGATCGGATATGCACCTGGGCAACTCAATCCTGGTTTCTGGGATACTTTGATTGGATTTTATATCATTTGGATGGAGTGTGGGTTGTGTGAGCCTTCCTTCCATCAGTGGCGTTACTGTTACAAGATGCGCCCAGCAAAATCATGCACTGGTTATGCCGAGTGTGCATGTCGGAGTGAGAGAGAGCGTATTGTGTATGGTAAGAAAAAGGCATACTACACATGGAAAAACCGTTGGTGCTTTCTGTATAATGATTGGGAGTATGATAAGGGTGTCACGCCTGAGCGACGTGTGCTTACTCACTTCCAGACTGTAGGTTGTAACGTATCCACCGTTCGTACTATTTGCTATTTGTTGTGGTCTTTTCTTGCTTCTAACACTTTGCTTCATGTAGTGACGCGGGGCACCATCCAACTGTTTGGGCAGGAGCTATCTGACATAGAGAAGGTGTTGAGGGTGCCCAAAGAGGATAGACACTTAAGCAAGCTACGACCCTTATTTCGTCGGTACGGTTTCCAACCCTTAGTTTCCGAGAGCCAGGGACGATCGAGTAAGTTGTATCCTTCATGTAAACTTAGCTCAATTCCTTACTTTATTTGGAAAGTTGTATTTCTTATTTTGATTTTCCTTATGCAGTGGAGAAGGTAAGCAAGAAAACAGGGACTAGCACCCATAAAAGGAAAGCACCAGTGTTAGTTCCTTCGGAAGACATCCTACCGCATAAGAAAATTCATAAGTTCCGAGGGGAACCATCCGTTAGACCTAAGTCCCAAGATGTGGTCCTTAAGGGGCCTGCCTTTAGGAAGACTGGAGTCAAGGCCGTTGATAATGCTGCTGCCGTAGTTGCAGGAGAAGGGAGCCGACTGTTGCCTCATCCTCTTACTATGGAGCACACTGTCCAGGAAAGTGATCCTGGTTCCCGCCATGAGGGGAAAGGCAAGGAAAGAGCTGGCAGTGTCCCGTGGAAGGACTTGAGGGTTGCCACGCGGCCAAAGGATTTTGGGGATATCAACAATTGCTTGGCAGGGCGTCGATTCGCCTTCGATGAGCTCGGAGAGCCCTTAGCTAAGGATGAATCGGATTGCGACCGGATGTTGAAGCTGTCTTCATATGTGAGTGTTACTTTGTCATTTCCTTACTTTTTCCTCTTTATTATCATTATTTAGGTAGTGATGATCGTCTTGCCATGCAGGTCATGGCCGAGTATCACGACAGACTGCAAGAGGTTGAGCGGTACAAGGCAAAACTGAAGGAGAATAAGCAGCTTGTGGACGAGGCCCGGAGGAATAAGGGACTTTTGACTCAGGCCCTCCAACTGAAGGACGAAACCATGGAGAGCTTGAAAAGGCGAAATGGTGAGAACCTAAGGCTTAAGAAATTGTTTGAGGCAACTAAAAAACAGTTGGAGGTGGCTACCTTGGAAGTATCCAAGGTTAGGGGAGAATTGGATGGTGCCTTAGTTGAGATTTCTGAACTGGAGAAGAGCATTCCAACTGAAAGGGAGGCTGCTGTGCAAGAATACTTAAGTTCTTCGACCTTTCATCTTGCTATTAAACCCTACTGTGCTCAAGAAGCTCGCTTTGAAAAAAGGAAATGGATGGCCGTCCTTGATCGTTATGATGATGGGAGCATTCTTCGAAAATACCACGAAGATATAGATGAGCATCATCGAAAGGGCGAGACATTTGTCCTTGCTGTTGATCCTAGCAGCGAAGATGAGTCTGATAATGAAGGTAGTGCTGATGCACAGACTCAGCATGGTGAAGAGGATCTTGGGGATGCAGAGGATGATGGTAGGACACGGAGTGATACTGCCAGGGGCTCGGCTTCAGATGAGAATGAATAGCAGTGTCTTTACTATCTGCATGTATTCTGGATGTAGTAGTCTGATGTGTGTATAACATGTGCCCATGTTATAAGCTTGAGAGTTTTGGATTTTAGGTGTTTATGAGTGTTTGCACTATTATTAATGCATGTTTGGCTATGTATGAATAGATCTATTGTTTGGATATAAGCCATTGTTTGGTTGTTCCTTTCTTTGTATAGTCTTGTCGACACATACTTAGATTTTGCTTCGTGTTGGATATATCTGCTTTGAGGTTTCAACACTTGAGTGTTCCCTTGCTAGGAATGTAAAAGAGTGAGGGCTGAGTTGGCTAAATTACCTCTTTATTGAATTCATTGCCAAATGGCCTTCATTACATAGGATGCCGAACGGCTATAGCTCAACACTTGTACATCGTGAGTCTATTTGTAGTAGTACTTCAAGTGATCAGCGTTCCATGGATGGCCAAGGGTCTTGCCATCGGAGCTTCTAAGTGTGTAAGAGCCAGGGCGACTGATGCCAATGACTTCATACGGTCCATCCCAGTTTGGACTAAGTGTGCCTTCACTCGGGACTCTGTCTCAGAGTAATCTTTTCTTTAAGACCCAGTCTCCTATTTTGAAAGAACGAAGCTTGACCCTAGAGTCATAATAGTTGGAGATGCGCTGCTTGTAGGCGACATTCCTCAAGTGAGCTTGGTTTCTGTGTTCCTCGACTAAATCCAAGTTGAGGGTGAGTTGTTTGTCATTTTCACTTTGAATGTAGTTCTGGACTCGGAATGTTGCTTGCTCGAGCTCAACAGGGACAACCGCCTCTGTGCCAAAGGCAAGTGAGAATGGAGTTTCTCCTGTTGAAGTCCGATATGAAGTGCGATATGACCAAAGAACTTGGGGTACAAATTCTGGCCAACAGCCTTTAGCTTTGTCCAAGCTGGTTTTCAAAGTGCGCTTGATTATTTTGTTGATGGCCTCAACTTGTCCATTAGACTGGGGATGAGCTGGAGAGGCAAAGCATAAGCTGATGTTGAACTTAGAGCAGAACAACCTGAACTTCTTGTTGTCAAACTGTCGCCCATTGTCAGTGACTATCGCATTGGGAATGCCGAATCTACAAAGGATGTTCTTCCACACGAAGTCTTCTATCTTTGCCTCAGTAATGGTTGCCAAGGGTTCTACTTCAGCCCACTTTGTGAAGTAGTCCACTGCAACGACTGCGTAACAGACTTTGCCCTTCCCTGCCGGCATTGGGCCGATCAAATCAAGTCCCCACTGGGCGAAGGGCCAAGGGCTGATCATAGGAGTAAGAGGCTCTGGAGGGGAATGAGGAATAGTTGCATATCGTTGACATTTGTCACATGAGCGGGATACTTTGATGGCATCCTGGTGGAGTGTTGGCCAGTAATATCCTTGGCGAAAAGTCTTGTGTGCTAGGGACCGAGATCCAGCATGATCTCCACAGACTCCCTCATGTATTTCCCGAAGGACGATTTCCGCCTCGGCAGGCGTAAGACACCTTAAGTATGGCAGGCTAAAACCTCGCTTATAGAGTTGATCATTGATGATCAGGTAGCGGGTAGACTTGTATCGAATTTGCTTAGCCTGGACTTTATCATTTGGGAGGGTGCCATGAGCAAGGAAATTATAGATCGGGGTGATCCAACTATCCCCCTGTTGTAAGTTGCATACTTCTGCGGCCATGGTGCTTGGTGTTGCCAACAGTTCGACATGAATTTTTCTTCCAATCTTGTCTTCCACAGCTGAGGCGAGGCGAGGCGAGCCAGGGCGTCTGCATGACTGTTTGCCGCTCGAGGAACTTGGGTGATCTGGTAGTGGAAGTGCTTGAGCAAAAGTTGTGTTTGCGCAAGATATGCTGCCATGGAGCTGTCCTTAGCATCAAAGTTGTTGGTAACCTGGTTGACCACTAATTGGGAGTCACTGAAAATATCAATTTGTTTAACCCCGAGGTGTTTGGCCAAACGTAATCCTGCTAGAAGGGCTTCATACTCGGCCTCATTGTTTGATGCCTTGAATTTGAAACGAAGAGCATACTCCATTGCTACTTTGTCGGGCGTAGTCAAGACTAGTCCCGCTCCACAGCCCTGTTGGTTGGATGAGCCATCAACATACAGACTCCATGCTGAGGTCGTTGATTCTACTTTCTGAGCTTCCGATGGTAATGAAGCTACTGCTTCAGGTGTAGAAGCAATGTCAACCGGATATGTGAAGTCGGCAATGAAATCTGCTACTGCTTGACCTTTTTCAGCTGGTTTTGGTTGGTAGGAGATGTCAAACTCACCCAATGCTATCGCCCATTTGATCATTCGCCCAGACGTGTCAGGACTCTGGAGTATCTGTCGAAGAGGGTGATTGGTAAGCACGATGATGGCGTGTGCTTGGAAATAAGGGCGAAGTTTCCGAGCAGACATGACCAATGCTAGAGCTAATTTCTCAATGTTGGAGTATCGTGTCTCCGCATCTTGTAGGGCTTTGCTAGCGTAGTAGACAGGTCGCTCAATATTCCCATCCTTTCGAATGAGAACGGAACTTACGGCTGAAGCTGATACCGATAGGTAGATAATGAGAATGTCTCCTACCTCGGGCTTGGAGAGTAGAGGGGCTTTACTCATGTACTCCTTGAGGTTTTTGAATGCCTCGGCACATTCATCAGTCCATGTAATGTACTTCCTACTTCCCTTAAGTGCTTTAAAAAAGGGAGCACATTTGTCTGTGGCCTTAGAAATGAACCTGGTTAAGGCTGCCACCTTGCCAGTAAGGCTCTGGATGTCCTTTGAAGTTATCGGTTCCTTCATGTCGAGGATTGCTTTGATCTTCTCGGGATTAGCTTCAATGCCTCGTTGGCTAATCATGAAACCTAAGAATTTGCCAGAGCCTACGCCGAAGGCACATTTGTTGGGGTTTAACCTCATTCGATACCTCTTCAAAATAGTGAAAGTTTCAGATAGGTTGGTGATGTGTTGGTCAGCATGTTTGCTCTTGACTAACATATCATCAACGTAAACTTCCATGCTCTTCCCAATCTGCTCGGCGAACATTGAGTTGACTAGTCTCTGATAAGTCGCTCCTGCATTCTTTAGGCCGAAAGGCATGACTTTATAGCAGTATAGTCCTCTGTCGGTAGTGAAGGCTGTGTGTTCTTGATCCGAAGGGTTCATGAGGATTTGGTTGTATCCTGAGTAAGCATCCATGAAGCTCAGGAGTTCACACCCGGCCGTAGAGTCTATAAGTCTGTCAATAAGAGGAAGAGGGAAGCTATCTTTCGGACACCCTTTGTTTAGGTCGGTGTAGTCAACACACATTCTCCACAAGACCTTTTGAAGCAAAAGACTTTCTTTGGTCGGATTTTTCTTAACAAGGACCACATTTGCTACCCATGTCGGGTAATTGACTTCGCGGACAAAGCCTATGCCTTTGAGTTTTTCAACTTCTGCTTTCATTGCCTCGTATCGTTCAGCGTCATAAGATCTTCGCTTCTGTCTCACCGGCTTGATCTTGGGGTCAATACTCAAACGATGACAGATGACATCGGGAGAGATGCCTGGCATGTCCTCGTATGACCAGGCGAAGACTTCAGTGTTCTCTTTCAAAAAAGATATCAATGCTAACCGAAGGGGTGGTGACAATGTGGTGCCAATCTTCACCATGCGATCTGGATAATCTCTTGAGATAGGTACCTTCTCCAACTCTTCAGCAGGTTGGGCTTGCTGGGTGAAAGAGTCATCTCGAGGATCATCGGGTTGATTGTTGCTATCAGGAAGATCCAAGTTCGCTTTATCTAGGCTGGTCTTTGTGACTTGGTCATGTACAGACAGGGTTTCCTTGGGTCCGGGCAAGTGTTGTTGCTTAACTGAAGTGTTGTAACATGATCGTGCACTAAGCTGATCTCTTCTGATGTAGCCGTTGCCATGGGGGGTTGGAAATTTCATCAACAGCATATGCGTGGATACCATAGCCTTGAGATCATTGATGCCTGTGCGCCCAAAGATGACATTGTATGCCGTTGGGCAGTCAACCACTAGGAAGTTAGTGGTAATGGTAGCCGTGTAAGGGCCTGTACCAATAGTAAAGGGTAAATGTATGCTCCCTAAGGGTTGTACGATATCACCGGAGAAGCTTATCAGAGGAGAAATCGAGCGATCGAGCAAGTGTTCAGCTACACTGAGCGCCCTGAAAGCTTCGGCAAACATGATATTGACCGAAGCCCCTGTGTCTACGAGGATTCGTCGAACATCAAAGTTGGCTATGTGAGCCTCCACGATCAATGGGTCGTTATGAGGGTAGATGATGCCTCTTTCTTCCTCAGGGTAGAAACATATCGGATCCCAGTTAGGTTTTTGATACTTCCCTCCCCTGATGTCTTCCACGTGAAACACTTGGTGACCAGGCCTCAGACTTCGTTCACTGTTTTTCATGGCCCTATTGGAAGATTCAGATATGGGTGTGCCGCCGCTTATGGAATATATGACATTCACCTGGCGTTGGTTACGGTTATCCCTTTGAGGGTGAAGAAGGAATTGATCAATTTTTCCTTCTCGTGCCAAAGCTTCAATACGATCACGGAGGATGATACATTTCTCGCTATCATGGCCGTTATGCTCATGGTAGCAACAAAACGTGCCCGCGTTATTCGGGGGCGTGTAATCTGGGTGCCTCGGCTTTGGTTTTGGTATCAGGTGAGCTATGCTGGGGTAAATGGTCGCGCATGTGGCATTCAAGGGCGTGTATGTCTCATACCTTGGGGTAGGGGGTATCTTGACGCGGGTTTGACCCACTGCATTGACTGCCTGGGGGCGAGCGTTATTGTGGCGATACCCTTGGTTATCGGGATAGTGTCCCTTACTCTTTTTACTGAAAGGAGAGTGGTGAGGATGGAAATCCTTCCTCTTGCCTTGAAATTGATATGTCTGTTGATTCGGTGAAGCATTATGCAAGGCATGGGGAGGTGCCACTGCTGTTTGGGAAGTCGAGGTCTTCTCATTTAGGTGAGTCTGGCTTCCACCTCCCACTTGTTGATAAAGGATGGTTGTAGGGGGTTTCTCCTGATATGTCTTTGCCTCGGCGGAGGCATGGTTATAAGCCTGCGCCATCACCTCAGAGTAAGTCTTCCAAGTATTGGCATTGATCATGTATTTAAAGAAACAATCACGTAGGCCTGCCGTGAAGGCTTTGAGGGCAGTCTTGTCATCTGCTTCGGCACACCGGGAGTATTCATGGCTGAAGCGGCCAGCATACATACGTAATGACTCGTCTGGCTTCTGGCGGATAGTGTACAAGTCATCTGCAGAGTGCAAGCGATCGGTTTGGAAAATGTGTTGGGAAACAAATAGTTTCCTCAATTCCTCAAATGAGTCTACCGTCTCAGGTGTAAGACGACAATACCAATTTAGAGCTCCACCAGAGAGGGTGGAGGGGAAGAGAAGACATCGCTCTTCGTCGGTGTGCATCCGGTATGCCATGGTGGACTCAAAGAGGTTAAGGTGCTCAATCGGGTCCTCTTTTCCAGTATAAAGTTGCAAGCCAAGCTTTTGCTTTGTCTTTGCTTGAAGGGGGGTGTTGAGGATCCTCCTTGTAAGAGGGCCAGGCCTGGGTTGGTTCCAGTCAGGTATTTCAGCCTGACGTTCAGCCTTCAACTTGTTTACTTCCTCAAGAAGTTGTAGGACAAGGGGGTCCTGAGCGGAGTTATGTGTCACTGGAGCTTTCTTTCGTAAATCTCCATCTCCTCTTGGAATTAGGAAGGTTTGATCAAGGGCATGTGATTTTTCCCTGGACTCGCTGTACTGGCTTCCAGGGTATGTCTGTCGGAACACCTCTGAGTCCCCTGTACCCTCATGTCTCTCTGGGACTTGTTGCCCCTTCCCCAAATTGGTGGCCGGCTTGGGCCGTGGCAGGGGACCGAGTCTCTCAGAAATCCTTGGGTCATTAATCTTTGAGCTTATATGGATGGAATTCTCTCGACGTTGCTTCAGGAAATCCCGACAATCGCGAAAGACGGCTTTCGATCCTTCTGCCCCTTCAGTAAAGAGGTGTCTCCCTCCACTTCTCATGGTTCGGGTTGAAGCAACTGGGTTAAGAGAAGCCTCATGTTGATTATCAAGTCGAGGGGTAATCTGTTCCCTATCAGGGATATCTATGTCGAATGCATGTGACCCTCCATGTTGGAGGGCACCCAGTTGATGGTTGACTTCCACGGGGGCAACAAGCTCGCGTGTCTGAGCTTGCCTAGCTTCGTGGAGTGTCTCGAAGAGCTTCTCATATTGCTCCTGGAGGACCTCATTCTTCATTGCTATCTTGTTGTTCTGAGCTTCCAACTCATCGACTTTAGCTTGAAGAAGAACTCGTTTTCCTTCCTTCTTTCGTTGTTTCGCACTATGTGCAAGGGGGGTGTCATTCTGTGTGCTGTGGCTTCCTTCGCTTCCCATGTTGGAGAGGGATGCCTGGTCAAAAGAAAGTGTACGAATGATAGAAACCAGCTTGACACAGCTGAAGAGAGTAGGAATAAGTGTCGTTTCCCACAGACGGCGCCAAATGTTGATGCACAAAATCAGCGAAGACTTTGGTGCAACAGAAAGTGTCAGGTTTTGTGACCTTCACTTGGTTGCTTGGTTGCTTCAGTCACTAGTGAGGATAAGTACGTGAATGAATAGAGACAGAGAAGCAAACACAGGATGTACGTGGTTCACCCAGATTGGCTACGTCCACGGAGTAGAGGAGTTCTTATTAGTAGTGAAGGGCTTACACAAGTACAAAGGATCAAGCTCTCAATTTAGTGAGTTCTTGTGAATGATTTAACACAAAATGGCATTAGGCAATATTGTGGGGGAATGACCCCTATTTATAGAAAAACTTGTAGCTTTGTCACATTGACATGTGTCATGTTGTGATTGGTTCTTGATGTCGACACGTGCTGCGCTCTGATTGGCTTCTAATCTTGACACGTGTCGAGTAGTGATTGGCCTCCTGGTCGGAGGGGAACTCTTCTGGGTCCTTGACAGTATAGCGTTGGCCGGTGCTCGGTAGTTTCGGGATTGGTCAAGTATGGTACAAACATAAGGTATGTCCCGGGGATCTATAATCTTCAAGACAATGTTATAAGTACCATCATAGTCGATCCGAATGGCCTAGGAAATTTTACCTCGGTGCAACAAGCCATTGATTCCGTAGCACCAAATAACACTGCGTGGACTCGAATTCACATCAACTATGGTATCTACACGTAAGTAAACTATCATCTCAAAGTTCAGTACAGTTTTTGTTTCTAATCTGTAGTATTAATTCATTGCTCTAATCCGCTAGCTACTTTTATGTATGTAGTGAAAAAGTTCAGATCGCAGTAGACAAACCATACATCTATATTGAAGGAGACTCTGATCGCCAACCTTTGATCCAATATGCGGACGGTGGAAGTATTCTCACTAGTCCTACATTTAAAGCACGTGCAGATAATTTTGTGGCACGAAATATAATCTTCAAGGTTAAATATCAAGCCTAGCTTAAACTTATAATATTTTAATTGTACCACACATAAGGGTCGCTAACCACCAGTTGGGCCGTTATGCCCTACAAACTTGAGGGCTTGGGGTGGAGTTGTGACAAATCTCACACTTATTTTCACATATATACAAGCAATCGTTTTAATATCTTGGGTAGTTAGTTGCAAATCAATATTATACGGCTCGGCTTATCTTGGATATGTAACTCTTCAACATTACTTACATATTTTGGTTATAATTAATTCATAATTGTGTTAAAAAAAATTGTCTTTAACAGAATACATACGACAATCTTGGTACTGATCTATTGGATGCCAATGGAAAAAGGAAGACCACTACATGGGCAGTTGCCCTAGATGTATCTGGAGATAAAGCAAGTTTTTATCACTGTAGCTTTTCTAGCTTGCAAGACACATTGAGTGATGCCAAAGGTCGTCACTATTTCTACGATTGCACCATTGAAGGACTTATAGACTTCATTTGGGGCCATGGCCAATCAATTTATGAGGTGATTAAAACCTGAATCCTTTCATTAACTAATTAAAGCTCTTTATTTTCCTCATGATCTTTTGATTAATTAACCTTAAATATTAATTGTTTGCAGAAATGCACACTAATTTCACGAACGGACGTGATAGGGGGAACTGCCTATATTACAGCCAATGGTCGAGGTGGAGCAGACGACCCCTCTGGGTTTGTATTCAAAGATTGCCATATTACTGGAAGTGGCCCTGCTAATCTGGGAAGGGCATATGGGACTCATTCAAGAGTATTGTTTTACCGGACAGACATGGACAATATTATCACCCCACAGGGTTGGGGTAATCCATGGAATGCAGGCCATGAGTAAGTTGTAATCCTTTTTCAATCTCCTAGTCGATTTTCTGAATGATAATATTACAATATAACTGGACTTCGAGTTAGGCTAGTTGGCCAGTCAATGAGCCACGTCTAAACCCTAGACCCTATCTACAAAAAAACCCTAAGCTATGGAATGTGGGAACTGAATTAGGTTAGTTGGTGTTGCTCATCTATATCTAAGGTCGATTTCTCCAATCCGTCGATTATGGTTGTTTAGAATATCGATTTGTCTAGAGGCTAGGCTAAGCCACTTTGGTTAGAGTGAATGTGCTCCTCTCTATGTACCCGAGTTTGAATATCTTCTCTCGAAATTTAGATCAATATAAAACAGAATATCATTTGTATAAAAATAGGGGGTGTAGTCAATTTAAGGGGGTGTACTCAATTTAGATTTCAGAGGATTTTAATGGATTTTTTTAAGTGACAAATTTCAAAGGATTTTAATAGATTCTACAATTCCATATGGATTTTAACAAATTATTATGGATTTCTATTATAGATTCCTATGGATTTCTTTTTTGACTCCTACAACATAAATTCTTTTATTAATGCACAATCTGAAAAAGACATAAACATATATATATATGTATATGTATTGATATGGAAATATAAACCAATCAAATATGTCTTTTCTTTCCCTTTCACATTTGAATTGTGATTTCTTTACGAAAAATAATTTTAACTAATCAAAACAAGTAGTGCTTCTTAAATCAAATGTCTCAAAATTAACCATTTTTCCTCAAGAATTGATTAGTTCATAATGTGTTATTCAGTCTAAGTACAGTTACCAATATAAATAGGCTTTGGAACATGATTACACAAAAAAGAACAGAAAGCTTGAATTGGCAATAAGATTCTTAGTAGTAATTTCCAAGAGTTCAATTAACATGGTAAAAATTTAACACATTCAAATAGAACGCATAATCATTACAAGAACTGTTAGTAGCTATTAACACTTCCCATCAAAGCATTACAATAAATACTATTACACATTCCAAAATAAAGGAAATAAAAAATTGAAAAAATTCAAGTTTGCAACTGGGGCAAAATAGATGAACGTGAAAAGAAATCAGGTTGGCAAGTTCTATGTCTGAAAGAAAATGGAGAGTGAGAAAGAAAGATCGAGTTGCAGAATGGAGAGAGAGAAAGAACAAGGGGGTTGAAAAGAAATCCTAAGGGTGAAGGTAGGATTTTGTTATGCTTATAATCACTTCTCAAATCCTACAAAATCTCTTATTGAAAGAAATCCTTCAAAATCTATGAATTTTTTAATACCAATAGATTTGCATGGACTCTATAAAAATCCTTTAAAATCTCAGTTGACTACATCAGGATTCTAAAGTTTTTTAAAATCCTTTAATTGACTACCCCTGTATTTGAATGAATTTTTTAAAGTCTTTTAAAATCCTAGTTGACTACATCATGATTCTAAAATCTTTTAAAATCCTTTAAGATCCTCATTTGACTACACCCCCTAAATAAATAAAATCACAATTTAGTGAATTACTTTTGACATATGGAACTGCAGGGGTACAATTGAGTTTGCAGAGGTGGAATGCAAAGGAGATGGAGCAAACAGGGAACACCGTATCAACTGGGAGAAGAACCAAACGGCTCAGGAAGTGAGGATTTTAACAGATACAGCTTCTTTCATAAACCAAGATGGATGGCTAGAAAAGCACCCAAATTAAGCACTTTAATAAAATCCTTCGAGCAAATTAAAATTAGGGTGATTTTGTATTAATCCATAACAAACTACAATATTAATAATGTATCAACAATATTTATTTTAATTATAACAAGATCAATCATGTATTGTGATACTCAAATTCAAAATAAATGAAATTATCGAAATTATCGAAATTATCACTACTGCTAGCAGCCACGACAACTAACACCTCCTTTCTCATATTTTCTATATTTAGAAATAGGTCAATACAGATTCAAAACTGCATTGCAACTTTTGTTACGTAGAATCTGTAAATTTAGGTTATGAGTTACATAATCTTATTTATTATCGTCGAATTAAGGAAATTTATTATTCAAACGGTCTATAAAAAGTTACAATATTAGATGTGAATAGTCAAACATACACGACATTGTATAGTTTGAAACGATAGCAAAACCAGCAAGTTAACTTGTAACCCCTCCTTACCATGAACTCATGGGTCTCAACGATCTCACATTCATTCCTCCAGAGTGGAGAGAGATAGAAGGATAAAAGAGTCATGTTCTATAATGACTGAAAGTCCACGTGGCATTCATCGTTAACATATGTCTAATTAATAAAAATAAGCTGTTGATTAGGCCTAAAACAAAAATAGGTCATTAATATATACATGGCTAATTGGTAAAAAAAATATTGATTTTTAGCTAAATAACATTTAAAATTAAAGGCCCTTGTATTGTTAATGAATTAATTCTTCTTATGTCTCATTACTTTATTCTTCTGTACCAAGTACTGTATTCCATGTGGTTTATCGAATTTTATCCAATTTTTTTTAGCATGAACTGAAGGAGGACGACCTACCATCTTGCAAATCAGAATTTACTTTTTACATCAATTTCCACTAATGAAAAGATAAGATAGATGAATAATTCATATAAATTAATATCTCGCAAATCAGAATTTACTTTTTACATCAATTTCCACTAATGAGTAGGATTTATCAATTTTTTATAATTAATAACATTTTTTTTCCAAATATAATTAATAACATTAGAAATCCTAACTTTTTTCCTCTCGAATCTTAGACAGGATTATTTCATATACCAAACTCACTTGGATTTTTTATTCAACTTGCAAGTGATGAAAGTGGAATGGGATTAATTTTTGATAGACTTCTCGAATGAGTAATTTACAATTGAAAATGTCAAATTTTATAAGGAAAACTAATGAAAATAGCTTGAAAACTTTGAGTTTTAATGATAAGGACAAAATAAAGGGTAAAGTGAATAGTACCAGGATTGACTTTTTAGTGTAAAAATGTGGTTTTTCGTTAAAGTGAACAGTACCAGGTGCTTTTCGTTAAAGTTCCCAATTTTATATCCCAATAAAATGCGATTTCCTTGTTACTTTTTAAGCATTATCGAAAACAGAAAAGAAATTTTCTACTTCCCAACCCTGTGAAAACAAGGGAATTATTCCGCATTTCATGTGCAAAATGCAATCCTAATTTCACCGATATCTTTAAAAAAAAATCAAAACATGCTTGGCTAATAAGTGGTAAGAAGCAAGTTGTGGACAATTAGCATCATTAATAGTAGGTCGTTTTCCTATTTTTGAAATCTCAATCGAGAACTTAAAAACACATGACATCTAATCATTGTTGTAAAATTCATGATGTGATAAGTAATGAGTTGACGACTCATCTTTGTATTAACCTTAAAAAACTTAAAACACATAAAACTAAGACTTATTGAGGAGAGAGAGATTTTTATATGTACACAAAATACAAGCCAGATTTTATGATTTTATGGTGTTGTTTAAGCTTTGGAAAATCAGACTTCCAACCCAACCCCCACAAAAAAAAAAAAAAAAAAAAACCCTAAGATTTGAATGAATTCACCTAAAATACACATACAGTCCATGATACTCCATTAAACTCCACAAATTTTATAAACTCTTTAAAATCTTTTAAAATCTCAATAGAATACATCCCTCTAAATTGAGACATAATAAAAAAAATTTAGTATGTCTTCACTTATATCATGACACGCAATGTACTAGCTCGTGTTCTGGATACACTAGGAATCTCGAAGGCAAATCCTTCTTCTATTTATTTTTTGTCAAAAAAAAAAATCCTTCTTTTATTAGTTGCTTCATATTCCAAATGCTTACGTGTAAAATTGGATATCCATCATGACAAGGTGTCCATTTATTTGTCCACGTAGACACTCATGGCCCGCAATCCTCAACCCTACACACCTTCAAAGTTCAAACTCTTTTCACCCATCAAATTTTAGAGCCACAAAAGATGAGACGTATAGAAATACCACTTTGAACTGTCCGCCAAGCGGGACTCAGGAAACACCATACATGGATAAGGCCATGTAACCAAGCTAAAACCCACAGAAAATATGCCCCAGAAAATAATTGAAATGGTCAGTTTTATATCACCAAATCCCTCTCTTTCCATTTACTCACAAAAATTCCACCCCTAAAATCCTAATTTTTATTCATAGTTCATGGAGTCTGAGAGGAACCAATCTGGGATTGTCAACAATTCTGCAAGGCAAACTCAAAACATCAGAAAAATCTTGATTTATCTGCACCAAGTTCCTCTCTTTTGAATTACAACCCTACAACACAGAAACAATTAACCCCAAAAAACCAAACTTTAAGATTCTTGAGGTTGCCCTCTGGGATTCTCTGAGCAAACTGAGAAACTGAGCAAAAGGGTAGCTTAGTTGTGGAGTCTGCATGAGTGGGCAAGAACCCAACTGGGATTTGAAGCTTTGGAGCCAGCAGAATCAATGGCTTTGGGTTGCAGTTGCGGGGTTACTCTCTCACAGTATTATCTCTCCAATTCATCTACTAGCTTATTTTCTGCTTGCCGTGCTTCTGTTTTATCGAGGCAACCACGGCCTTCCTCTCGAATTCGCTATCGAATCGATTCTCGCAGGTGGTTGGGTTTGAGGCACCTATCTGTGGGCTCTCAGAGGTGAGCTTTGTGCTTTGTGTTTGTATGTCTTTTGGTTTTGCTGAGAAAGTGAAAGAAAATGGAAGAATGTTATGGAATTTTGAAAGTTTTTACTTCAATTGGTAGTCAAAGTTGTAATCAAGTTAATGACAAGCTTGTTTGATTGATAAATAGTGAAGGAAAATGGGATGAAAAGGGAAAATAAGATAAACTAGAAGGGCAGAAAGTTTGAATTTTGGATTGTTATATCTTAGTGGGAAGTTTGAATTTTGGATTGTTATATCTTAGTGGGACTTGTATTTAATGGTATCTATCAAGGTTCTTTTTATGTTTGCATGAAATAAATTTTTGGATACCTTTTAAGAGTTGAGTTCAAAAATTCTAAAGCAATAGCAATATTGTAGTAAAAAAACACTTTGAATCTTGAATTGTCAGTAACTAGTTAGAGGAAAGTAAGTGAAAAAAAATCTAACCATGGATCATGACTTGACAGAACTACGGAAATGTGTTTATTAACCCCGTTACTTTTCCTGCTCCTTGGATAGCAGATTCGACAGTTTTAGTTCAAGGTGCTCAATAACCAACACCGATGCACACTTCAGCCACGTGGCTACTGACAATGAGGTCCAGGAGGAATCATCCATTGCAGAGCCTGGTTGCTCTAGTTGCTCGGTCCCAATTGTTGATATGCTGGACACTGAATCTTTGAGTTTACTAACTGAAGATACTTATGTAGATTGTCTTTTGACGACACTGCCAGTAAGTTACATGATGGTCTATGAACCTTTTCTTTTTCGTTTTCATTACCACTTCAGTACTGCATTACAGTTAGGTCTTGTCAGATTTATCATGCCATTTTTTACCTTTGTTTAGGTTTTATCAAAAGAGGAGCAACATACACTTGCAGCTACTCCAGCCCATCCAATGGGATTATATGGTAAGTGCCTTCCTTCAATGGTCCAAGTAAAGCATGGTGATGTGTCCTTCCTAAGCTGTCTTTGATGTGTCATTTGAATTATAAAATAGTTGATGTGAATGATTTGGAATCCTTGTGGTGATTTCTGACCCGACGGGCATAATTTTTCAGCTTTTTATGCTAGTTGTCTAGCTGGAAATTTAGTGGAGCAATTTTGGAATTTCGCTTGGCCCTCTGCTATCGCATTGATATATCCAAGCCTTCTACCGGTGGCGTTCATAGGTTTCTTTAGTAAGGTTGCCATTGAGATAAATTAAGTAATAGGAAAAAGCAGTAGGAAACTACACTTCCTAACTAGATCAAATTCATTTTAAACAGCTTGCGATAATTGCTGGAGGCCCCTTAGTTGGCACACTTATGGATCATTTCCCCAGAGTACCTGCGTGTAACTGTCTTAATATTATCCAGGTGAGTAGTTTGATTTGCATTGCACCCAAAGATGTGTGCAGGATGAATATCCTAAACTTCTGTGTTCTAACTGTTTTCTTTCTCTCAGGCAGCTGCTCAGTTGTTATCTGCAGCGATGATAATCCATGCGCATTGTGTTCCTCCTTCTGCGTCATCCCTTCTTCACCGCCCTTGGTTCATTGTACTTGTACTAGCTGGGGCTGTAGAGAGGCTATCTGGTGTCGCATTGGGGGTCGCTATGGAGCGTGATTGGGTGGTGCTGGTACTGCTATTTTGACATTTCGTTACGATACATACACGTGCACGCACATAGTTTTATCTTTCCAAGTTATCTTTGGCCTAAACTAGAATTCCCACGTAAACAGTTGGCAGGAGTGAACAGGCCTATTGCGCTTGCCCAAGCAAATGCTGTTCTTTATCGAATTGATCTTCTTTGTGAGGTATTTTCTAATCTTATGAAAAAAATTTCTTTAATGATAACGCGTGGATTTTTCATATGATGTCAATGGTGACATATGTGCCCATTTATTTGAAATTTAATATGCAAATATTCCTTAGATTTAAACAAATTTTCAGCATGTGGTTATGGTTATTGTACATAATATTCAGATTAAATCTGGTAGATGATAATTTAGGTCAAAACTTAAAATAAAAAGGATGACAATGTTTAGGGAAGCTTGAGGAGATTTATAACTTTGTATTAATTACAGATTGCTGGTGCATCCCTATTTGGCATTCTTCTATCAAAGTATGACCCAGTAACATGCTTGAAATTTTCGGGAGGTTTGATGGTGTGGTCGTTGCCTTTTGCCGTAATTTCTCTTCTCCTTACTCTGTTTCAATGTTTTGCTTGAAAAATGCTCTTTTATTATTGACTAGGAATTTCCATTCCTCAGATTGTTCTCACATGTTTGACCAACAAGCTTTCTAGCGGGGTTCTTGACCGCCCAAAATGTTCACAAACTTGTTGTAGAACATCCACTGAAGTATCTCTGTTTGATACCAACGACATAGGTAAATTTGGTACTTCTATCTTTATACAAATAAGTCTGACCACCGGTTTTGTAACTGCAAGATACTTCTGATACTGTCCTAAGTTCCTAACTGGTTCTGTTTAATCAGTGGATAAAGGTGTGGCAGCTATTAAACTTGGATGGAAGGAGTACATGCAGCAACCAGTTCTTCCTGCTAGCCTAGCATATGTGCTGCTCTATTTTAATGTTGTACTCACTCCAGGCAGTTTGATGACAGCATTTTTAACGCAAAGTGGTACTTGTCATGCCCTTTCGGCTTATATTTTTTGGTTGGAAGTTTGTTGCCTTTTACATGCATTTTATGAAAGACCTTCGTTTTCAATAAATTCAAGGTACAGGTTCTGAAAGCACCGAATGGCTCAGTTAAAACAGGCTCTAATCAACATGCATTTAGGAGTAAACATTATTCATCAGGGGGAGGAAATACATGGATGGGAAAATAAGGAAGTTCGGCCAAGAGAGTTGGACCCAATAGCACACCACCCTGAAATATTCCCAATTAATGCACGTGCTAATAACAATAAATTTCATTTGTGATGAGAAAAGGTTTTCAAGCACAACATCTAGTAGTCACTGACCCTGCTGATTCATGCATATTGTTTATTACATCTACAGTGTAGGCAAAACAAGGAGATCGCTTAAATCATGCTTTAGTGTGAATACGACTTCATCATCGATTTTCTTATAGACATTTATATGCCTCTTATGCTGTGGCTATATAAATATTTTGTAAGCCCAATTCTAACTCCAAGATACTGTGACATTGTTCAACAGGTCTAAATCCATCTATTATTGGGGGTTTTAGTGGACTATGTGCTTTTATGGGTGTTGCAGCGACATTTGTGTCTGCAAGCCTCGTCAGGCGACTTGGCATCTTAAAGGTTGGCTAATTTGCATAATTATCATCACATTATAGTCTGTCTATATCTAATGGAGCTTCTTTTCCAGGCAGGAGCAGCTGGATTAATATTTCAAGCTTCACTTCTCACCGTTGCTGTTGCTGTTTATTGTAGTGGATCTTCCTCCCAGCAGAGGCCCCTTCTATTCTTCTTGTGTTTGATTGTAAGAATTTATCATTCTTGTTTTTTCTAAACAAGGTTTGGGATTTGGATGATAGTTACGTATGAGCTGCTAAGAAAATCAAGTAGTGATTTGATTAGAAATGGGACTTATGATATTAGGTTGGATCTTAGAGCATGACGATGGATTCTTTTCAGAATTGTTGATTCTTAGATTGCTTTGCTAAATCTGTAAATTTGAGTAATGTTGAGGTTTCTTATTCTGAGGAGATTTCAGTAGTGACTGCCGCCTGCATCGACTAGTCATCAAAGTAAACGTTTCATTTGTATTAGCAGATGCTCCACTTGCAATTATATGTACTAGAAAGAATATTGGAGAACAAAGAATATTGGGGAACAAGTGCGTTTTGTTGTGCTTTTTGGACATTTTATTGTATCTTTATTTTTGTGTACCTTTTTATATGCAGGTATTATCAAGGCTGGGGCACATGTCATACGATGTTGTGGCAGCACAGATTCTTCAAACTGGGATTCCATCGTCCAAAGCAAATATTATCGGCACAACAGAAGTTGCTGTTGCTAGTCTGGCAGAGTTTACAATGTTGGGAATTGCAATAATCGCCAATGACGTGTCACATTTTGGCTTTCTAGCAGTTCTATCACTCCTATCAGTGGTTGGGGCGGCGTGGATGTTCTGCCGATGGTTGTTGAATCCAACAGATGAGCAAAGAAGTCTTTTCTCTTTCGATGCTCGGTGTCAATAATTTGATGTAAGTTCTTTTTACTCGTTTGAGTCCATTAATTCTTATACATTTTACATGTCTGCCAAATCTGAATGAACTATCTTAATTGCATTATCTGCAGTTTTACTTTCTGTGGCCCTGGTGCAAAGGCTGTTCTACGTTATTCAGAATCAAGATATAGCACTACCTTTTACAATGCCCATGTTTTTCTATCAATAGTACAGTGAGGTATATTTTGTCGCTCATGGTCGCAGTTCATGTGTTTTATTGGCTGTAGTGTAGAATCTGTAACGCGCCTTTGAATAATATCTTTGTTCATACGTTTTATTGGTCGCAGTTCATGCGCTTATATAGCTACAGCTGGCTCAACTTTGTACATACATTTTGAAACATTTGTAAAGCATTGAATTTATTCAAAATCTTTGTTCCCTGGCAATCATGCTTTATTCGAAGTGCGAACTGAATTCCTTCACAGGGTTGCCGAAATATTGCTGTGAATCGTATTCCATTTTTTCCTCCTGAGGTTCCCTCATTCATGGTAACTTTGCATCTTGTTCCCCTGGTGCATCATAGCTTTCTCATTAAAGCCATGAAGGCAGTAAAAAAGCAGAGAAAAAAAGCACCAAAAGTTGAGAAATTAGCCATCTTTTTGGTGTGAGCACACAAAGGTGAAAAGTTGTGGATTTTGTACCAATAATTTCAAACGGGCTACTGCAATTGGTTTGTACTACTTTATCTTGGTCATACAAAAACTAGCTCCTAGATTCCTTGCACGTTTCTTTTGGCCTCGTTGGCACATACTGTTGCAATTGGTGGAGGGATGGATTTGACATATCGTATATTGAGGGAGGATGTGAGACAGAGAGGACATATTCCGGCTACACTTAAGATTTTGCCCACTAAGCGAGTGTTTGTAAACCGCATCCCTCGAAAAACACATAAATGAAATTTGACTTTTATCAATGCAGATTATTCCCACCAAGGCTCGTTGGGGATTGATTTTGTAGGAAGCACTTATATTCATCATTGATTCTGCTAATAGAAAAATGTCAACATTTTTATTAAAAGCCCAAGAACTTCTTGACAAAGTATATGACAGGTCTTTCTCTGTAAAACAATTTTTGTAACCCCTCTAAGCAATCCTAGACTCTCCTAAATCCACCCCAAACTCTTTAAACTCTGGTGGTCCAGCTTCAAAAAATTGAGTGCACAATCAGTGTGAGTGCCTGCATGAGTTTAAGGTGGTTGATAGTTTAGTATAATATTGGTGACTGATGGTATTGTTTAACTTAACTAAAATACAAGTTGGTATATCAATATACCATGTATTATAATATAAATGGTGAGAAAATATATTTTTCAATATTCATCCAATTATGTTATAACACTTGAAGTAATAACTCGTGTTTCTTATACATTGAGAATCTTCTTGTTTAATGATATGCCAAAAACTTTGATTACAACTAGAATGCAAGGCAGTGAGAGCCCGAGTCCTGACAGTGGACATAGAAATTTGCCAGATTGCGCTATGGCATCTCATCTCCCTCGTATTACACAAAGCCCTATTCTTTATTTATTTATTTTTTTTCTGTTTTGGGGGAAAGAGTTATAGAAAACTGGGTTAATTGTTGTTAGTTTGCTACATTAACATAAACATCTGCGGGCATTGGGTTTCCAATTTACTAACAGTAACAGCACGTACCCGTCACGATTGTTCGACCCCTTCTTCCAAGAACAAATAATAAAACTATTCCTGTCAAACTCCTACGTTTGTATCTGTGCTATGCCTATGCATGGATATTATAACACCTTAATTGAATATCTTAATAAAAGACTATCGATTTCAGCACCTCTAATCTAGGGCAAAATATGGAGTGTATCCCGGTTGTGTATCGGATTTTCTCTCTTAAATTATGTGACCTAGTTCTGGTGTTGATTACAAAAAATGGATATACAATCAGTTAAACAATATGTTCTCAATTTGATTTTGCAATCATAAACTAAACTTGTGAGTATCATATCAGAGTAAAAACATTAATAATAGGTCATAAAACAGTATGTTAGGTTTGGACCAACTAAATATTTATCGTGCTTTAGTATATATTATACTCCAAAAGTTTTAATCATTAGATTTTAATTTTTATACTTCTAATAAAAAAATTTAATAGTTGTAACACTCAAAATATCAAATACTCCGAAACTCTATTAAAAATCACGTAACCAATCGCTCATCAGGTCATATAGAAGTCCTCGACTCCTCGTCGAAAATATGTCGAAAACATGAAGACTATCTTTGTGTATAATCAATCTATCAGCTTTGGGAAATAAAAAAATTAATCACTTGAAAGTGAAAGCTTTTGAGTTTTGACTAATAATCATTTGTTTTTTTTTTAATTAAGAGAAACTAAATGCTGCTTCCCTCTGAAAAGATAGTTGTCATTCATGACATCATTTCAATATCACTTCGCTTTAGTAATTTACCAAAAAACTTCACCTATCTTCTTGTTTCCTTTTTATAGAATAATAAATAAATAAAATGCTAGAACTTTTATTCTTCTGAGTTCTGATTCTCATTATTGTCAATGTTACAAGATAATTCAAAATTTATATTTGAGTCATTTTTAACAATTTTGTTAAAAATTAAGGTCATTTTCATTTATAAAAGACCTAGCGCAGCCTTTCTGGCTACCCTTCAAAAATCAATATACAAATATTGTAGGTTAAACTTTTTCATCTCAAATCATGTTAGGTGAATTTGTTATCTTGGCTTGAAATACACGTGTTAGGGCTGGTCAAGGGGCTTGAGGCTTGCTATATGTAGTCTGATCTTGGTTAAATTTAGGCTTGATTTTGTTTAGCAAATTCTGTTTTACTCTTAATTTGGAGAAGGATGAAAATGACATATAACCCTTAACTGAAGATGATTAGATGGAATTTTTTATATAATTATATTTTTTTAACAGATGTATATTAGTATAACCTAAATGGTAATCGTGATATCTAAAAATATAATGCAAACCCTAAAATATCACGTCCCCGTGTTTGTCGCGTGCATTTTACATCTTTCTTCTTCCTCTAGTCCAGTCCTCCTGCTGCTGCTGTCAACTTTATGTTGGTAAGAGTGCTTTCCTTCTGCTCATTGCTCGCGAAATTGGATTAGGATTATCTACTCTTTTCTTTTCATCTCTTTTCATCCATTCCTCTTACATTCTTTTATTTTATCTTTATCTTTGTATAAAAAATTAATATGAGATGTTAACGTGACTTAACTATTCAAATAGAAGAAAATAGAAAAAATAAGGAAAATAATCGTACTCCCGCGATATTTTACTTCTCATCATTTATATTATATATTTGCATGCTATGATTTACCAAAATTAATGTTAATTTACTGTTCTTCTTTTGTTGTTGTTATGTCCTGTCGTTGCTTTTTCTTAGATGAAATAGTGAAAGTGTCATCAAGGTTTTTTGCTATTAAACTCTGTTTTCAATAATTAAGATTAAAGTTAAAAATTTCAGTGAATAAAATTCACGGAAGTAGCAAAATAGTGGCCTAAATGGATCAAGAACTACCGAACTTAAAGGTGCTGCTGAAATTAGAAACGTGTTTGATGTTTTGTTAGCAAGAGCTGCATTCTTTTTATTTGAGCAGAATTTCAAGATAAGCTCTCAAATTTGGTTAATTGTTTAGTTTGAGTGGAGAATGGGTTAAAATGATTAGGTTAGGTTAAGAGATCGATTGTTTTCTATTATAATAAGTTTAGAGTTTTAAAAACTCGATTTTCTCTTATATATGAGAATTTAAAATACACTTTAAATATGCATAATTAATTTTAAACAGAATATTTTTTTGCACACTCTGTTATTTAGAACCATGAAATTTAATTCAAAAGTTGAAACTAACATTATTCCGTTACTTGAAATCATGAGATCCAAATCAAATTAGAGACCAACTTTCACACTAAAATAAAAAACACTTTACACTACTCATCTAATGCTTCTCCTATTTGGAATCAATTCTTCTTATTTTTTCGTTTGATTGATGAATCAAATTCATTTTTACTTGTTGGGAAAAAGTCAAAAGTAAGGCTCAAATCACTATAGATGGGTACTAGGCAGCTCTAGGCTGAAACAGTGAAGCTACAACTCGATCTTCATCAGAGAAAAAAAAGTTATGAATCTCTTATGTAATAATTCTTTTAAAAGTATGATTTTTATGAACTCTTTGCCATCATATATTTCTGGTATAATATTTTATAATATTAATATAAAATTACTTTTAATCTGTTAAATTACAATAGTCTATAAATAATTTCATTTTAAGAGAATGCCTTTATCACTTAGAGCAATTTTCAAGAAAACACCCAAACCTTTTTAAAGCTAAAACCAGCACCAATACCATTTCCCCAAAACTAAAAAAGAATTTCCATAAACACAAAAACCTAACACAACACTTGCCCCAAAAAACTCTCCTTCAAACGACACAATTCTCAATAACTTAAAACCCAAACACCTTGAAAATTGAAAAGCAAATTTATGAGAGAGAAAGAGAGGAGAGAGAGCGAGAGATAGATCCATTCCCATCAATCCCAATATCATATCACACTTGCAAAAAGCAAGGAAACGAAAACAAAACAAACCATGTGAGTTTATAAAAATAGAAAGTAAAGCTCTTACCTTCTCTATAACCTATGCTCTCCAGATTACCTGAACTAACCCAAACACTTGTTCATCATTACCCACAACCCACTGCCCTCCGCCCCCCGCCCAAAACCCATCATTTTCGCTTTGACAAGTGTGAAAAGTGGATGAGACTGACTCTTACGTTAGATAATTACTGCAAGGCAATACAAACATTAAGAGTTACAGCCTTACAGTCATATTTCCATGATTTTGCATCACTTGTAGGAAATTCCATCAAACTATGTCCAATATAAAAGTTAAAACAACTAGTACTGTTTGAAAAATATTATAACGTAGGAACATCTCTAAATAAAACCACGATAAATAAAAAAACTTTGAAATAGATAGCAGTTTTTGATTGGTATTGAAACATCTAGAGGTATCTCAAACTAATAAAATTACGTCGTATATAAAATTTAAAACAAGTTGCAACGTTTGATAAATTTATAAACGTTATTGTATCAGTATCTTAAACTAATAAACTGCATATAAAATAAAACATATAATAATGTTTAATTGATTTAAGAACATCATTGTCACGACATTTCAAATTAATATTTCACATAAAAATTTCAAATGATAAATATTTAGTTGATTTGAAACACTGCTATTTTAAATCTTTCTTATCTAAAGGGAGAAAAGAAATGATCTTTTGTTTTTCACCACGAGCTTCTGTTGGTTGCCACAGTGTTTTCAACTTGAAAGCGCCCATCTTTTCATGTCTTTTGATACTGATAGTTGATACATCACTTTGCCTTATTCATGTCCTCTTTTTTTACCCTTTATATCATTTCTCTCTCCCCCTCTAGTTCTACATCATTGTCCAACACTGTGTTCAAGTAATACATACTCAAAGTTTAGCCTTGAGAGAGAGAGAGAGAGAAGAGAGAGAGGAAGCTAGAGAGAGAGAGAGAGAGAGAGAGAGAGGGGAGAGAAAAATGGGGTCTTTGGGAGGTGAAGCTGCAAGGAAGAAGGCAATGTGGCTCTATCCAAAGATCATGGGATTTAATCCTTCTGAAAGATGGGGGCACTCTGCCTGCTATTCTCGTGGGGTTTTGTATATTTTTGGGGTATGCTTAAATCTTCTTCCATGAAAATTAAATTATGCTCCTTTTTCTCCTTTTCTATAATATAATTTCCGCTGCATGATATTTATCTCTGTGTTTATATATATATCTCGTGGGGTTTTGTATTAGTTCTTCTGTTTTGCAAGTTTGAACAGTCGATTTTCTTGATGCATGTTTTGGTCAAAAAATCAAGTCATATTTTTATTTTTCTTGTTCTTGGTATCTGGAATGCGTCTATACTTGGGTGATGACAGACTTGCCTTTTGAACTGGGTGTTGTGGTTTCCTTATTTCTCCTATTTTAATTCTTTTGAGAATGGCAGAATGCTTTTTCCTTGATTCCTGTATTTCTCTTATTAGTAGGACAGTTATGTGGAAAGTGATAGTTGCCTTCCTGCTTTGCTTGATGTAGTAATTAGCTTAAATAAAATAAAAACCAGATGTAGTAATTAGCATAAATAAAATAAAAAACAGATGTAGTAATTAGCATATTTCATTTTTCCTTTTTAGTTTTCTGTGTTCTTTTCTCTTTAATTTTCAGATTTTTCCTTCTGATAGTTTAACTTGAATTTACCCTGTGCAATACGAAATCATTCGTGTTTCTCCCACTAATCTCCTAGTTATGGGATTAAATTTTGTGTTTTCCTGCATTACACTTTGTTTAGGAGATTTAGTTCAATTGGACATATTATTAAAGAAATAAATTTGGATTAAAGTTATATGTACGTGGCTAGTAGTATGCATTTTTTCTGACTCTAAGATTATCATAATTCAGATTATGTTTGACTAAATCTGAACATTTTGAGACCTATTTGTTAGATATTATACACCATCAAAGATCGATAATTGCTCAGCTCTTATAGCAGACTAGAAAATCCTACATTCCATTTGTTGAAATTGGCGTCAATAGATGGAGATAACTAATTGTTCAGTCGATTCTATGTGTTTCGTTGTCCTTGGATTGTTCTGTATAGTACTCATTTCTGTAGGACATGGTACTCGAGAAAGCTATGAAACTTTTAGCCTTTTTTCAATGTAATGTGATGCCTTGCTGTATCTTGATCTCATCCTTCTAGTTTGTCCAATTTAGGGATGTTGCGGCGGTATGCATTTCAGCGATGTTCTTGTGCTTGATCTTGAGAAAATGTTATGGAACACTCTTGTGTCAACCGGTCAAGGGCCTGGTCCTAGAGACAGCCATAGTGCCATTGTTCTAGGGCACAAGATGATAGTTTTCGGGGGAACTAATGGCTCCAAGAAGGTAAATGATCTTCACATATTGAATCTTGTGACCAAAGAATGGACACGGCCAGAATGTACGGGTACTCCACCTTCACCCCGAGAAAGTCATACTGCTACCCTTGTTGGTGATGAAAAATTAGTGATATTCGGGGGTAGTGGAGAAGGTAAAGGAAATTACTTGAATGATCTTCATGTTCTAGACCTTAATACCATGAGATGGACTTCTCCTGAGGTGACGGGTGATATTCCTGTTCCTCGAGACAGTCATAGCACAATTGTGATGGGGAAGAAGCTTCTTGTGTATGGTGGGGACCGTGGTGATAGGTATTATGGTGGTGTAGATATGCTTGACATGAACACACTGACATGGTCGAGGGTATGGTTTTCCTTTTATTCTGTCAGAATTTCATTGTTAGTTTTATAAATGAATAATGTACAGTTCATACAAGTTCTACAAATTGAGTCAAATGGAGGTTGTTTTGCAACAGTTGGCTGTTCAAGGATCTTCACCGGGTGCCAGGGCAGGTCATGCAACTGTTAGTATCGGGACAAAGGCAAGTTATTTCATTGATACTTACAAGATTTTCTTTTCTGAGAAAAGAAATGTTTATTGTTATTTTTGGTAATTGTCCATCTTTGAATCATGTACATGATCGATTTAACATTTAATGAAGTTCAAGTATCGCCTTGTAGCATTTATTCTCAGAAGAGAAAGCGATTGACCTAAAGGAAAAAATGCAGGTTTATGTCATTGGAGGGGTTGGAGACAAACATTATTACAACGATGTTTGGGTCCTAGATGTGATTACTTGTTCATGGACTCAACTTGAAATATGTGGCCAACATCCACAAGGACGATTCTCTCATACTGCTGTTGTTACAGATTCTGATATTGCCGTCTACGGAGGGTAATTAGCCATATAAATTATACAGCTTAAGTCCTGTCCTTATAGTTCGGTTCCCTCTTAATTTTCTGGTTCAACTTGTAGGTGTGGTGAGGACGAGCGCCCTCTGAATGAGTTGTTGGTGTTGCATCTTGGAGCAGAACATCTCAATGGTCGTTACAATGTTTCCATGTGCAAAATTTTCGGAAGCCACTGGAACCGAGAGAGGGGGAGGATCTCAAAGGGAGCAGATTTTAACACGGTACAGAAGTTACTGTAACAATGCAGTACTTTAGTGCATCCTTTATGTTTCGATAATGAAGAGGAGTTTTTTTGTAAATGCTTAAAGCAGAAAACTATGCTAATGGGGAATCATGTAGTAGTACGAGAGACAACCCACGGACCAGAATCAGAAGCAAGACGGTCTCTTCAGTTCAAATCAGGTTAGCATATAGTTTAAAAATTCACTCTTTCTTCTAGGTGTACACGAGTATTCATTCGTAAACATAAATGTAGATACTTTACATCCAAAGAGGAGAAGAACCACAAGTACAAAATCAATAGATCTCGAATCAGAACAAGAGGAGCATTCTCTATCACTCTCCCAGCATTCATCACCATCACACTCGGATCAAGAGCAGATCCCGAATCCTAATATTGTTGATTCCAACCAAGGTTCTCAAGGTTTTCATTTGTTTAAGAAACTCAATCATAGTCCGAGCAATGGCCAATCTCCCATTGTCACGAGCAGCCATAAAGCTAATAGAAATTCTGGACAAAGATCTCCAGACCTTAACTTGTTAGGAGAGTGTCACACCGAACCAAAACGAGAACAGTATCATCATGTCAACATTGGTAGACCAAGTATGCAATTTCAAGCAGTAGAACAAAAACACTTGGAGGCAGGGCCTATTCAGAACATGGTATGCATTCCTTTAATTTCACTTTGCTTCGATAATTGGCAAAAAAATTATTCGTTTTGCCAATGCATGGCTTTTTATTGGGGTTTTGTGTCTCCTTAGATGGGTGCTGAGGTTCAAGGCAAAGTTGATGGAGCATTCGACTCAGGTTTCCTAATGACCGCGATGGTTAATGGAAAGATATATAGAGGAGTCTTATTTGCACCAGTAAGCTTCCCAATTTCAACTACACTGTAAAACTGACACATAATCGTTAGAAGTGATATCCACACGCCCTTTTTCTCCCTCCACACGTCATTTTATTTTTGTCAATAAAGGTGTGCAGGGTGAGAAAAAAGGTGTCCGAAAATCACACTGCCCATTCATTAATGTGCTTACAATGTTAACTTGTTTGTGCAACTTTATGTGTCAAACCAGGGACCCCAGATCATCTCAAGAAGGCCAACTTTCGTGCAAAATCCTTCGTCTTCAACAAGCCAAATTCCCATTTCTGAAGCAAAACCATTTCCAAACTCGAATCATCACGAGCCACCCTTGAAGCTATCTGAGCAACCAATGAGGAATTCCATGCCGGAGTCTGGCCTGGGCCTCAGGCAACCTCAGGTTGCTCGACCATTTTCGGTCATTCGAGCCAATCCATCTGTAGCCAAAGAAAGAAGTGATCTTCCTGGTGTGTTTTTAACACTTGGGGGACCAGGAAGTCCAACTGGTGGATCTTAGAGACAACCATATATATATAGGCATATATTTCTATGGCAACTTGGTTTTTAAGAATCTGTGATTTTAGATAGGTAAGGTAGGCACATATTAGTTGGTCACAAGTTAATGATTTTGTGTCAAAAGATGATCGGCTGGTATGGTGTCTGCAGTCAATGTAATATTATGAGCTTAGCTAGTCATGAGTTTCTAATATATTAGTAAATTAGCATTATGATTATGGTTGTGCCAAGATTACTAGATTTTTCAAAGCTTATTTGCATAATGTTCTAGAAAAATATGTGAAAAAAGCAGTTATAAACTTTGAATGAATATTGACATAACGAAATCTAGAGTACGTTAAAACTACGAAATTTTATGGATATAAAGATTTATAGTAGTAGTGAAGCACTCAGTTTTTTATGTGTAAACATTGAAAAAAAAGTGACTAATTTGTGGTTTTTGTGACTTTTTCTTGTATACAAACTTATTTTTTGCTTGAAGTCGTTGAGAAATTTTATTGAACTCATGTTTTGTATCTTTATGATCAATTTTCCAATTTCTCTTTACAGTCAATTATTAACTTTTAGAAAATAAATCTAATCCTTTCAAAATATAAAAAATTTCAGAAAATAAAAACAAAAACCCTAAAGTGAAATCCTAGCAAAAAAAACCCTAAAGTGAAATCGAAGCAAACACAACCAGTCCATGTATGAAACCCTAGCTAGGTATAATTTGCTTATTTTTTAGACCCAATATTACATCATCAATTCCGTGCAAACAAGAATCCTTAATGAATTAACAAGTTGGTAAAGAGTTCATAAAAAAACTGTAAATTTCGACTTAATAGTGTGTTGTTGTTGGACGTTGAATAATTGTGCAAATGAGATGTGGAAATTCTAACACTAAAGTTTTTTAGTTAAAAGAGTAAAGGGTTCAAATTAAATTAAAATTCGAGGACCAATCCAATTTTTTTCATATATTTCTTTATGAACTTTAGAGGTCGCACTTGGTGCGATGGCAAATGTCTTCGCCCATGAGCGGTAGGTCTCGGGTTCAAGACTTGGAAGCAGCCTCTCCATAAATGGGGGTAAGGCTAGCCGACATTCACCTCTCCCAGACCCTGCGTAAAGCGAGAGCCTTGTGCACTGGGTACGACCTTTATTTCTTTATGAACTTTAAGACTATCTCCAACCATTAGGTTAAAACCTAAAATTTAGGTTTGAAATAGCTTGTTTGCTCTAACCCTTATGGGTTAAAATTTTAGTCCCATATTATTAAATAATGAATTTAGGCTAAATTTTTTTTTCTTAAAGTAACATTTTTAAAAGAAAAAATTATGTAGACTATCCTAATTTAATTTTATGAACATTTTAATATAAAAATATTTAGATTCTGACAAATATTGAAAAATCACTAACCGACACCATGAAATTGGTTAAATACTATGAAAAAATATGAAACGCACAAAAGAAATTTTTTTTTAATTACTTTAGCCATTAGATTTAAATTTGGACCGTTAAATTTTGTTTTTTACTGTTGAATTTCATCAAATTATATCTTAACTGTTGAATTTAATGGATTTATAAATATAAAACTAAAAAAAATATACATATATGATGGTCAGCCCTACTAACCTTGGGGAATATAGGCTAAATTTGGTCTATAAATGAGTTTTGAATTTTAACTCATATTTGCTCCAAAGATTTAAGCAAGTTTGGATAAATTTAGAACATAAAATTTGAGTTTTATTCTAAAGATTAGGATAAGTCTAGAGAATTAAAAACAAGCGAAAAAGATTAATTAGGCAAAAGCGAAAAGAAAAAGGTGAAATATTTTGGAAGAGAGAGCTTTTGATTTGATAACATGGGATGGAGTGCACAAAAGGAGCACCCGCGCATCGCGCGCTACTGTCGTGTATGTGATGTCTAGGAAAAGTGGGGCCTCAGAGTCGCTGTCAACCGTCGGATCTGTCTTCCACGTCATCCCACCAGGGTCCTTTGTGATTGACTGATTGATCGTTGTTGATATTTGCGGTCAGAGGGGTCACTCTAACGTCCCCCGTCTTTTCACCCGTCCTCAGATTTTTGTCCGTCACTGGCGGTTGCGTCACCCACGTACGTTTTCTCCCTCCTGACTTGTCTGTCTCAGATGCCCTATTTCACCTCATTTCTCACGATTTGATATTCTCTCTGAATCTCTGTGTTCGGAGCATAAAAATTCTAAAATTAGAGCGTTTAAGAAAGAAAATATCACAAATCTCACCTGGTTGCGGACCATAGCAAAAAAAATTATAACCAAAATATTTTTTACGAAAGGAAATCTAGCCGTTCAAATTTTTAAAATTTTGTAAGGTGAGTCAATAAATACACTAATAAAAAATGTATAATTAAATTGAATAGTCCAAACGTCTCATTCCACGACTCTAAATACAAAGATTCAGAGTGAATCTCAACCTATGTCTCGGTCTCAACTCAAAACTTCCAGCTCCAGTTCATAGGTGTGGGTCCCACGAGACCATCGCACGTGAGGTACTCTTTGGAACGTACGTGTCAACTAGGGTTGGACAAGATAGAAGATTGCTGTCTGACTGTAGTCCAACAAACTTGATCAAATTTTCCATTTATTGGAAGCTAGCTTAGTATCGAATAAAAAAAGAAAAATTAATGAAAAGTGTTTAAAACTTTGAGTTTTAATGATAAGGACAAAATAAAGGGTAAAGTAAATAGTACCATAATTGACTTTTTAATGTAAAAATGTGGTTTTTTCGTTAAAGTGAACAGTACCGGGTGCTTTTCGTTAAAGTTCCCAATAAAAAATAAAAAGAGATCTTATATTGAACTCTAAATCTAACTAATAAGAGGTGATTTTTCTTTTTTTTTGCAAGACGATATTTAAAACTATTTTAAGCTACGAGCAGTAAGTTTGAGTTAGTAGGATCTTCAAATTATCAACGATGGTTTAAAATTTTCCGTAACTTGTAAAATTTTCAAAACTACTTCTAAAAACAAAGCGTAAAGTAGTTGTAATATTTTAGACGGTAGAATGATTTGATCATTACTTGAGTACAATGAGACGTGAGAAATAATGACTTTAAGAAACGGTGTTATGCTAATGGGGTGGTTGTAATAATTCACTATGCATTTTAGTCAGCTACTTCGACACCACAAAATTACATAAACTAGTTTTGTTGTTCTCGTCGTCATCATTTCGTTAAGTTAGTTGGTTATACATTGCGCATTTGTTGATCAAAAGTGAGTTGCACGTTAATTTATAATAAGAAAATCCTTATTTGCACGTGAACGACTGACCTTAACATAACTCTTTAACACATGATCAAGAACATAAAGATGACTGAATTGGCTATTTCCAAATAGAAAACGTCATTCTAGTATTCAAATTCTAAACCAAACAACAAATAAATCTTAATTTTTTCAACATCGCTTGTACATTTAAAAAAAAAATTGAAATGTTTCGCTCTTTTTCTTTATCGTAATTGAACTCGTCTTTGTTAATTTTACAATTACCATATGTTTTGATAAAATCCCTTGTAAATATTCATTATTTAACTCTGAAAACAAGCTGGAAAAATAGAAGAACAAAATAATCATTTTACTTATGTAAATATCATGGGAAAAAACAAGAAGGAAATAAGAGAAAAGAAAAGAAGAAAAAAACCTTAAACTGGATGCAGGCTAATGCGCACCAGGGGTGCGTTGGTTACTAACCTACGCACTCCCTGATCCAAACCCAACGGTCTGATGGGAGAACTCGACAGAGGGAACAGGAAACCGTACAAGGCAGTAAAATGAACCCAGCAAAAACCCAGCACTATTCAATTTACTGCAACGATGGTGAAATCTTTGGTCCCCTCCCCTGCAACGAAAACCCTGACTTTTCACCCAGCTCTCCTCCTCCCTACCTCTCGTCCTCCAATCACATCACGCCACCTATTCACCCAAACCCAATTCGTACTCTTTAATACTGTTTGGATCGGAGCAATCTTGTGGGTGATAATAATCTCGAGTTTCTCCGAGGGTTTTCGTTGCTTAATTTAAAGGTAAGATCTTTCGACTTATTTGGTCTTTCTTTTGAGTTTTTGCTGATTTTGTTTGATTTTCTTATCTGGGAATTTCGGTTCTTGCCCGATTGTTTCAAATTGTTAATTTTTCTGTGATTTTTATTTTGTTGTTGGCGAATTATTGGGTTTTTGTGTGTGAATTTCTATTAATTGTGTATTATAAGGGAAAAACATGAAATTTTTCGGTTGTGGATGTAAATTTTGGATTTTGTAGTTGGTTTGTCTGTAAAGGTGGATTGGTTGTGTTAATTGTGGGTGTTTCTAAATCTGGGTTTGTTCTGAATTTTGATGGGGGATTCAGTAGGTGTTAATGTAATTTCTCCCATTTGAGAATTTTGGATAATTGATTTGTGTTGAATTTTGGAAGAGACTCAGAGCTTCAGGGCTGAAGGGGTAGAGGAGGACCTAGAAAACTTTGGAAGAGACTCTAAGAAAAGACTTAGAGTACTTGGATCTAACGAAAGCCGTGACACACAACCGAGCACAATAACGTTCTAGGATTCATATAGCAGACCCCACTTATTGGGAAAAGGCTTTGTTGTTGTGGTTGATTTGTGTTGAATTTTGGTTTCCCGAGAAAACTTTCTGAAATCTAGCTTTATTTTTGCATTTCCATGGTGGTGTTTTTCAGGGGAATCAATTTTGTTCTCTGGGCGCAAAGATGTTTTCGGATATTTTTTTTTTGTTGTAACGAATTTATGATCATGCTTTAGATTTTAGAAACTAGAATTGATTCTGCAACCATTCGGTTTAGCTCAGCGGACATTTTAGCTTTAGGAAACGAAGATGATTTTGTGTTCTGCGCTACGGAGAATAAACTGTATTGAACTAGTTATGTTTCGTTGACTGCTAATTGAAGATTGAGAAGGGCTTCTTTGATTTCTTACTATCTTTGTCCGGTTACAATGTTTGCACTTATTGGTTTCCAAGATTGAAGATTTTAGTTGAATACCTCTTTAGTGTCTGTTGTTATGCTTATGCGTATGACATTTACAATCCCTAACCTCTTGCTCATGACTTTCTCAGCCCCCTTTATGGGAAAATAAAGGCAGCAGCAGGATTTTGTTTTGGCTCTCTGATTACGATGGAGGGTTTTGGAGGTTTGGGATTCAGCGATGGAAGCAATGCTGTGAGGAAGAAAAGGAGTAACACGTCTCGTCGTCCTCGGAACGAGTCACAGCTACCTTTGGATTGTCGTGATAATGTGTCATCAACTCCTTCTTCGGAAGATGTAAGCAAAAGTGATGAGAATAACGATGATGGTTCAATTACACGAAAGAGAGACATTAATTTGAACTTATGCAGCGCAAGGGCTTCGTTTAGTAACATTATGGAAGCTGAGACTGTCCAGAATATGGATAAAGGTGAGGGAGGAGGTTCCGGAGAATCTGAGGAAGCTTCAAATGATGGTTCATTTCGAGGCAGTGACGAACAGAGGCATAGGGGGATTGATTCCAAAAGGTCCAATAAGGGTGCTCTTGCCCCCGCTAATTGGAAAGGCACAAACAAGCTTGGGCCTGTTGGAGTTGTTTCGGATGGCTCAGAGAATGAGAATAAAGTGAAAATGGTTAAGCTTAAAGTTGGTGGTGTTACACGCACAATTCAGGCCAAGTCTACATCTGGTGGTGCATCTACTGTTGGTCCGTCTTCTGTAAAATCTTCTCGCATTTCAGATGCCCCTCGAGCACGCCAGAAGTTGATTCTTCAGGTTAGTCTGCCTTGAAATATTCTTCCAGATTTACTAAATTTGACAAGCACTGTGTGTGGCAAATCTGGATGTGATTTTATTTCAATATCCACATAGTTCAGGCAGACATCTTGAATTGGGTAGCATATTAATATGGATTGCTTTTACAGAAAATTAGATAAGATGGAAAGATTAATAACTTCAAATTTTCAAAACTTATTAGATATTTGATAGCTAGGTTGTCATTTTGTTCTAATTTCTTGGATATCCTTCGTTTTTTAGTTACTTCTTTCAGTTCATCTAATCAATTCCTTGAGGTCTTTGGTTTCATAGTTTCCCTTCCTTTCCTTCACACAAAAGGGTTTAGTAGTTTAATTAATAAGGTCATATATGGATCAAGGATCATCAAGACTACATCTAACTCTATCACTGTTGCAGGAAGACTCGGATGATAGTCCTTCCCTTAGTTCAGATAAAGGAAGTGGGTTACGGGGAGTCCCACGGAAGGATACATCTAAAACTGTCACTCGTGTTGGGAAGGCTGAAGAACCTGTTCGCAAGAGCAAACGGGTCCCTAAGAGACGCGTCCTGGATGCAGTTGATGATGGAGATGATGATGACATGGAAGTTCGATACCTTGAAAAACTCAAAACATCTAAGGTCACCTCAGATTATACTGCAGAGTACAATGAGGATGAGGAAAGGAAAACTAGAAAAGAAAGGAAGATTTCGACAGTGATGAAGGGGAGTGGTATTGGACTAAGTGTAGATTTGGGAGATTATGGCATACCAAGATCAGGCAAGGATGGTAAGAAGTCCAGAGTAGGAAGCGTATCTGATGATACTGATTATGTTGAAGAGGAAGAAGAACCTGTTTCTGATGGTGAGCCTAATACTAAAAGCAAAAAATCGAGAAAGGACTTTGTTGAATCATCCTCATATAATAAGAAGGAGATGACAGTCACTACTCGTCAAAGGGCTCTTAACACTGGCAAAGATGTCTCATCCAGCTCAGGTGCAGGTTTATTTGAGTTCCCAAATGGGTTGCCCCCGGCTCCACCAAGAAGTAAGAGAATATTTTTTTTTCCTTTTATCATAAGTAGCTTCTGTTGAATACACACCGACTTCTCTGATGATGGTAATTGTTGCTTTTACTGATAGAGCAAAAGGAGAAACCCTGTGCATTGGAGCAGCAAATCAAGAAAGCTGAGGCGGCGGAGAGACGTAGGATGCAAGTAGAGAAGGCAACTCGAGAATCTGAGGTTTGGCTTGTCTTTTAGCTTGTTGTTTTGCCTGTGATATACATGTGTTAGAAAGAAGTTACTTATCATTTTCTTTCAAATTTGGCCGTCTTAGGCTGAGGCAATCAGAAAAATTCTGGGGCAAGATTCCAGTAGGAAGAAACGAGAAGACAAGATAAAGAAACGGCAAGAAGATATGGCTCAGGTAACAGATAGCACATAATAGCATCCTCTCTGTGTATATCATGCGATAGATTCTTGATTAATGGTACATTCATTTCTTTTGCAGGAGAGGGCTGCAAATGCTTTCACACTTCCGCCAGATTCTGTCCGATGGGTGATGGGTCCATCAGGATCGGTTGTAACTTTCCCCAATGAAATGGGCTTGCCAGCTATATTCGACTCCAAGCCTTGCAGGTAAGAGCATTTGGAAATTCTAGACACTTATTTCTGTGATTATATGTAATTTCTTTTCTCAAATCTAGATACTGCTATAATTCTATCGCTGTCGTAAATGATGCATCTCTTCGGTCTTGGACAATTCTATATCATCGTGCTTTTTTCTGAACCCACCCTTAATATTCAGCCACCACGAACCTTTTCATAGCCATTTGAGCTTTAAATGTTTCTCAAATGTCTCAGACCTGGTTTTCAAGCACATATCTCTAGCTCCAGAAAACAAAATATATCATGAAGTTCATCGGATAATTTTTTGTTTTTTGTTTTTATGTTTATGCCGATTTCAGTTACCCTCCTCCCCGAGAAAAGTGTGCCGGACCATATTGTACAAATCCATACAAGTACCGGGATTCGCAGTCGAAGCTCCCTTTGTGCAGTCTCCGGTGTTACAAGGCAATACATGAAAAGATGGCCCCTCTATCTGCCTGTTGATTCTGTGAAACCGGCTTTGCAGACTTGCAGTTGCAGGATAGTCCGGCACCACTTCATATGTACTTTAATTAGTTATTACATGGGTGTGCTGTATATATGGAGGGAATTTGTATACGCAAATATACATAAAACTGCCTGCATATTCTGTGGAAAGTTGTAAGCTTGTTTGCGCGCTACAACAAACCGTGTGCTTGGTCAAGTTTCCCTCGTATGCTTGCATTCCATCGTATCCCACGTTTTATAAATAATGTATCTTAATTGTATAAACTTCATAATCAGGAAGTCCATGGATTTAAGAAAGATTTGCTTGGATTTATCCATGGTTTGTTTTTCATCTTCGTAATCTTCGTTTGAAGATTATTCGTCCTTCAAATGTACCAAGTAAATAAACGGTTCATTTTGAATATGTTACTTGGTATTTATATCAATCGTGTTGTTTTTGTCATTTGGATGGCTAAACCTAAATGGTCTCCGGTTCAAATAATTTTATTTGGTAATTTTTTTTAGGGATGATAGTTTAAGGGAAAGAGAAATTTTTTGAAATATTATATAAATTTGTAGTCATATCAATTTTTAAAAATGTCATATGAACAAAACCATTAAATTGTCATCTCACAGTAATTTCATTAAATTTTCCATCATGTACCTTTTAATGTACATTTTTAGTTGTTCACAATAAAATTTTGAAACGAATGTGACATGGTTGTTTTACTAGCCAAAATTTCTAGATTACCGCTACATCATTTTTTAATTTTTTTTTTTTTTAAAAAGCTTTTTTTATTAGTACCCCAAACAATGTTAAATACCCCTCCCGACGCATTTTAAATAACGTATAAACCCTAATATGTAATGACAATTTTGACCTAATTAAACATACAAATGGAGCACCACCAGAAAATGGAAGACATGGCCGGCCACCACCGGTTAACACCACCCTATCTGGATGGGAATAAACAAAGCTTTCCATTTGGGGAGTAAGGTCACTTGACCATCTCATATTGCGCTGAACCCCGCAAGTGTTTGTCATAGCAATAGAAGCAAGGGCAAGTAGGATGGTGAAAAACAATTCATTATGCGGGTAAAGCCCATATGGATCAGGATTGTTTTCAGCATGATGTTTAGAAAAATATGGAAGCGACGGTTGCTCGTTTTACCTGGGAAAGGGATGAGGAGCTTCACTCTGCATGCGGGGCCCAAAAAGATCGTCATATCTAGGATAATTGTTTGTATTATGCACATAACAGTATGGATTGTCTGTATAAAATGTGGAGTGTATGTTGAGAGTGTAGTGTGTGAGGATATTATTGGAAGTAATGTGGGGTGTATTAAGATAAATTTTAATTAAAAAAGTAAATGTGGGATGTATTAAGTATGTAGGATGTATTCAACAATATATGAGGTGTTAATAAAATAACCCCTTAAAAAATTGGATAACTAATGGTAAACTACGGTTATCCACTCATTTTAGAAGCCGAGAAGACTCATAAAGATATTTCAGGATTCTCTAACCACAAGTTTGACTTCCATACCGGAAACGGCTTCGAACTCGTTTAAGGGAACATAATTAAGGGGTAATTGCTAAATTTTCGCGGAGAAAAACCTCAAGAGGGACGAGTCCCTCGTGTTCGTGTCGTTCAGTCTGTCTTCTCTACGAGAAGCATCGGGTACGCGCCCTCCATGGCTAGACCTCCGAACAAGCACGGCCGCGACCAAGCTCTGGTATTTTCACTTCCCCAATCACTTCTTCCAAGTATTTTAGCTAATACTCGACTTAATAATCTGTTTGGGAGATGGGAAAGCTGAGGGAAAATCCTCAAAGAAAATAAAATCAGAAACTTTCTGGTCCATTGAAAGATTATTTCATTTGGATTCTGAAATGTAATCAAACCCTAGAATTGATGATTGGGGTTACATGTGAAATTCAGTTTCCGATTCCCAAGTTTTCAACCAACAGAATGTAATTAAGTTTCGGATTAAGAGCTCATGTTTTGGTTTTTCTTTTTATGAATATGTTATTAGGTATTTAGTTAATGATTGTAGTGTATTGGGTTTTTCGTATTTTTTGTGCTGGTCCTCTGTTTCCAGGATTTCCAGGGGTTTTTGAGTGACTTGCAGGACTGGGAGCTTTCTCTCAAGGACAAGGACAAGAAAATGAGACCACAAGTTTCACAGCAGGAAAATCTGGTAGCTTTTTTACTCTTCTCATTGTAGCATGGCAACATTTCATAAATCGATGTGTAATTTGCGATTACTGTTAAATTTTGTTTTCGCTAAGCTGATGATCGGGTTGTTAATCTTGGATATGTTTTTGTATTGGAATTTTATGTAAGTGTTGTCTTTTCAGAAGACTAGAGATTCCGGGACCAGTTCTGGGAATTATGACTACTCAAGGAATTTTGATGCCATCAAAAGAATATCAAGTAGTTTGAGATCCGAAGATAGTCTTCCCGATGCTGCTTCAGAAAAAGAATTGGTAGGAGTTGATGGTGTTATGCTGTAGTTATAAATTTAAGACTGCAGGATTAAGATTACTCAGAACAACTGGGTCAATGTTGATGCTGATTGTGTTATTGCCTGTTAACTTATAGGGTAATGAGTATTTTAAGCAGAAGAAGTTTAAGGAAGCTATCGACTGCTATTCAAGAAGCATCGCTTTGTCCCCATCTGCAGTAGCGTATGCAAATAGGGGAATGGCATATATCAAAATTAGAAGGCAAGCGTTGCCCCATTCACTCTGTTTTGTTTAATAAGAGAATTCTTGCATGCAATTTTGTTTATTTATTTATCTATTTCCGCTATTTTATAAAATATGCAAGTTTGAGTTTTTGGATTCCAGTAGGTGTTCATAGTTTTCATATGGCTCTTACAAGGTACTGTACTTTTCTGAAGCATATGTGTTTTTTCATCTTGTTCTTTAGATTTCAGGAAGCTGAGGATGACTGTACAGACGCCTTGAATTTGGATGATCGTTATATAAAAGCATACTCACGACGTGCAACAGCTAGAAAAGAACTTGGAAAGCTTAAAGAATCATTCGAGGGTTGGTTGAAAACTAAACAATGACCTTGTTTCCTGATATTGTTGCATTTATGGGTTCTATCTGATATTATAATTTTGATCTGTCTGATGTAATGAGAATAGCCAACTGCAGATGCTGAGTTTGCCCTGAGGTTGGAGCCTCACAACCAAGAGATCAAGAAACAGTACACGGAAGCCAAATCTTTGTATGACAAAGTAAGTCAATTTCCACACACATCTGCAGTTGGTTCTAAGTTTCTACATTATATTATTGAGGGCCATTTTAGTAGTGTTGATTCACCCATGGAATTGTTACTTAAATATTTAGAAAAGCCTACCCTTGTGTGTATGTAAACTTTGAACTGTGTGCATGAATTAATAGAGAGAGAGAGAGAGAGAGAGAGAGAGAGAGAGAGAGAGAGAGAGAGAGAGAGAGAGAGAGAGAGAGCATTTTAGCATTCCCTGTTCGTTGTATAATTTCTGCTAGTACAACTATTATATTTATATGTTAGGCATGCTTAAGAATCTGAGATAAGCTTGCCTTGACTTTTTAGAGGTCTTTTACATGCCTAATCCAGGCTTGAGTTGGACTTCATGCTTGTTTTGTCAGTACAAACTTTTGCTAGATGGAGTTAAGTTAGATTGGCTTTTCATGGTTTAATATCATGGTTATTCATAGGTTATTTCATTAAATTAGTGGGTTGACTCATTGTAATTGTTAATCGCCAGTCAAATCTTGAGAAGGCATCTGGAGCACTGAAAAATTCTGTACAAGAAATGCAGAAAAGGGGAAAGTTGGATACCAAAGTAAATGGAAAAGGCATCCAGCCTGTCTCAAGAAGTGCTCAAATAACTGAAATAACTGCAGTTCAAGATCATACTAAGGTATGAAGGATTAGTCTTTTGTTGGCCCTTTTACTTCATTTTTGTTTCGTTGTAATTGATTTTTCCTTTTGTTCTTAGTACTAATAAGTAAAATAGACTAGTTTATGAAGCCGTATTCAACTGCATTTGTTAGCTTCCTACCAGACTTATACGTCAGTTACTCCTACCTTGTCTTTTTATCATAGAGGCATTATCTTCTTATTTTCAATTGCTTATTTATTTATTTATTGTTTTGTAGGGAGATAATACAAATAAGAAGCTAGAGGTGAAGGCATCGGTACAAGAGCTTGCTTCTCGAGCTGCTTCCAAAGCCAAGGTTGTAGCTGCAGAGAAAAACATCACCCCACCAACTACCGCATATCAATTTGAGGTTTCTTGGCGAGATCTCTCTGGAGATAGTGCTCTGCAGGCTAGTCTGTTGAAGGTCTGAAAAAATATTCTTGTGCTTTGCTTTCATAATTTAGAATTCCAAAATCAAGATTCATGTGTTCTTTCTGTCGTCTCAAAGTGGGTGACCTTTAGTGTGTTTGTTTTGCATGACGGTCATCCATTTCGTTGACCACTGCCATCCAAGAGGTTCCCAATTAAATCTATTTATATTAACAAGTTCACATGTCCATTAAGGAGTAATATAATTGTATGTATAGTTAGTAATTGCTTAGGAAATCATAACTAATTCTGACTTTCCATACCGGTTTCATGTTAGTTTTGTTCGTTTTCCATGCAGTCTATATCTCCTAGTGCATTGCCACAGATATTCAAAAATGCTTTGACTGTTCCCATACTAATTGACATTATCAATTGCGTGGCGACCTTTTTTGTGTAAGTAATGCTTTGTATCTTATCAGTATATTTTTCTTGTTGAGCTTGATGAAATGGCCTTATGTCCACCTTTGATTTCTCTGGCAGTGAAGAAATGGAACTGGCCGTCAATTATTTGGAGAACTTGACCAAGGTTCCAAGATTTGACACACTCATCATTTTTCTTTCATCCTCAAACAAGGCCGGTATGCATCCTTACAGTTCAAATTGTTCCTTGAAATGCTAAAAAGCTAAGAGTAACCTAGGTTTCAAATGTTATTTTCGTTAGAGCATGTCTAGTCAATGTGGTTTTGAGAAACCAGAAATGGCTATAGGGCAAGGTCTCCTAATGTGGCACAAGTTTATCGTTTACTACCTGCTCATATGTTGGATTGGCTTGGTTTCCTGCCTATCTTCATGGGGGTTTAGGTTTCATATTTTCCGTTAGTTGCATATCGTAGAGTACAGCGTGTAATATACTAACCCAATAACTTTGCAAACAGATCTTGATAAGATATGGGATGAAGTGTTCTACAATGAGGCAACTCCAATCGAGTATGCGGAGAAGCTTGGTAACCTGCGTGCAAAGTACTGCCTCAAGCGATGAAAAAAACCAAAGTTTTGCCTCATCTGTAAATTGAATTTGTAAGCTTTTTACAGAACTTTCAGGAAGAAGATTATTGCTATTTCTGTATTTCATGTGACCGTGAAGAAAACGTGCATTTGTGAGCGTCTATGTTATGTAGGGTGGACCTTCATACTCTATTGTTCAGTCACATTCAACTGGGGGTCCAAAAAGTTAATGGTGATGACCTGTTTCTTCATGTCCCCACTTATAATTGACTACCTTAATTAGACAACATATTAATCACCACGGGGTGGTTAGTGGTTAGGCCCGTATTCCATACGGTTTGTTCTGAGTTTGATTTCTGGCGTTGGTAAATTGCATGATGATAGCTAAGGAGAGGTTGAAATGCCTCTGTGAATCTTTCCGACTCAGAAATAGTGGACTACCGTAGCTCTCCTTTTTGATAAAAAGAAAAAGGATAGACAACATATGTAAGATCAAAGTCACCATCAATATGTGGGGAGGAGCCTGGGGTCTTCTGGATTGCACATGGTGATCAAGTGCCATTTACAATCACCTACTACTTTCGTTTCGTGTTAACCCCGCTACAATGAGCAATGATAAATTTATCGGTTTGATTTTTTAATCCTTACGTGATACACTAATTCAATTAATTTATTATGGTGCTTTATACATAAACCCACTTATATTAAAAATAAAACCCAAATTTTGAATTTGATGCCATGTAAGATAAAAGATGTTCATACATTTAAATTTATTTACAACACCATGCCACCAACATTAATATGGCTATTACGGTTTTTTTTTAATTTATTTCTTTATTTTTATTTTTTTTGGTAGACTTTTAATTTATTGTCTTTTGTTTGTCAACAACATTCAATTAGTTTTAAGTTTTTTTTGCTTTTAATTTAAAAAAAAGAAGAAGTTCTTTTCTTCTTTTATGTGAAATCGCCTAATCCAAATCTAATTAGTTCAATATACATTCTATTGAAAAAGTAGATACATTAACTTGTGAAAATTTAAAAAAAAAAAGGTAAAAATAAACTAGTTGATACGTTGTTTCTTGTAAAAACTAAACAATAGTTAAATTATTTTCATAAAAAAAAAACAATATGTAATTTTTTGTTTAAATTACACAATAGGTACACAATTTTCGTAAAAATTAAATAATAGGTACTTTATTTTTGGAAAAAAAAACTAGTAGAAACATTGTTTCTTTTAAAAATTAAACAATGAATTTATAAGGTAAATTAGTTTTTATGTATTTTGCATATATGGGTTTGTTATTATGTAAATTATTTTTCATGTATTTTACATATAGTGGGTATATTATTTTTCTTTTTTTAAGCAATCTAAGTGCACTATTTGAATCAAATGTTTTTTTTTTGTAGGTAAATTATTGGCATTAATTTTACATATATCAAGCATTTATATATGTGTGTGTGTGTGTGAGAGAGAGAGAGAGAGAGAGAGAAATAATTTACCTACGTTAATATGTAAAATATAATTTTATTGACTTAATTAAGCATGTATAATAACATATATTAGACATGTTTTATGTTATTATATATTAGGCAATGAATTTATAACATTATTGTTCTTTTTTTTTGTAAAATCATTAATTCTCCTTTACCATCCATGTCACAGCCCGTCCCGGAATTTTTAATTCCGAGGACGTGAAGTTACGAAAATGTCCCTAAACTGGACTAAAGTGCGTAATTTGGACACTTGTTTTTACTTAATTATCTTAAACTTTGGTGAATAGAATATTAATTGGTTTTAGAAACCTAAACCAAGACTTTTACTTAGGTTTCTATGTTAAAAGTTTGAAATTGAGATTGGGTTGGACACGTGGGATCCCCACATCCCTCAAAACCTTCCCCAATTCCCGTACCTTGTCACTCTCTCTCTCCTCCTTCACGATTTCTCACTCTCTCTGTCTCTCTCCCCTTCGAACTCACGGACCAACTTCAAAAACACCCTAAAACTTCCACCAACGTCAAGTTTGAGACCACCATTGGAATCCTGAGGACTTCACGATCACGTGGGTACTAAATTCAGGTGAGTTTCATTTCAAAAACCCTAGTTTTCAAGGACCCCGTGATATTGCACTGTTCATGAACTTCGAATTGGCTTTGTTTTAGGCTAAAACAAGCTCACAGTGAGCTTAAGGAGGTCACGAGGAGGCTCGGAGTGCCTCGTTTGAACAAAATGGACGTCAGGATCACTTGGTTCGAGTTTGGCCGAATTTTGGAATTATTGGAAAGGTATGATCTCGTTGTTTTTAGACCCTAAAACTAGTCCAACATGAAAGTAGATGTTTAGGGCTTCAAATTGGTGTAAAATTCGAGAAATTTGGATGAAAAACGAAGGAGAATAGTGGATTTGAAATATTCCCCAGTTTCCGGTGACCGGAGTCTGACGAGGGATGACCGGAGAAGAAGAAGGAATATTCCGTTATTTTAACGGAATATTCCTAACGGCAGTAACGGTATCCGGTTAAGTTTAACGGAATATTCCTGGTTTTAACGGAATATTCCTGACGGCGTCAATTGACACCGTCAGTGTGCTTGGCACGTGGCCGCGCGTGGGGGGCGCGTAGGTCCGTGCCACGTCAGGCGCGTGGGGGCGCGTGAGGACTCCAAAAATTATTTTTAAAATATGGGGATGATCCTGAGGTTGTGTAGGTCACAGTGGTATATTCATATACCCAATTTGAGCAATATTTGAGGAGTTATTAGCTAAGAATTAGGTTATGCGTTAAATAACGTCAATTTGGTTACTTCTCGTATAGGCAAGGATTATACGGACGTTGGGCATGACTAAGGGAGGCTCAGGGACCTTCGACACGTCGATGTAATAAGTGAGTGGGCAGTTTTGTTTTCCGTATACATATATACTTGCCGTTTTCCCATAAATTGAAAATGCATGAAATTATGCTTTAAATGAAAATGTATAAAAGTATATGAGATATATTAGTTGAAATGCCATGCATAGAAGTATGTGAAAAGTATATAGAATTATATGAAAAACGTGAATTGAAACGCTATGCATGAAAGTATATGAAAAGTATATAGAAATGTGAATCGAAATGCCATGCATGAAATGATATATGATGCATATATGTGAAATGGTGCGGTAGACGCACAGGTGAGTATCAGGTGAGTATTATTACTGTTATGATGATGTTGAGATATATTGAGTTCATAACCTGCACCATGGTATTAGTGCTTATAGTATTCACCGCATCGCACGCTCGCCTTGGATCCAAGTAGATGCTGTCGTACAGACCACATGAGATGGTTCCGACAGGCCAGTCGTACAGACCTTTAGAGAGGTTCCGACTGGTGGGTGACCTTAGATTATGTGCACAGATGATTGATGAGAAAAGCACTAGAGCGTAATATTAACCATTAAGTCGTACAGACTACATTAGGTGGTTCCAACTTATGTGCAGTGTAGAGCCGTACAGGTCACAGTTGGTGACTCCGGCAATAGGCCGTACAGGTCACAGTTGGTGACTCCGGCTGAATGAGATATTGAGCTTTAGATTCAGCCGTACAGGGCCATTGTAGGGCCTCCGGTTGATTATTTTCTTCCACCTGATTTATGTTGATGCATTCATACTATACTGTTGATTTTAGACATGGCATGGCATATTTGTAATGAATAATGTTGAGATAGTTAATTGAAGTCTTGAGAATATATTTATATATTGATATTTTACATTTCTGGGAAGAGTATACAGGTTTTACAGTGAGGGGTTAGAATTATTTTTGGCGAAATGTTTTTGAAAAGCTTGGTTTTACTGACCCACTCAATTTTGTTTTTCGCCCCTCCAGGTTCTTGATAGCAGAGTTTTGGTGGCCACGAGGAATTCAACGGTGTTCTGACAGAATGGACAAAATTAGGTCTCACCTTTGGGTGTTTCATCTTAAAAATGGTATATTTAAAGCTTCCGTACTGTGTAAATGGTTACGTCACTCTCACGTGACGGCCAGCATGCCCTCCTTCGGGACGGGGTGTGTCAATCCATATGCATGACATTAATTATGTACATCAAACATTCAAATAGGGTTTATAAAAATAAAAAATAAATCAAATAGGGGTATTTTAGGCATCCGAAATTTTTTTAATGTGTGAAATCAAACATAATTAATGAATTTGCTAATGTAGAATCTAGTCAATGAGTTTTATTCAAGAAAAAAACTTATGTTGAGTTTTATGTAGAGAAAATTAAATTTTAAGGACTAAAGTCATATTTTCATAATTTATTACAAGTTACGAAGTCTAAATCGTAAGCATCATTTTTAGCAAGGTCGTATATATATATATAATCCGTCCCCTCAATTTATGAGTCCATTAATAGCTTTTTTATATTGGTTTAAAAAAAAAATCCATACCGCTTCATTAAAATTAGTATGACAATCAATAATGACATTCAAAAGAGGAAAGGATTTTACTTGGATTTTTTTTCCCGCGAGGAGTCTGGTGCCAGCCTACAACTCATTCACCCTCTTAAATGATATTGCTTAGACTCTTTAAGAGTTCGTTTGGATGTGCTTTTAAAATGACTGAAAACGTTTTTGGTGAAAATGTTTTTGACATCAATCCTTAGTAAAAATCCAAGTAGATCCTGAAAAAGCACTTTAAGTGCTTCCTACAAGAAGCACATATCTGATGCTTCTTTCGAAAAACACTTAAAGTGCTTTTACAACTCAAAATCAATTTCACCAAAAGTGTTTTCAGTCATTTTAAAAGCACATTAAAACGAGCTCTAAGTTTGTATGGTGGTTAACAATACAAATAAAACTGCTTAGCCTATAAAACATATAACCTTAGGAATATAATGATCTTTCATGCTTAAACATTTGAAGGGTCAAAAGATTTGTATGGACGTTTTTCTCAAATCTTGGATGATCCCGAAACCAACCACGGTTCTTCTACGAAGCCGCCTATGGCCGGCCATTGCACTAAAAATTTCTTCATCGAACAAAAATCATTATGGCACAAAAGTCTTGGATAAGATTAATCAAAGCAACTTGGGCTAACCAATTGATCAAAAAACAAGACAAAGCTTAAGATATAATACATGCGCATGTTGACTACCTGCATTAACATGCAAATTATGCTTCCTATGAAAGCAACTTTTTGGTCTAGGTGTTGATTTTGATAAAATATGGGCATTATTTTAGCACATAAAAAAAGATTATTGGGAAAGATTTTTAACCCAAAAACGAAGGCCCCCCTAATGGTGATTAAACGTGGGGTTCCTTACTTTAATTGTACTCTTTTGGGAGGTTTCCCCTCTTTTGTCCTGAACAATATGGGGCATCGCATATAAATTTCCTTCAAACTGTTAATCATGTTTAACTTAGCTGTTTAAATTATTACCGGTCCACGACAAAAATATTTATCTATTAGATATTTTTGGCATCTAAAAAAATTAAATATAGAAAGATTGAAATGACAAAATTTATGAAGTGTCAATAACAATTCATAATAAATTCGCGAAACGCGAAAAAAAAATGCAAATTCATGGTAAACGTTTTAACATCGAGATATTCTTAACTCCTAGTTTCTTCAATCAATTAAGTAAACCAGTCAATCCATTAAATTACTCATTAATGGTCCAATTTGGCACATGACTATTTTATAGTAAATGCTTATACAACTGGAGCATGACAGTATCTAAAGTCAATAATGTAAAAAGTAAAAACGCACATACGCTTTAACTTGAAATAACGGCTAACACCTAACGCTTAACGCAATGTCACCCTACAAAATTTTGAAAACACAAAGATCTCCTTGTCCATTGCATATTTGAGTTCAAAGTAAAGTATAGACCCAAAAAAGTTCAAATAAAAGGTTAGTTATTTTAGGGTTCCTAAGATTTAAACCTTTACAACTCTTAAATTATTGACAAAAACCTACATGTATGATAACTTCTAAATAAAACTCAAATTTTGAATATGATGTCATGTTGAATAAAATGTGTCCATGAATTTGTGTTTATTTACAAAATCATGCCACCATATCTCTCATATGTTTTAATTTTGTGTGAACTCCCCCAATCCAAAACCTAATTAGATCAACTATACACGGGCATATATTCTACATTATGTATGCTAATACCATAAAAAGAAGTAGGTAAATTAATTTTGTTAAAAATTAAAAAAGCAGATACATTAACTTTGTAAAAATTCAAAGATAGGTACATTATTTTCATATAAAATAAACAGTAGGTAAGTTATTTTCATAGTAGGTAAATTATTTTCATATAATTATACGGTAGGTAAATTACTTTTATAAAATTAAACAATAGATATTGTTGAAATTAAACACTAAATTAGGTATATACAAATTGAAATATATTGTTGAAATTAAAAATATTTCCTAATCAATTCCTATAACTAGAACCAAATTTCATGGCTACAATACCTTGCCAAATTCAATGCACATGATCAATTAAAACGTAATTACAAGACATTTCCATACTGGCTTAGATGAGAGTATATTACGAATCTAAAAAACATAAAACTGACACACACACTTAATTTGATAAGTTGCTTAGTTGAATTCTAATTATTGAGTTTTATTCAAATAAATATGATATGATGGATTATTGGCTAAAAAAAAAAAAGAGTTTTGAGGGGGAAAAGTTAAATTTTCAGGTTCTTTTATGCCCCTACCATTCACAAAAGCTAGGAAAAAAAATCATTCAATTGGATTAGTGTTTGTTTAAGATTAATTAACACAATTCAACGTTTTTTTTGGTTGGACAAAATCTTACCTTCTAGATTAGCAAAGTATTTAAACATGAAAAACCAATAAAGGACAGTTTTGTAGTCTTCCAAGTTCTGACAAACCCAACAAAGCAGTCCCCTTTCTTCAGTATGAGGGAAGAAAGGGTGGAGAGAAAACTGACATCCCATCACGTGGAATGAAAGCAGCTCAACTCTCTCTCTCTCTCTCTCTCTCTCGTTCTCATGCTCACTTGTTCTTCTGTTTAAACCCCCATTGGAGGTAAAATTGTCCCTACCCAGATCTGCCTCTGCAAAAACAAAGGTGAGTTCTTGGCTTGTTTACTTCATGTTTTTTGTAATTTTTTTTCTGGGTTTCTGTTTCTTCTATCAAAGTTGAAGACTTTACACGTTTACATGGATTTCTATGTTGGTTTCGATTCTGGGTTATCATTATTGGCTTGTTATGGTTGTTTTATGCTTTTATTTGGTTGTGAATTTGTGATCAGTTTTTTTTCTTCTTGTTTTTCATGTTTGTTTCTCCTGTGATACAACTTTTGTGTGTACTTGTTCATGTTCATATCAATGCAGTATCAGATAATCTCCTTTTAGCACCCTTTTCTCCTTTGGTGTGTGTAAATAACCGAGGAAAATTTAAATTTATGTAGACAGTGGGAATTCTTCTCTTTATCTACTTCTTTATTTCCTTACATATTTCTCGTTGGGTGTTTTTTCCCTTCTGTTTTCTTTTTGTACTTAAAAATATTAGATTGTAGTGTTTGAGTATGTATAGTATATTTATTTGTTATGTTTGATATGGGATTTTCTGCTGGGATGGTAAATTCCTGTTTTATGTATTTTGTTAGGTTAGTTGAACTGTGCTGTTCATGTCCCCAGGGAAGAATTTTTGGGTTTTTTAGCAATCTGTTTTTTATTCTCATTATTTTTTGCTTTTCAATTTGAGTAATGCTAGAGAGAATAAATTTAGAGACTAAAATTGCAAACTAAATGATGTGTCACCAATAGAAATGAGCACGTCTATCAACGCTTAAATAATAAACCAATCATCAATTTACATGTCGTTTAGTTTTCAAAATTTAGTCTCTAAATTCAGTTTCCTTAGCATTACTCTTTCAATTTTTCAGGAAATGGGGGTCATCTCCAGAAAGCTGTTCCCAGCGTGTGAGAGCATGTGCATATGCTGCCCTGCTATGAGGTCAAGATCTAGACAACCCGTTAAGCGTTACAAAAAGCTGCTTGCCGAAATCTTTCCCAAGTCTCCTGTGAGTATAAAACTATATTAAACCCTTTGATTTTAAGACATTGTGGACAGACATGTTGTGAACGCCAGATAGTAGTTGGTAATTTTGACCTCTTGATCATGTGCCTTGGAGTTGGTATTTGTAATTTATCTAGTTTCTCATTCTTGAACATTATCCCTCCATTTTTTATTAGAACAATTGAAATTAATAAGAAAGTAGGTTTTGATGCTTGAGGAAGGGTTTTTCAATTGAAATTTTTATGTTTCATTTGTCCTTAATTATTAAGTCTGAACGGAGCTTAGATATCATCCTTATTTTCCCAACGGTTCTTTCCTTGTATATCAGCAGTACATTTATGCCCATAGTACGTGGTGTATGTTTGTGTGTGTGTGTGTGTGTGTGTGTGTGTGTGTGTGTGTGTATGGCAATCTTCTCTTGTTAGACTTATGTCTAAATGATTATGATGTTATCACGATTGAGAATCTAGCGACATGTGATACCTGATTGTTTGAAAAGAGAAACTTGTTCCATCTATACATGAGGTTTAGAATACTTGGACCCAGGAACTCAATTAAGCCAAAATTGAGAGTGTTGAAAGTTTTTGTGACCAGCAAATAACAGAGCATGCTCCCCAAAGAATTGTTTGCTAGTCTATATAACTATATTAGATTGAAAATTTTATACTATGTATGCTTTTCTTATCAGTAGCTGGCATACTGAAGTTAAGTGTCCCAAAAAATTTTCAGGATTGCCCTCCCAATGAAAGAAAAATTGTTAAGTTATGCGAATATGCTGCCAAAAATCCTTTTCGAATCCCAAAGGTATGAAATTTTCTATCCCATTTATTTATGTCTTGGTCAATAAAAATGAGCTTACCGTAAATTGATTGCCTACGGCTGAGGCTATTATTAATCCGTAAGTTGTTGCTTATTTTTTCAACAGATTGCCAAATATCTTGAAGATAGATGCTACAAAGAGCTTAGATTGGAGCACATCAAATTCATCAATATTGTTGTGGAGGCTTACAACAAGTTGCTTTGCCTGTGTAAGGAGCAGATGTAAGTCTTAGCTGTTTCCTTTCTCTCTCTCACCATTTAATAGAAGTCTGTTAGTGATTTTTGTGGAAAAAAAGGTCTGTTTGATGATTATCTCGTGGATGGAAACTATTTTTGTGTGATTGGCTAGTTTTCAAGTCACAATTTCACTTTGTGCTCTTTTAGATTTGTGCCCATTAATGGTGTTTTACGTGCTCTCTCTCACTCACTCTTCCTTTTATTTTCACTCCAGCCTCTTTAAAGTTGTTAAATAGAGGGAATTCTTTTTTGCATGAAATTCTCTTGTTGTATTGAATATATTTCGTATCTTTCAGGGCATGTTTTGCAGTCAGTCTGGTGCATGTGGTCACTGAGCTCCTGGACAACTCTAAGCAAGATGCTATGCGCATACTTGGATGCCAAACCCTAACGAATTTCATCTATAGTCAGGTGATTCCGAAGTTACACTCTCTAAATAGTTGTTTGATCTGCCTATCAATGGTGTAGTGTCGTAAATCTATAGGTTGACAATGGTGTATGTATAATGGTTGATATTACCTGTGTCATTTCTTATTATGTTAATGGACGATTCGAAATTTTTCAGTTTTCTGTACAAAATTAATACATATGATTAACCTATTGTTACATTTGTTGATGCAATCACTGAACAGACAGACGGCACTTACACACATACCATTGAGAGTTTGGTTCACAAAGTATGTAAGCTTGCACGTCAAAGTGGTGAAGTTCATCAAAGCTTGAGAGCATCAAGTTTGCAATGCCTTTCAGCCATGGTAGTTTTATGATTTGAGTTATTGAAACTCTTAAGAACTGTTTTTCTTTTCAGTTGGAACAATCTTAATTTGATAAATTTCCACCTTGGCAGGTGCGATTCATGGCAGAATTTTCGTATATTTTTGTTGATTTTGATGAGGTTAGTTTTTTCCAGTATCATTCTTTCAAGCTATTAAAAATGTTTCGGTGATTATTTTTCTTATACAAACTTTTTGGGGCATTTAAATGTCTAATTAGTTGTTGCACTGGTCCTTTCGAAATCAGATATCAAGCCAGTGGCACCACTCTTTCATAAATATTGAGCATTGCAAACCTTTTTCTCGTGAGTGCAGATTGTACATGTCACCTTGGATAACTATGAGCCAGATACACATAATGAAGATGATGAGAGAGGGCAGCCACATCATAATTGGGTGGATGAAGTGGTTCGAAGTGAAAGCAGAGTTGGTGTAGTTGGCGATGACGCTAGCCCTAGCTGCAAGATCATCAGGCCACGACCCGAAAAGAAGGATCCTGCTCTTCTGACAAGGTAGGAGTTATTGGAAGTCTAAAAGGGAGGAGTTGTAGTTGTTGGTTGATACTTGGAATTGTATACAATGCTAATTGCATTTTGCTTTGATCCATTTGCCCTTTTGTAATACTTTTGGTTCATTGTTTCAGAGAAGAAATTGAAACACCAAAAGTGTGGGCTCAAATTTGTATTCAGAGAATGATAGAGTTATCCAAGGAGAGCACAACAATGCGCCGAGTATTGGATCCAATGTTTGTCTACTTTGATTCTGGGCACCACTGGGTTCCTCGACAAGGGTTGGCCATGCTGGTTTTGTCTGATATGTCATACTTTATGGAGGCTTCAGGTATCTTGATATTTTTTGCAAAATTACATACGTGCTCAAACCCTTTACTGCAGGTGCTAATTTCTAATGTCAACATTTGGCTTCAGGGAATCAGCAGTTGATTTTAGCCTATGTGATCCGTCATCTTGACCACAAAAACATTTCGCATGATCCGCAACTCAAATCTTCTGTCATTCAAGTTGCTAGTGCTTTGGCTAGCCAGATTCGATCTGGTGCAGTGTTGGCAGAAATTGGATTTGTGTCTGACCTATGTAGGCATTTGAGGAAGAGTCTTCAAGCCACTGCTGAATCAGTTGGAGAGCAAGAATCAAACATTAACATCATGCTACAAAATTCCATTGAAGACTGCTTACTAGAAATTTCGAGAGGAGTAAGTTTTATACTTGTTGGTTTTTGTAGTATGTGGTGCTTCTATTATTACTAAAAGCCTGCGCTGGTTATTTTAATAGATTGGCAACGTACGACCACTATTTGACATGATGGCTATAACTCTGGAGAAGCTTCCATCTGGAATTGTTGCTAGGGCAACCATTGGATCGTTAATGATTGTTGCTCACATGATCTCTTTAGCGTTGATCTCTTCACGTACACAGCAGGTGAGGGAACTTTGACCAGTTTGCTGCTTTTGGAGGTTTTTATGCATTCCTGCCCTCTCTTTTCCTGGATTATTTACATAATTGAAAATTGTATTAGGGAAGGCTAGCACTGATGTTTGATTCAATGGTTTCCGGTGACATAAATTGAATTTGTACGTAAGGGAGATGTAAATTGGTGGATATGTAATTCGTACTTTTATAAAAATTGGTTCACACTTTCAAATAACATGTATTTAATTTAATTGAAGAACATGGTTCCAGTACTGTGATAAATTGGTTTTATAAGGAACTGCATCTACTAGATATGATTCATGAGTCATGGCAGGCCGTACATTGTTCTCTGCTATTGTCTTTAAAATACGGCATACTGAACCATTTTTCATTTTTGTCTTTGTAGGTGTTTCCCGAGTCCCTTCTTGTCCAACTTCTGAAAGTCATGGTGCATCCAGATGTTGAGGTCCGTGTTGGAGCACACCAGATATTTTCTATTCTTCTCATTCCAAGTTCTAACCGGTCCCGACATGAAGCTTCATCTCTACAATCTGGTTTTGGATACCAATCAAGAGGATGGCAGTCGAATACAGCATCTACCTTTGCTTCAATCACAGCCAGACTTGAAAAGCTGAGGAAGGAAAAAGATGGCCCCAAAGCCGAAAAGCACGGGAACAATAATGCTTGTGATGATTTTAAAGATAAAGAGCCTGCTGAAGAAGACTGGAAGCAGGGGCATAACCGAAAAAATTCCCCTAATTTTTACAAAATTAGCTCTATTATTGACAGGACGGCTGGAACCGTCAGCTTAATAGAGCCAGTAAGATATTAAGAAGTTTAATTATTTTATAACTGGTAACATTTGGAGACTACTTTCGCTTGCTTGACTAAGTTGATACTTTTGGGTTTGTTGTTTTCCTCAGGATCCGTATGTTATGAAGTTTAGTGAGGATCAAATATCACACTTGCTGTCTGCTTTTTGGATACAAGCCAATCTCCCAGATAATTTGCCTTCAAATATTGAAGCTGTAGGCCATTCTTTTAGTTTAGTGCTTATTTCTTCACATTTGAAGGTAAAGTTTTTTTTTTTTTGTTTTTTTTTTACATTACATTTTTTTCTTCATTTATGTCTTGTATCATGTTTCTATTCTTCTCGCTTCACCTTTATACCTCTATTAGGGACCATGGCCATGACGGCATGGTTAAGTGTTTCTGTAGTTGCTTACATTTTTTTGTAATTTGTAATTTTGCAGAATCCAACAGACAACCTTATAGTTCGTTTCATTCAATTTCTGCTGTCTCTGAGGAATATATCCCTTGATTCTAACAAAGGTATGGGCAGCAAAAAGTCCTTAAACAGTCATTACTTCTGATGAAAAAGGTAAAGTTGTGATAAAACTTCTTAAATGCTTGGCAGGGACGTTCCCCCCAGCATGTCGGAGATCTATGCTTGTACTATCGATTGGCATGTTGATGTTTGCGGCTAAGATCTATCACATTCCTTTGCTTAAGTCATTAATACCATATGATGTTAGTATACCTTATCCTCATCCTGAATACTCTTGCTACGTAGAAACTATGTGCAGCAATATGATCACAGTGTGACATTTTCTAGCTTTTAAGTGAAAGGAGTTTAGAGCATATTATCATTTTAACAAATCTGCTCAATCCTTCAGATTCAGGTTGATCCATATTTGGGCATCAGTGACGATCTTCAGATTTATGTAAAGCCTAATGCAGATGTTAGTAAATATGGATCTGTTTCCGATAACCAGATGGCTTCATCATTACTATCTGATTTGCGGAACAAGATATACAAATCAGACAATATCATGATGGAAATTTTGATTCAGTTTCTATCAAAGGTTTCTGAGGTATGATGGCTTACTATGGACCACAATTTTCTTCTTTCCTTCTCTCCCACTCTCTCTCAATCACGCACACGCACGTGCACGCACACGCACGTGCACGCACACATGCAACCAGACGAATTCTGATTTGCTTGGTTTTCTTTTTAAAGATGAAGGGAGAAGATGTGGCAAAGCAACTTTTGGAGTCATTCACACCTGATGATATATTCATGTTTGGCCCACAGTCAATGCTTGACTTTGACCAAAAGCAAATGCCAGGCCATTCGAAGGAATCATCGTTTGATGGGGTATACTCTTTGGTCTAGCTTTTCTTGCTACTGCTGGAGTGTGACGTTCCAGATTGATCACAACCATGTATCATGCCAATTCAGAAAAACAACAACGATAACAATTATAGCATTGAAAGTATGAGCATTCTCAATGACTTCACCTCATGTTGCAGGAATTTCCGACAAATTCATCAGAGGAGGATGATGCGACAAGTGAAGCATCTGTCGCTGACCTCTCTCGTTTCATTCCCAGAGTGCCTACATCCTCCTCTGTGCCGCCCCATGTTATCAGCATTGGACAGCTGATGGAATCGGTAACCACGTGCACCCTATCCCACCTCCCTCTGTGTTTACAAGCATCTTTGTGTAAAACAACACAACCACATATACAACAAGATTTGAATCATTTGACAGTTGTCAGGTTCTTGACATCTTGTATTTGTACATTTGACAAAAACTGAACAAAATTGTTTTTAGGCACTTGAGGTAGCCGGTCAAGTAGCGGGAACAGCTGTCTCTACATCACCTCTCCCCTACAACACCATGGCAAGCCGGTGCGAAGCCCTTGGCACAGGGACAAGGAAGAAACTCTCGAACTGGTTGGCCTATGAAAATCATCAGAGCAGTGTCCGTGACAGATTGTTTCCAGCAGTTCCTGCAGATGGACGCGCAGCACTCCAGAAGGTCAGGCCTTGTTTGATTTCCCTACTATTTTTGTTTTCGCTTGTTAGTGAATTACACTGCGGACATGCTTATTGAAGAACTGTTGAGATACCATGCTGTACAGTTTGGTTTTTCAGAATCTCTGATATTTAAATTCCTTTTCATGAAAGCAACTGTGTAACGTAGCAATGTACTTGTTTTTATGCTTTATTTGATGTTCGACGCGCATGTTAATTTTCATGCAGATAACGAGTGACATTGGACCTGCTCATGGAGCTGCATCGTCACAAGATCCCTGGTTGGCTATAAGGCTGCCTCCTGCTAGTCCATTTGACAACTTCCTCAAGGCAGCTGGGTGTTAGTATGTAGAGAAGGCGCTCTTCTTGAAGAGTAATCGATGTTGTAAAGTATTAGGCAGTATCTTGGGATAAGTAGCTCTAAATTTAGTCGACTCTGATCATCTGACTTGAGGGCTTCCATGCCCAGTTTATCAAAAGGTTATATCGAACTTTTTCCGGTAATTGAGCTAGAGTTATACAGTGTAGCATGTTCTTTGTAGTTTGTAGTATGCATCTCTCTCTCTCTCTCTCTCTCTCTCCAGAAAATCCTTGCTATACAGATGCTCGCATGTATCATGTATGCTACATTCATGTGATGAAATAGATAGAAAAAATGAATTCATGTGACGAGAGTGATAGAAAAAAAAGGGATACAACACCGATACGTGCATACACATTCACATCTCATCAAACCATATCTATAATCATAAAACAGCCGAAAACTGCTCGTAATGTTTTAAATGTTGTATCCTCTTTGAGGGAAAAACCTATGGAAGTCAGCAACTGAAATGCACCATTGAATCTGATGCGTTAGGTTAATCAGTCATGTCAAGCCTTGCTTTCCCTTCGCTTAAAAAAAAAAGAAAAAAAAAGAGAGAAATAAGGAATCATATAAAACCGCTTATTCTTTTGATAGCCACCCTAATCATTTTCTTGAGAAGTGATTTTCGCACACTTATTTGTCCTTAATTTCTTTTGTTAGTTTTGGAGGTAAATTAATGGGTCAATCATGCTTTGAAAAGAGTCATGAGAAACTAGTCAAGGTAGGAAAAATACTTCTACAATATGATTCCAATAGCGAAAGAATAGAGTTCGAAAATGAGAATGGTAACACCAAAACAACGAAGCATATGTCGTTGGTAACCAAAAAAATACTATCCCTATAAGTGTGAATCCCCTCACATGAATTTTAGGTACAATATGATTGATGGACTATACGTGACATACCATCATATCTATGTACCTCTTTATGATTCCTCCATTTTCATTGCAAATACTCAGATGCCTTATCTTGCTAGGGAAAGTCACAAACCCTACCTATTTTGGGTGCCCAAAAAAGCAACGAGAGCAATGTTTATAACAATTTTTTTGTATCTTTCTATGTGATTGATTGTGCAGCTGTAAATGCAGCCAGCTGTTGTTGGTTGTTTAATTTTTTTTTTCAAATAGAGAAAAATTAAGCGGGATTACTTCTTTTGGTTGCTATTGCGGAAAGTACACGGAAAGTGCTACAATTACTAACCTAATTCTGGTTGCCTTTCTCTTCAAGTCTGTACTCTTTCATGGTACATCTGAATTCAATATCACGTGTCCGCATGTGGTCTCTACTCTTATATCTCAATCCCTACTGTAGTTGGCTTGTTAAATAAGAACTCATGTGAAACGAGTACGTTTTCATGTTAGTGTCTCTAATTTATTTCACCTTTTGTTTTTGTGTCTTAAATGTATTTCGTTTTTTATTAATTACTTTAGTGTCCTAAATTTATCGCGTACGTGATCATCAATAAATTAAACTCATCTTATCAGTATCAATGAGTGATAAATTTGAGACACCAAAATTTTCGTTGTGTAAGTCTACCTGTTGGGTGGCTTTGCTTGTCAGCCTTTCTATATCATCAGCAGACTGCTAAGTGAGAGCATATAATTACAACAACAAACGTGGGACTCCTTGTATTTTTTGCTTCCAGCCAGCATGCAATAGTTTCATCAGCACCTGGCTTTTAGAATCTATCAATTGAGGACAGCATGCTTAAACTCTTATTTTGTGTTGACCCTTAATTTATTGTCATAATTAACCTTGCCACAAAATTACTAATATATATTTCCTCTTCGACAAGGACTGCAATTTTGTAGATTTAAATGAAAAAGAAGGTTGTCACTTAGTACTACAGTTTAATGGTATTCCTCTTTACTTGTATGTGAGGGGTCAATTTTCGTCAAAAACGAATTTAAACCACATTATTGTTAGCTCATTGTAAAGCTAAGTCTATCTGACTTCCTCTTTTAATGTAGATAATATTGTTTATTAAAAAAATAAAAAAAAGACTAAACTATGGCAGTGGAAGACTATTTTTCTAGGCAAATATCAATAACTTATCACCTGGTCATTGAAAGGGATAGCCAATTTGTAGACGAGGCTTTACTTTAGTGACAAAAGTATTCAATGCAGTATGGTTTGGGTTCAATCTCCATTGATTTCTCTTTACTCTAATAATTAACAATTTAACCCATTAATGTTTACGTTTGTCAAAAAAAAAATGAATAGCCAATTTGGTGGAGTCAACGATTTGCCTGAGTAATCTTTTCATGCAACGTTGCAAAATGAGAAAAAGAAAAATAAAAGTTGAAAGTTTAGGGTGCGTTTGTTGCGCCGGACTGTCTCGGACTGGACTAACTGCCGGGACTAAGCTGGACTGGCTTAGACTGGACTAAGCTGGACTAATTTAGTGAAGCGTTTGGTGTAATGTCGGACTAAGAAGCAGGATAAGAAAAACAGTATTGTTCACCAGATTTGTGTTTGCTTAGACTAGGACTACAAATTTTTGCCATTGTGTAATAGAGTAATGCTACAAATCTCATGATATGGGTTAATTGGAGCATATTTTTGCCATGTATATTATGAATCTTAAACAAAATTGACAATTGTTTTGTTTCTATTACCTGCTAATAGAATTGGGTTTAATTTGCAAATGTAGCTTGGTTTAAACTCTATCACCCAACAGAAGAAAAATAATAGTGCCCAATACATGCAACTTCAACAAATACAAGTACATAAGAAGATCTCCATAATTTAGAAAATCTTAGTTAACATTAGTTAACATTAGCCAAAATAGATCTCCATAATTTACAAAATGGCTAGTTAACATAAGCCAAAATACTAGTGCAAAGCTAAGTTATAAGCCATAACATAAGATTGTATGATTAATAAAATACATCCATGTTAACATTAATAAAATACATCCATGTTAACATTAGCCAAAATCCTCATCCGCTTGCGTTGTCGCTTAAAAGCCTTTGGACGAACACTTTCTTGAGTTCCGGTTTGATTGCCCTGCACACACACACACACACACACTGCATACATACACACACACACACACATTGCATACATACATATATACACACACACACACACACACACACATTGCATACATACACACACACACACGGCATACATAAATACACACACACACACACTGCATACATACACACACACACACACACACACACACATTGCATACATACACACACACACACGGCATACATACATACACACACACATACTGCATACACACACACACATTGCATACACACTCACACACTGCATACACATTCACACACATACTCACACGGACATACACACTCTCACACACGGACATACACTCACACACACCCTGCATACATACATACATACACACACACACACTGCATACATACACACACACACACACACGGCATACATACACACACACACACACTGGTCAGATGCACACACTGCACTCACACGGACATACACACTCTCACACACACCCTGCATACATACATACACTGCATACATAATCAAATTGTACAACTTAAGTTGGTTCAAACTTACACACAATACACACACACACTACACAAACACACACACACACACACAATACACACACACACACACACACACACACACAGCCACAATACACAAACATACACACACACACACACACACACACACACACACACACACACACACACACACAATACACACACACACTACACAAACACACACACACACACACACACAATACACACACACACTACACAAACACACACACACACAATACACACACACACTACACAAACACACACACACACACACACACAATACACACACACACACACACACACACACACACACACACACACACACGGACACAATACACAAACACACACACCCACACACACAATACACACACACACATATTACACTTACACACACATATTACATACACACACACACACACACATATTACACTTACACACACAAAGATTACACACACACACACAGAGATTACACAGAGAGAGAGAGATTACATACATACACACACACACACACACAGATTACACAGAGAGAGAGAGATTACATACACACAGATTACACACACACACACACACAGAGTATACACACACATATTACATACACACACATATTACACTTACACACACACAGATTACACACACACACACACACACAGATGCACACACACACATTACACACCCAAATTTTTACTTGGATGCTCTACCAGGCCAAATCAGTCTTTCAATCTCAGCCGTTTAAGAAAATGCATTGGTTCCCAGATTGGACCACATCATCTACCAATCTTCTTCCCCACAAAAACAAAAATAACTCAAATAAAGAAAAAAACCCATTTAACAGAAAACCAGCGGCGGCGCCTGGGGTGCTTACGACGGCCGCCAGCAAAGTAGTGAATGTTGCAGCAAATTAAAGAAAAAAAAACATTTTACCAAAAACCAGTGCAATCGGCTACCATGCATGCCTCTTCGAGTCCAAAACATTCAACAATCAGCTTAATTGACTTCATAAACTATCAAAAAATTCGAATTGACCCATAAAAAAAATCCCCAAAATAGACGAGGATCACAGCCCAAAAACCCGAATTTCTCAAAAACCCAGAAACAAAAAAGCTGGAAGAAGGCGGCATTACCTCAACTTGGGCACCAACGAGAAGCTTTCGTCGATGAGGGTGAGGAGGACGACGACGAGGAAGCAGGGCAAGATCGACGACGAGCGACGAGCAGGACGAGGGACGTTGGGGATCCTCGCAGAGATGAGGACGAGCAGGACGTTGGGGATCCTCGCGGTTTTCTCTCCGTGCTTACGAGTCCGCCCAAAATTGGGGTTCTTCGTTAAGAACTCGTAAGGAGGCGTGTAATCCGAGCGAGTCCCACCTAAGCCCATTAAAACTAATCCGGTTGCACACCAAACACAGGACTATAGTCTAGTCCAGTCCAAGCCTTGCTAATCCTGTCAAACAAACGTGCCCTCAAGGTGTTAGCATTCCTTGTTAAGGATTATACAAAGAAAGTCCACTATTTTCCCGCCAAAATGGCCCTAGTTTAATATTTTTCTTTTCATTTAAAGAGATGACTAAAGAAGATGTTATAACAACTAATTGAAGTAAACTAAGGGGAAATGCAGGGTTGGTTTGGTATTGCTATGCTTTGAAAAAAAAACTGTTTTTGTTGTGCTATGAGAATAAGCAGCTGTGAAATAAAGCAGCAGAGTGTTTGGTAAATTTTTTTGTAAAAGTGCTTTTGGAAATAAAAAAAAAAGCAGTATGATAGTGTTCGATAAACTTTTATGTAAAACAGCTGTGACTGTGTAAAATGACCAAAAAAGGTATAATACTATATTATTATTATGATATTTTATTTAATATTATTATTTTTATGTGAGGATTTTGTGTGGCCGTGGGGCCCACACCCCATTTCCCTTATCCCTGTGTCTTCTTTTCCCTCTACACTCTCAAACTCTCTCGAAACCTCTTAGCTCTTTCTCTCTGCACTCTCTCCTCCACCGAGACAACCCCACACACAAACCTTCGATCTCATACCATCTCACCTCAGCTCTCTCTCTCTCTGCACTCTCTCTTCCTCCTGCTCGGAATCCTCGGAATCAACCGCCTGAGCTTAAGCTGAGTGAATGTATCGGTGAAATGGAGAAATGGGTTTTGGGAAATTAGGGTTCTTGATGGGTTTAGAGCCGCCATAGCTTAATGGACGAAACGACGTCAGAGGTTGGGTCTGTTTTCCTCTGATTTATGTTCAGGGCGTTCTCCGCCAGCTCCCACTCAATCTAGTCCCAGTAAACGACGTCGTCAAACACCTGGTCGGCGAGTTTCGCCCAGTCCTCGAAGTCTCGAGCGCAGAGATTTTTGGAGACCCACTTGAGGTAGGCTGAAGGGAAGGTGCCTAGCATCTTGCCTTTGTATTTTCCGAAGTTGATGACTTTTTCTCTGGTAGGCGGCATTGTTGAGGCGGATAGAGAAGGTGGTTTGGGGGGTTTTGTGGGTTTGAAGGAGCAGGAAAGGCGGAGGGGGTGCGGAGAGGTGTGGGAGAGTGGTGGGTTTAACGGAGGAGTGTGGAGGCGAAAGAGAGAGCTCAGGGTAGGATTGCCAGAAACTTTCATTAAAGGGTCACTGTTCACCTGTGTTTTAGAGGTTTGCGCAGAAGCTGAAAAGCCAGGTTTTCAAAGCTGCATTTTGCTGCTTTTGTTTTTTGGTTTTTTTTCACCAAAAACTGTGAAAAAAAAGCTGAAGCTGGAAGTTTACCAAACACAAAAATGACCTCCAACTTTTTTTGATACCAATTTTTTTTTAAATTACCTCAACCCCAAACCATACCGCAATCATTTGCCCAGAAGCACCATCATACATTTGGTCACTCCTTTACTATTTTTTGGCGTATCTGGTATTTACCATAATAACATTATAGGACAATCCTTGATGCTTAAAAGAAGACAATGTTGTTCAGTAATCAATTAGAAAAATCATGTGAGACACAAAAAAACAAAAAACCAGGATCCTTTCTTTTACACTTTTCCTAGCTCCGTATATTTTGGTGTTCAAAAGGTTGCATTATCAACCAAATATAATGATGATCGGATATGAGATAGTCCGACAGCAATAACGAGGCAGATAAGAAGTGTTAAGTGCATTTTTTTTTTTTTTTTACCACTCAGTACTATGGTCTGGTGATATTCATTTTCACTTAAAAGTAAGAGATTTTAGGTTTGTATCTCATGAATAGCGAATTTGATGCCAAATTAGGCTGCCCATTGTGTGGCTTAGTCGAACTTTTCCTCTTCTTAGTGTAAAAATATCGATGTACTTAAAAAAAAAAGGAAAATTTGAAATAGGTCCAATTTTATAGGCTTACTTTTGAAATATGTCTAATTTTTAGTGACTTTTAACTTTTGAAATAGGTCAAATTTTTAGTTACTTTGGATCCATTTTAGTGACTTTTGACTTTTGAAATATGTCAAATTTTTAATTACTTTGGATCCATATCAAAATACCTAAAAAAAAAAGCCTTTTAGTGTGGCAATTACCTTTTCCTTTCTTATTAGTTATGCAACGTAATTAATATAATAGGGTAGAGAACAATACGCGAAGCATTTACGAAGAATTATATGTATATAGGTGTATAATACTTGTAGAATTATAACTAAAAAATGTGCAAAAATTATGTGTATTAAATGTCAAAAGTATGTTTGTATGTGTATAGTACGTTGAAGGTTTTTTTTTACACGTTAATTTTAAGAAATCATTGATAAGTGTACGACAAATGAAAATATTTAAAAGAAAAATGTATGTACATGTATAATACTTGTCTTACACGTAAATTTATTAACTACATTATGCAATTTTAAGGGATACAATTAAACATGAGATAGGTCACGAAAACAATACGATTTTCCATTACTTTCAACCGAATTATGTCCAGTAAATTAAGCTTATTATATTAAACAGGTCTTTCTGTTGCTTCCACAGGCACAAATAGTCGGCCTTTACCCTTGTCTCTCCTTCTGGCTTCAATGTGATAAGAGAAATATTTATGTACATAGTTAAAACTTTAGCGCGCACTTGTCAACCAAAAAATAAAACAACAGAGAGTTAGGTTGAATATGTACAAGAAATGCTAAGGAGTAATAAAAGTGACAAATAAAAACAAGTGGTTTGACCAAATACAAGTAGCCATCAACTTGTAGGTCATTTCAAATAGGGAACTTTAACGAAAAGCTCATGGTACTGTTCATTTTAACGAAAAATTACATTTTTACACTAAAAAATCAATCATGCTACTATTCACTTTACCCTTTATTTTGTCCTTATTGTTAAAACTCAAAGTTTTCAAATTATTTTCATTAGTTTTCATTTTCAAATAAGAGTATTTACTTTAGTTTCAGTTCACATAGAAGCATCAGGGTGCTCATATCAGGTGGAATAGTATATTAGCCCTGAAGCGGGTAGGTAGCGTGGACGAGATTACAACATTAATGTTTTTTTTTTCCTTCTGCGTTGTGTGTGCATTGAACCATAATATTACACGTGTTATACGTATAATACTCGTTTCATATTTTACCAACTATGCTCAAATTAAAATGTTTGATTCCTTGATATTTGATTATATGTATTTTCTCACAACTTGTGGTGTAGTTTTCGAAATTTTACGAGTTATTTTTGAGTGGTTTATTCCAGGGCATCATACTTCCTTGCATGCGAAGATTCAAGTTGTCATCTTTGCTGTAGAATTTATTCATACACGTGGTTGACAAAATTTGTGACTTAAAAGTGACTCTTTTAGGGTGATCTTTTGCTTCACTTCCTGCTCTTTTTCTCCTCCTTGGCCCCTCTGGATTCATTGGAATTTTTTTTTTCCCAATTGCAACGTATTGTTTTCCGTTACTTCATATGTTTCGAGAAGAGAATGTGGCTATTGACAAATTAGTCAATTTAGAGTTACCCTTGCGTTCACTTGTTTGACATAATATCTCCTCTTTTTTCATTCGTAGTTTTTTAGCATTCTTGCCTACAAGTTTGTCTTCCTTCATGGTGTCTTTATTGTTTTGTAGCTTGTTTTTAGGCACTTTTTAGGGTCCAATCGTATGTTCCCCTCTTCTTGTATTATTATTTTTTTGGTAATTCTCTCTCAGTTAAGATTTCTTTAAGAAAACACATCATATACTCTCCCTTCTCTTGGAACAATAAAAGAAAGAAACTTAAAATAAAAATACAAATTAAAACCCGCCTTAGATTTTGCATTGAGATAAATGGCACTTTCTCATTTTAAAAGAGTGACTTCTAGTCTTCTACTGTTAATAAGAGAATAGAAAAACAGGGGAAAAAATTTGTTAAAAGATAGATAACACAATCATTTATGTGTTTTTGGGTCAATAGTCAATCACTTTTGAGGGTAGAAACTAGAAAATGTCTATTATGCTACAGACTTCCAAGAAGGTACGTGAAAAGAACTTATAGATCTCATAGGAAAATAGTGGGATAGTTATTTTTCCAAATTGTAATTTAATCACAAAAAAAATATTGTATATGTTTCAAACTGTGATTTGTAGACAAGTAGAATCCATGTAAATATTGTGTGCATCTTGCACATACCTCGTGTGTGAGAGAAAGCATGGCAACATGCATGCAGCAAATTCAATTATTCATGTCATTTGAGACCAATGAAATTTTTACCTGGATTTAAATGCAACATCAGGTTGATCCTGTAATTTTCTGTTTCTTGCTACGACACTATCCAACCAGGTCTTTGATGGTGAATTTTTTACCTAAATTTAAAAAGGTGTAATATCCACACATCCCTTTTTACTTATCCCATATTTTTTTGATTTTCGACCGTCGTATCGGATGAATTGAAAAAAATTAACAGACATAAATTAACAAAAAATATGTAAGAAGTAAAAAAAGATCTACATGAATAACACATCCCAATTTAAATGATGTAATTATCTGGTTCTTGTTCCCACACTTTCCAACCATGTCTGTGGCGGTGAAAAGAACAGGAAAATGGGGTGAGTAGTAATAAAGTACAAGCCTACAAGGAGAGTAAAGCCTTTGATGAAGGCAGAGTAGAATCTGGACCTACCAACCATTGACGTGTCAGTTTCTGAACCAATAGGGTTCTGAAACGTACCAAGAATGTCATGTCACAGTTAAAGGCAATTCCAAAGTTCCATGCACTGAGGAAGATAACTGGTGGACCTCTATATATACGGGCTCTAAAAGCCTACACCGTTTCATCCTATTATCCTCTGTGTAATAGAAGTCTCGCTCTCTATACCTCTCCTCTCTCTCTCACACGCACAAACAACAGGTCCTTGATGTTCCATCTCCACTTTCTCTCTGTCTTTTATTTTTCTCAGGTTTTTCTCGGAAAAGAAAGTAAAGTCTGGTCAATTTCCATGTGAAAACTCCCCCACAAGAAAACAAAAACAAAAAAGAAAGAAAGAAAAACCTTGGTTCCTAGTACCCATCTCTCTCTCTGTCTCTCTCTCTCTCACACTTGCACTCTCACTCACAAGTATCACTACATTATTGTTGCTTAATTTAGCTCCTTTTTTCTTTGAGAAAAATATAAGTATGGAGGATTTTCACAGGATGAACGCAGGTGTGATATCTGCAGGCTCAGATGATCATGTGAACGTTCATCAGCAAGTTGAAAATATGGCTACTAGTACTAGCAGCGCCAATTGTGGTGGGTTTCATGGCAGTGGTCATGTGGTGGATGATCATAACATGCTGTTATTTGCGACGGAGGGTTTGGGATCCGATCATATGTCTGATCTGATAAAGTCCCAGATAGCCAGTCATCCTCGTTTCCCTGATTTAGTTGCTGCATACCTTGAATGCCAAAAGGTTAATTAATAATGCACAAGTGCATGAATATTCTTTTATCCTTATTGAATTTTGCAAACATAAATGATTTCTTGTTTATTCTCTGGTTATTTAGTACTTACTGTACCTTGAAAAAAAAGAAGATGCAACTGGAAGTAACAGAGGCTACAAAATCGTGGCATTATTTGTTGAATATTTTGGTTACATTCAGGGTTTCGAGCTTTTAACCTAACCTACTCCTACCATCAATCTACACGCACCCTCACCACTGGGCATTATTTGTTAATTAAGCACACAGTATGCAGGGTTTTAATTATACTGATTGGTTATTTGGAGTTTTTCGTAAAATAATTTTTTTATTTTTATAGGTTGGAGCACCAGCGGAGATGAAAAATCTGCTTGAAGAAATTGGAAGGGTAAGCCACCCCATGAGCACTTGCAGTGAGATAGGAGCTGATCCAGAACTTGACGAGTTCATGGTATACAGTTTTATCCACTTTGAAGCTTCTACACCATATTAATTAGTTATTCACGTTACTTATTTCTTTTGTGGCATTTTGAACTCATAAAATTCTGTTTGATTGCTGAGAAAAGAAAGGAAGATGTACAGAAAAACTAGGACTTAAATGATGTGAAATTTTACATCTATATTTTTTCTTTCTTTGTTTTGCAAGGAATCATATATTGAGGTTCTCCATAGATACAAGGAGGAGCTATCTAAACCATTCGATGAAGCAACCACATTCTTGACCAACATTCAAACTCAACTTAGCAACCTCTGTAAAGGGACATTCTCAAAAACCTGGGACTATCACTCTGGTATAAATAAATCTCTTCCGCTGTATATACATTTTCCTTTTTCAATTTAGTTATGTATGAGGTTTTGAACCCTGAACCTACTCGTACTCATCACCCTAACCACTCTCACCACTCGGCTAATCTCAGTGGCTTATAGATACATTTTCCTTTAATTTTCATCCAGTCTAGGTTTTGGTTTCTTTTTTCTTCTAATTGTATGAAGAAGAAGATACGTAAATGTATATACATCTGTTTATTCATCAGTCCAAAGGGCGTTGTATGCGTACGAGATTGTACCTGGCTTTCATTTAATTGGTTTTTGTTTTATATATCTACAAATCATAGACATTTGGGATGAGAATAACATGATGGTGTTTTTTATGCTCCCTCATAACTCAATTGAGATATCACTTGTTTCACTAAGCCTTCTATGACTGTTTGGAAGTTATTTTAGGAGGACCAGGATCACTTATGGAGGGAAATATGTGAGCGGTGTTTCTCTATAAAACCACTTAAGGCGAATGGATCATATAAGGGTTTTGAAGAGAGAATTCTTTTCTTCAGTTAGAAAAAACAAACTGCCTTCATTTTACATAAAAACCCTCATTTCTATACATAAGTAAGTTCTCCTAATAATAGGAGGGATCCTATTAGGAAGAGATTGTGAATGAAATCTAGATTTTAAGTTTTTGTATTTTATTTAATTCGAGTGATATTCTAATTAATCTAATATAAACTATGGAGAGAACTTTGAAATCGAACTTGGATGAAGGGTAGGAACACCCTACGCTAGTCAACTTAGTTCGATCGCAAGTTTGGTGTACTATTGGGTAGAAGATAATGGGGATAGGTTAAATGATCCATAATCTCTGGTCGGCTAAAAGTAATTAAAATTAAGGGAGTTTTAACGAAAAGTCCACGGTACTGTTTACTTTAACGAAAAATCATATTTTTACACTAAAAAGTCAAACATAGTACTATTCACTTTACCCTTTATTTTGTCCTTATAGTTAAAACTCAAAGTTTTCAAGTCATTTTCATTATTTTTCATTAAAATTAATCTACTTCTTTTGGCCTGACTATTGAATTAAAAGTAATTAGCACTTTAAAAAGATCATCATGCACAAGGAGTGCAAGATGATTTTTTGGAGTGTGAATAAAACATCTCCAATCAATAATCCTTTTCTAAAACCCCAAGTTATGTTTTCCTTTCTTTATTCATGGTACATTCAGTTGAGATATCTTAATTTAGTGGTCGTTTCTAAAGTTTGAGTAGCTGGGATGCTAGGGGACAGTGAGACTTGCATGTAAATTGCAATATTATATGCTTAACATAGGATTGCGGACTAATTTTTAGTAATGCAGATGAAGGGGTCGGCAGTTCAGAGGAGGAACTTAGCTGTGGGGAGGTGGAAGCAGCAGAGGGTCAAGACACTGGTGGTGCTCGTTCTAGTGGTGATCGGGAACTGAAAGATATGCTGCTGAATAAGTACAGTGGCTACCTTAGCAGTTTGAGGAAGGAGTTCTTAAAGAAAAGAAAGAAAGGGAAACTACCAAAGGATGCCAGGAGTACCCTATCGGACTGGTGGATTACTCACTATAGGTGGCCATATCCTACGGTAATTTCATTACAATGTCATCTCTTTTCTGGTTTAAAATTAAAGTTAATGGAAAACAAACATGGACTATAACGTGTAATTCATCCATATATAGCGTAAAGGCTTATTTCAAATGCAAGTTCGCCCCCCAATTGTGTGTGTTTAGGATTATTTCAGAATTTGACGATGGTAAACATGATGTGTACATAGGAAGAGGAGAAACTCCAGCTGTCTGAGATGACTGGATTGGACCAAAAGCAGATTAACAACTGGTTCATAAACCAGAGGAAGAGGCATTGGAAACCATCTGAGGACATGAGGTTTGCTCTCAAGGAAGGCGTCGGCGGGAGCATCGGAGGACCTATGATGTTGGACACTGGTGTTGGAACTGGAAATATTCACGATGATATGTGATATCGTTGTATCAAGTATTTGGTTGATTCTAATATTCGACCTAAATGTAGTAATGTTAAGACTTGTAGTAATGTTAAGACTTAAATGTTGTACATTCTGTATCTGTGATATATCCTTTGAGCTGAGCCTATCCTTTTCTTTTGATGGTCTCCTGGACCCTTTTTTGGGTTTTGTGTAGATGGTTTCCTTTGGGCTGAGCCTATCCTTTTCTTTTGAGCTCAACCAATGCACTTTTTCTACTAGATAGGGATGACAATAGTTCGGTTTGGGGGTGGAAATGCTATATTTATTCTTATAACCATGAAAAATATTCATATTCATAAATTAACCATTGAGATTATCCATAACCATACTCACTGGATAACGGATTTTCCATCGGTTAATGGTTATATTCATCTTCGTCAAAAACAAAAAATTATATTCATCCAATCGACGCACAATAATTTAGTAGATACTAATTTCATTATTAAATAGCCATGTCCAATAATAAAAAACATAACAATGAATGAATTTTGGAGGGTATAAAAATAAGAGTATTGAATAAACATTAATGATGTTGGTTATTGATATCTCCCATAAGCATTATGTTTGATGCATAATGAATATAGTATAGGGTTCAACAAATACTATTATATTATATACTAAATATTTATGCGGTGAATAATGAATATAGTAATAATGGTAGAGATTTACTCAAATAAAAAAAAAATATATTATATATGAAATATATTATATATTATTCGGTTTGGATTCGGCAACGGATATGGATTGGGGACCCATATAATCATACCCAAAATCACAACTGAATAAAGTTCATTGTTTTTCCCATATCCATAATATACCCGAATTTTCATATATCCTGGTTATCCAAGGTTATCGGGTTTAATGGGTACCAGAAAGATTGTTATATATATTATATATCCTTCCTTTGTGAAAGGAGGCCAAATAATTGTTTGCCAGAAAGATTGTTATATATATTTTATATCCTTCCTTTTGTGAGAGGAGGCCAAATAATTGTTGGACGTGGCAAAGCAAAAATAGTTGGTCCTGGAACTCTTGCTTAAAGTGGAATTGGATTTCAATCAAGTATTATTGCCCTATGGATAGTGTTATTCACACATTTATTTTTGTCTCTCACACACCCTTGTTAACTTTAGGTTATTGATTTTCTTCAATTTATTCGATCCGATTGCTGAAAATTGAGAGGGGTGTATTAGAAGTAAAAATGAGTGTGTAGATAGCACTACCCTTTGTCATTTATCTTGCATGTTGCTAGCTATAGTTAAACCTTTATAAATTAATATCCTTGGAACTAAAGAAAATTTGTTTATTTAGCGAAAATTAAATAATCGATAATTTATTAATTTATCGATTAACATGTAACTTAATAATTTATTAAGGTATTCTTTATTTTCTTAAATATTGTACATTGTATTTAGTTTCTTGTTTTACGAACTAACAAATCTATGTATTTGTTTAACCAAGTAAAATTCATAAATCTATTTATTTTTTTCTAAAAATAGATTGTACATTGTTCAATGTACTACATTATTCCATTATGAACATTTAACCGAGCAAAAACTCTATTTAATTAAACAAAAGTTCTAGTAGCAGGAAATTATTAATTTATATATTATGTGTGTCATATCCTGGCCCGGGCCCCCACCACATCCCGGGCTTGAGTCCGCCATAGCATGATATTGTTCGTTTTGGGTCCCGACCACGCCCTCACGGTTTTGTTTCTGGGAACTCATACGAGCAGAACTTCCCAATAGTTCACCCATCCTAGGAATGCTTTAGCCCCTTTCTCGCTTAACTTCGGAGTTCCTACGGAACCCGAAGCCAGTTAGCTCCCAAAAACCCTCATGCTAGGTAGAGTTGGGAATATACATATAAGGCTTACATGATCCACTCCCCTGGACGATGTGGGATGTTACAATGTGAGACCTATATGATATTTTTTTTTATAATGTATTATCTTATTAATTTAATAAATTATTAATTCAGCACACTATCTTCAAGTCGGGATCGACCAAAAATATTATTCAACCGAGATTATTAATATATAAGGTGTTGAATTATGTACTTGAGATATATAATTGAAGTCAGAACAATAGAACATGAATCGTGCGAGGAGCACTTTCGAGCACATGAATATCAATTGGCAAAAGCTAAATGTGGCAATTAAGTGCATGTCTTCCGAGTTCCGACCAAGCAATTTTGATGTGCCTAGTGTGGATGGGATGCCTTCTGACCTCTTTATCTAGCTACTTAAGGTCAGTATTATCTCAAATTCAATCTTGGGATTGAAATCTTTGCAAGTGTTTTGGAGCCAGTTATGCCTAATAGCCTATGCTGGTTAGGAATACTTGGGTCTCGAGTATTTACCTTTTGATTTGTTCAATGCTATTTTAACACATATTTTATTGTTAGAAAAAAAAATGAACATGTTATTAATATTTCTTGAGCTTTAAAAAATAAATAACACGTGAAATTTGTTAATTGGACCAAATAAAAAATTAAGTACATAGAGTACTCACATGAGTGCCCAAGTGTTATCCTACTGGTTATAGTAACTCAGAGTTTAGTCATGTGTGAATTAACTTTATTCATGATTTTACATCTTGATTTGTGGAGAAGAACTTACATATATATTTTTATATTCTAATATGGCATGAGTTTTAATCTTTACATGATAATGCGTGATAGGTTAAGAGCACTATCATCTTTATGTGTCATGCCCCTTCGACCTGGGTCACTCTTTTTTATAGACTCTAGATCCGTGGCATGACATTACGTTTTTGTTTTATGTAATTTATTCTCTATTTGTAGGGTGAAAAACTCATATTTTATTTGATAAGTTAGAAAAATGCAACTAGTGAAAGAGTCTTGAATTAGGAGATGTTCTCTTATGCAACTATTATATAATCTCGGTAGCGTCACTATTCAATAAATGATTGTTACATAATAAACTAGTGACATAAAATCTCTTAAATCGGCTATAGGTAGGTAGAGAAACTCTTGTGTGTATATCGATATAGTTGGTCAATTGATGCAAGGGAATGTCAATTTCTTTTGGTGATAAGAATGGTCAACTCACTCAAGGTGGTGTCCCTAATAAAAATATTGTAGACTATAGCCAATAAATTTACATGAATATTAAATTTGGTTATCTAGCTATTAGGTAATGTTATATATGCACATACCCAAAAAAGTCCAAAACGCACAATTCAAACTACATTAGTATGTAGGTGATTTTAAGTATTCATCACCCAAAATGATTTAGGGCTATACTTGGAAAAAAAATATTCAAGTCTACAAATGAACAAATAAAAGTGTGGCTCATCCTGATGTAAGCCATGACGGAATTGCGTTCACTTGTTCAGAATTGAATGCAAACACATATAAAAATTCAATATAAATTTGTAGGGATTAGAATTAATTTCTTATACATTAATACTCTACTATTGATTTACTATTCCAAAAATTCAAAGAGTACTTGGAATATGTGAGTTAATAATTGTTTTTCTTTGGACACTTCTATAACATGTACAAGGCTTGGTGCAGCATATATCCATAACCTAACTCAAGAAATGTTGACATCTTGGAGGGTTTGAGACTCTCGATGCCCTTAGATTTTCTCATACAACTTATAAACTTTGTTGTGCTTTGCTCCCATAGTCCCATACCTCTTCTCCTTGACACCCCATGTCGACACTATGAGAAAGAGATTCATATTGCAGATCTACATATGGCAACACTCACCACTCCAAAAGCGCCCTTATTTTAAGTGCGCTATGCATGACAACATTCCCTTTATGTCGACACTCGACACTATATATATATATCCACATGCATATGCATGAGCTTACAGTTTACAAACCCTAGCCCCAGCCGAACTTTTCCTCTTTAACTTTCTTATACACTTAACTGAAATCTTGTTAGTAAATGTAACATTGATATAGTAAGTTAGATCGATGTACCAAAATAATGAATCATATATTTTTAAGAGTTTCATACAACCGATATTCTATATGCACTAATTTTTCTAATTAAGGGGATGAAGATTCAAACTTGAGTGCATAAGGAAGAACACACGGATATGGGCAACAAGCCCAAATCTAAACAATAAATATAGTTTTTAGGAAACTTCCGAATTCTCCATTCCATATATTTCCGATCAAGTATACTTTGCTAGCTTTCTAGCTAATTAAATAACCGGACAATGAATGTGGTAAAAAAATACATGTACAAGAACTCAAGACCTGAAAGTCTCCACTAGTCTACTCTGTACCTTCCCCTTAATATTTTGTAATTAAGGCTCTGTGCAGCTTTCTCTCTTCTAATGTTGACATTATTTTATCTCCCACTAATTGGATAATTAATTTATTAATCTTTAGCGTTGGATGAAATTCATGCATCTCTAGTCACAGGACCTTGTAATTGGTTGCAGATGGAAATCTATATAAAGCTAAACAACCTTATTCTAGTCACTAGATTTTGTAATTTGTGCTAGAAAAATACTCGATATAAGTTAAAGAGACTTGATAACAGATATATATATATGTTAGCATACAGACTATGATCTTGTATGAGTGTTTCAATCAATTTATAAATACTGAAGAAAGGAAGAGAGTAAGAAATCTAGAGAGAGAGTGAGAGAATTCAGCTTGAGGAAGAAGAAACGAACTCTGCACACTGTTTCATTCATTCGCACACACTTAGCACATGTAGCAAGAGGAAATATTAATTAATCTAAGATTACATCTTAGCTGCACACTTGGACTATGATCCAAGGGCTGATATTTAAAACTGACTTCTTATTATATTTCAGCAAATACACTTATAAACTAACACTCCCTTCTAAGTGATGTGTTGAAATCACTCCCAAAGCTGTCCTCAGTACTTCAAATCGATCCCTTGCCAAAGCTTTAGTGAATATATCTGCAACCTGCTCTTCAGTCTTGCAGTATACCATATCAATCTCACCATCTTGAAGTGCATCTCGGATGAAATGAAATTTCCGATTAATGTGCCTGGTTTTGTGATGATGGACTGGATTCTTTGATATGGCAATTGTTGAAGTATTATCACACAACAACTTAGTTGGTTCTGCTTGTTCTTCCCCGAAATCAGAGAGTACAAATCTTAGCCAAATGGCCTGTGCAGTAGCTTCTGCTGCACTGATGTATTCTGCCTCTGCAGTTGAAAGAGCAACACTGCTTTGTTTGATTGAGGCCCAAGAAAACACACCAGAACCAAGATTGAATGCATAGCCAGATGTACTCCTCATATCATCTTCACTTCCACTCCAATCACTATCACAATAACCAACCAACACTGCTCATTTTCCCTTTTCATAGACAACTCCATAGTTCACAGTGCCTTGTATGTATCTCAGAACTCTCTTAGTTGTCCCCATATGCTTCTTGGTAGGATTGTGCATAAACCTAGCCAATAAGCTTGCTGCAAACATAATATCTGGCCTTGTTGCTGTCAAATATAGCAAACTTCCCACCATTTGTCTATATAAAGTCTCATCTGCCAGATCACTTCCATCTACTTTTGTAAGTTTTTCATTCATAGCTAATGGTGTTGCAACCGGCTTACAATCCCTAAGTCCAAATTTCTCAAGCAAAGTCTTTGCATATTTCTTTTGATGCAAGAAGATGTAATTATCTGTTTGCAATACCCCAAGACCAAGGAAATGATGAAGTAATCCTAGATCAGTCATCTCATATTGTCTCATCATCTCACCTTTAAACTCAGCTATCATCTCCTTTGAACTCGCTGTGTAAATAATATCATCTACATACAGTGACACAATAAGAATGCCACTGTGAGATGTCTTGATATAAAGAGTAGCTTCACTCGGACTTCTGTGGAATCCAGCCTTTGCAAAATAGGAATTTATTTCTTCATACCAAGCTCTTGGAGCTTGTTTCAAACCATATAAAGCTTTCCTGAGCCTGTACACTTTGTCTTCCTTGCCCTGTATAACAAAACCAGATGGTTGATCCACATACACCTCTTCATTCAACACTCCATTTAGAAATGCAGACTTTACATCTAACTGAAATAATTTCCATCCTTTCTGTGCAGCAAGGGCCACCAAGGTTCTCACAGTATCAAGTCTTGCCACAGGTGCAAAAGTTTCATTGAAATCGATTCCAGGCTTCTGAGAGTACCCCTTTGCAACCAACCGTGCTTTGTTTTTCTGCACTGAACCATCCAGATTTAGTTTTGTTTTATAAACCCATTTGACTCCAATGATTGGTTTATCAAATGGTCTATCAACAAGATCCAAAGTATGATTCTTCTCAATCATAGAGATTTCATCTTCCATAGCCTTCTGCCATGATTCATCCTTGGCAGCCTCTTCAAAACATTCGGGTTCTATTATGCACAGATTACACTTTTCATATATTTCTGCAATGTTTCTGTACTTGAGAGGAGTGTGATCAAAATCCTGTGGACCTGTCACTCTTTCTTGATCAGATAGCTCAGTAACTAAATCTGACCCAACATTCTCTTCACTGACTTCACATTGTGTTTCAGAATCACAAACACTTCCTTCACAGTTTTGTTCTCCTGCAGACATTTCAATGATCTGGATACCCTCCCTTCTTTCCTTCTGTGCATTCCAATCCCAACATGCTTCTTCATTAAACACAACATCTTTGGAAATAGTCACCTTTCCAGATTCAATGTTATACAGTCTATATCCCTTCTCACAACTACCATATCCCAAGAAAATACACCTCTTGCTTGCCAAATCGAGTTTTTGTCTCTGTTGACTTGGTACATGAGCATAACACAAAGAACCAAACACTTTTAGATGCTTAATTCCTGGTTTTCTCCCACTGTAAGCTTCAAAAGGTGTCTTCTTATGTAAGGCTTTGGTTGGACATCTATTCAGAATATACACTGAGGTATTAACTGCCTCAGCCCAAAATTCAAATGGAATGTCCTTTTCCAACATAAGACACTTAGCCATTTCCACAATGGTTCTGTTCTTTCGCTCTGCCACACCGTTTTGCTGTGGTGTGTATGGAGTGGTAAGTTGTCTTTCCATGCCTACATCTTCAACAAACTTGTTAAACTCCATTGAAGTGTATTCACCTCCTCGATCACTCCTAAGCTTTTTCAGATTATAACCACTCTGTAATTCCACAGTGACTTTGAACTTTTTAAACACACTGAGAACTTCAGATTTATGCCTTAAAAAATACACCCAACACATTCGGGTACAATCATCTATGAAAGTAAGAAAATATCTATTTCCAGCTTTTGTAGTTGTCTGCATTGGACCACAAATGTCACTATGCACAAGCTCTAGAGGAATTGCAGCTCTAGTATTAGCTTCCTTTGGAAATGCTTCTCTACATTGTTTGCCAAGAACACAACCTTCACATACTCCTTTAGCTACTTTGATTTCTGGTAATCCTACTACCATTTCTTGTTCCTGCATCAATTTCAAACTGCTCATGTTTAGGTGTCCCAACCTTTTATGCCACATAGTAGTAGAAGCACATACATTTGCCTTGAAAGCAATATGTATTCCAGTCTGTAATTTCATTGGAAAACTTCGATTTCCCTTCATTGGAACTTTAGCAACCATGTTGGAATATGAACTGTCATAATAGATTTCCACCTTGTGACCTCCAAACACCAAATAATAACCGTGCTCCATCATTTGACCCACACTGAGCAAATTTTCCTTCAGTCCAGGCACAAGCATAACCTCCTTGATATATCTCTTGCCTAGTTTAGTTTCAACTACAAGACTCCCTTTACCAGTTACATCAACAAGCTGTCCAGTACCCATTTCAACTTTTGCAGTTACATTCCTATCAATATCCACAAGTAAATCCTCCCTTCCAGTCATATGATTGCTACACCCACTATCTACATACCATACATCATCACAGTCCTTTACACTAGTAAAAGTTTGATTACTAGCATAAAACATGGTGGGTGTAGATTCTACCTTGTTTGCATAATTGAGCTGTTGCACTGGTTTCTTGCTATTACAATCCCTTGCAATATGACCAAACTTATCACAGTTATAACATTTTGGTTTACCCTTGAATCGGCATTCACCAAAATGTAGCTTATCACAATGTTTACAAGGATTTCTAGCACCATCAGTGGGTTTGTTATCCCACCTCTTCCCTTTTTCTTTCCAATTCTTATGATACCTTGCACTTTGATTTCCTGTGAATTTAGCTGGTTTGGGATTTACATTGAGACTAGCAAATGCTTTCTCAGTTTTGTGCTCAGAATGTCTATCTAGACGTAGCTCAAAACTCTTCAAGGAAGCCACAACTTCCTGTACCTCAATCACATCCAAATCCTTCGAATGTTCAATAACAGAGCATATAGAGTCATAAACTGATGGCAAACTAATCAATAACTTTTGAACAATCCTCTCTCGATATAACTCCTCTCCATAACTCCGCATTTGATTTATCAGATCAAATAATTTTGTAAGATAAACAGAAAGTGATTCATCATCTCGCATTCTTGTATATTCAAATTCCCTACGAAGACCTTGCAATTTAACATTTCTAACCTGTTTATCACCATGATACTCTTGTTGCAGAGTATCCCATGCGCCTTTTGAGGTTTCTTCATAAGAAATTCTGGGAAAGATCTCATTCGAAACAGCTCCTTGAATCAGACCCAGAGCTTTAGCATCTTTCATCAGTCTCTCAGCTAGAGGTAGCTTCTCAATACTGCTCGATTCCTCCTTTTCTTTCTTCTTTCCATCAGATTCACCATCATCCTTCGAATCTGAACTCTCGAAACCTTTCTCAACCAGATCCCACAATCCGTGAGATTTGAAAATCGTTTTCATCTTAATACTCCAGAACTCATAATTATCACCTTTGAAAATCGGTGTTCTCACCTCACTACTACCCGATCCTGCCATGTTAGACTCAGATCACAATCGACGATTTCTGGGTAACACTCTTCACAGATCCAAACGCCCAGTATCAATTGATCAAACCTGGCTCTGAGGCCATGTTAGCATACAGACTATGATCTTGTATGAGTGTTTCAATCAATTTATAAATACTGAAGAAAGGAAGAGAGTAAGAAATCTAGAGAGAGAGTGAGAGAATTCAGCTTGAGGAAGAAGAAACGAACTCTGCACACTGTTTCATTCATTCGCACACACTTAGCACATGTAGCAAGAGGAAATATTAATTAATCTAAGATTACATCTTAGCTGCACACTTGGACTATGATCCAAGGGCTGATATTTAAAACTGACTTCTTATTATATTTCAGCAAATACACTTATAAACTAACAATATAACCTTAGTCAGTTAGTCATAGCACAATGCAAAGATATCCAACGAGGGCCGATAAATTATAGGCATTCACTAGGGCAAATGTTAAATTATTGGAGCTTCAAGAGGCAGACGTCTTTGGCATTTCAGATTAGATGTGATGGGAAAGCAACAAGGATCGATAGAGGAGAATAACCACGATTGGTGAAACTCTTTGAACGAATCACAGTTAGACAAAAACCACGCAAATCAGTTGTTGTTTCCTAACCGACTTGCTATCAGATAACCTACTGCGACAGCCTTGTTTGTCCAAAAAAGTAAAAAACACATTAAATATTTCACCCGAGGATCAATCAATGTTGCAAATTTCATCTAATGAAATGACACGAGTTTTGTAATATTTCTGTAATTAAGATTCTGCAGCTTTCTCTCTTTTATCTCCTTCTAATTAGATAATTAATTAATTATTTTTTAGAATTGGATGAAATTCATGCATCTCTAGTCACTGGATCTTGTAATTTATTGCAGATGGAAATCTATATACAGCTACTAAAATACTTGGCATTAGTTAAGAGACTTGATAACAGATATATAACCTTGGTCAGTTAGTCATAGCACAATGCAAAGATATACAATGAGGGCTGATAAATTATAGGCATCCACTAGGGAAAATGTTAAATTAATGGAGCTTCAAGAGCCAGACACATCTTTGTCTTTTCAGATGAGATGTGATGTGAAAGCAACAAGGATCGATAGAGGAGCACAAGCACGAATGGGGAAACTCTTCGAACAAATCAAAGTTAGACAAAAGCCACCCAAATCAAATGTTGTTTTACTAAACGACTTGCAATCAGATAACCTACTGTGACAGCCTTTTAATATGTCAAAAAAGCAAAAAACACTAAATATTTCAACCGAGGATCAATCAATATTGCAAATTTTCATCCAATGAAATGACTGCAAAACCCAACAAAATTCTGGTCTCTCTCAATCTTTTCTTTTCTTTTCTCAGAGGTATCCCCTCCACTCAAACTGTGAAGAAAACCCTACATGCTTATCCACATTATACATAAAAGGAAATTTATCAAGTGGGGTTAGCCTAATAATGAGGGTGAGAGTAAGCTAGGTTCGGAACCATCCAATGTACCCAAAAAAAGAGAGAAATTTATTTGGAACCATATAATATCGAACCTCTTCTTCTTAACCTAAACCCAACTGGTTGGGGTACAGAAGTCAGAGTAAACATTAATGAGCAAGCTAGTGTCTCATATATCAATGGTTGGCAAACTTTGGAATAATTTGAGTTACAACCTTCTCAGCCCTAATTAATTTGGAATATTGTGAATAAGTTGGAGATTCCTGTACTTGCTAATTGATCTTGTAACTGACTCACATTAGCCCTAATTGTTTGTTAACAAAATAAACCCTAATTGAATTCCACACACCTGTTTACTCCCGGCACACACTTTTTATATTTTTTATTTTTAACATTTAGGTCAAAACTCTGCCTATGTAAGTTTATCTTACATTGCCAGTCCCAAGCCTGGATAAGGGAGGAGGGGGAGTGCGTCAGGTAGTCGTCAATCGACACTCCTATCTTATGTCGAATCCTTGGGATGCGATCATACCAGCTCACATGCACCGAATCTCATCCGAACTCCGAAGTTAAACGAGTTTGGGCGAGAGTAGTACTAGGTTGGTGATCTCCTGGGAAGTTCTCGTGTTGCATCCCCACGACCCCACCTAGTGGAAAAAGGCTTTATTGTGTGTTGTGTGTAACATTTAGATCGAATAAAGGAATGGAGAAACAGAGTGTGTTGAAATCAATTTTTTTTCCTTTCGTTCCAGTATTAACAATCTGAATAGGAATTTTCTCATTTTCATAAGTGCAAAATGAAACAACAAACGTTATGTATCCAAAAAAAAGGATCCAATTTCCATGTGATTTATTAAAATTTAAGATTCCATAGTACATATTGGATATGCCACAATAATATGTAGCTAGATAAACAGGTCAGATATGCATTAAACACATAATAGTTAAACCAACTATAAATGGATTTTATTTCCATGCATATGAGCAACATAGATGAAAGCATGAAGAAAGATCATCCAAGGATGTTTTAAGAAAGCTGCTCCTCAAAGGCCAACTCCTCAATCATGTTGCCATGTTTATGGAGGGGATTGAAGGCTTCAAGCTCACAACACTTGCTGGGAAGTATAATGGCACCAGCATTAAGACCCTGAGAATCAATTGGTGATGAGTGCTGAACAGGCAATGCATACTTACGCGCGATGACAATTGAGTTAATGACTTCATCGGTGGGATGAAACACAGAGAGAACCTCAAACCCTCTAAGATCATCACAAGGATCAATCACTGGATATAGAAAAGCCCTCGCACCGTGTGCACTTCTTAGCATCAAAGTTGCTCCTGGAGCCATGTATTTTGCCAAGTGATCGATAATTTTCAGCTTCTCCATCTTGTCCATGCCTACAAGAGCAGCCAAAAACACAATTTCATAGTCTTTCAAAGCAGTTGTGACATCCATTATATCTGTGGTGTGGAAGACCATTCTTTTCGATAGGTCAGGATCGGAAGACACCAAGCCAAGGGCCTTGGAGTTGGCCGAAGCATTGATGTCATAGTTGTCGAAAGAGGTTTTGGTGAGGTGATTTGAGGCCAAGACAATTGAGGTAAGGGGAAGAGGGCCAGAACCCACAAAGGCAATTTTTATAGGCACACGAGTGAAGTGTTGGCTAAGGATGTTGAACTCAAGTTTGCTAAGCTTGAGGTAATTGGAATAGTAAGGGAAAATGTCGAGATGGTCGAGAGGGTGTTCATATGAGCCTAGGATTGTCGAGAAGTGATTCTCCAAAAGTCCTTCTGCCTCTCCACATAGCCTTATAAGGTTGGACCTTATTTCTTGCACCCCTTGGCATAACTTGGAAACATCGATTGGACTTGGTGGTATGCATGTGAGAACGAGTTGGGTAAAGAGCATGTCGACATCTTGGGAGGGTTTGAGGCTCTCAAGGCTTGAGATTTTCTCATACAATTCGCAAACTCTTTGTACCAAAGCATCTCCCTGGCAACACATGTCGACACTATGAGGATATGGTGATCAAATACTATTGGGAAATAAGATTGAAAATTCGAAGTTTCAAACACCCTTGAGAAGAATCTCCACGGCTTGGTGACATCCTCCAGGGAGTCGTTATTTATGGGCACTTGTGGGGTCCATGTTGTGAGGGGTTGCGAGTTGATTATTGATTTATAATGCATTGTGATTGTAGGTCCATCGCACCTCGATTGCCACAATTTTTTTTTAGGGTTCTTTACATATAAGTCTATTCAACATTTATTTTCTTGACAAAAACTTATTTCTTTTTAAACATCCAAATAAGACCCAAATTTAAAGTAGACTGCCATGTAAACAAATAAATACTTATTATTTTCAAACTATATACAATTGTGCCACAACACTCTAATTATGTTAATGAATTTAATTATCCACCATAATTGTGAGAAATAAGTGCCTTATTATTATAAAATTATCTACTTTATACTTCTCTTTGTTAAGTAATATGCAGGAAAGAATATTAGCAAGATAGCAGAGGAAGAAGAAGGAAGCAGAGAAGATTTAGGGAGAGAGAGAGAGAGAGAGAGAGAGAGAGAGAGAGAGAGAGAGAGAGAGAGAGAGAGAGAGAGAGAGAGAGAGAGAGAGAGAGAGAGAGAGAGAGAGAGAGAGAGAGAGAGAGAGAGAGAGCAAGATTATATTTCTGTATCTGAATATTGTTTTTCTAGTTACAACAGTTTACAACTAACAGTATATATCAGTAATCATAGCTTGCTCTCTAAGCTACAATCTTTAACAAACTAACTCCTATCTTGATCTCTTGACACATGTCTCTTTTGTAGCCATTTGATCTGAATACTTCTAACATCCCCCCACAAGCTCAGGGGCAGTAAAACTGAGCCTGAGATTGGCATAATGGGTTTGAAAAAGAGGTGCAGATAGACCTTTTGTAAGGATGTCAGCGAATTGCTCATTCGAAGAGACAAAATGAACTTGAAGGTCATGTCTAGCAACCCTTTCTCGAACAAAGTGCACGTCAATCTCAATGTGCTTAGTTCTTTGATGCTGAACTGGATTACAGGTAAGAGCAATTGCTGATAAATTGTCACAGAACAAAACAGGTTGCACATATATTGGAACGTGAAGAAATACTAACAATTGTTTAATCCAATCAAGTTCGGCTGCAGTTGTAGATAAAGCACGATACTCGGCTTCAGTAGATGACCGGGAGACCGTGTGTTGCTTCTTAGAGGACCAAGAAATTGGATTAGACCCCAGAAAAACAACCAGTCCAGTAGTTGACCGTCTATCATTAGGGTCCCCAGCCCAGTCTGCATCACTATAAGCAGTAATCTCTAATGACCCTTTGATATAATGAATACCACAACCCTGTGTAGCTCTTAAGTATCTGAGAATGCGCTTAACAGCCACAAAATGCGACTCCATTGGACACTGCATAAACTGACAAACCTGATGGACTGCAAAAGAGATATCAGGTCTAGTAAATGTCAAATACTGGAGAGCACCAACCAAGCTTCTGTATAGAGCAGGATTATTATAAGGCTTGCCATCATCTTTGAGCAGCCGATTGTAGGGCAAACATGGTGTAGCACATGGTTTGGATAGCAACATTTCAGATTTTGTTAATAAATCTGTGACATATTTATCCTGAGATAAGAACAAACCATCATCTTTATGCACAATTTGGATTCCCAGAAAGTAGTGAAGAGGTCCCAAGTCTTTGATATCAAATTCCTGAGTTAAAGATTGAATCACTGCATGAATAGCATGTGTTGCACTTCCTGTGATGATGATATCATCAACATATAAAAGCAAAATCACAACAGAGTTATCCACAGTCTTGACAAATAATGATGAATCGGCATATGTAGAAGTGAACCCCAAGGATGGTAGAAAGCTAGTGAATCTCTCATTCCACGCCCTTGGGGCCTGTTTTAAGCCATACAAAGATTTATGTAACCGGCAGACATAATCTTCATGTTTTGAATCCCCAAATCCAGGTGGTTGAGTCATGTAGACATCCTCTTGCAAAATGCCATGAAGAAAGGCATTTTTCACGTCCAATTGCCGCAGGAACCACCCAAAATGAGCAGATAAAGCGAGAACCAATCTCACAGTTGTGGGTTTGACAACGGGACTAAATGTCTCTCCATAGTCAATACCTTCTTCTTGATTAAACCCTTTAGCTACAAGTCTCGCCTTATATCTCCCAATAGAACCATCCGCATTCTTTTTGATCTTGAAGACCCATTTGCAGCCTACTAAGTTCTTATGTTTTGGTAAAGGTACTAGAGACCATGTACCTTGTTTATGCAATGCCGAAATCTCATCTTGCATAGCCTCATACCACACTGGTGACTTTAATGCAGATTTATAGGTTGCAGGCTCCACTTGACTCAAATTAACTCCTCCATGTTCATGTATAGCAGCTAAAAGAGCAATGGCCTTGGAAATGCCACTCTTTGATCTTGTTTGTATAGGGTGAAGATTGAGGGGTGGTATAGACAAAACCACTTGTAGATTTTCAGGTTGGAATTCAGGTACCATATGGAGTGTGGAGGACAAGGACTGTGTATGTGCTGCACCAATGGATTGATCAGAACTTGAGCCATCTGAGGTTGAACTTGGAACTGCAACTGGTATTGCATTGAGCTCGGCAGAGGATTGATGGACATTAAGTAGTGACATAGGACATAGGGTAGCATCAGAACGTAGATGTGTGCAGCCAGGAGAAAGACCAGGTATGGATGAACACGGGGTTGTTGGTAAAACAAGAACATTATTATGATCAGGGATTGGAATATGGGGTGATATGAGTGATGGTAATGGTGCAGAATTCATAGGTGGAGACTTTAGAAACAAGGATTGATAAGGAAACTCAGTTTCATCAAAAATCACATGTCTGGACACATAAACTTTCTTTCTAGACACAGCATAACAGAGATACCCTTTATATTTAGATGCATACCCCAAAAAGACACATTTTTTTGTTCTGGGTTCTAATTTTGTGCTAGTGTATGGTCGTAACCAAGGATAACATGAACACCCAAAAACCTTCAAGTGTTGAATCTCGGGTAAGGAATTATGCAGCAATTCAAAAGGTGACTTATTACCTAATGATGGGGATGACATTCTATTAATCAAATAAACCGAGGTTTGACAAGCAAAGGACCAAAACAAGAATGGTAAGGAAGCAGTTTGTAACAAGGTAATGGATGTTTCAATGATGTGTCTGTGTTTCCTCTCTGCTATGCCATTTTGCTCTGGTGTATGGGGACAAGACATCTGGTGACTGACTTCTTTATCAAGAAGAAACTTTTGAAATGCCTTACTTATATATTCACCACCACCATCACTTTGAAGAACTTTGATAGATGTATGAAACTGATTTACAATGAAATTGTAGAAAGACACAAAAGTTGCAAGAACATCACTTTTATTGCAGATTGGAAATAGCCAACAATACTTTGTACACTGATCAATAAAGGTCACATAGTATTTGAATCCCTCTAAAGAAACACAAGGAGCAGGACCCCACACATCACTATGGACAATATCAAATGGTTGTGTCGATTTGGAAACCGAAGGATAAAAAGGTAGTTTACTAAACTTACCCTCTAAACATGTTTGACACAGGGAAGGAATGCTATCAGCAACACAAGATACATTGGAATTCCTTAAAGTTTGAGAAACTATAGGATTAGAAGGGTGACCTAGTCGTTTATGCCAAAGATTAATTGTCACTTGCTTGCCAAGAAGAGCTACAGGTTGTCCTTTATTGTTGACTGGAAGAGAACGGGGCGAGATGATGGGATACAATCCATTGTTACACAGTTCTTTGTAAAGAGTCATCCTTGTGGCTTTGTCCTGAATCCAAAATGAAAACGCATAGAAAATCAACCAGCAATTATTGTCCAAATAAATGCGATGCACATATAATAAATTTTGAGACAGTTTTGGAACATAAAGGATAGAATTGAGCTGTATAGGATGCATTGGAGTGGTTAAAAGAGAGGAACCAATGTGAGATATAGCTAAACCTTCACCATTAGCTGTCTGGATTACTTCATTAGCAGGATATGGTGTTGCCAAGGAAAGATTACTCAACTCAGAGGTCATATGATTATTAGCACCGGAATCAGTGAGCCAAACTTGTGACTGCACTGGTGTAGAAGGCACTGAAAGTGGAGAAAATTGACCATTATGAGTAGCAGCATGCATTGCATTCATTGGGGTGGTAGAATTCTTCTGAAAGCACATTTCTGCACTATGATAAGGGTTCCCACAAATCTGACAGCTTGAAGGAACAATGACATTCCTATATATGCAAGTATCAGCAAGATGATTATTCTTCCCACAAATCTGACAGCCTGGAGAAGTATTTGAATTCCTGAACCGGCAGGTAGAAGCCACATGATTATTCTTTCCACAAATCTGACAAGGTTGAGTCTGAACCCCATAGTTTTGAGCCCTTGGTGGAGATGTACCAAGAATGCCAGGAGCAGGACTCGAATGAAAGACCTTGTTGTTGCCAAACTTGGGATTAAAGTTGGAATTAAACCGATTTCGACCCTTATTATTGTTGTGGAATGACTTGTAAGCATTAGAATTAGGACTGCTATAATTCGCACCAGAACTGGAAAATGATTGATGTTTGGAAGGAAAGCCAGTATTCTGTGCCATAAGTGCAGACAACACAGGTAATGCAGATACACTTTCAAGTAAAGCTTCTTCAGCAAGTAATTGGGAACGAAGATCTTTCAAAGATATAACAGTTTCACGACCCCTAATCACGGACCTAATGGTATTGTATTCAGCAGGCAACCCATTAAGTGTAAGAATCACAACATCATCATCCTCAAATATTACACCAGCAGCAGTTAATAAATCCCTGGCTTCTTTAATCTTCTGCAGATATAATGTGATAGAATCATTACCCTTCTTTATAGTTTGAAGCTCAGACTTAAGTTGAAAGATACTTGCTTTTGTGACTGTAGAAAACTGGTCTTTAAGCCTGAACCATAAATCTTTGGAGCTAGTACTGCCAATTGCACAGGAAATTGCAGCAGGGGATAAAGTTGCCGTGATCAACTGCATCAATGCCTTGTCATGCATTTTCCAAATCTTGTACTCATCTGTTACCACCCGAGTAGAAGAATCACCACATAAAACTGGAGAATCAGCAGAAGATTCTGAGGCAAATTGTGCAGGACACGGTGTTGACCCATCGACAAACCCAATAATACTATGACCTTCAAGAAGCAGTTGCATTTGAAAATGCCAAGCCAAGTAATTTGTATCATCCAATTTCATATGTACTGAATTTGAAACAGACGAAATCAATGAGATAATCGGGGACTGGAGAATCTGTAACTGAGCAGCTGTAACCATTGTTGCATAATCAACAAGTAATCGTGACTGGGAAATTACCACAAACACTTGGTGTGCACACTGTGTAGAATGCAGAATCAGAAGAATGGGTACAGCAGAAGAACCCAAACGAAAACAGAAAGAATCACAATTTCTCAGGAAAAAAAAAATGTTGAGGTGGAGCGGAAGCGGATCAAGATCGACGAACGGTCAAGCTGCTATGCTTGTTCCGGCGATGATACCATGTTAAGTAATATGCATGAAAGAATATTAGCAAGATAGCAGAGGAAGAAGAAGGAAGCAGAGAAGATTTAGGGAGAGATAGATAGAGAGAGAGAGAGAGAGCAAGATTATATTTCTGTATCTGAATATTGTTTTTCTAGTTACAACAGTTTACAACTAACAGTATATATCAGTAATCATAGCTTGCTCTCTAAGATTGTAATATTAGCAAGATAGCAGAGGAAGAAGAAGGAAGCAGAGAAGATTTAGGGAGAGATAGAGAGAGAGAGAGAGAGAGAGAGAGAGAGAGCAAGATTATATTTCTGTATCTGAATATTGTTTTTCTAGTTACAACTAACAATATATATCAGTAATCATAGCTTGCTCTCTAAGCTACAATCTTTAACAAACTAACTCCTATCTTGATCTCTTGACACATGTCTCTTTTGTAGCCATTTGATCTGAATACTTCTAACACTCTTACCATCATATATTTCATTTCTTTTATTTGTTTGACAATAATTGTAGGTAAATTATTTTGCATGTATGTATTAGACACATTTTGTTAAAATTATATATATGCGTACAAATAATTTATCTATATTTTTATGTAAAATAATATGTAATTAATTAATTTGAATCAATTGGCAAAAAAAATTTATTTATTTTGTAGGTAAATTATTTTTCATGTGATATTACATATGTACTAGCCACATTTTGTTATTATTATATAGAGTGTGCAATCAATCGACATTCTTTTATTTTGTAGGTAAATTGTTATATATATATTTTTTTTTGCAAAATATTGGTATTTAATTAATTTTGAATAAAATTATTTATTTATTTTGTAGGTAAATTATTTTGCATATATCATTACATAATTTACTAGGAACTTATATTGTTATATATGTTGTGCAAAATAATTTACCTATGTCACATTTAAAATATTGATAATTTTGAATAAATTAACTTTTTTATATTTGTAGGATATACTAATTTACCTGTTAGCATCATGTGAAAACAACTATATAAGGAACATTGGTATCATGTAAATATTTGAACATTTAATTGAATGAAATAATGTAAAATAAATGGAGATAATAAGTGAGAGACCCAAAGTAAGTGTTATTAGGGGTAATTTAGACATCCAAAAATACAAATTTTGCCAAGTCAAACTTAATTAGGGATATTGCTTGTCATTGGGTTTTTGTTAGATAAATTTATCATGATGGGTTTTAATTAAAGAAAATTGAATTTCAAGGGGTGTACTCATATTTTCAGTTTATTTTATTAGTGTAACAATTAGTATTCATGAGTTATGTAAAATTTCTAGAATAATGTTAAGAAAATCAAAATTTAAATAATTTAATATTTGACATTTAATTAATAATTTAATTATCAACAATTATATTCTTTGATAATAAAAAATTTATTTCCCTAGTATTATCCAAATTTGTACAAAAATGCTAGAATTTTCTTGTATATTATTTTTCTTATGGAGGCACATATATTTGTAGTACATAGTCTTGTTGAGGAAGAAAATAACATTAATATTCTATTTAAAATAGAAAATACACCTGAAAAGGAAAATAATAACAATAATTACAATGCTATTTTTTATTACAACTCACGCCAACAAATATTTATATTATATATGTTATGTTGTCAAAGTGTGAAGTTAATAAATGTTATCTAAGGTGAACAATATGTGACACACCTCGACCTAGATCGAGGCATGCTGGCCCTCACGTGAGGGTGACGTAGCCATGTGCACAGTGCGGAAGCAATAGAGATATAAGAAATTACAAATAAACTAAAACCAAATCAGCTAGAGTACTATATAAGATAATGTGCAAGTATGAGATTAAGTGTGAGATACATAACCAGAGCATAAATATCCTAGATGCAGTCAAGCAGAATAAGTACTAATTATATAGCACCCAAGGGTGATCCTACATGGTGATGTTCTGTCAAAACCCCCATTAGAATCCTCGTGATCCACCAAGCACTTCTACTTAAAACATGGAGGGGCGCAAAACAGAAAGTGTGAGTGGGCAAAAACAAAGCTTTTCAAAATAATTTCATTTCTCAAAAGTTCTAACCCCTCGCCGTAAAACCTGTATAATTTTCCCAGAAAAAATAGGATATATACATATCTCAAAACCATGCTCAGAAAACGATATTCATAAGTATGCCATGCCAAAGTATCTCAATGCAATGCTATTGGTAAACCAGGCAAAATATATAAATATCAAATATCGAATCAGCCAAATCTCTCTAACTCAAACTGCACTACTAAGTATATAGCTCAGAACCAATCTCAATCATATCAAATCAAATCAAATCCTGCACACGAGTCGGAACCACCTACAATGGTTTGCATGACAAGACTAGGTGTAAAGTAAATATGCTATAGTGTTACGATCACGTGAAGGCTGTGCGAATAATTGCGGGTCACCTACGAGTCGGAACCACCTAAAGTGGTCTATACGACAAGCATGTGCACCTAACTTGGATCCAAGGTGATCATACGGTGCGGGGGTAAACATCACGTGAAGGACTGTGCCCTAACTCTGGGTGGGAGCACTAACACCGGGGTGGAGGTTTATGAGCTCTCAATACATTATAACATATCTCACATAACCGAAACAATCTCATACATTTTGTTGATGCACAAAACCGGAGGGTCTTGGAACAACATAAATATGACCGTTAATCTGCAAGAAAGTAAAGGACATAAGATGTACCGTGGTTCACCCCTAATGTTTAGGCTACGTCCACACTGATATTGTATTTCTCTGAGAGGATTGTGAGGGAGAGAGCCTCTGTATGTGAGGATGAGAGCTCCTCTGTTTGTAAGGGTGAGAGTGAGGCTTTGGGGATCTTAGGCCTAAGAATTGGCCTCCCCAAATGAGGAGGGTGAGGAGTCCTTTTATAGAATAAGGGCTCCTCACTTATTACATATTTGCCCCTTCATTTATTACATAATTACATTTGAGTCATCCGAGTATTTATACGAGATCTAAATACGGAGGCCCTAAGTATGGGACAAACACCTTTGATTTATGAACTTACCTGGAACTTACCTGTGCGTCTGCATCACCAATCATGAATGTATGCAATTACTAATGCATAATTAAAATAGATAGATACTTGCATGGCATTTCCAAGACATATATTCATTTAAATTCATTTTTTGGGAAAAATCTCAAGTATATAGGTATATATGGAAAACCAAAAGCCCACTCATTGGTATGTTGAAGGGTCGTAGCCCCCGAGCCTCGATGATGGTGCTCGTCCTTAAGATAGGTCTCACATATATACGAAATAACTGAATAAACGTTATTTAAAACACATAACCAAAATTAGGTAATAACTTCTCATACAAAGCTCAAATGGGGCATTTGAATATACCACCATGATCTACTCAACTTCAGGAACATCCCCATATTTTTAGAAAAAATTTCCGACGTCCCATGCGCCGGCCAAGGCATGGCTAGACGCACCCCCACGCGCAGCCAACCCTGACGAAATCCTTAACCGCCGTTAGGGAATATTTCGCTAAAAATTAGAATATTTCGTTAAAACTAACCTGATGCTGTTAGCTGCCGTTAGGAATATTCCGTCAATATCGACGAAATATTCTTCTTTCTTCTCCGACGAATCGCCGGTTGCGGTTGCCAGAAACTAGAAATTCGAAAAACTTTAATATCTTCTCCATTTTCAACCAAATTTCACAAATGTTATACCAAAATGAAGCTTAAGACAAGTAGAACAAAACCTTACCTTTCAAAAGTCCTAAAACCGACGGAGCTCGCCGGAAATCCCTCGATAATCCGGCTAAACCTGCAACTCGTCGAAATTCAACTTCCCAACGTCCAAATCACTTCATTTTTCTTCTCCGAGCTTCGTGAAGACGATCTAAAGCTTCCTATAACCTTAGAATCTTTCAAAAACTCCACATTTACGTGTGCATGAATAGTACCTCGAATCGGAGGTTCTTGGTTCTCTGGTTTTCGAAGGTTTTGAGTTCAACCAAGGGTATGGTTGGATTCCTGGGCTTGCTAGGAGTTCAAAACCACCCTTCAAACCTTCGATCCGTGCACGAAATGCTTGATCCAAGGTTTGTCCGTACACTGTACGAAATTTGTAGAAAATTCGAAAGGAATGAGAGAGAGAGAGAGAGATCTGAGTATGTGGTATGCACGTGTGGTGTGTGTGTGTGTGTGGTCCTAGTTGGGTCACCAACTAGCACAAAACCTTAAGTCCTTTAGTTCTAATTGGTCCCAAAATATTAGGGACTTAACGAATTGGTCCAAATCCAAAATTTAAACCACACAACACCACAAACGCTCAAGGGCATATTTGACATTTCACTCCTAAAAATATAATATTTTAGGACGAGTTGTGACACTATGTGCACACCTTAGATAATTAAAAACATGCAAGCCATAACAATGAAAGTAATTATGGTGATAATAGTTTAGAAAAATGCTAAAAAAGCTTTTACAATGTGTTTTTTCTTTATTTAAGGCGTGAAATTGCACGTAGTAAATGATGAGAACTTTTTTAAGGCATGGCCCTTTACAGATTGCCCGGTGTGCATCGTAAACAACTTCTACGACATGCATTGCACATCATAAAACGTATGTTTTGGTGTAGCGAACTTCAATTTTCTAATGTTGCACCATTAGGTTTTGAAATCGTATCAATTTATGCTTATCAATTGTATGACTATATAGGCTAATGTGAAGTATATATTTACTCAATATGGAACTTCTCTTAAGTCGTTGCTTTGTGCCTTAAAACGATAACCAATTGCACATTTTGGTCCAAACTCTATTAGTGACAGTGTGGTTTGTCTGACAACTTGGAAATAAGTCTCACATATAGCATGTCCTCAATTGAGTGGAATATTAGACATTCAAAGAGACAAATGTATAAATTGATATAATTTTAATAACTTCATGATGTTATATGAGAAAATTTAAACTCCATTTAAAAACTACCTCAAACTTGAGGAGTATAAAATGTAATTTATCCTAGTTTTCATTACAATATCATTCAAGGGTGAGATTAACCTTCAACGCTTTACCAATCAGAGTCGATGGTGCTTACTAGTTTTTAAACCTGAAACTTGGCTTTTCTCGGAATTGAGGACATGGCCATGATCCCAAGTCATACAGCTAGGTTTCAGAGTTACAAATTTTGATATGCAGGTAGGGTAGTGCTTTTTATACATTTCTTTTTAATTTTTACATATTTTTGTTAATTTTTGTATATTGATATTTTTAGTTCATTCGATTTGACAGTTAAAAATTAAGAGGTGTGTGATAGATAAAAATATGTATGTGAATAGATAAAGTAGCAAGCCATCCCTACCAACGGTTCTGGTTAGTTCAGCAGGGAAAAGTAGTGATATGTGATGTAGAGCAATGGGAGAAAATGATGCCATCTTTTTTTTTCTTATATTGAATGCACAAAATGGGAACTAAATATAAATAAATAAATAAAGGGAGAAAGGAGTCGTCAAAACCCTTTTTATGGTAGGCACTCATGATCACAAGCTTGTGACAACTGATAAGATCATACATTTAACAATAGTACTTACTCTTAATTACCATTGCAGTTTGTAAATAAAAATGTAGACTATATTAGATTTTTGAAGTAGAACAATGTAAAACACGAAATGTATATCTTCATCAAAGATACAGAGTTTTACACATTATATATGCATGATAGCTCAACGCACGTTTCTTATTAAATGAAGAGAAAAAAGTAACACCTAAACAAATAGACATGAAGACACTTAAAAAACCTAATTAGATGTTCGATGTTACATGATCAATATCATAATGAGAAACAATTCCTTAACCTAAATAAGGCCTAGCTTAGATCCCCATGAACTCCAAGACGAGGTAAGTTGGATAAAGATTCTCCAATTTATACTTTCACACAATACTGATTTATATAGAGAGTAATTTAAACATTTTCTTGAGTGTTGGCCTCATGAGTTACTATCAGCATCTTTCAGTTCACACCATAGCAATTGGCTTGACATTTTATTGTGAACCCCACTTGCCTTATCCTAACTATAAACAATGTCATAGTCAGGTCCATATAATATAATTGTCCAGATTAAAAGTACATAAATACATAATTTTGGTTGAGTTTTGAAGTTTTTTCACCCAAATTCTTCATTCAAAATCAAAATGATGATAGCTGCTACTTGTTCTGGGAATGATTTTTGTATATCATTCACACTTTTGTTTATATATGTCCCGTAATTCTTCTTCGGTTATTTAATTCAAAGATAAAAAATGAATATGAATGTGCGTCGATCACTTCTCTTTGTTTATATATATTTTTATTGGAACTATATTCTTCCATATATTTTAGAAACAATTTCAAGTTAGTTTGGGCGAAGTTAATGATTCGGTTATGCATTTTCTCAATCTCTAAAACACAAAATCGGTCCCGATTTACATCATCGGATATTCGGATGTCGTAGATTGGAAAAATTAGATATTCAAATGTGTTACAACAGTAAGTTAATATTTTGTTGGGGTGTGATATCCACACACCATTTTTTACTTTTCTCACATCTTTTTAGTTTTCGGCCGTCGAATCGGATGAATTAAAGAAGATCAACGGACATAAATTAACAAGAGATGTGTGAAAAGTAAAAAATGATGTGTAGATAGCACATCCCTATTTTGTATTTGAAGACAAAACCTATGCTGCTGTTTCAACACATATCGTGTGGGGCCTTTATGTATCTACAATGTTGTCATATACACTGAGTTCTTACTTGTTAGACGTTGTCAAAGTGCCTCGTAGCTTCCACTATGCTAATTCTGTTTTTTCTCTGGCTGAAGATTAAGTTGGCTTTATAGGAACTGGATGGCCACTATAATTCCAATCAGTAAAAGCCCCTTTCCTAATTCGAATTCAACTTTTTGTTATATTAATATTATTTATTGCTTTTTTTTTTCAGCTTTAATTTTCTCTTTCTACTTTCAATGGTTTAGAAACGATATACAAATGAATCTGGATGCTCTCCTCTTCTATCTTCTCCTTTTCCTCTGGTCCCTTCCCGTTTGAACACTTACGATTAAACATTTTGTGTTAAATTCTTTATAGAGAGAAAAAGACAAAGAAAAATATGTGAAAAAAATAGGAAGAGTGAGACTAACAAAGAGAAAAGTATGAGAGGAAAAAATAGGAAGAGTGAGATTTTAGAGAAAAAAAAATCCTACTCCCATACAATCATTCTTTTAGGTAGTACAAGATGCTTTTCGCCTTTGGAAGTTTATCTTCGTTTGACTGTCGATTACTTGACATCCTCTTCCACCTTTTTTATCTGGACTTAGAACCGGCAACGTAAAATAAACTTACACACATAAAGTTAAATTATTCCTTGTATAAAAAAGAAAATTTTTATTTGCCTTAATCTTAATTTTTGAAATCGAATCCACTGAGGGAGGTAATAAAGCATGGATGTAGACCACTGATAGGGTTATTTGGGTTTTGATAATGTTTTTATGTCCCTTTTGGTCGGAAGAAAAAAGGGATGAAGCACGCAATGTGGGGATAGAAATAAAGTCTATCATGCAATGTAGGGATGGAAATAAAGTCTACTTGTTTGTGGCAATTTGGCCACTTTCACTCCCAACGATAGCTGCAACGCGACTACTCGACACTGAAATTGTGATTTCTTTTCAGAAATAGTGGGTTCAACTTTGAAAACTTATATATTTTTCTTTTCATAAATATGAAATCATATAAGATATTTGACGAGGATATCACATTTTGGTAAACCACATTGTACCGCCACCCGGGAGATCACATATGGGTAAACGACATTGTACTACGACCCTGATAAAGGTATGACCACCAATAGAAATAGGTCAAACCTCTACCGGGGATATGTTTTATTGTTGTGAAGTAGGGCTGGAAAAGCAGTTTTAGATTGGTTAAATTTGACTATAATACTTACATGTGTTAAATACAATTACAATCTCAACGGTCAAATTGTGATTGTATTAAATACATACTTACATGTATTAACTACATATATTAAAATGAGTTATATTCTCAGATGATGATTATACTAAATAAATGTAAGTATTGCAGCTAATTCTGTAAATTTCAATGGAATAGTGTTTAGGAGTTTCTAGAGTCCATTTCAATCCAAGATATCTTTATGGAAAGAAAATAACGAGACGAGTCAAACTCGTTATTTTTCCATGACCTAAGATGGATTTAGGGAATTTGAGATTGTTTAGTGAGTAAAATACATATTTAATTATTTTGGTACGTTCATTTTTAATTTTCTTTTGCTATGATTATTTTGTGGAACTTTTTAAATATTTCGAGTCAAACTCACACTGTATCATTTATGTTTTTTCAAAATGTGATCACTCTAGCATTACCCTAAAATCACATTTGCATTAAATCATAAATTTGAATGTGGTTAACTTGATTAAATTAACTTTTGTTCTTTTAATCCGGTCTACATAACTTCCAAAATTCCCTCCTAGATGGTAGCATTTTTGTGGGCATCTGGTGAAAACTTTTGACAATGATTTTCAAATGTGCTAAGTTGATGTCATGGATTAATTCTGACATATATGATTTGTGTGTTTGGATATTATATTGTAGATCTTTGTTTGGTAGGATCTTCAATTGCTTATGTTAATTTTTTTTCGTTTTTTCAAGAGAGATGCTATTCACACTCCTAATTTATTATTCTGCAATCCTAAGTTGTGTGTATCAACTGCTTTCTTTAACATAAAGTATTGGAAGGCCTGCTCTATGCCATCAAGCACTAGTTAATCATAGTGCTTCGTATCTTTAATTTATGAATTTTAAATAATAAGAATCAATTTAAAGCAAAGGCCATGAGCATATTGGTTGGTTAGGATGAAGTCAAATGAACCGTGGCCATTTGAGCAACGAGTGTGTGTTGCCCACACGATTCCATGTGCCTTACACTGGCCCTGATAGTGTGATGGGCATATTAGATCTTCACCCACACTATTTGCTAGTCCATGCAACGCCGAAACTTGAGCCCTCACAAATTCACAGATTGCTTTCAAATCTCTTTTTGTGGTGAAACGAAATCCTTTGTTCCTTTCTTCGGATCAGGATTCTCTTATGAGCTAAGGGTAAGGATCCTCCTGAGCAAGCCCACCGGACCGTTGAAATTTTATTCAACGGTTACAAACAGAGGCTCCCTCTAAAAGTTATAATAATTGTAACCGTTGTACAAAATTTCAATGACCCGATGAGCTTGCTCATGAGGATCCTCACCCTTAGCTCAGGAGAGGATCCTGATCCCCTTTCTTCATAACTTGATTGGACTCATCTCTACAAGTGGAAACTTTAGACATGACAGGTGACTCGAACAGGATACAAATATAATTTTTATGGTTTCTAAAAGTTTAGGGGGGAGGATAGACTACTCATTCCACGGTCAGTACATACTACAAGTCTCTTTAAGAACTTTATAGAGAGGGTCTTAGCCCTTTTTTTGGTTTTTACAGATTGCCTATCAAAAGGAATTGCCGACAGCATGACAACTATAATTGAATAAACTGGTACACAACTTTTTAGCTTCTATAATTGATCTGTATTTGCTTTAATGTTTTGCTTGTGATGAACCACTTACATGAAACAAATATGTTAATGTTATGATATTTCAAACTTCCCACGTGCTAAAGGGTAATAGATACCGCCACATTAACGTCCCGGTTGTAGCACTGCCCAAATCTAAGAACCTTAGCTCATCTCAGTCCAATAATGTTATCGATTTAATTTATTGCAGAAAAAGACCTTTCGCCCAACTCTTAAGCTAGAGGAAAGTTGTTGAAATTATGTTCAAAGCCTAGGCCCAAGGGTTGGGTTGCCAACTTGCCAAGTGAGTCTCTTCTATTTCAGAACCCCAATTTACTCAAGAGACCTCAATGGGAGAGGCTTACTAGCTTACTACCCCTCCCCTATTTTTCTAAATAAACATAACTATGTATAAAATGTAAGACGATAGCAAAATGGCGTTCATCGATGCATTTCAACGAGAAAAAAAGACTCCGGTGCAACAATGAAGCATGCAATTCTGTGGAAATACCATCTGTATGTAGAGTCATACACAAATTTGAACGAGTCACTGGACTTATTTTCTTATATTACATCTACAGAATAAGAGTGCGCGTAAAAGAATGGAATGGACCTAATTCATTTCATTCACCTCAGTTCAGAATGTTCATATGCTTCGGACCTCTCGTAGGTTTCATAGGCTTCAGCTGCTTCAGGGTTCTCATATGTGGGGACTTCAACATTAGAGTCATCAGAACCTTCAGAACTTTCATAAGCGGAAGTTTCACGAACTTCACTGTTTTCGGGTAGACCAAATTGGAGCAAGTAGTTCACTCCATCAATCACATCATATACCATCAATCCAATCCTACCTCCTGCCCAACTGCCCAATTGACTTCCCACAAGGTAACCAAATCTCCCAAGCCTTTGCTCTCCTACAAAGCCTCCTCCATAGGCGCCAAACAAGGTTCCCGTGCCCCTGAAGGTCCCTTCTGTAATTGTACCACCATAGTATATGGCTTCAAAGAAGTCCCATCCGGACGAGATGATAGGACCTATTATCCGCTTGGCTTTCCGAGTTGCCAGCTTCGCTGCCTTTGCTCCTACTTCCTGTGCTTGTTTGGCTGCATCTTTAGCAGATATCCCCTGCGACAATGCATCAGACAATTCACTTTCAATCGCTTTATGCCTTATCGTCTCAACGTGAGCAGCTCTGATGTTGTTAACATACAGCTTCACTCCCTCTTTCACAGCACAAGCTAGTGTTCCGGAACTCAAATCAAAGCAGTCAAAGACTGTAAACTTCCCACTCTGAGATGCACGCTCTTCCCCAAGCAGTTGCCGACATTTTTCAGCTACGGCAAAAATAATCTAAATAAGTAGTGGATACACATTTTCTATACAAAAATACTAAAACCCTGAATGTTGCATTACATAACATATATTAGTAAATCGCAAAATGCTTTACAAAACCTAAACAAACACAAACACAAACTCCAGACGCTAAACTATCACATAAGTAAAATATTAGGAATAGAAACATTTTATTTGCATCTCCATTCAACCAGAGGTCCAGAACAAAATGTAATATTAAACAACAACAACAACAACAAAACATTAACATCAAAATAGTGATTCATCTTCATTTATAAGTTCTCTATACTGATTTGTAACGTGGGTGGCAGGGTGCGGGATACTTTTTCCTTCACTTGGGTTTTTCCCACTGGGTTTCTCCGAGCAACGTTTCAACGAGGTACTCCAGTCCCAAACCTTGTAAGGTTATGTAGCTATCAGCTCAGGTCTACAGGAAAAATCAAATTCCCACTCCCCTCAACAGATTCGTATCAAAATAAGAAAGACACCCAATTTCCTAAACATTGGCAATACGCCGCAGCATCGAAAGCTAGAGCATTATGTGGCAATGGGTGATTTGATATTTGATACTCCATGCTATCAAATATCATACACAAATCACATCACCACAATGATCCTAAAAGAGAGACCTAATTATACAATGGGAAATTTTATTTAAACCCATGTAACCTATTTCTACACCTAACTTACTCTTTGCACCCATTTGATTTTTAACTAAACTATTAATATCTCTTTAAACCCAATTTAATACCTAATATATCCCCATAAACCTAATTCAATATGTGGATTTATTTTTACACCCATTTGATTTTTAACTCTATCCTTACACCATTTGGAAATGAACACCAAGAATTGGGGTGTGAATTCGGCCATGGCTAACAAGAAGACTGACACTTCTATAGATGTTGACAATATTTTGAAATCTTTCCAAGCATGATTCTTAGACAATCATACATAGACATCAAACTCTCATAATTGACCCCTTCAATGGCTTCCGTAAAAGCATTCTTCTTAACATCATTATATATTTCCTTCCTTGTTTGATTTATAGGTGAATATAGGTTATGCATTGTGTCTTGAAAGCGAATCATTTGATTAGGTTCCATGGTAATCTGAAGAGTATATGTTGAATCTGATATTATTCTCATAGGAAGCCCTTGCTCAATGTCTCATGGTACTCTCTAAAGGATTTGTTTACCCTGTGCAATTTATAAAGGTAAGAAATGTTATACGTTTTGGGCGGAGGCCTAATTGGCATGGTACCGAAGAACAAACTAGGATATAAATTGCACAAGGAAAGACGATAAAAGCTCTGGGGAGAAGTTGCGTAAGTATTTCAATTGTGTGCAGTTGTAAATTGAAAAAAATCAAGCTGCTTAATTATCTAAAAAAATTTCAAAATCATACATTGGTTGGAGGAATCAAAACTTCATAATCACCATCCTTAAATAAAAAAAACTTGTTTTTCTCTACGAGAACTATTAAGATGCGTTTGTTGCACTGGACTAAGCTCAGGGACTAAGTTAGACTGACTTAGACTAAACTAAGCTGGATTAATTTAGTGAAGCGTTTGTTCCAATGTCGGACTAATAAGTAAAATAATATTTTTTTTTTCTTTTTCCTTTACCATTTTCCAGAACACACTTTCTTTGTCAACAAAGCTCTCCCTTTTCTCCATTTTTTCTTGAAATGTTATCCTCACAACCCAGAATCATTGTCTGCTCAATTGGGTTCTTCTGATAATCCCCATGTGGAGCCTCTGCAACCACAGCTTCATTTCAATATTTTGCAGATCTTTACAAATTCGCACAAATAAAAAACCCCATATTCGCTGGAATTGCAAAAACCCATGTTCAAATCACAAAACCTAGATCCAATCCCAAATTCGCTCGAATCACAAAACCCAACTTCGTTGGAAGTGCAAATCCCATATTCGAATCACGAAACCTAGACTCCAAATGCAAACTCAAACGAAGAGATATTGGGTTCGCGTGTGTAGGCAGGCAACAGTGAAGCGAGCAGACGAAGCAAGCAGGGAGAGGAGAGTTCGCGAGTGTAGGCAACAGCGAAGCGAGCAGATGAGAGGAGAGAGGATGCGACGCAGAGAGAGAACGGGACGCAGCAAGGTCTTAGCAATCCCATGGTTTTTTAGGGGATTGGCTAAGACCTCCTAGTGAAAGAGATAGTCCGTGCGAGTCTCGTTTAATCCCACTTAACTTAGTCCATATGAGCAACAAACACCAGAGTACCTTAATGTCTAGTCCTATCCGATCTAGTGAGAGTTAACGAGTCCAAACAAACGCACCCTTAGGGTTTTAGTCAGAATAAAGTAGGATAAACAAAGAATGATTGTATGGTTTAAGTATAGTATTTGGGTTTATTGATAAATTTGAGTTTTATTATTAATTTTATTTTGTACTTAATAGTAATTATGCAATAAAGTAAAATAGACAATCAACATTTAAAATTGAGTGCTACTAGACCCATCTTAATGTCCTATTTTCTCACCCACATGATAATCCCACCCACCATAAAAAAATAAAAAAAATAAAATGTTATTTCCTCACGCATCATTATTCCCAAAATAGCCATATTATATATTTTTTTAAATAACTCTAATATATCTTTAAATAATATTATAAATAAATAAATAAAAATAAAAAAAATGAAAGAAAATGCAAGACCTAAGACCTAGACATTCATCATCTCCTTCACACCTATCGTCGTCCTGCAGAGACCCCAGACTTGGGACCACTCTTCTTCCTTCTTTTTTGTCAAAACCACAGATCTCACACTCAATTCTCTTTTTTCTCCAATGAAGTTTCTCGCCTTCGTCTAGTACACACCCATTCCTTCCTCCAACCTTTCTGTCGATTCTAACCCAAATCTTTCCCAACATCTTTCCACCAAAGATCACACCCCACCCACCATTATTTATTATTATTTTTTGTTTTTTCAAAATTTTAGTACTGAATTAAATAGGGGTTTAAGAGTCTTCTTTTAAAAGGATAAATATGTTATTAACATTATCATTAAATGGTGGGTAAGGAAATAAGACATCGGGTGGAAATATCACCACTATTAAAATTTAAGTTAGATGTAGAAATAAGTTACAAACGTTTAAATAAAATTTCCCTAATACAATCTGGGTTCATAAAATTTTGGGATTTTCATTCAAACTCATACCGTTTGTTTGCAATGATTTAGGGTTTACAAAGATCCTAAAAGAGAGACCTAATTATACGAAGATCCTAAATCCAAAACCCTAAGCCAATGAAACAACCAAAAGAACAGATCTTTACCTAATCAAGTAAGAAAATTTTCAAATCCCAGAAGATGGGTGAAAGTAATACTTCAAACTTTTAATTCTTCCCAATCAGTTTTCACATAAATACAAAATAAATTGAAAATTTTTAGATGTATATATGTGTTTGTGTACCTGTGATACTGAGGACGATGATGCCAACTATGAAGAGCAGTAGTTGGATTCTCTTCTTCTGGAAATCCATGGGATTATTAAGGTCCTTTTGGGGAGAAAAGAAAAACCCTAATTTTGGATTTGTATGGTGAATGGAGATGGAATTAGAAAAGCTCTGAAATGAAGAAGCTTCAATGACAATGAAGAATCTCTTAAGCCGTGTGAATGGAAGTCAAGACTCCAGATATGAAGATTAGGGTGGGCTTCTCCTGTGGGGTTCGATTCGAGCGACTAGACAATAAAACGCTGCGTTTTGTTGTCGGTTTAATTATTACTTCCCCTAGTCGAACCTAGGACTTTAGCTAAAGTGCTTCGGTGCTTCGAAACACTTGAGCTCAAGTCTATTGCCACATTATTGTACTTTTAAACTAATCTCTAAAGTGTTTTAAGAAAGATTTAAATTTGAATAAATAAAGAAGACACATCAGCTCTAACCAATATGACTACGTTCATGTATACTCTAAGTAATACTGTTACATTTTCCTCTTGCCAATCTTTTTCTTGGACCGGTGGTTTTTCCTTTTTGTCGTAAAATGGGGTCAAGAACCCAAAAAAGAATTTACCTACAAACTTAGAAATAAAAGATATTAACCATGAATTGGAGGATTTGAACTTGAGTGCAAGAAAGCGAGCCACACTGCTTTGCCCAACTGGACTAAACCGCATCTGCCTTGACTTCATATAGTTTGGTAGTTTTAGGCTTTTAGCTGAAAGAAGTTTGAGAGTTGCACTACAACTTATTGTCCCCATAACTTTGTGAGACAACAAAGAGTATTATTAAACTGAATCAAATTTAGGCTTCTGCTGTAGTCCACAGCTCAAACATTCAATCAAAGAGTATTATTAAACTGAATCAAATTTAGCCAACATGGCTTACAAATTCCAATCGAATGTCAATTAGATACATGGCCTCGTCTTCTTTTCTCCATGAGAATTCTCAGAGCCGGCAGAAGCTTGAAGTCACAATATATAAAGAATGATGTGGAAGCTTGCGAAACATTCAGCTAAGGATCATAACATTTAAGAGGTGAGACCAAAGAGACGAGAGTACTATGATCACTGGTGTGCAGATGCTTACTGAATTATGCTTTGCCGGTGATGCAGAAGAAAATACACTTCATTAGGGTGCGATTGAAACCAATTCGGTTTCTCATTTTGGTAGTTAAGAGCTAGATAGACTATAAAGGTGCCAGTCTATATCAGGAACAAAACCTTTATCAGTCATTTCCTTTCATATTATTTTGTAAGTAGTTTGACTATCAACCCTTTCTCCAACATCTCATTAAGAAGCTCATTCACATCTTCAAGCTTGCCCTTTGCACAATATCCTATGATCAACACATCATACACTGCTACATTTGCTCGCGCGCATTGTTTCTCCACCTGTTCTCTCACATTCAAATCCGACCTGAGGTTTCCTTCCCTGCATTAGCCATCCATCAGAGTATTTGTATGTCAAGTTACTGGAAACAAGGCCCTTTTTTATCGTCTGCCATCTGGTCTAAGAATCGCAATGCCTTTCTTCACTCCCCTTCTTTGCACAATCCATCTATTCATACATTATGTGTTACTGATTTATGAGATTAACTTCCAAGCCCTTCACCTCCATTTCATGTAAAATCTTCATGGCAATTTCAACGTTTCCCTGTCTACACAAATCAGTAATCCGGCAGTAATGCCAGAGTGTTGGGAAAATCCCTCCCTCTAACATTAAACTGCTCAACACATTTGCTTTTTCCATCAATCCATCCTTACAACAGGCATCTACCAACATATTAACACTGGGCGCAAAGCGTTGATTTCTAATGTCGTTAAAACCACTCGACAAAATGCATTTATAAGGGGCATTGTAGGTAACAACATTTGGCTTCACACCCAAGCCAAGCACTTCATCCAGCAAACCACCTGCCTCATCAAGCTTCCCGTTGCAGTAATACCCCAATCAATCAGTGAATTATGCGTAATCACAGTCCGTTTCAAACCCTGCTTCCTTATCGCCTTGAACACCTTCATCGCAACTTCTGCATTCTCATCTTTACTACAGAACCCCTCAATCAAAGTATTAAACATAAACCTGACTCGGGCGAACATTATTCGACACCATCTCCGTCAAAACGGCATCAACTTTGTACATTTTCCCCAAACCACCCATCTTGCAAAGCCCATCAATCAGAGTCTTATAAGCAACCACATTTGGTGAAATTCCCCAAGCCTTCGTGTCATTGGCAACATCCTTTGCCTTGTCCAATTTCCCAACTTTACACAAATCAGCCTTACTTCTCCTCCCAATCCTTCCACCATACGCATTCAACATCGAAAATTCTACGGTGCTCTGGCGTATCCTATTCAACATAACCAATTTCACCTTCCTTCAACAAAGCACTCAACAAAGGATTACAAGATAATTTGAACCCATAATTTCGAGCTCTCTGAAAGCTCCAAAACCCAGATGTGTCTGCAAACTTTTCACATATGCCAACACCAACATATTGAACTCGAAATTGTACAAAAATGGTGTGCTACATACACATTGAAAGTTGAAACCATGTGAAAAATCAAAGAAATCGAATGCATTTTGCTGTTTCGGACGAACCCATCTAAGAAAGCTCATATCTTTGAGCACCTGAGAGTTAGCTCTGGTCGGCGCCGGAGCCGAACAGCTGGTGAAGAGCTGCGGCAAAGCTCGAGCCTTTGAGATGGGTTTTGAGCTCCGACCAGTGCTGCTTCCCTAGCAGCTCCGAAACGAGCGGAATGTTGAAGGACTGCACGGTAGGATTTTTGGTGACGCAGAGGCAGAGTGTGGAGCAGAGAAGCCGAAGGTTCTGTTTGTTTACCGGGAGAGTTTGAAGAAATTTTCTCTGGAAACTTCAGGGGTTCTGGATGCATCGTGCATTTTGCGCGCACCATTCTTTATGTAGTTCTTCATAACTGCAGGGGCATTTTCGTCACATGAAAGTACAAGCGACAAGGGTTTATGAAGGGCTTTAACTTTAAATTCAAGCGCTTGAAGAAACCCAATATCTTTTGCTTCAAGGAGTTTTAAGCTCCGCAACAATGGCGGTTCTCTCGAACCCACTACTGCTCCGCTAGGGCTACCAAAAACCCTAAACCCTAAATTCAATTTCCGATTTTTCCCACAATTTCAATCGATTTGCTGCCAAAGACAAATGCTGAAGCTTCTGTCTTCTTCCTCCTCATGCCTCCAGGGCCGAATCCACAGCCTGGGTCCTAATTTGGGGCTCCGTCCCGGGCCCACCGAGCTCGCCTCGCCGTTTCTCCGAGTTATTAGCTCGCTCACCGGGTTGACTCGGCCCAGTTCGGTTGGCCGAGCGTATTTTTGCTCGGACGGGAAAGATGGGTCTGATCAGGTGGCGGAAATCGAGGTAAAGAAAGCCGAGGCAGAGGGAGAGGCCGCTGAGTCGAAATCTTCATCGGCAATTGTGCCCACAAATCCGAGACTCGACGATTATCTAACGGTTGGTTTGGATTTGGAGCTTTTGGTTATGCTAAAATAGTTTAATTGGATTAGGAGAAAATGAAGATATAGGAACTTATTGTTAATTGTTGTGTTTTTGAATTGTAATCTTAAATTTCGCAATTCAGTTTATGTTGGTGTTTGTGTTGTTAAGGATGTTTTTAGTTCTTGGGATGGTTTGTTCAAGTTTGTTTGTGTAAGTGTTTTGCTTTGTTAAGTAGAAAGCCAGAAATTTTGTGTGTTCTGAACCAACAGATAAGTTGGATGATGGATTCATGAATTATATACCCTATCTATCCATTTATTTTTGTTTCCTATTACCTTTCGGTCAGGTTTTAGCGTTGCCATTGCCGCATCGTCCGCTCTTTCCAGGGTTCTACATGCCAATTTATGTGAAGGTACATGAGACTATTGGATACAGTGAAAATCAAGTTGGCATTTTGGTTGTTGGGTCGATTCTTGAATTGCAGTTACTGCAAGGTGTTATACAACATTTGACTTACTGAACTAACTAATGTGTCGCTTCTGATGTAGGATCCTAAGTTGTTGGCAGCTTTACAAGAAAGCCGAAAACGGCATGCTCCATATGCTGGTGCTTTTCTTCTCAAGGATGAGCCAGGGACTGACCCTAGTGTGGTCTCAGGTTCTGAAACAGATAAAAACATAACAGACTTAAAAGGGAAGGAGTTATTTAACCGTCTGCATGAAGTTGGTACTCTTGCCCAGGTATCTAGTTTACTCCCAAGTTCCATATGCCCTTAATTCTGTGGATTAACTGGACATACAGTAGAATTTCCTTCAGTTTTTATGAATTTTTATACCTGTTGTCTTCATATTTCAGATTTCAAGCATTCAAGGGGACCAAGTTGTTCTAATTGGTCATAGGCGACTTCGAATTACAGAGATGGTGAGGGAAACTAATCAGTAAGCATGAACTTTTGGTCAATGGCTTTAGCAGGCATATTTAGCATCTTTTTTTGGCTCATCACCTCATATATGTCTCGCGGTTCATTTTCACGTTTCATTGAACTGATTAAAACATTTTAGTCTAGTGAAACTTTTCAGTATTTAAGTATGTGCCTGTAGGTTTTGCATGTGCAAACACACGCTCAAAACACATTTATAATTCAAATTGGTATAGTTAAACTAAGCAAACTTATGGCTTGTCTGCAGGTTGAGGAGGATCCTCTGACTGTAAAAGTTGACCATCTCAAGGTCCACATTTGTCTCAATTTTTACCCATTCAGTTTGTTTACTTTTGGAGGTTCCACATATAAAGTAGATTTTTCTCTCTTTTTCTTATGGGTTTATACTTTGTATTTCAGGACAAACCCTATAACAAGGATGATGATGTCATAAAGGCAACGTCATTTGAGGTTATATCGACTTTAAGAGACGTTCTGAAGACTAGTTCCCTTTGGAGGGATCATGTTCAAACATACACTCAGGTTCAGTTTCTCATAATCTGTGAAATTTAAGGCATCTTTCATTTTGAATGCGTCTGTACTTCAAAATAAATTTATTTGCTTACAACATGTGAAACCTTTTTTTCCTATTTATATTTGTGCAGCATATAGGTGATTTTAATTTTCCAAGGTTAGCAGATTTTGGAGCGGCTATATCTGGTGCAAACAAGTTTCAATGTCAGCAAGTGCTTGAAGAGCTAGATGTAAGCATAGGTTATCAATTCGTAACTGGGATGATTGATGTGAATTTATACTCAATCTTATCATATCGACAATGCTTTTTAACTGTGCAATTTTTGCTCAGGTTTATAAACGTTTAAAGCTCACACTTGAACTAGTGAAGAAAGAGATAGAAATCAGCAAGATTCAGGTATGACATGCCAGTATGTCATTGTTTTGTAGCATATATTCTCCACTGGTTTGATTCTCTTTTGTTAATTCCTTTTTTTTTTATATCTAGGAATCTATTGCAAAGGCAATTGAAGAGAAGATAAGTGGTGAACAACGCCGCTACTTGTTGAATGAGCAGCTTAAAGCAATAAAAAAGGTGTTTGTCTCCCAGCTCCAACCATCCAGACATTTTTTATGCCATTACCCCTTTGGATGTGGATGAGGATTTCTCAGTGATCTGTTTTCTTTATGAGGGGTTTTATATCCATTCCTTTATTTCATTCTTGGGGATTATGTAACCTTATGGGGCTTGACATGATGCAGGAACTGGGATTGGAGGCGGATGACAAAACAGCACTTTCTGGTTAGTATTATTTTTTAATATTTTTATTTTATTAAGTTAACACTCTCGCAAACCTAGATATTGTGTGTGTGTGTGTGTGTATTGTTTTCCCTGCCTTTGCAAAAGTCAAAGGCTGTTACATTACCATGAAGTCGAAAACAAATATATGTTTGGCCTTCTCTATATTGTTATAGATGTTTAGTAAGACAAACGTTGTTTATGTATTGCATTGTGTGATCACATGATGCATACAATCGGGACTAAGACCGACTTTGTATAACATTAAGTTTCGCAACCATGTTTGCAAATATGTGCACATCATGGCCGCTGTTGGTGCTTTCTCACATCAGTTTTTATCTGAATGTGACTCAAGCATGTTTGTAGATAACATTGATAATCTATTCTAAATATTGATTGTTCATATACATGAAGGTAACGGCTGCATCATTTTTGTGATTCTGTGGTGCAGCAAAGTTCAGGGAGAGACTTGAACCAAACAGGGAAAAATGCCCACCTCATGTGTTGCAAGTTATAGAAGAAGAGCTCACAAAACTGCAGCTTTTGGAGGCTAGTTCAAGTGAATTTAATGTGACGCGTAATTACCTAGATTGGTTGACTTCCATTCCATGGGGAAATTACAGGTTTTTGCACTATTCAATTTAGTTAATCAAATTGCGAAGGATATCGACATTCCAATAATTGATGTCATATTTGTGGCTCGGATGCTGAAAGATAATCTGTTTAGACTCTTTGAACTATATTATAAAGCCATTTATTGTTAATTTAACACCATGCCATACTTGGATAGGAATATCTGTAATGAATATTCGTTTATATAAATCTAAAATGGGATAATGGATACTAGCGTGAGAATGTTAAAAAAACTATAAAAAGATATATTTGGTAGGTATATAAGATATATTATTTGAGTTACTGCCCTGTTCTTATTATTTTGTGGTAAGCATTATTTTGTTATTTAATTGAAGTAATGTGTCCTTATTGTATTTTTAACTTTTTAGCAGATTTCTAAATATTCTAACTTCTCTTATCCAAATCCCAAATGCAGTGATGAGAACTTTGATGTTCTTCGGGCTCAAAAGATTCTTGATGAAGATCACTATGGATTAAGTGATGTAAAGGAAAGGATATTGGAATTTATTGCCGTCGGGAAACTTAGAGGAATGTCACAAGGTTGGTATAGTTTTCATCTTTCACAATTGTCTACCTTGATTTAGGAGCATTGCCTCATTGCATTGTTTATCTTGTTTCTCAGGCACTGATTTAACTCTTATTTTATATTGATATCCAAGGTTGTAAAAGATGCTGCAAATCTGTGCTAGTTTTCATGATAGCAGTGCGGATTATTGATATTCTGCATATTTATCACAGGGAAAATCATTTGTCTCTCTGGTCCACCTGGAGTGGGCAAAACCAGCATTGGTCGTTCAATTGCACGTGCCTTGAACCGTAATTTCTACCGATTCTCTGTGGGAGGATTATCCGATGTCGCTGAAATTAAGGTATTTAGCAAGCTTTGTGCACCGAAACTTTTAGAACAACTATACAACATGAGCTATTCCTTATATACTTCTAAAATCACATCCAGGGGCATCGTCGGACCTACATTGGTGCTATGCCAGGAAAGATGGTACAATGCCTTAAAAACGTGGGAACAGCTAACCCTTTAGTTCTGATTGATGAGATTGACAAGGTAATATATTATGGCTGGTTGGCTTGATTCATATTGTACCTGAGAGACATCATATTGTCGGTCTCTTTTGTAGTTTAGAGTGAGGAAAGGTTTCTAAAATGATTATTTACAAAACCAGAAGTGCTTTGAGTTTCGCAATAAGTTCATGGTTGTTTAACTTTGCCTTGTCTTGTGGCAGTTGGGAAGGGGGCATGCTGGTGATCCTGCAAGTGCTTTGTTGGAGCTTCTTGATCCAGAGCAAAATGCTAATTTTCTTGACCATTATCTTGATGTTCCAATTGACCTGTCAAAGGTCAGTTTTTAATATGTGATTTTTAGGCATTCTGATGTCCCTACTTTTGCTGGTAGTATAATTGCAATTTTCAAGCAATCTGACATATTTGTGTGAAGGTTGGAGTAGTATAATTAATGTCTTTTAGAATATAAGTTGCGGGCCTTGCGGCAGGGATGAAATGTAATAAGGATTACAGATGGTTTCTTTTTATTGCTCTTGTTCTTAACTTGATCCTACCTTTGGAAATTTTGTTACAGGTTCTGTTTGTTTGTACAGCAAATGTTGTGGAGAATATACCGAATCCTCTCTTGGATAGAATGGAGGTTATTTCCATAGCTGGGTATATTACTGATGAAAAAATGCACATTGCTAGAGATTATTTGGAGAAGACCACACGTGAAGCATGTGGAATTGAACCTGAACAGGTTGAAGTGACCAATGCAGCTCTTCTTGCTCTTATAGAAAATTATTGCCGCGAAGCAGGAGTTAGGAACCTCCAAAAGCACATAGAAAAGATCTACCGCAAGGTTTGTCGCCAATATCTAGATTTAGATCACTACCACAAACTTGAACCTTTTCTATATGACGAACCATAAAACTCTATCCACTTGATATAAAGTTTAGGTCTGTAGAGCTACTGCTTGAAAATGTGGAACAAATTTGTGACCTTATTTCTTTAACCTATCTTTTATGCCCTGGCAGATAGCTCTGCAACTTGTTAGACAAGGAGCATCAGATGAACCTGCAGTTGCTGACCAAAAGTCTCCCACTAGTCAGATTGATCTCCCAGTCGAACCTGGAGTTCTTGAAGCTCAGGTTGTAGAGACCTCTGAAACCAAAGTAGAAGATATTGATAAAGTAGATCAAAGCGTGGACCAGACTGCAACTGGATCCTTAGAGAAGGATCTCCCAGCCGAACCTGCAGTTGGTGAAGTTGAGGTTGCAGATACTGATGAACCTACGGATTCAAAGGTATGTGATAACATATAAATTTACCGGGTAGAGGTTACTTCATAAGCTGTATGAGTAATGGTGCAACTTGAGTGCAATCTTAAGAATTATTTTTCTTCATGCAATATTAGCAATCTTTATGAACCTCCAACCTGAGAGCGTTTAAGATGATTCTTATTTTAAAGAAGCTTGTTAAACTGCCCCTCAATTCAATCCCATTTCATCTGTTTCTGCTATCCGAATGTGTTTGCCAACTGAAGGATTAAATGGTTGTACTCGTCTTTACAGGATGCGAAAGAGACTGAGAAAATTCAGGAAAGTGAAGGAACAAAAACAGTTGAAAAAATCTTGGTTGACGAACCAAACTTGTCTGATTTTGTTGGCAAACCTGTTTTCCATGCTGAACGCCTCTATGATCAGACTCCGGTTGGAGTTGTGATGGGTCTTGCTTGGACTGCCATGGGCGGTTCCACCTTGTACATAGAGACCACTCAGGTTGAGGAAGGAGAGGGGAAAGGAGGCCTTCATGCAACTGGTCAACTTGGAGATGTTATGAAAGAAAGTACCCAAATTGCTCACACAGTTGCAAGAGCGATATTGCTCGATAAAGATCCAAGCAATGCCTTCTTTGCCGATTCCAAGCTTCATCTACATGTTCCTGCTGGGGCCACACCAAAAGATGGACCTAGTGCTGGTTGCACCATGATAACATCCATGCTGTCCATTGCCATGAAGAAGCCTGTCAAGAAAGATTTAGCAATGACCGGTGAAGTAACACTAACTGGGAAGATCCTTCCAATTGGCGGGGTAGGTTAAGCGATCAGACATTTATTAAGAGTTTAAGTTGCATTATATTCTCTATTTAGGAAATTTTATCGAAGTTTGCTGTAATGCTTTTGTGTACATCGTGGTGCATCTCAAACTCATCGAAACTTCATGTTTGCATACAATTTAGGTTAAGGAGAAAACTATAGCAGCGAGGAGGGGAGGAGTGAAGACCATTATATTTCCTGCAGCCAACAGGAGGGATTTCGACGAGCTTGCCCCTAATGTAAAAGAAGGTCTTGATGTTCACTTTGTAGAGGACTACAATCAGATATTCGATTTGGCTTTCGGTGATGGCCAGAACAAGGACGAATAGGCCTTCTTCCCCAGCAATTCTCAAGATAGAACTGAAACTGGCATACATGCCCGGTGCGTGTTTTCTTGTCGGCCTTGGGTCAGGACCATCCCCATAAGCATCAGAACAGGGCTAAGCCAAATTAGAACAGAGATAAATCATTTGGATGGCTGCAAGGCACAAGTTTTTTTTTTCTTATTTAAATTTATTCACTTTTATATTTGTCTTACTGTTCTGGTGAAATTGAAGCATCCAATTGCCCCATTTTGTAACAAGCACATTTGAGCAGAATTTTGATATATCTGTGGAACGAATGAGGGAAATTTTCGAATTATTTAATAAATATGGAAGTTAGTTTTTTTATATTTTATTTTATAAATTTAAGGCTCGTTTAGAAGTGCTTTCAAAAATGCTAAAAGCGTTTTTAGAGAAAATGTTTTTAGGTCCTAAAAGTACTTGAAGTGCTTCTTTAGAATTTATTTATTTTTAGGAAAACTAATGAAAATGGTTTGAAACTTTGAGTTTTAACCAAAAGAACAAAATAAAGGGTAAAATGAATAGTATTATAATTGATTTTTTAGTGTAAAAATGTGGTTTTTCATTAAAGTGAACAATACTTAGAGCTTTTCGTTAAAGTTCCCTTTATTTTTTACTAAGAACTGGTACAAAAAGTATTTCACCTAATCATTTTAAAAATACTTTCAAACGAGTTTCTTCTGAAGGCTGCTGAATAAGGATGAATCAAAACAATTGAGATTGGTGGTGGTGCGTTTATGATTTGATTACATTATTTCCCATCTCATTAGCATATATTAGCATTTCAATCTCCTCCTGACCATCCAAAATGTGCCGTGTGAAATATGAGTTTGAAGGAATGTGTGTCAGAATATGCTCGAGTGCTCTTTGACAAGGCCATTGTCTTCATAATGATCTCGCTTTTTGTTTCCATTGACACTTGGATTTAAAAAAGAACTGACATTTTTTTAACAAGTTTATGTAATTCCTATTTTTAAGGAGACTTACATGCACACCCGAACGGCATATACTCATAATTGGTTTGAAAAACCATCACTTTTGTGTCCTTATTTTATGCAAATCATTTTTTAGAAAGACTTGCACCACACCCCTAAACTTCACTTGCGCATGACAGGCACAGTTAATTTGACCTCCCTATTTCATGCAAGTCTTTATTCCTCTTTTTGAGAGACCTACATATGCACACCTCAAACGTCACTATAACATTTCAGAGGAATAATATAATGTAATATGAGAAAGTTAAACGCATAGCACTGCCTATCGTCCAAGATGTGTTATGGTGACATCCGAAGATTCATTATGTATGTCCATCTCTTACCTCATTGGACCGTCAGAAAGTGGGCCGGTGTAACTTCTTTGAGTACCATCAACTGTTTTGGAGAAAAAAAGAAGACTCTTCGCTTTCTGCCGAGTGTGATTTTTTAGATTAAGACAACTCCTCCATCTGCAATCCTTTGTATCAACATGAGATACTATTTTTTTTCCTTAGCCGTGGTGGAGCTCTCTCTCTCTCTCTCTCTCTCTCTCTCTCTCTCTCTCTCCAAACGCCAATCAAAACCAGCATGAAAGATTTGAGCTTTGCCAATATCTTTAGAAGTTAGTCTCAGATTTTGATTGAATGCACATGCTATTTACACGACTTTATCAAGTATCAATCCAACCTAAACTACTTCTATGACAGTATAGTTTTTTAGACACTTTTACGTTGTCAAACAGTAAATTTGAAATTTAAAGTCTGATTTAGTTGTATGTTTTAAATTATCAGTAATTTGTACTTTTCAATGACAACATTGAAGACGTGCAAACATTTCATCGGAACAGGACTCCAATTTTAGAGCCCAAATTTAGGAAGGCCCCATAATTTTTCATCCTCCTATATATTACATATTTCCCAATAAAAAGTTTTCAGTTAACATATGACTATACAAGATATTAGGTTTCTACATTTATCTAACAATTAAACAATAAAAATATAATTAACTTGTGTATTATTTTCTCACATAAACACAAAGCGTCTTCCTCTACCTGTTCATCCTTGCTCCTTTTTCAAGGGTTTACCCTAAATCATGAAAAAAAAAAATTAGTTGAAATTTTTTGTTAGTTGAATATGGCATGAATTACATTGTCCAAAAATGAAATCTTGGAATACTATCTTAAGGAGAACCCATATTTTGTAAAACTTGTACAAAACCCAAATGTCAAAGACGTCCCTAATAATACTCTTAAAAACATGACATAACATAACATGTAAAATCATAAGATAATTTTCTTGTGCTTATACATGAGATTTCCCACGTCCACTAAAGTGATTAACATTGATTAGTATCTTTGACGATGGTTTGACACTACCATAGTTTGCAAGAAAAATAAAACTTAATTACAATCGTGATATGATGAAGATTACATCTCCTTTTTGTTGCCATGCCATCACGCGTGCATAGCTACATGTCAGCTAAGCTTGCAGATAATCGAAAAGTAATGCTGATAAGACCTTTAAATTGCATGATTAACCATGTTAAATCATTACCAATAATTAAAGGGGTGTGATATCCACACACCTCATTTTACTTATCATACACTCTTCTAATTTTCGGCCGTCGGATCAGATGATTTGAAGAAGATTAACGGACAAAAATTAACAAGGGATGTGTGGGAAGTAATTTGGGGTGTGTGGATAGCACACCCCTAATTAAAAGAGAAATGTCTCAAAAGTGGTATTCTCCGTTGATTTTCTGCCACCTCACGTTTTTTGCACTATTTTATGAAGAGTTCAACTTTAAAGAGAGTTTACTTAGCATTTATCTAATAAAAACCAAATCTCAAATTTAACCTGCGTGGGAACCCTAATGACTACGTGGAAACCCTAGTGATGAACCTGCTTGGGAAACCCTAATGATTTCCCAACTTGGGTACCCTAATGAGTGCATCCAAAATCTGATAAAGCTGCAGCCTGCAAGAAAGGAAGAAAGTATCCAAATTTAAAGGACCCCATCAAGATTTCATGCATGAACCTTCGAGATTAAGTAGTACATGCCATGACTCGAGGAAGAAGAGAAAAAGGAGGGCCTACACTGGGTCATATTTCCACCAGGAAAATCAAAGGGAATGTTAGGTTTTTAAAGTCACAGAAATAATGGGACCCCAAAAACCAGTTGAATTGAATCTATGAAAACCTTCACTATCGAAATTGTGCTTGCTCTTATTTTATAATTTTTTTGGAAGAAAAAAGAAAAGAAAAGAAGAGAGGTCTAAGATTAAATCATGTGCGTATAATCAGTCAAAAGTGGAGGAAATTTTTGCAAAATATAAATTGAGCCTGTGACATTCAAGCAAATTGATTTCATCATTTTGCCTTTTTACTTTATATGGCAAATAGGAGGCGCCCGACTACCATTATCCAATCTAATCCATATCATGCAAAGATATGATATATCCACATCATGAAGTGTTACAAGTACCGCTATATATTATTTGCGTTTTGACTTTACATTTTCGTGAAGAAATTTATTATTGAGACTCTAAAAAAACTTATAATGCGTTCTTTCGGAAAAAATGCTATTTTTTTGTAAAAGATTTGTCACTCAAGTGTAGTTACGAGTTGTAACCCACCCCGAGGTCAGGTTTTCAATAACATCTCTCAGCAAATCTTTAAGCATGCATGTACTCTAAAATCAAATGTAGAGGGGTCCCCAAGTGCCTTTGGACAGAAAACCCTAGCTAAGCTGACATTCCTAATCAGTTTATATTCCACTTGAATTAACGCTACATTGACATTAGTGTTGCACAAAAGTTCTCATTTGGAGGCCTAGTGGATTTGATTTGGTAGGTTTGTCTAAAAACAATGCATTTACGAGCGGGATAATATAGACTATATTCACTCACGTTTTGGATTGCCACCCCCATCCACTTGGAACATTTCCAACACCAGTTTCATATATTCATTATTTTTTTCCTAATTAGGCAAGTGAAGTTAATCAATTATCATATGGGATCATCCCATCAACTTAAAAATTACACTTGAGTTTGCTGATGTATCAATCACCAAAAGTTCTGATTACAACAGCAAGCAGCCACTTAATTAATTTAATAACTTGCGACATAATTTGTTAATGCCACGAAGTAAGTAAATATTGTTTTCTACCTCATTAACACGTGGGTTTATTAATTCAAATTCTATAATTAATGACGTGGGGTAGGTGCTAATCATCTCTAACAATTCATGTTAATAGTAATCATGTGTTAATTGTTAATAGTACTTCTGTGTTAATCACCAACTAATAAGAAATCATCATCCTCTTATGCCGACGTCTTGTATGTGCTACATATTGGAGCATTAGGCTGGTAATCTTATGTAATTATATAACGTGCATTAAATATCATCGACTTGCCCTTCACTAATCACATGTCACAATGCTTAAAGCGCAGACAAAAATAAAATGAATACTATGAATAAAATAATGTTCCCATACAAAAATAAAATAAATTTTTGAAAAGTTTACGATTCATTTTCAGCAAACACAATGGATATGGTGTAATACAAAAATTAATTAATTTTTATTATTGAAATGTTTACAATCACTTTCTTGTTTCCAATAAAAAAAACAAAATAACAATGCATTTTCTTGTACAAGCAGACTATTGCAATTGCACTAAAGAATCGTTTGAAATCGCTTTTAAAATGACTAAAAGCGTTGTTGGAGAAATGATTTTTTTATTCCAAAAGCACTGAAGTGACTCATGCAAGAAGCGTTAGTTATGTACTTCTTATATGAAGCACTTCAAGTGCTTTTCCATGTTTCACTTGCATTTTTACTAAGAATTAATCCAACATTTTCACCAAAAACGCTTTTAACCATTTTAAAAGTACTTTTAACCGAGCCCTAAATTATGGGATAGGGCTTAGATTGGACAAACTGAAACTGACATGAACTGTGGGCAAGCTGAGCATATATGAATGGAAATTTGATAAGTTGAAATTTAAACAAATCATTTATGAATGGAAATTTGGTAAGTTGAAATTTATACAAATCATTTCTTAATCCAAATTAATAGTACTTTTACATACACAAATTAACAGATGAATTTTAGCAGTAACGACATGAGAAACTAATAAGTATAAATATATTAACATATATATTTCACCCAATTCGATCAATGTATCTTAGGGTGATAACCCTGTTTCTATAACTTTATACCTTTAAATGAAGGGAACTTTAACGAAAATCCCCCGATACTGTTCACTTTAACGAAAAATCACATTTTTACATTAAAAAGTCAATCCTGGTACTATTCACTTTATCCTTTATTTTGTCCTTATCGTTAAATGAATTGGGGAAGCACAACCCTATAATGAATATGCGCTTTGTGTAAATTGTTGGGATGCTCTCAATATTGACAATTAGTTTCATGGTGGGATTCAACTTTCTTCATGATATTAAAGCATGTTGTCTCACATGCAAAGCCCAATGGCTACATGTGCTCCATGTCCCGCGAGCTAGGCTTGAAAGTAGCAATCCCACATCAGAAAAAAGAGTGACCTTGCATGTGATGTGTTTATAAATAGTTGAATTACTCCCATATAACAATTGGATCAAAGTATATTTTTTATTTTCTCAAAGTGTCTCCCTCGCTAAAACGCATATTTATTGCAATGTGACTTCTTTGTTGCCTATATATGTTATTCAGTGACGTAGCCATGATTTTCAAATAGGGGGGGGGTCATAATTATCAACCAAAAAGCTTCATTGGCCATTTCGTCAAGCATCTAACAGGTACTTGCCAATTCCTGTCAACATATGCCGAAAGTTTATGCCAACATATGTCAACAACTACTATTATTTGTAGAGGCTTGTCGAGGGTGAATGCAAGATACTATGGAGTAATGTTGAAGACTTCCAATGCTTTTCATTAACTAAAGTATTTCATACAGGAAGAGAGAAAACAAAGACAAATATTATAGAAGCAAATAGAAGAAGTATGAGAGGAGGTTGTAATTTAGTTTGTCTTAACTCTTTATAGTGGTCGAATACAATGTATAGACAAATATATTTGGGGTTTTTGGAGTTATTGGATCAATGACAACCAATGACCCCATACTTGCTCCGCCACTAATGTTATTGGTTGACTTTGATGGACCAAAGATATTTTCGCAAAGCAAATTCCTGGTAGAGAAAATGTTGGGTTAAACTCGATTCATTATTTCATTAACAATGCCAACTCTGTTTTAAAAACAAACTATTTTATATAAGAGAGAATTGTTGCAGTCATATTAGATTAGAAATGTGATTGTGTAAATTGTAACATATCTAGGATATCCTTATAGGATTCCATCATATCTCTTAGACTAGATATTATCTTATTAGAGTTGTAATCATATTGGGATAAGGAATTTACATTCCCTACTACTATAAATAAAGGCACAATAGGGTGGAATAACACACATCTCATAATTAAATCTCTCTCTTCTATCCCTCTTGTCGTCGACCCTCTCCCTCTCTAGTCTTAAATATAGTTCAATAAATTAGGCCTACAACACGTTATCAACATGTTCTTGCCAGAAGCTAAGGAACTGAAGGATCATAGGAAAAGGCTCTTCTAAACAATCAAAGGCTTAATCGTTTTCTGCCAATTAGGTTCTTTTAAAATAAATTAAGATATTTGAAACGACCTTGAAGTAGGAAAACATTCCCCATGATGCATGAACCCCCTATATTTATATTTTCATTTCAATTATATATATTGCATATGTGTTCATATATTTTGTCAAAAAAAAAATATATATATATATATATATATCTGTTCATGCAATACGCAATTATGCTATGTGGAATTTGTGAGTCAAATCATCGAAATTAATTTAAAATCAATTAGGGTTATTTTTAACCCTAGAATTCGAAAAAAAATTGGGATTTTTCGTGGTTGAGCCGCGGCTCAATGCCGTACCGCCGAGCCAACATGGCTAGCCTGCAGCTATGTCATCACCAGGACGACGTCGTTTCAACACCATGGACCATCTTGCAGCGGCCCCGTGGGCTTGCTGCTCCTGCACAGACAACCATGCTTCAGCCTAGGTTGGGTTTTCCATGGGCCTGAAGCCTCAACCCCACCAGCAGCTTGCAGCCTTGCTAGGTTATCCCTACAGCTTGGCCCAACTTGCCAGCAAGCTTTTGTGCTTGCTGGCCTTTGTCCTAGCCTTGGCTCGCCTGTAGCAAGCCTCGGCTTGTTAGGTTTTGCCACCTATCATGGCCCACAACCACCACAGCCAGCCCAGATGGTTGTGCTTGTTCACACAACCCAAAATCGAAGTCAACCTGCGGTTGGGCTTCTAGCCCACACCCCAGATCGTACATGTGTTAGGCCCGTGTCCTTCCATGCCATTTTGGCCCAAAATTAGCAGCTTGGGCTGCTGGGTTCCTTCCTAGAACCGGCATATGGCCTACAACCATGATTGGGCTGCCTTCATAGCAACTCGTGGCCTAGTCAACCTCTTTAGGGCCTTGCCCCATACAAGACAATCAACCCACTGATATTAGGCTATGCTTTTTTAAATCCAATGCTATAATTTTTTTAGCATTCCTGCTAAGATTAACCCAAATGTTATTACTTTGCGTGTACGATCAAATCTGAATGGTTATGATCTATTGAATTAATTAAAGTCACCCGCAATAAAGAGACTTAAAGAACAAAGAGATGATTTCTATCTTAATATTCCTCTTCTCATTTACTTTTCACAACTCGTCTTTACACTTACATTTCGATATCTATATATAGTTAAGGCTATGTACCAAAATATCTATGACAGCCTGTAAACATAACCACCTAACTAAACTATACAGATGTAATAATACAGTTATAACAAGAATGATTTTCTAACTAAAATTATATGAACTGTTATGACTTGGCATCTTTATCTTTGCACCCCTTCAAGCTGAGCTTGGAAAGACTAGGAGTTCCAAGAGAGAGCTTGGATTGAAGGAAGAGAAACCGATGTTTAGACAGAAATTTGGTGTGAATATCTGCAATCTGATCCTGACTACAGACATACTGAATTTTAACCAGATTGGCAAGGACCAGCTCCCTGATATAGTGGTAATCGATTTCCACGTGTTTAGTTCGGGCATGAAAAACAGGGTTGGATGCAAGTGAAATGGCAGAGATGTTGTCGCACCAGATGGTAGGTTGGAGCGTGAAGGGGAAACCAAAATCTCTGAAAACCTTGCAGATCCAGGTAATTTCAGCGGCAGTGTGAGCAAGAGACCGATATTCAGCCTCAGTACAAGAACGAGCTACTGTAGACTGCTTTTTAGCACTCCAGCTGACTAAATTGGAGCCAAGATACACACAAAATCCACTCGTGGATCGTCTATCAAATGGGCAGCCAGCCCAGTCTGCATCAGAGTATGCTGATAGAGTAAGATGACCCTTAAGAAACCAGATGCCATGAGAAGATGTACCTTTGAGAAAACGCAAAATTCTCTTGGCTGCTTGCAGATGTAAGTCAGTAGGAGTATGCATAAATTGGCATACTTGGTTGACTGCAAAGGAGATATCAGGCCGAGTCCAAGTGAGATACTGAAGACCTCCCACAATGGATCGATACTCGGTTGGATTTGCTAAAGGTGTACCACTGTGATCCGGTTTGACAGTACCAAGAGGTGTCGAACAAGGCTTAGCACCCTCCATTTTTGTCTTGTGCAAAAGGTCCAACAAATATTTCCCTTGATGTAAAAATAATCCTTCTGTGGTGCGTTGGACTTCAAGTCCCAAGAAGTAATGTAAGGGACCTAAGTCTTTGACAGGAAACAAAGAACTTAGCTTCTGAATGAACAGATGGCAGGCTGAAGAATCTGGACCACTGACCAATATATCGTCTACATAGACAAGTACAACCACATGAACTGGAGCCTTGAGAACAAAGAGAGATGCATCAGAGGAGGACTGAGTAAAGCCGAGAGACTGAAGAGACTGAAACAGCTTATCAAACCATGCTCGTGGGGCCTGTTTGAGTCCATACAAGGACTTTTTCAATTTACACACATGATTTGGATAGTTTGGATCACTGAAACCAGGTGGCTGATGCATGAAGACTTCTTCCTTTAAATCACCATGAAGAAAAACATTGCTAATATCGAGTTGATGAAGAAACCAATTAAACTGGACAGCAAAGGTTAACAGTATGCGAATGGTGACAGGCTTTGCGACAGGACTGAATGTCTCTTGATAATCTAGACCCTCTTGTTGGTGAAATCCCTTGGCAACAAGCCGGGCTTTATACCTGTCAACTGTTCCATCAGGCTCGCGCCAAGCAAGACCGCCCTTGTCCCTTTCCTTTCTCCATTCTAAATACCCATTTACAGCCAACAATATTCTGATTGGAAGAAGAAGGAACCAAGATCCATGTACCAGTGGATTGGAGGGCATTAAATTCGGCCTGCATTGCAGTTCTCCACTCAGCAAACTTAGAAGCTTGATTGTAAGTTGTGGGGATATAATCAATAGAGGATGAGAGGGGATGTTTGGTAGCATTGTAGGCCCGAGGCTTAAAAATACCATTTTTCGATCGAGTGACCATTGGATGTGTGTTATGACTTGGCAAAGGTGGAGAAGGTGATGGAGATTGGATCGGGACTTGGGAGACATGAGCACTAGGAGAGGAAGCAGGGGTAATAGGGTTGATAGGAGGAGAGCATGTTGGAGCAGAGTTTAGGGTAGAAATAGGAAAATGTAGATCAAAGGTAGGAGAGATAGGAAGGGTAGAAGGAGAGAATGAAGATGTCTTGGTAGTGAAGGGAAATGAGTTCTCATCAAATTGAACATGCCGAGAGATGTAAACTCGGGCAATGGTTGTGTCTAAGCACCTATAACCCTTATGTTGTAAGCTGTACCCAAGAAAAACACACTGCTTGCTTTTGCCATCAAGTTTAGAGTGAACATAAGGTTTTAACCATGGGAAGCAACTACACCCAAAGATCCGTAGACGAGTGTAGTCAGGGAGTGTGTGAAATAGTAACTCCCATGGAGATTTTAGAAGACCAGAAATGGGTAACCTGTTGATCAAGTAAATGGCAGTGGAGAAGGCTTCAACCCAATAAACTGAAGGGACTTGAGAAGCTACTAACAGTGTGCGTGCTGTTTCTACAAGATGTCAATGCTTGCGTTCTACACATCCATTCTGTTCAGGTGTATGTGGGCAGCTGTACTGATGAGAAATGCCATTCAAATGGAGATAAAACTGAAAAGAAGCACTAGTGAACTCACCCCCTGAATCAGAACGTATAGTCTTTATTTGATTGCCAACAGATTTTTCCACATAGTTCTTGAAATTTACAAAGGTAGAAAACACCTCAGATTTTCGTCTTAATGGAAAGAACCAGTTATATCTGGTGTAATCATCTACTAACAACAGATAATACTGAAAACCATTCACAGAAGTCACAGGGGTAGGTCCCCATACATCACAATGAATTAAAGCTAAACTATGAGGAGTTGATGACTTAGCAGGAGAAAAGGACAGTTTATGATTCTTAGCAATGGCACAATCTGAGCAGAAGAAGTCAACTGAGGATTTACCATGCAGTGCAAGACGATTACTAGAGATTACTTTCCGAAAAATGGTAGATGAGGGATGACCCAATCGACTGTGCCAAATCTTCACTAGAGCTTTAATACTGACGAATGCTGATGAAGAAACAGAAGAGATACCTCTGGAAGGAAAGCTTTGCAAAGGATAGGAGCCATCTCTAACTGGTCCCCGCAAAAGCATCTTCCCCGTAGAACGATCCTTTACAGATGATCCATTAGAATCAAGGGTTAATGAACATGAATTGTCATTAACAAATTGAAAAGCAGACAATAAGTTGTGCTTCATTTGAGGAACATGAAGTACATTGTTCAATTTAAAGGAATGATAAGGAGCATGTAACAAAGAGGAACCAGTATGAGTGATGGGAAGACCTTTACCATCACCAATGTAGACTTTATCTTCAACAGTATAAGGAGATGGAGACGAGATGTTGGAGATGTCATTGGTTATGTGAGAAGTTGCTCCAGAATCAATGAGCCAGGAAGGAGAAGAGGACTTGGATTGATAGCGAGCACACATTGCAGCAAGCTTTGCTGGAGGGATTTTACCAGAAATATCTGGATTCATGCGATCAAAGCAATCGATTGCCTCATGACTTGGATTCCCACAGATCTGGCAGGGATTACGAGCACCCGATGAAGATGAACCACGAGAGGACGAATGATGACCACGATTGGATCCAGAAGTGAAGCCATGAGTGTAGTTGCCTCGATGATTGCCTCTGTGTCCTCGATTATTAGAAAATCGATTATTCCGGCCACGATAGGAGTTATATCGAGAAGAGTTATGGAGAGGAGTCTGTTGAGCAGCAAAAGCCTGAGGTGGTGTAGGAAGAAGAGGCGGTGAAGCGTGAACCGAGAGAGCATGAAACGGTTCAGTAGGTGCAGAAGAGGCAAGTTGCTTCCGTCGATTCATGGAAAGCTCCTTGGTGAGTAATAATCCATGCAACTCATCAAGAGATGTGGAAGAGAGACGAAACATGATGGAGTCGATGAATGATTCGAACTCATCAGGAAGACCAGCCAGTGTAGCAGCAATTAGATCTCGATCTGAAATCGAAGCGCCTGCTGCAGTGAGGGAATCTGAAATTTCTTTGATCTGCTGCAGATAATCCGCCATTGATTGAGAGTTCTTCTGAATGCACTGAAGGCGAGAACGAAGCTGATGAATGTGCGCATCAGAAACACCACCGAAGCGCTGCTCAAGTTTAAGCCACAAATCTCTGGAAGACGAAACGCCGACAGTGAAGGGAATGACTTCTTCAGAGAGTGTTGAATTGAACCAGATGAGAAGATTCTGATCTTTCTCATACCAACTCTCGAAAGCAGGATTGATCGATCGATCTGGTAGAAATGGCGCCGGACAGGGCTCAGTGCCATCAATGAGTCCGAGAAGCTTGTACCGGCGAAGAATAGGGGCAAAGAGAGCACACCATGGTAGGTAATTCGAACGCTTGAGCTTGATCGGCACCATGCTGCCGATGTTCTAAATCGTGAGAGAAGCGTACGAATTAGACAAATTAGGGTTTGAAGAAGAGGAATTGGGATTCAGAGTCGGAGAAGAGGAACCGGTGGGCGACGTCATCAGATAACAAGATGCAAGATCCAAGATGCAAGATCGAAGAACAACACTGGTAATATCTCACAGATCGAAGATGAGATGAGTGAACGGAGACGAGGGCACGACGGAATGGAGGATGATCGAAGAGAGTCGTAAGGCGGTGGCGATGGATACCATAAAGAGACTTAAAGAACAGAGAGATGATTTCTATCTTAATATTCCTCTTCTCATTTACTTTTCACAACTCGTCTTTACACTTACATTTCGATATCTATATATAGTTAAGGCTATGTACCAAAATATCTATGACAGCCTGTAAACATAACCACCTAACTAAACTATACAGATGTAATAATACAGTTATAACAAGAATGATTTTCTAACTAAAATTATATGAACTGTTATGACTTGGCATCTTTATCTTTACGCAGTTCATTAATCTAACAATTAATCCAAAATTATTGGCCTAAAGCTCACTTTTTGGCAATTAACGATTCAATAAATTATTTCTTTTCTTTGAATTGTTAACTATCTTTCGTAGTCCCAACACACTCATACTTAGGTTCTTGAAGCAATCCACAAATTCACTACACTTAGTTGTATATTGTATTCTATGTTCTTGCAAGTACCCTTACATATGAACTAGACGTTCATAACTAAATTGAACTTGTAGTTTTGAATTTAGTGTCTTTGAAACTCGAAGTTTTCATAAAATAATACACCCATGAAAACCCGACGTTTTTCATGAAAACCATGTCTTAGAACCCGAATGTTCTAACTTTGATGCATATGGATGCTTTATTTCTCATATCACCAAACAGAATTTTGTTCCCTCCATTCAGTGGGTTGTCGAACCGTTACAAGTTCGATTTCACTTATTTGGATGTTTCTAACCGAAACCACTTTATGTGGATACAAGACGTGAATCTCCACTTGACTATCAAGAAGCTGAGAAACCATTGAAGCCAACCATGGCATGGAATAGCTGAATAAGCCTCCACCATGATCTTCATGTGAAGACTTATGCCAGAAGCATTACAAATGAAAATATCTCCCGAACAAGGATTCCATGACTCTTTAGATCACTTCTACGGATTGTCTAATCATGAAAGATATTGCCTAAAGTACACCATAATTACGTCCATGAATGAGTACGATTCTGAAGTTTATAAATCTAACCAAATTTTGACTGGAAAATGTTTTTCTCGTCCTTCCAAGTTTCTAACTCGCTTCTGAAGCGACAATATAAAGAATGGAAGTTTTACCAAATTCTCGGATCTGATTACTACCACACTTGTGAGAGAAAGGTACCTCAGTAATAAACCTAGTTTCGATTGGAATCTACCGAGTGGTAGTGCCCTACTTCAGCAAAGATGCCCCAAACATACATACTCTGCTTCGACAGAGGTTCACCAAAGGGCATGCTATGCTTCAACAAAAGTGCACCAAATGATATTGCTCTACTTCGGCAATGGCCTACTGAACAGACCTTTCAGCTTCGGCTGGAGTTTTTCAAACCCAAGTATGGGTCTATCTTTCTCACAATCAAATTTTGAGTCTGTTTTTACAACATATGGTAAAATAAAGGCCAGCCAAGGTATGGCATCATGCTTGAAGTGTGATCTTTGGCACCTAAGACCTAAAACTTCAAGAATAAGGGATATTATCCCCAAACCTCAACCCTATAGAATCTACTTCCATCTCGATAAAATAGATCACTGGTTATGAACCTATTGGTGCCTCTACCAATGTCGTTAAGGAGTACCATTCTCGTAGTCAATATGTGAGACTAATTTTGCTCCACCGAACATTGTTGGAATAACATAATTTTGACTTGGATGGCCATGTTGGTCGAATCCCCTTAGTAACTTTGGTTTGCTTTTTGAACATTTTTCTATGGATTCAAGTTTGGTGTTTGTTTTAGTTAAGGATAATCTTATCGATGTTGTCCTCGAATATAAGTTAATTAAATCATGTTTCTAATACATGTGACCAAATTCACTTAAACACGTGATGAGGTACGAATGTGGGAAAGTTAGTTGTTTGGATGAATGCAATACTACGCACACTAACTTTGTACGTAAAAATCACATCTCTAATAACGGATTTAGGTCTATCCAACCTGATTAAGAACATTGGCAAACTCCTCGTTGCATGAATGATACTATATTACCATTTAAGAGACTTTATATTCTGCCAAGCCATTTGGGATACTTAGGTCGATCAATGATGCCACGACGCATGTCCTTACCCGAAGTAAGGATCTTGTGCTTACAAGCACAATTAGCCAAGCTTGCTCATTGGGGAAATTGATTTTTTACATTATCCATAGCAAAGATACGAAACGACCCTTTTTTCACAGCAGATTCAAGGAAATATTTGTGGACTAATCTAACCAAAATGTGGACCATATGAATACTTATGGTTTTGATTAATGAATCGACAAACTGGTTACATGTTTGTCCACACACATTGCTACTAAACCTCCTAGCTGATTTTAAAGGTTCACCACCCTACTTATCCCACAAAGTCTGGAAGACTAGATAATGCAGGAGAGTTGATATCGAAGGTTCTTTTTTTTTTTTTTTATATAAGTATTGTATATCTTTTGGGTTTATAATTGGACATCAAATTTCCATGTTTACCCAAAAACAACTCGCTGAGTGATCATAAAGCGCAATTTAATTGATCACCTGGACTTTGGTGAACACACCAGGCTTTCAGTTTCTACCTATGGCTATGCAATCTTGTACGCATCTATGTTAGTCCGCCTTGAGGCCCATTGCCACCCAACTTATTTGACGTTACAATTGGTTACTGGGTATGAACTTGACGTTTCGTACTTACGCATTTTGGTGTGCATTCCATGTGCCAAGTTACACCACCGCAATGTACCAATATGGGTCATCACAGAAGGTTGTGAATCTTTGTTGATCATGATTCTCCTTCACACTAGCTTCTTTAGAGCCCTTGCAAGCAATCTCTTTACCGCTCATTTACGGATTGTCACTTCAATGAGACAATATTCCCGCCTTATGGGCAGATAAGAACGTCAACATTCATGTAGAACGACGTAAATTTACGTGGATATTGCCCACTATGTCTCATCTCGACCCCCGTACCGCACAAGTGTGATAAGAAAGTGCGATGAATTCTAACTTTTATAATGTTGCTCCAAACACATTCCTCTGATCTAACTAAAGTGACAAGATCATATACTAGCTGTAAACATACCTACAAGGATAGACGTACTTAACGGACGTCGAGTCAACATCCTAGAAGGATGTGCCATCCTTATTGGACGGTTTGACTGCCCCTGTTGGATGGTCTGGTACACCGACGGATAGCCAATCAATCTGTCTCGGCCTAAAGCATAATAGATCACTCAGTTCATAAGATTCATTTCCTTAGAAGATGAAGATCACGACACAAACATGAATCCATATTTGATCGCTGTCTCAATCATTTTCATCTCATGAGATTAATCCGAATTACTCTCGAGGCTTGACGCTCTTGGTCTAGTATACTAGTTTGGATAAGATAATGAAATTGGAATGAGAATATCATCGATGATATTTTCACTTATATGGTAGCTATTGACATAAATGAAAAATGATAATATTGAACCGTGTTTCGTTGATTAGTGACAACGTAGAACTGATTGGACAACCAAAATCACAATCCAGGTTAAATTCCTTACCAAAGTGTGTTTGGACCTATAGTTCCTACATTGCCCAAGGTAACCCTGTTGTGTTACTAGTGGGAAATGAAGCGTAATGAGATGAATGAAATAGTGCGATATGATGCATGCCTTACGGCGCAAGGTTTCTCTCAAACGCCATGTGATTGACTGCAACATCATGAAATGTGGTTAGTATTTCTCCATGAGGATATTGATACAGAGATTTACATGAAACTTCTCGAAGAATTGCATGGACTAATTCAAATATTTTCAAAGCATGGAACACCCTCTCAACTTGTTTGAGGAGTTCACTTACAAATTGAAGCAATCCGGCGGATATGGTATACCTAAGTGATTTTTGATCAGTTAAGGATTTGAAAGTATGTCCTTGTGTGTTAAACTATGAAGTTTTATTCCAAATTGTTAGAGTTACAGTTTGTGTTGTTGAAATGAATCTCACTAAGACTCTGGAAGAGCTTGAGAAAATTGTCTCGCACTTAAAGACGAAATTTGAGATAAAAGATCTTGGGAAAACTCGTTTATGCTTTGACCTGAAGTTCAAGCGTTATTCTGATTGTACTTTGGTCTCCCAGTTGGATTACACCCCAAAGGTGTTACCTTTGAGTATACCTATGATCTATATGCAAATGAGACCTTTGAAGAGGTTATGAAATTCAAAGTTCCATATGTCAGTTCAACTTTGCGCTTTGTTGTACATAGCTCATTGCATTAGATAGGACATCTCATTCGTTGTTGATCTATTGGTAAAGATACAACTATGCGCCTACACGCAGCCAATGAATTGGTATTAAAGACGTTTATCCACTACCCTAAAAGGTATTACAGACTTGGGCTAATCCCAACACATCCTGAACAGATCCGACCCCCTTAATCCTCGGAATGATGCTTGCCTTGTTTGTTATGTTGACACAAATTACTTATCAAACATGCACAAGGCACATCCCCGAACAGTTATGTCTTTACTGTTAAGGGATATAATATCTTGGAGGTCCACGATATGACCTTAGTTGTGAAATCTTCAAATCATTCTAAGACTCACCTTACTTCACTATGCGACATGTGAGACATAGTTGAGATCCATCGTTAAGTCCCAACAATGATCCATAAAGATTATGCCGTATATATCAACCCGACCAAGACATAATACATCAATGAAGTCAACGCCAAGACATATTACGTCTATATCTACATCAGTAAAGCATCAGGAGATTGAAGTCATGCAAGCCGATCCCAAACAACATTGCCGACCTCTACACGACGTCATTGCCAAAGTCAACCTTCCTGAAGCTTGTCCGAGAAATTGGTATGCCTAAGTATTCATATGCAATGCTTGTAGTTTTCATTTGGAAATTTTGTCAAACTCATTGGGAGTATTCAGAAGTATACTCACTTGATCCTAATGTACTATTTTTCCCTACGATTAGGAGCATTTTTCACATTGGGTTTTTGCTACCTAACTAGGTTTTGACGAGACACCTATCTTGGGCTGGTCATACCATTGTGAGCTCATTTACTTGCATCCAAAAGACGTATAGTTTTAACTTAATGCAACTTCTTACTTTTCTCCTTAGTTTATGGGTTTTTATCCCACATTGGGTTTTACCATAGCGAGGTTTTGTGAGTTTTACCTTTTATGCAATCTTCCGTTGATTTGAGACTTGCATTCGCTCATTGTGTCGATGACTTCATCAAATGTACTTACTTCATTGTTGAAGGCCTGATGCACCATTTGTTTGAGTATTTACACACTCAAGGGCGGGTGTTGCAGTCCTATTAGATTAGGAATGTGATCATGTAAATCCTAACATATCTAGGATATCCTTATGGGATTTTACCATATCTCTTAGACTATATATTATCCTAGTAGAGTTGTAATCCTATTGGGATAAGGAATTTACCTTCCCTACTACTATAAATAAAGGCACAATGGGGTGGAATAACACACACCTCATAATTAAATCTCTCTCTTTTCTCTCTTGCCACCGGTCCTCTCCCTCTCTAGTCCTAAATACAGTTCATAAATTAGGCCTACAGCAAGAATTACATTTTCACACCATTTAGTTTTTGAGTGATTTTCAAATTTAGTCCTGTAGTCTCAATTTTCTCATATCCCATCATATGATATATAAATAATAATGATATATGCCTATGAGTAGTATAATTGTGTAGTCCTTCATTAAATTAATGACACGATAAGTGTAAAGCCTAAATGTAATATATATGAAAAACATTCTTCATGGAACTTCAACTTCTCCTAAATCAATGCTTTTTGTCCCTTAAGGCCAATCACACAGTTTGTGCAACATATAACACACCGTCAATTTCACAAACATTAGACGTTCAAACAGTTATAAATAATGTAAAAAATCATTATGCACCATTTTCTCCATGAATTTTTGCACTAAATAGAGATTATCCATAAAACTACATAAAAACCAGCTAGATTATAACAAATAAGTCCCTCCTTTTCATTAGTAACATTGTACATGTTGATACACAAAACCGGAGGTCTTGGAACAACGTAAATTCGACCGTGAATCTGCAAGAAAGTAAAGAACACAAGATGTATCGTGGTTCACCCCAATATTTGGGCTACGTCCACACTGATTATTGTATTTATCTAAGAGGTGAGGGAGAGAACCTCTGAATATGAGAGGGGATGTGAGAGAGGTGAGAAGGCTTTAGAAATGGCCTCCCCTAATTGTGAGGGTGAGGAGTTCTTTTATAGAATAAGGGCTCCTCACTTATTACATATTTGCCCCTTCCTTTATTACATAATTACATTTAAGTCCCCTGAGTATTTATACGAGGCCTAAATACGGAGGCCCTAAGTATGGTATAAACAGTAGTCCCCCAAGTCTTCAGTCAAGAAAGTCTTTTGGCTGGAGACTTGAAATTCAGTCCATGTGTAGGCCGAAGTAACTAGATGTTGTCTTGAACTGATGCTCGATATGAGGTGGTGTTCAATCTGAAATGATGCTCAACTAGAAGTAGCACATGCTGCGAGGCTGCTCGGCTCGTGGCTTATGTTGCCTTGGTTAGCTCGACTTGTGGCGTTGAAGGTGAGGGAGCCCCTTTTATAGAATAAGGACTCGCTCCTCAATACATGAATGATGGGCTAGAGTTGATGCTCTCTAATGATGGTGAAGGAGTCCCTTTTATAGAATAAGGGCTCGCTCCTCAATACATAGTGATGGGCTAGAGTCCCCCAAGTATTTTTCATGAGTGCTCTCTAATGAAAATGAGGGAGTCCCTTTTATAAAATAAGGGCTCGCTCCTCAATACATAAGTGATGGGCTAAGTCCCCCAAGTATTTTGTATTTTTCATAAGGCCCAGTTGAGGCCCAATATATTGTACATAATGTAGTCCCTCAAGTTTTCGGTCAATAGAGTCTATTGGCTGGAGACTTCAAATTGAATCCATGTATGGGCCGAAGTGGCGGTTGTTCGGAGGCGGTATTTGTATACCCTGCACTGAAGCTTTGTAGGTGAAGCTTTGCAAGTGAAGTTTTGAAGCTTATAGCTCTATAAATGAAGCTTTTGAAGCTAAAGCTCTATAAATGAAGCTTTTGAAGCTAGAGCTTTTGTAAATGAAGCTTTTGAAGCTGATTGACATGAGTAATGCTCATGAGTGTTTATGTTGATTGACATGAATGATGCTCATGGATGTTGTCATGAGTGATACTCATGAATGTTGACATGAGTGATGCTTATGAATGTTGACATGAGTGATGTTCATGAATGTTTATGTATGATTGATATGAGTGATGCTCATGAATGTTTATGTATGATTGACATGAGTAGTGCTCATATATAATTTTAAAGTACTTGGCGTACTTTTGATCACCTGCTTGGTGGTAATAGCAGCAGGCTGCTGAATAAATTTGGAGTATTGGGCGTAGTTATGATCACCTGGTTGGTGGTAATAGCGGCAGGCTGCCGAATAATTGTGGAGTACTGGGCGTAATTTTGATCATCTGGTTGGTGGTAATAACGGCAGGCTGCCGAATAATTTTTTGTAGTATTGGGCGTACTTTTGGTCACCTGGTTGGTGGTAATAGCGGCAGGCTGCCGAATAATTTTTTGTAGTACTGGACGTACTTTTGGTCACCTGGTTGGTGCTATTTTGGGCTTATGGGCCTTTGCCTTCCACACAACATTCCAGCCCATTTACTTTGGGCTTTGCCTTTTCTTTTTGTTGGTATTATTACCCTCTGATGGGGTTTATACAGATGTCTCCGAGAGATAAGAAAAATAAATTACATCATACATCTGTCAAAAAAGTAAATCACATCATTCTGGTGGGGTGTTTATTCCTTGCTTTTGCAGTGTGGGTGTTTATTCTTTACTTTTGCTTTTCTCTTTTCCACCGCACCTTTCTTTTGCTTTTGTGTTTTCTCTACAACTTTGAAGTTTGCCTCGCTTGAACCGACGAATAGGGCTCATTGGTGACAGCTTGCACCTCCCTCTTTTGCTTTTGTCGTTCTCTTTTGCTTTCTGCTTTTGTTTCTGTTCACTGCGTTTTCAGTCCTGTCAAAACCGAATCTGGCACCAAAGTAGAAAGCCACCGAAAGCAACCATGCGTTGCTGTGTACAGCTACTAGAGATAACCAGTCCCTTTCTTGCATTCCATCTCGGGCAAAGTTGAAGTCGGTGAAAACCTCATCCACAGTGCGCGGGCTGTACGGTGCTATTCCTCTTTGCCGTCTGTCACAGCTCCTTGTTGCTGCTCAGCATCTAACTCTGTTTCTTTTGGTGATAAGAGCCTATCGAAACAGTGCCCAGGTATTGTGCAGACCCAAAGCTCATTGGTCGGATCTATAACGACTTCTCTGCAATTATCATCACATACATGGACCTGGCTAGTGTTCTCACAGACGAATACATCTCCAATTTGGTAGTAAGTGCACTTTTCACCTGCCATGCCCACAACGATTACGATAACCGATCTTCTCTTGAAGTTGGACACTGTTGCCTGCCTTGATCCCAAAGACAATTCCTCAACTTGGAGTTTCTTCATTGAATTAGTAAGCTCCTCATTTTCTTTCCCATCATTTTTTATGGCAGACGAGTTTTCAGAGTCCATGGGAACTGGCGGGTCTCCTGCTTCCTGCGATTTGAATTTGATTTTCTGGGAATCGGAATCAATGTCCATTTGAGTGTTGCTGAGTTTCGCTGGTCATCAGAAATAGGGCTGCGACACTGTGAGCTGCGGCGGAAGTGTGCGGTTTATGGGAGGTTCAGGGATTTATCGGCCGAAATGGAATAAAAAGGCCGAAATTTGAGAACGGGTTTAAAGCATCGATTTGTGTTTGGTTACAGAGATGGGAAAGTTTCTTTTTTTTTGTTTTGGTTTCCGTGTGTGACTAACTGAGAGAGGAGAAAGAGGTAGTTGGAGGTCTGCGAAAGTTTTCTGGAAAAGCTCTGGGTTGTTGGGTTTTTTTTGCAGATTTTGCAGATTCACGGTGGAGGTGAAAAATTGAGAGAGAACCGACATAACTTTTCGTGTCAATTCCCACAGACGGTGCCAAATGTTGATGCACAAAACCGGAGGTCTTGGAACAACATAAATTCGACAGTGAATCTGCAAGAAAGTAAAGAACACAAGATGTATCGTGGTTCACCCCAATATTTGGGCTACGTCCACACTGATTATTGTATTTATCTGAGAGGTGAGGGAGAGAACCTCTGAATATGAGAGGGGATGTGAGAGGGGTGAGAAGACTTCAGAAATGGCATCCCCTAATTGTGAGGGTGAGGAGTCCTTTTATAGAATAAGGGCTCCTCACTTATTACATATTTGCCCCTTCCTTTATTACATAATTACATTTAAGTCCCCTGAGTATTTATACGAGACCTAAATACGGAGGCTTAAGTATGGTATAAACAGTACATATAACGAAAAGCAAACTTCTAGAACGATTGCTTAATTAACAGAATTAAAAATGTCATGAATAAGGTTTTCACTAACAAAATTTTTCCACCCATTTCTAACTACCCAAGCTAATTAACAAGCATTAGAAATTGGCAAACTCCAATGGATTCCAACAAAAAGTTTTTATTCTTTAGCATTTCTATTTGCTGGTATCTTGTTTTCTAGTTTTTGTGATTCTTTCAAGACTGTGATGGATGAATTATAACTCTTATAGATTTTGGTTTATTTATTTTTCGTTTGGTTTATTACAGGGGTTTATATTTTGTTTTATGTGGAGTTTGTATGGGGTTTGTTATAGGTTTACGTAAGACTTTACTTTTTCTTTTGTTTGGTTTTGTTCATAAAATCGTCATTTTGATTCTTCATCTATTTTTCGAAAGTTTGGTAAAACTTAAATTGACAATAATACAAAAGGGAGAGTGGATGGAATTTGAATTGACACTGAAGAGAAGGTATGGCGACAAAGAACAATAAAAGTGTGCGAGTGAGTTAAAATAAAAAAAAATGAAATGTCGTTTCCAAAAGACATTTTCGAAGAATGACTATTATAGAATATTTCGATATAAATATTCAAATATTTGATATGACATATTTTTAATTTTCTCCAATGTCTCAAGTTCTTATTAATATTCATACTGTTTTTATAAGTTACAAATATATATACTTCTTACACTTATTTTTAACACACAATTTATGTTTAATTATCACACATTTATAAAAGTACGTTTGTAATTGTTATGGCCGGCTGATCACGAAAAAGTAATTGACAATCATTATGTTATTGCTAACTATCATGTAAAAGATATGAGAAATGCTAAGCAAACTCTTCCGAATTGGACCCTCTATGAACTCTCTGTCACCTTACAGTTTTATGTCAAATTCCGTGCTAATATTATAAAACATTATGCCAAAAACATGATATGACGGAGAATCCACAGATTTTACAACACCACCACCATAATCCAATTGTCACAACTCATACCTCTTAATACTCAAGAATCAATGGTATAAGCCTCCTATTTTTAATTAGTATCGAAAAATAAAGGCTTAATCGAATAAATGATCCCCGAGTGACCCTTTACATAGCGGTGAAAAAGTATTGAATTCTTGCATGATGATGTGGATTTAAACTTAATATGTAATCTAATAAAATCTATAGTTTGACAAAATAAATAAATGATCCCCATAGTGATATGCTAATCAAAAAATAACCTATGTGATAAACAAATTAAGAATTAAACCTCTGAAGTGGAAAGGGTGCGTTTGTTGCACCGAACTGTCTCGGACTAGACTAGCTACAGGGACTAAGTTAGATTGGCTTAGATTAGACTAAACTGGACTAACTTAGTGAAGCGTTTGGTGCAATATCGGACTAAATAACTAAAATAATAATAAAAAATTAAATCTTATCTTTTACATTTTTTTCTTCCCTTTTCTAGAAAACTCTCCCACTCCCGAAAGCTCTCCATCTTTTTCTCCTACCCCTCCAACTCCCTCTCACTCTCACTGTACTTTCCCCTTCATCGTCAAACTCCATTCATTTTCACTATTATCAGAAAAAGTCATCTTTTGGATGTTGAAATTGCAGACCATCAAACTCCATTCCTTTTCACTATTATCATCAAACTCCACCTTTTTTACAACTCAAGCATTTTTTAATAATATAATATGGGTTTTGTAATTGATTTTTGTTTTCTGGGTTTTGGCAGATCCATATCCGGGTTTTGGTGGGTGTCATGGAATTTGGCGACAGTGTCGTCGTGGATGAAGGCGCAGTCTAGTGGAGGTCGAGCAAGTCGAGGATCTGAGCATAGGAGAATTGTTGCCTCTCGACTGCGAGATCGATGATAAACACGAGATGCGCCGCGCGGTGAGTGACGAATCTGCCTGATTTTGGGTTTGAGTTCAGGGCGAGGAGAGAGAAAAGAAAGAGTGAAACAGAGAGCAGGGAGAGGTCTTAGCTAGTCCCATGGTTTTCGGGCACTCTCGCTAAGAACCTTTAGTGAAGCCTTTAGTGTAGGCGAGTCTTGGCTAGTCTCATTAACACTAATCCCGGATGATAACAAACACCGGACTAGACTAATAATTAGTCCAGTCTAGTCTAGTGACAGTTAGTGAGGGCAAACAAATACCCCCATAGTGATTAAGCCAAAATTTGAAATTTCTGTTTAGGTCAACGTCATGCACAAGTCTTCAGATTCTCACCCAACTTCTTAATTCCGTTGAACTGTTCTAAAAAGAAAGAGCCCACACCCAGTCAGCAAATACCAAGAGTTTAATTCTTGATTTTTTTTTTCCACAGAAGCTATTTTTCGAACATAAATAAATTTTAAAAACCACCCATTTGGGCAAGCATTAGAATTTGTCAAAACCAAAGGTCGCCCTTCGGAAAATAAGACCATGAACAACTAAACAAGTGAAAAACGAATATGAAAAGAAAAGAGAATAAAAAATGGAGTAAACCCTAATTTTGTTATGGGATTGATGGCCCTTAACTTTGTGGGGCCGAGTAGCCAAATAAGGAAATTATTGGGAGCATTTTTGCTCACATCCTAAATTTTGGTGTATGCTCATTATACTCCAAATTATGTTTTAACTTAATTTTGGTTAATTTTTTTCAAAATTAAAAAGGTAACATTTAATGTATAAATTAATTAAGTGAAATGATCGATAATAAATGATTAAATATATGATGAACATACATCATAATTATGGCGTTGAGCAAAATGCTTCCGTGTCATGTTCAAGTATCCACGTGTAAAATGATACCTCAGCAGTCCTCCGTCAAAAGGAGTCCCAAAAATCCCTCCCCTTTATAAAGCCAAAGCCTACCGTCGGATGGTTGGCTCTGCAATTCTACTCGCACACGTTTATTTGCTTTGTTTTCCTCCGTTTCCTCTCTTTACGCCGTTTCTCTCTCCCCTCTCCTCTCCTCTCCCTCCGAAAAACCAGGAAGAAGGAAATAAGAACAAAAAAGAAGAAATGGTTGTGGATTCTAATGGAGATTTCAAGTGGAACAGTAATAGTGATGGTAGTGAAGCTTCTGATTCTGCTTCTGAGCGGTCGCAAAATTCGTCTATGAATTCTAAGAATGCGAAGCGTATCATTGGTTTTGGTTCTTGTTGTGAGCCTTATATCTCAGAAGCTGCAAATAAGAGGCTCAAACAAACTCCAATGGATTCCTACAAAAAGGTTTTTTTGTTGTTGTACTTGTTTTTGTTTTTGTTTTGATTGTGTTTGTTGTTTGTTGTTTTTGTTTTATTTCTTTCAGCCCGATGGATGGATCTTGAATTCTTGATTTATTTTTGTGTTATTTATGCTAGTTTCTGTTTTTGGGTTGATTTGGAGTTTGCATGGCGTTTTTAAGGTTTTTGCAATGCATCATTTTGACTTTCTTCTATTTTCAATACTCACTTAGACTAATATTTAAAGTGCGAAGTACATCCATTGAAGTCAATATAGATACGCTCACGCATTGCTCTTCCATTTTCTTTTTAAATGTTCATCTTTTCAGTTTAACCATTTGGAAAAAGTTCATCTTTTCAGTTTACCATTTGGAAAAACAGAAAAGAAAAAAAGGGAAACTAGGGTTTTCCTTTATCTTTTTCTATCATTTCCTTCCTTTTTAACACGTTGGTTCCCATTTTCTGCAATGTCTTTCCTATGCAATGATGCTACCATTTTGCTATATTGTTTTTTAACCTTTTTTTCACTCATTCTTTGCAGCTTCAATTGGCTCAAACTCTTCTTAGTTTAAGTCCTCTTGGTTTGAACCTTGGGGAGACACCCTCTTTCATAGACTTAACAGAAGTGACTGTGCCCGAAAAAATCAAGACTAAGCGTTCACCCGAAGTTAATCTCAATGCTTTTCAGTTAACGACCGAGAAGGAAAGGTTGAAGGCTTCTAACTTCAATGCATCGTTTATCCGAATTGGTTCATGGCAGGTTGGCAATTTTTAAACAATCCATGACACACTTAATGTGAAGTTGCATAAGTAAATTTTTTTGTTCGATTCTGATTATAGTTTTGTGCAGAGAGTAGCTCACAATGAAGGTGATTTGGTGGCGAAATATTACTACGCAAAGCGAAAACTGGTGTGGGAAATCTTGGATCAGGGTTTGAAGAGCAAGATTGAAGTGCAATGGTCTAATATTTTGGCAATGAGAGCTGTTATCAAAGAAAATGAGCCCGGCATTCTAGAAATCGAGGTAACTCTTGTTTATCTTCGTGTTCATAACTATCAGGGTAAATTACATAAAATTACCTCAATTATTAGGTCATTATAACAGTTTCATACATCATCTTTAAAAAGTTTCAATGTCATACCTTATCTTCGAATTTGTTACAATGTCATACCTTTCGTCAGTTGTCTGTCAATTCCTCTGTTAAATGCTGACGTGGCTTGAGGCAGGACCCATTTTTTATTTAAAAATTATTAAAATAATAATTTACCATAAAACAAAAAAAAAAAACCCTAAACACCATCTTCCCAACCCCCTTCCCTGCAACCCAAATCCAAAACCACTCCCACCCACGTCGTCCTCCTCCTTCTATCCAACCCCCAAACCCAAATCCTTAAACCCTAATTGCACCCTCCTCTGCAGGCATTCGCAGTCGGCCACCCTTGACCTCCTAATCTCTCATTTTCGCCATATTCCGATGGATTTGATCGGCAAGAACGCCGAAGCAATGACTCCTGTGAAAAACCAACATGGGTCTCGATCCAAGAAGCACGATAACTCGAGATACACTGAGAATTCGAACCCCAATGTTTCCCTTGGACCGAAACCCACCGCTTTACTTGCGTCGAAATCGGCAGCAAAGTCCTGGAAATCGGCGTCCAAGAACGCAAACCTGGTTGTTCGTTCGCCCCGGAACAAGATCCGAGAGAGAAAGTTCGTCGTCACGAAGAAGAAATCGAAGAAGGAGAACCCGAATGTTGCCTGCAAGTGCAAATAGAAGGGAAATTCGAAGATGTGCCACTGCATTTCGTATGAAAATCTAAAGGAGTCGTAGGAAGAGTTCTTCAAGAAGTGAAACGACTACATCGAATCCGAGAGTTTGAAGGAGAGCAAAAGAGTTGAGCGTGAATTGGAGGAAGCAATCGATGAGGGTTTGAGGATTCATGACCTTCAAAATGATGTGGCAACGGCAGAGAATGAGCAGGTGGGTCTGGGGAGAGATGTTGGCGTGGGTGGGATCTAGGTTTTGGGTGGTTTTGGATTTGGGTTGCAAGGACGGGGATCTGGTTTGGGGTTAAGGGAAGATGGGAGTGGGGAAGAAGGCTGAGGTTTTTTTTTTTTTTTTAATTATTATTTTTTTAATATTCAATTAATTTTTTAATAGAAAATGGGTTCCGACTCAAGCCACATCAGCATTTAACGGAGGAATTGACAGAACAAGTGACGGAAGGTATGAAATTGTAGCAAATTCGTAGATGAGGTATGACATTGAAACTTTTTAAAAACGAGGTATGAAACTGTTAATGACCCAATAGTTGAGATAGTTTTGTATAATTTACCCTAACTATTAATTGGACTTGACTTTAATTATGGTAATTTTGTTCTCAGAATCTTGTTAATGTGGTGATGTTTTGCAGCTGAACCAGCCACCTACGTTCCACCGGGAATCGGATCCACAGCCGAGAAAGCATACAATGTGGAATGTGGCATCAGATTTCACCAATGGTCAAGCTCTTATTCACAGGTCCTTAACTTTATTCTCTCTTCACATTTCTCCTAAACCCTAATTTTTCAGCACTTGAGCTGATGTAGTTTTTCGATATCTTCTGTTCGCAGGAGGCATTATGTTCAATTTCCCCCAGGCGCCCTTGACAAACACTACAAAAAGCTCATACAATGCGAAAACCGGTTTTTAGAGATGAGCCAAAGACCTTTCCCAAGTCAAAGATCTGCTTACTTTCTGTCAGACTTCCACAATGGAATTGCTGAATTTTCTTTCAATTTTGATAGACACGAGGCGGAAATCCCCTCCAATCTGCAGTTACCCTTTTCGCCGTGCGTCCAGACACGTTTTGATCCTACTCAACAAGTTCAAACATATGAACAACCCAAGCCAACTCTTAGGATCGAGGATTCCACTTCACCAATATCAGGTACTTTTATTGCTTCCTTCACATGAAAAGCTTTTATTAGGGCTTCAACTCTTGGGAAGAACAATACACTAATGTTGTTTCCCCAAATATCTTGTGATGATATAGTAATGGATTTTTCTTCGCCTTTAGATGAGGTTATTGGAAGCCAAGCGGTTCAATATCCAAAAATGCCGGTTTACTGGGATCAAGGAATAACCCGAGAAATGATCAGTTTTGCGGATTTCTTAGGAAGAGAACAACTTCCTAGACTTGTTTCTGTTGCTGGAGCAGCACAAGCAAATCCAACTATTTCTTGTCAAAGCTTCAACGTATATAATCAAGGATTAGGAAGCCCTAATCTTGATTCCCAATTGCTGAGTAATTTCGAAAACCAGCTAATGATCGACTTACAAATCGAATTTAGCGATAAACACGTCATGCCCCAGGCCAACTCACTCATTTCATTCCCAGAGCAAGTGAATTATGCAGTAGCAGCTGATATAAAGCACCCAGATTATGTACAAGAAATGGCTGATAACCGAAACTTGGTTTCTGGCGCAAATGACCCACTTCAGCCTCAACCGAACAGCTGGGTGTTGCCACCACCTCAGCCAGGCAGCTGGGTGGCTGCCCGGAACTCAGGGATACAAATAACCGAGAAGAACTCAACGTCTTCATCGTTCACTCAAAATTTGACTGTGGAAGAATTTGCAACTTACAACAATTTGGCCAACCGCTGGAAATGATTCACAGAGACGAATGAAAGGAAAAACCTACCGGAGATGAGTGTATATTGCCTCAGCTTCATCCCCTGGTTAGGTTAGTTTTTATTTTTGTAGAGAGGGATTAGATAGGCTTAATTCCCTGTTGTTTGGTTTAGTTAGTGCTTAGTATTAACTTTCTTATTGGAATCGATGGCACGTACGGTCCGTTACCTAGTGATGATCTTAAAGCCCAAATAACTTTTTCAAAAACTGCATTCGGGTTTCAGCTTTGGAAATGCTTTTGTCAAACAATGAAGAGTCCAAAGGATGTTCTTGAAATTTCATCAAGATTGAGCATACAAAATAGGCATTTCCCTAAAATCTCTCCGATTCCGATTTAACAATTTTGTAATAACTTGCTTAATCCAATTTAATCCGAGTGTAAAAACTTCGACATCCACTGATCATACAAGTTATCCGAATCCACAAAAAATTGCAACAACAACAACAACCAATTAGCATTATCGCACTACAAAGGGTCGGTTGTATGCATTAATAACGCCACTGAATCCTAAAATCCATAGAAAGATCGATTATACAAGAATAAATCCTTGTCAAATTATCAATTATTAAGTGATACTAAACTTCTCTTTCTCATGTGAATCACGTGTTGCCGTTTCCTTCCCTTTCGCTTTTCCTTTCTCTTTTCCTTTCTCCTTGGCATTGCCATTAGCATTGGCATTAGCGTTGACATTGCCATTGACATCAGTAATCAGATTAACATTGGCATTGGCACTAGTATTGGCACTGATATCGGCATTGACATTTTCTTTGGCATCTGCTGGAGGAGGAAAAAGAGGCGGTTCGCAGCCGCTCAATTGACAGAAAACCCTTTCAACAGTTCTGCTGATTTCCTTTCCAAACCCATTGTTGTCCAAAATCAACTCCCAAACAGACTTAGAGACCTTTTCGAGCACTTGGGTTTCAAGCTCCTGCCTTAGGCCATCTCCAACCGAAGGCTGGCCAGATGGCTCATTTGAGCCCTCTGGCCCTCCAAGATTCCCCAAGATATTAATATTTTAATGAATAGTACAGGGCCATATTTGCCTCCGTCTCCAACCGAGGGCCACAGGGCCAAAGGGCTCGTTTTAGCCCTGTCACAAAAAACCGTCTCCAACCGAGGGCCAAAGGGCTGACACACCCCGTCCCGAAGGAAGGCATGCTGGCCGTCACGTGAGAGTGACGTAACCATTTACACAGTACGGAAGCTTTAAATATACAATTTCTAAGATGAAACACCCAAAGGTGAGACCTAATTTTGTGAATTCTGTCAGAATACCGTTGGATTCCTCGTGGCCACCAAAACTCTGCTATCAAGAACCTGGAGGGGCGAAAAACAAAATTGAGTGGGTCAGTAAAACCAATCTTTTCCAAATCCAAACATTTCTCAAAACGTTGTAACCCCTCTCTGTAAAACATGTATACTTTCCCAGAAATGTAAAATATAATTATACATATATATTCTCAATACTTCAATTCATTACTCCACATTTTTCAGTACTAATATGCCATGCCATATCGGAATTCATCAGTTAAGTATGAATGCATCAACAGTAATTATATCAGGTGCAAGAAGTAATCAACCGGAGGCCCTCTAATAGCCCTGTACGGTTGAACCTAGAGCTCAAAATCTATCACTCTCACTCTGCCGGAGTCACCTCTGTGACCTGTACGGCCTTCTGCACACAAGTTACGCTCTAGTGCTTCTCTCATCAATCATCTGTGCACATAATCTAAGGTCACCTACCAGTCGGAACCCCTCTAACGGTCTGTACGACTGGCATGTCGGAACCACCCCCGGTGGTCTGTACGACTAGCATCTACTTGGATCCAAGGCGAGCGTGCGATGCGGTGAATACTATAAGCACTAAACTATGGTGCAGGATTTGAGCTCAATATACATCAACATCATCATAACAGTAATTAAATACTCACCTGATATTCACCTGTGCGTCCGCCGCACCATTCATTCATATGCATCATATCTCAATTCATGCTTTTCATATCATTTCATGCATGGCAATTCGATTCACATTTCTATATACTTTTCATATACTTTTATGCATAGCATCTCAATTCATATTTTTCGTATAATTCTATATACTTTTCGCATACTTCTATGCATGGCATTTCAACTAATATATCTCATATACTTTTATACATTTTCATTTAAAGCATAATTTCATGCATTTTCAATTTCTGGGAAAACGGCAAGTATATATGTATACGGAAAACAAAACTGCCCACTCACCTGGAGTTCATCCAACAACTCCCTAGCACCACACATCAAGGCGTCACGACGATCGCCGCCTAGAATAGTAATCAAATCCAACCTCAGAATTCATATCGATAGAATATTTAACTTATATAAAATACGTCACTACGTAGTTCGATCCGGAAGATCTGCCACTCAGATTTTAAATCCATAACTTCCAGAGGTCCACAATATGATACTCTTGGCAAACGTGCCAGATATTAATCTTACTGTAGTCTTCTCACCAAGTGCTTCAGCTAGAACAAACTTTACGATCACCCTGATCGTACAATCATGTTCATTAAGCAATACAATTCACTTTCGCTGCCTCATATCAAATTCCTTCCAAGTAATGGATATTGAAGACTTTTTTGATTTGTAAAATCTTGCATTCTCACTAAAATATAATGTCTCCATAACTTCACAGCAAGGATGGTAATCGTGACTTCCAAATCACTAGTAGGGTAATTCATCTCATGAGATTCCATTTGTCGTGAAACGTATGCAATCACCCTAACATTTGCATTAGTACATATCCAAGAACATTTAATGTAACATCACCATATACCGATAATTATCGCTATCTTCTGGGAATATTAAAATACGTGCATGAGTGAGGAAATACTTCAGTTGTTGAATCATTTGCTTACAATTCCTTCCCACTCATACATAACCTCTTTTCTCATCAGTCTCGTTAATGACAAAGCAATGACTAAAAATTCTTTCACAACCATCCAAAATAGCCTGGTAAGCTAAGAAATTCCAAATCTCAATTACGACTCGTGGTTGTTCCAAATTCTCAATTTCTGCTATCCTTTAAGGATTCACTTGAATACCTTAAGTAGACATAACAAATTTTAGAATGCCACTTGATCCATTTAACTTTAGCTTTTGCTAAACTTAGCATACAACTAACGTTCTCTCAATCTTTGCTTCATTGACTTAATACGTTTACATACTCTGCTCTGGCTCAGAATATGCCAGAATATCTTCAATGGAATTGATATCAATTTATCAAGGCATTATTGGAATACTTCATCCAATAACTCATAAAACAGCATGAGTATCCATATAGCATCACCATAGTTCATAAAACAATCTTAAGAACAACGTCGCTCATAATCTTTAATTGGTAATAACCAGACCTCAATTCAATCTTTGAATCTTCGCAATTACTTCTGAGCTGGTTAAATAAACATCAGTACATCACCATGGATAACGGTTCTCAATCGTTACCCGACTCCATTGTCTATAATCAATGAACAGTCTCAAGATCCATTTTCTTCCTCACCAACAAACTGGGGCTCCTCAAAAGTGTTGTACTAGGTTGAATAAAACTTTTATCAACCAATTCTCTCAACTGAATTTCCAATTCCCTTAACTCATCATGAACCAATCTTTAACATAAATTTATACCTGGCAACAAATCAATAATGAACCTCATACCTCTGCCTGAAGACAATCCAGGTATACTTTCAGAGAAGACATCAAGAAAAGTCTAACTCTTCGACATTATTCACACTACTCCAAACAACATCATTTAGCACCACATGAGCTAAGTATTTTTGACAGCCTTTCAAAACAATCTCTTTGCTTTCACAGCATAAATAATGGCTGAACTCACTTCACTTTGCATACTTACAAAAGTAATCTCTGGTCATCCAGATCGATGGAAAGTGACTGGTTTCCCGTAACAATCCATTTAGTCACAATTATAACCAACCACTCTAATGGAAATAATTTAACCGACACAATACATACTTTATTAATACTGAACATTCTAACTAAGTACAACATTAACATAAAATAACCTACCGGTTTGCTTGCTTAACGAATCCACGAATGAGTTATTAATATTACGGTCTGCAGCCCGCAATACTGATAAATCATCGTTGTCTCGATAAGTAGGCAACCACTCACAAAGATATAACATTACTATTTTGTCACTCAATGCAAAATACATACACTCGTCAAATATCTCTGTACTCACGGTCAATCCGACCAAACTACTAAATCCATAACTCTGCTGAATCGACACTATGATATCATGGAAAATTGTTGAGTACAACTGATTCTAGGGACGATTCACAATTCTGTGTCCCCTCTGTTCACATAAACACATTCATTAATTTCACACTTCCCAAAGTGTTAATTTTGTACCTGCTGTACAAGGTACATTTCCTTTACTCGAGACACCTTGTCTTAAATATCTGGGATTACCAGTATATCCATCACTTTTACTCTGACCAGCGACATTAAAACCTCAGCTGGAAGAATTAACTCTAGCTTCACTTCTTTCGAAGCTCTGAATCCTTCGATATTCTTGATATGACGAATCATTAACTTTATTGTCTTCTTTTAATTCCCATTCTTTTCTTATTCCTCTTTACTCTCGTTGATCATGTTCTCAGAGTCCTCAAGGCTCAACAACATCTCGTATATTCCTGGTAAGAAGTATAATGGATAGTGGTCACCCAAAATACCACTTCCCTTTTTGCCACCCAGCTTAAAACAACATAACACCTCCACCAAATTAACAACAATATCTGGATAGAACGAGGCAAGTCTGAAAACTTTCTATAATATCCCTCGATCATCACCTTCCTTGATTCACATTTGCAAACTCTTGCTTATTACCATCGATAAATGTCGGAGGGATAAACTTTTCCTTAAACAAGTCCTTAAACAATTTTAAATCAGCTGATTCCTCTTGTGACAACAATTAATAATCCTGTTTCCACCAGGATACAAATTCATACCCAAAACCAGGTAATCGTCTCGACCCCCTGTCAGAAGGAAGATTCCTTTGACTTGCATAATCTGAAACATCTTTACCAAATGGTTAAACCGTTACTTCGCTCCCTCAGGTTCATCATTTCATAAGGTGATTCAAATTCAACTCATAACCCGTCTTAAAATGTCCATTTTTCTAATATACTGAATCACCATAAGAATAGTTTCCCCCAACCCGCTAAATCAAGGAGACTAAGTTCCTCTAACTACGTGGTTTGCTACGAGGCGGTGTAGTTCTGACAGAATTCACTATAAACTTCTCAAGATGTCCAAGATTGCAACCATGCTCTGATACCAACTGACACACCCCGTCCCGAAGGAAGGCATGCTGGTTACGTCACTCTCACGTGACGGCCAGCATGCCTTCCTTCGGGACGGGGTGTGTCAGGGCCATAGGGCCAAACATAATTTATTATTTAAATTTAAAAACTACAACAACTTAAATTTAAAAACAACAACTTATATTTAAACACTACAAATTAAATTTAAAAACAACATTAACTTAAATTTAAAAATTACAACGACTTAAATTTAATATCCATAATCAATATCATCTTCATCATCCGCCATTGTAGGAGTATAGTCAGAGGTAAACAATTGCCGCCGAGCCATAATTTCATTTTTTTTCCTATCAAAATAGGCCTTACTCATTGGAGTGTAATTCGAAGTGTTCATTTCCATATTCTTATCATCCATTTCTTCTCGTATTTGTTTGGCTCGCTCTTCATGTCTACACTTCCTTTCTTCCGCCTCACGGGCATTTTGCTCCGCCAGTAATCGAAATGAGGCCGCCACTTCATGTTAAGCGGCGTAATCAGCATTTGCCTTGCCATTTTCCCTCAACCTTCGGGCCTTGTTTCGTCTCATAGCCCTAGGTAAAGAAATTTCGGACGGAGTCGGATTTTCTACCCTTGTTTGTTGAATGGTAGGAGATCCATCTTCATTCATATCTACAGATGGGGATGCAGCTTCCAAAGAATCCACTCTATGTTGAGGTGGATCTTCAAATAATACCCACCCTTTACAAATTTCCCAACAACCGTGAAACTGAAAGGGTTTTGAGCTGCCCTCCATATACAATTCCTCCGCTTGGTGTACCTAGAAAATATAATTAAAAAAATTTTAGGAAATTAATTCACGAAATTAATGTAATATAATTAAACATTTAAAATAAACTGTAAAAACACTAACTTCGTCATAGTAATTGGCGCCGCTTTCATGTCTACTTGCTGCTGCTAATAGTGCTTGATGCCATTTATTCAAACTTGGATGAAGATGTTTCTTCCATCTTGAAGAACAACTTTCGTGGTTTCGGGTATTCGGTGGAATGGTGCCTTCGTAGAACTCTAAGTATTTTTTGGACACACGAGTCCAAACACCTTCACTTGTTTGAGAAATCCCCCTCACACTATCTTCTGAGATCCATCTATAAGCCTTACAAAGAGCTTCATCTTCTTTTCGAGTCCAAGCCCTACCTTTCATTGCAGATGAGGCCATTTTTTTTGAAAAAAAATGAAGGAAATATTGCAAATGAAATGAAGAAATATTATAGATGAAGGAAATATTGAAACAAATATTATAGATGAAGGAAATATTGGAAAATATATTGAAATAAATATTGAAAAATTGAAACAAATATTATAGATGAAGGAAATATTAGAAAATATATTGAAGGAAATATTGAAGGAAATATTGAAGGAAATATATTGAAGGAAATATTGAAAAATATTGAAGAAGGAAATATTGCAAATGAAGTGAAGAATTGAAAGAACTTCACCATATTTATAGAAGAAAAAAATGTTTAAAATAAATAAATAAATAAATAAATAAAATAAAAAAACCAACGGCTAGTTGCAACGGCTAGCTGACTCAGCTAGCCGTTACATTAAAAAACATTTCAAACTATTAGTGTCGGTTATAACCGACACTAATAGTAGAACTATTAAAAAAAAAAAACTCTTTAATGCTATCGGTTTTAACCGACAGCAATAGGAAACATTAAAAAAAAAAATAGCCAGCCCTCCAGCCCTCCAGCCCTCTCCGATCCCGTGGGGCCCTCGTAGATTCCAGAGCCCTTTGGCCTAGCCCTCGGTTGGAGACGGTTTTAGGGCTATTTTCAGCCCTCTGGCCCTCTGGACCCTTCGGTTGGAGATGGCCTTAGTGCATCAAAAAGCTCTCTTTTTGTCTGCTTTTCGGCCCCGGGAGTGTTGAGAACTTTGCTCTGCTCCCCCATTTTAATGGTCGTGTTCTTAAGCTCTTCCTGCAAATACCCATTAAAACCATCACCATTACAATTCACAATTCATAAACAAAACATACAATTTCTGCTAAAAAAATCATAACTTTCAGAGAGAGAATTACATTGGCTTTGAGCTGATTGATGATCTTTAATGAGAGCGTCAATGGTGCCGTCATTAAAACTCACGGATAAGGAAAATACCTATAAAATGACATTTTTAAACCATGCACGAGAGCTTCATATGCAATTTTTGAACGAAATTTGAACAGAAATCTCACAGATAGAGGCGGTTAAAAAAAAAAAGGAAACTTCAATGAAAAGCTTCCAGTCCTGTTCACTTTAACGAAAAACCACGTTAAAGTGAACAACCACATTTTTACACTAAAAAATCAATCCTGATGCTATTCACTTTAACCTTTATTTTGTCCTTATTGTTAAAACTCAATGTTTTCAAGTCATTTTCATTAGTTTTCCTTAAAAAAGAAACGCTTCCTATAAAACAGATGGACCATAAAAAAAGAGATTATCCAATATATTAACTTTTACCACTGAAACCAGCTGATCAATCTATTACTGCATTACAAAGTCAGATTATTGCTGAAACTTTTGATATCAAAGAATAGTGTAATGTAATTTCCATTCTACCCTTTCACTGAATATACAAATGCCATACACTCCCTAATTCTTGTTGTTTTTGTATGGATCGTCGTCGCAGCTGGTTGATTTGCCTGTCAAATACAGGAAGTTTGATGTCTGGACATGCAGCACAGATTCAGCCTAGGCAAAGATACGCAGGACTGTACTCGAAATGTCAAAACTCGTTTTAGTTGTCATCTTCGTCTTTATCCAAGCACGCTGATAAATAGCTCAGGATGAAGCCATCTAGATCTCCCTCAAGGACAGAATCAGGATCTGAGACTTCATAGTTTGTCCGAAGATCTTTCACCATCCGGTATGGCTGCATCAAAAGTAAGAATGGAAGTTAGTCTGACTTAGGTTCTTAACGTTATTGGTGATGGGGAGAAGAGTTGTGTGCGGCTAGTGCTAGAGCATACCTGGAGTACGTAGCTGCGAATCTGGCTACCCCAGGTTATGTCTGTAAGAGATTGTGAATACTGTGCATTCATCTTATTCTGGCGTGCCATCTCAAGCTGGTCTACTCGTGACTGAATAACCGCCATTGCTGAAGCCTTATTCTGATGTTGTGATCTGTACATTGAAGAAAAAATAAACTCCTTGATTAGGATGATAGTTGACGATTCTTAGTTCCAAAAATATTAAGTGAAAAATGTGTTGAACACCTCTCATTCTGACAAGTAGCAGTAATTCCTGTAGGAACGTGAACAATCCTCACAGCACTATCAGTTGTATTAGCATGCTGGCCTCCAGCTCCCCCAGAACGAAATCGCTCAATGCGCAGATCAGATTCATTAATTTGTACATGCTCAGATGCATCTCCCAGGATTGGAGTCACAGCAACAGCAGCAAATGAAGTGTGTCTGCGCTTGTTACTGTCAAAAGGTGAGATCCGTACCAACCTATGCACTCCTACTTCTGCTTTGGCATATCCAAAAGCATACCCACCATCAACTTTGATTGTTGCCCGCTACAAGAAAGGTTGATCTGAAGTTAGAAAACTAGCATGATCTTCAGTTTAGGGCTTTACTGCAATATAATCAGGGTGGGATGGTGGATTTCCACATGCTTGGGATAGGCTAATTTCATTTACTTTACTGTGCAAATTATTGCTACAGATGTTGTTTAGATCCATTCACGAATAGAAGGATCGGTGGATAAGAAGATGAACCTTGATTCCCGCAATCTCACCGGGCATTTCATCCACCACAGTCATGTTATATCCACGTCGTTGAGCCCACATTTTATACATCTGCATGACCATTGCTGCCCAGTCATTGCTCTCTGTACCCCCAGCTCCTGCTTGAACCTACATTGGACAAAACTATCTAAGGCTCTGCTAGGCATAGATCAATTACAACTACGGTATTTTTCACCATGATAGCATCTATATAATAAGTAGAAAATATCAACAACTATGTGCCAATACATGAATAAAAAAATATAGGAACTGTTGATGCAGAAAGCACGATTCATATATGAAACGGACCTCAATGTAACACGAGCAAGGATCCTGCTCCCCAGCTAACAAAGCTTCAATCTCTTTCTCCTTTGAAGTTCTTCTCATATTAAGCAAAGCGTTCATGGATTCCTGCATATGGGAATCCGTATAACTAACTAAAAAGCACAATGCATGCTGTTCTCGAGTACCTTATTACTTTAAAGAAAGAATTAAACTTCATGTTATGATTCAACATCTGACCATCCTTCTTTGCATCTACGTAGACTGTATAGTGTTATTGCATTGATTCTACGTTCTCCATTAACAATTAATGTTATATGTATATTTTTCCTAGTCATTGAAAAATAGATACTAGTATGAACTTTTCACTATTTGGCATACACAACAAACTAATTAAATAGTTCGAAGCATAAGTTCAGATAGCAGAGACCATCATACATTAAATCTATTATAACCAGTGAATAAAACATCAACTCGGTGCTAATTATTCAAGGCGGCACAAGCCATGAAATAACATGCCTATGAGAAGTATTGAAGGCCCACCGATTCCAGCTCTGAGTCATTCTCTTCACGGGCAAGCTTTACCATGTCTACATGCTCAAGCAATTCCCGCTCAAATGCCTGCACTTCTTTCATTTTACCCAAAAGAGACCCATGCTCGCAGCTTATCTTCCCTGCGTGTACAGGATCATTCCACAGGTCTGGCTTATTCACCTCCGCTGATAACATATCCAACCTAACCAGCAGCTTCTTCCACTGCCACCATAAACCGAAAACATATACTTAAAATTTAAGCAGAAACGGTCGTATACAATCCAAAACAGAAATTCATTCAGCATTTACTAACAATAGTTATACTTCAGAGTCTCAGACTAACAGAAGACATGTATGAACTTCAAAATTAAGCCGAAATATGTCATACAACCTAGGAACTAAACTTAAGGGCAGTTTGATTCAGCATTTATCAAAGGAACACAACATACGGGCTGTTTGGGAGTGCTTCTCTAGGAAGCGCTTCTACTAATAAGCTCTTTGGTTACAAGAAACACGTTGAAATTTTAATGAAACCACTTGCTTCCTCAAAAGGCACTTGGAAGTGCTTCCTGAAGCACCTAGCTCCAGAAGGTGCTTCTACGAGCCAGAAGCACTTTTAAGTTTTTTATGCCAAAACGGTTCTATGAGCCTTATCAAATTCGCTCCAATAAAAAAACAGAGTAGCGACCAAACCAAAGGATTGAACCGTAACATAAGCAAACAAAACTATGCTTCTAAATAAAACTCATTAATTAGCAGAAAAACATGATAAAATGATCGCATTTCAAATTGTACCTGCAAACGTTTCTTAATAAGATGAATGGACTGTGCGATTGCAGCAGCATGACTCTTCCAATCACTCTCATCCTCATCCAGAATCGGCCACTCACTAGCAATGATTCGATCAACCGTCAGCCCGTCACACGTCGACGGCTCCACAGCAGCCTGAGTACCAAACAAGCAAACCAACCCGAACCTGCCGCAACCCGAATACAAACTTTTCACCGTTGGCAGCCCCAATACACCACACCCACTGATATTTTTCCCTGAAGCAGCATTTCCAGAGCTTAAAGCAAGAGGCTTGGAGCCCGAAACGAAGATACTACTCGAAAAGGTGAGATTTTGGAGGGATCCGGATGGGGTTTTTGAGGTATTGGGAGAAAATGAAGAGAACCCAGAATCCAGAATCCTATGTTTTCCAATTGGATGCAGTACATTTTGAGGGTTTAAGGGTTGATTTAGATTTCCGGGTTGGGATTCAGACAGAGTAGAGAAAAGCAGATTGGGGAAAAAGCCGCTTTTGGCTTCTGGGTTTGGGCAGAGAAGCTGGCAGGATCCACTACTACTTGCTCTCCTTCTGAGTATGAAAGATGACATCTTTTCTGATGTTTTGAGTTTTTGGGGTTTAACAGAAACTCCAATTGAGGGTTTTCACAGGAGCTGCTCGAGTCGAATTAAAAGTTGAAACGATGCCGTTTTGAAAATATTGTTACCTTTTGTTGACGAAAATGCCCTTCCCTCGTCCTCTCCTCTCTCCCCAACCCGCCATGGTATTGTACGCCCCCAAAGCCTACGTCTTTCTCAGCCGCCGCCGAGCCACCATGTCAGCCCAACACGACGCCGCAAATCCCAGTTCCCAAGCTGCGCTGCAAACCCCAGGGAACTACCCCGTGCCCCTCTCCCCGCCTCTTCCCGCCATCTCAAAGCACATAGAGCTAGCGAGAGCCATGTCCGCCTCTTCCAAATCCGGCCTCTTCTCCCTCTCGAGAAACGACGTCGTCTACGAGGACGAGTGGCTCATTGTGGTTAACAAGCCTCAGGGTGTTTACTGTGAGTCCGTGTTGGAATCGGTCCCTCAGCTTCTCTGTGACTCGGCCGAGTCAGGTGAGTCAGATTAACTCTTCTTTTTTCTGGTCTGCTTCTTGTTTTCAAGCAAGTGCTTTTCTCGTTATGTTGGCTTAGAAGTGCTTTTCTCAGCACTATGACGAACATGACCTTTCCTTATTTTGAAATGTGCTTCTGATGATTGCCAGTTTGAAATATTCCAATTCTTCAATCCTAATTAGTTTAAAATCCATGTAATCAATGGAAGTTAATTGGGATCAGGGCTTAGTTTTATTGTAGATTCTCCAAGCCAATTGGAAACAACTTCTGCTTATTCGAAAAGCCATAATCTAATTTAGGAAAAGCTTTCTAGTTCATTAGATATGGGAATACTGACCACTTGCAATGGGCCGGAAATTTTGAGTTTGATTCCTGTGATCACATAGCGAGTCAGAAAACTTAAGTCGATAAGAGAGAGCTCGATTGTTAAGTGCAATGGGCCAGAAATTTTGAGTTTGATTCCTGTGATCACATAGCGAGTCGGAAAATTTGAGCCAGTAAGAGTGAGCCCGATTGTTAAGTGTAATATATGGCTCTCGTGAGTTTGATTCTATAAAATAGTCGATCAGAACTATTAAACTCGCACCAGTTCAACGACAATGTTCATAAACAAGAATCGAACTCACATAAACCACTATGGACGGTCTTAAACCCCATAATGGACAGAAAAGTGCTTCTTGGGAAAAAGTTGATTTTTGTTGCTCTTTCTTGAACACTGATTTAGCTTTTGAGTTCAACTTATCAGTTGCAGAGACCCGAACAAAGCAGCCAGAGCTCCATCTTGCAAATCGACTTGATCGCGACACTAGTGGATTGATGATAATAACCAAGTCTCACAAAGTAGCGGCCAAGCTTGTAAAGGCATTTACAGATCACAAAGTTTCCAAAACATACATTGCACGCTGTGTTGGTTCAGCTCCGAAATGGGAAAGAATCACCCTCAAGTCAGGTCATGGTCGGTCTAAGTTTGGGGCATGGCGAGTGTATGCTGCTTCAGACGTAGGGCGGACACTTCCAGGTGGGTCAATGGTGAGAGACATGGAAACAGCGTTTGAAATTTTATCAATAAATGGACAAGGGAGCTACAGAGAGCCATCTGAGTTTAAGAAAGATGAAGCGAATGTTGTAGTGGTTGAAGAGAAAGCTGTAATAGATGGAGACGCAAAGAAGGATGAGATTTTAGTAAGAGCCCGTCCTAGGAGTGGACGAACACATCAAATTCGCTTGCATTGCCAGTATCTTGGAATTTCCATAAGAGGGGATGTCAAGTATGAGGGTGTGTATGAGTGGAAAGGCACAACTTATGACGGCCATGAACTTCATGCGGAGAGCTTGTCTCTTGAGCACCCTGTTACTGGTCTTCCAGTAATGTTTCGGGCACCTGTACCTTCTTGGGCCAGCCAGGCGTTGCAGCACTAGTTAAGTTCAATGGTTCTGTGTTCAAAGCCTGGGTTCGAGAAGATCTCCCAATCATGGTTAGGTTTCATGCATAAAAGGAGAAATGTATGCCAACTTGATTCGATGCGAAGGGAACTGTAAATTTCGAGACTTTTCCCTTTGCAAATATTTCCCGCTTCAACATGGCTACTTGCTATTGTCTGCGAAAAATGGTTTTAGGTTTGATGCCGAAGGCAAGCTTACCGAGGTCTGCAGTTGCCAGTGCAGCTTTCTCCTACCTCGCCGTTTGCTCCTTTGTTCGATCATACGTGGAGAATGGATTTGGGATTCAAATCAAAAGTCATGAACTTTTGTAAGTAACAATTTACAAGGAAAATCTGTTGTACCATTTCTTCTCAAATATCTCTCATATGATTTGACTTTGCAATTCTGCTTCTGTTTAAGTTGTTAAACTTCTCTTCCTTGCATATTTGGTACGACTCTGCCTTTTCTCTCTTTGCGTAAGGAAAGGGATCCACTCCGGATCCCTTCTACCAAATCCACCCAATCAATCAATCCGGACCCTTGAAATTTGATCCAACGGCTACAAACAAGAGTCCCTTTAAAAGTTATAATAACTTTAACCGTTTGATCAAATTTTAAGAGTCTGGATTAGGTGATTAGGTGGATTTTGTGGATGGGATCTGAGACGATCCCTTTCCACAATGCTCTCACTTCCTTTTGTTTTTGTTAATGTGGGAAAACGAACCCTCCAACGGATCATAATCCTAACTTGTTACTTGATTCTGTCTCTCTCATCATTTGGGCCAACTCCAAAGACTTCTTCAATACACATTGACGTCCAATAAGCTCCCTCACAAGATAGAACAACTCCTGTGCAAGAGTTACCACTTTACAGTGGCATCCGGTTGAAGGTAAGTTTCTCCGCTCGAAACATTAGAGGGAAAACAAACGCTTGCATTGACCAATTCGATAAACTATGATGTCCTTTTCATTTAGAATTAATCTGTGTGGTTAAAATTATAGATTTTAGAGCAATATAGAACCATAATATGGAGAAATTTTTCAATGTGCCGAAAACACGACCCAGTATACCGGGTGTCATAATATAATTGAATGAATGTTTATTTCAAGTATTTCAGCTAATTATATTATTACATTTAGTATACCTTGTTGTGTTCCTCACACACTAGAAAACATCTCTCGGTAGTGCTTTGGAAACAAAGAAATTCAACTTTGAAAATACCATTTTCCAAGAAGTTTACGATCTGTTTTTTTCTTTTTCCAATCATTAATTCATTGAATCCTGTAGCTGAAAGATTAACCATTTTATATGATTGTTTCCACAATAACCATAGAAGTGCTCTGTGGTTGAGAACGAATTTTAGGCTCGTATTTCACCCAGCACGTCCTAAGTTTGATTTCTGGCATTATTGAATCACACATGGTGGCAATAAGAAGACTAAAATGCTTCTGCGAGTCTTTCCGATCCCTAAAAAGGTGGACTGTCGTGGTAAAGCTACCAGCTAGTTCCTTTAAAAAACAAAATATATATATATATATATATACACACATATACATATTACCGTTTCCACATCGTTAGCAATATTCTACTAAACAAGGGGTAGAGTGCTTATTAAGTTTCAGATTAGTCTAAATTAGTAGGTTTTAGAATGTTTTTGTAGTTGAGCTACTATTCTTAATTTTAACTTGTAAGAGTGAAAGGGATCAAATGCGTGGCAGACTGATCTTGGTTGCATATATTATATTCAATTTTTGTTTTAATAATTTGTAAAGCAAAGACTTTCGAGGCTCAAGTGCGGTAAACGCGTTGGTTTTGTAGAATACAATCAAGAATTCTTCTCCCACCAGCCACCATTAAATTTGTAGACGCGAATTAAGTCAATTGATAAGAGTACAATATCGCTTTTTGCACTTAAGTTTAACTTTTTCTATACGTTAGAGTAGTTCAAAGTATCGTTTTGTCGAAGACTAGTCGTTTAATAAAATGAGACTTGATATAGACTTTTTCCAAGTTATCCTTTTGTTGTATATATAAATGTTTCTTTACTGTAATTTGAATTTATTTGGTATTCAAGTTAGCATCACATTGTGCATTAAAATCAATTGCGTGCAGAGATTATAAAGCTTCCATAAAAAAATTGGTAAGTAATCCTTCTTCCTTTAGACTTTGTTTGGTACAACACCAACTGTGATTTTTCATAACCTAATTGAAATGTTTTGTAACACCCCACATCGCCCAAGGAAGTAGATCATGTAAGCTTTATATGTATATTCATATCTCTACCTAGCACGAGGCCTTTTGGGAGCTCACTGGCTTCGTGTTCCATCGAAACTCCGAAGTTAAGCGAGTTCACGCGAGAGCAATCCTAGGATGGGTGACCCACTGAGAAGTTCTCGTCTGAGTTTCCAGAAACAAAACCGTAAAGGCGTGGTTGGGGTTCATATAAAGGTGCAAGTTACATTAGTATAATGAGAAGATAATATTTAACACAATATCGGAGGTCGTGGTTGCTTGCTTTCTAAGGTAGTATAAAGCCATTTTGGAGGTTAATTTTATTAAATTTGGAGGTGGTGCTACTACATATAAAGCCATTTAACTTTGCTATGTTAACTATGAATTACCAAAAGTAACTTTTAACATTTTAAAACAAAATTCGTTTCAATCATCCTTCGCCTCAAAGACTTTTGTTTGACGTGCTCTATAAATAGAAAATCTTATGTTTTAGTAAGACAGCGATTTGCATAAACGTGAATTTTGTGATTTACATCAAGTAATTATTGAGCTGGTGCTGATTTGGCCAACTCTATCCATCAACGAGAAAAAGGTGTCCCTAGGGACCAAGACAACTCTGAGCATATGACAAAACTTATACCAAATAATCAAACCAACCAGTTGTGTTAGTCCAAGGTACATGCAAGAATCTTCCCCCAATTCCCACCTGCCTTTCAAACCAGCAAGCTTTATAGCTTTACAGATTCCAATCCCCAGGCAGTGCAACGATAATTTTAGAGTACACCAGATATTGAGAACCTTAACGGTTTAGATGTGCGCTCGAGAATTCAAAGAAATTTAACAAGCGGATATGATCCAAACCCACTAGGATATCGTTTGGATTTGGATAATGCAGTTGTAATATATTATTAAGATTATAAGAGGCTGCAGTTCATACCCACCAAGCATTTTTCTTTCCTTTGCCATATAAATATCTCAGATATACCAAGAAAATTATTGAAGGAAGCAATTGTTGTGTGTGAGATTTTGGAAGATGGGTTTGCTGAGTGAGGGACTGACACAGATTGTGATTCCCTTGGCTGCGGTTGTGGGGCTTGGTTTTGCTTTGCTGCAGTGGTTTTTGGTGTCAAGGGTGAAGGTCTCTGGTGGGCATGGTGAGCGAAATGGGTACAAGGACAAGCTCATTGGAGAAGAAGAAGAGGGTGTTAACTCTCTTGAGGTTACCATCAAGTGTGCTGAGATCCAGCATGCCATTTCCATTGGTGATCTCTCTCTCTCTCTCTCTCTCTCTCTCTCTCTCTCTCTCTCTCTCGTTCTTGTAGTTGTTTTACATTTTTTTTACCATTTCATACCAGTATAAGCTGCATCCTAATACAATATGTCTGTTCTTTAAGCAATAAGAATCCTCGCTGAAGGTTTCGTCGTTAAAGCATCATTTTGTTGTAGTGTATATCAGATCACACCCAGAAAAGAATGAAAAACACAAAATATGCTTTTACTACCCTTTTAATGTGTTTGCTGAAAATTTAATCCTGTGTTTTTCGTTTTGTTGTATACTCATCACTGCCTGAAAAGAATAAAAAGCTATGTTCTTGCTTCCCTTTTTTATTTTGTGGCGGAAGTTTTCGTCACCAAAGCATCATTCAGTTGTAGTGATCTGTGATCACACCCTGAAAATAATGAAAATTTAGTACTTGGTACCTTTTTAATCTTCGTCGCGGAAGATTTCCTCGCAATAGCATCTGTTGTACCGATCACGGATCAAACTTGAAAAGAATGAGAACTATGTTGCTGCACTTTTGTGACAGTAAATTTGAAATCTAACTTTTGATTCGTATAATGTTTCTAGGGGCGACCTCTTTTCTCTTTACCCAATACAAATACCTCAGCATCTTCGTTGGCGTTTTTAGCGCCATCATCTTCCTCTTCCTTGGCTCAGTGAAGGGTTTCAGCACCAAAAGTGAACCCTGCACATATAACACAGGCAACATGTGCAAGCCGGCACTAGCCAACGCCTTCTTCAGTACCGTTGCCTTCTTGCTCGGTGCTTTTACATCTGTTCTCTCTGGATTTCTTGGGATGAAGATCGCAACATATGCCAATGCCAGAACAACCCTAGAAGCAAGGAGGGGTGTTGGGAAGGCTTTCATCACCGCTTTTCGCTCGGGTGCTGTGATGGGGTTCCTTCTTGCTGCCAATGGACTTTTAGTGCTGTATGCGTCCATAAACCTATTTAAGCTGTATTATGGGGATGACTGGGAAGGACTGTACGAGTCAATTACTGGTTATGGACTTGGAGGTTCTTCAATGGCACTCTTTGGAAGAGTCGGGGGAGGCATATACACGAAAGCAGCTGATGTTGGTGCTGACCTTGTTGGGAAAGTTGAACGAAATATCCCCGAAGATGATCCACGAAACCCTGCTGTAATTTGCTACATCTCCCTTTTGTACAATGTTTTTCTGCTCATTTGTTTTAGATTTTCCCAAATACAGAGCATCACATTTGGCCTTTTGAGAATTAGTTGTACGTTTTTTTGTTAAACGTAGTCAGAAGCGCTTTTTAGTTGTGTGAGCGCTTTTAATTTTGTGTTTCTTTTTCAGGTTATTGCAGACAATGTGGGTGACAACGTAGGAGACATTGCCGGGATGGGATCTGACCTGTTCGGATCTTATGCCGAGTCATCTTGTGCAGCATTGTTTGTTGCATCCATATCATCCTTTGGCATCGGTCATGACTACACCGCTATGTCGTATCCCTTGATCATAAGCTCAATGGGGATTGTGGTTTGTTTGATAACAACCCTTTTCGCAACAGATCTGTTTGAGATCAAGAAAGTCAGTGAGATCGAACCCGCTTTGAAACGACAACTCGTTATCTCAACCGTCTTAATGACTGTTGGGATCGCCGTGGTCACTTTTGTAGCTTTGCCATCAGAGTTCACTCTCTTCAGCTTTGGAACCAATAAGGCTGTCAAGAACTGGTATGCCTCTTTATATCCTCAACTTCTGTTCTTCCCAAGTAATTCTTCGTTGTGACTATTACACCATCACGGTCTTATCAATTCACTCATGTCATAACACGTATCCATTTACTAATTAATCGTTAATTTGAATTACGTGCTGCAGGTACCTCTTCTTTTGTGTAGCAATTGGCTTGTGGGCTGGCCTTGTTATCGGATACACTACAGAGTATTACACTAGCAATGCTTACAGGTGATCCGATTAATTTCCTATTAGTTGTGATTAATACAACACTAGAAATATTTCTGTTCATCAAAACCCTTACGCTGACTAATATGTTTGATTTGCAGTCCGGTACAGGATGTGGCGGATTCTTGCAGGACTGGTGCTGCAACGAATGTGATTTTCGGGCTGGCTCTCGGTTACAAATCAGTCATCATTCCTGTGTTCGCCATTGCGTTTGCTATCTACGTTAGCTTTAGTTTGGCTGCCATGTATGGAATTGCTGTGGCTGCTTTGGGAATGCTGAGCACTATCTCCACAGGTCTTGCAATTGATGCTTATGGCCCAATAAGTGACAATGCTGGTGGGATCGCAGAGATGGCCGGGATGAGCCATGAGATACGCGAAAGAACAGATGCTTTAGATGCTGCTGGAAACACAACTGCTGCTATTGGCAAGGTAAAACAAACTAGGCGCATTCTCGAGAGGCATTCTGAAAGCATGGTGATTTGTATTCCTTATTTCGATTTTGACATGTTTTCTTGTATGTCTCAGGGTTTTGCTATTGGATCGGCTGCTCTTGTTTCTCTTGCTTTGTTCGGTGCCTATGTCAGCAGAGCCGGAATAGAGACTGTTGATGTGTTGACGCCGAAAGTCTTCATTGGCCTGCTTGTGGGAGCTATGCTTCCCTACTGGTTTTCTGCCATGACAATGAAGAGTGTGGGAAGTGCAGCGCTTAAAATGGTCGAAGAGGTTCGCAGGCAATTCAACACAATTCCGGGGCTCATGGAAGGAACAGCAAAGCCAGATTACGCAACGTGCGTCAAGATTTCCACAGATGCTTCCCTCAAGGAGATGATCCCGCCAGGCGCTTTGGTCATGCTTACACCACTCATTGCCGGCACCTTCTTTGGAGTTGAAACTCTTGCCGGGATTCTTGCTGGTTCACTTGTTTCCGGTGTGCAGGTAAAGTAAACCTTTCTCGTGCTGTAGATTTTGAATTTCTCACATCCTTCAGTTGGATTTACCGGCATTTGCTAAGACGCGTCTCCCTTTGTTTTCCTCCACAGATTGCCATTTCTGCTTCCAACACTGGAGGCGCATGGGATAATGCAAAGAAATACATAGAGGTAAGCACGCTTTTGCGCTCGATTGAGCTTCAGTTGTTGTTAGAATGCGAGCATCCAACCCAAAACCACTCGTGCACGTTCTAATAACCCGCTATGTTATACCTGCAGGCCGGCGCTTCAGAACATGCTAAGTCACTAGGTCCCAAGGGTTCGGAGCCCCACAAGGCGGCCGTCATAGGCGATACGATCGGAGATCCGCTCAAGGACACTTCAGGTCCTTCGCTCAATATTCTGATCAAGCTCATGGCAGTTGAGTCCTTGGTGTTTGCTCCTTTCTTTGCAGCTCATGGAGGCCTCCTCTTCAAATGGCTTTGAAAATGGAGTTGCAAATCAAGTTAACCGCGGTATATGTGTTAATAAAGACGGAGCTTTTCACTCTAATTCCCAATTTTACTAGAACTACGTATGTCCATGTTACTCTTTGTTGCGTATCAATATATATATATATATATATATATGTATCCACAATCATATTTATCAATTTTTTTTCTTTTGTCAAAGTAATATTTTAACTACTTTAGTCTATACGAGAAAGGTTGCTCTTTTGTGATTGAAAGATCACGGTTCGAGTTATGAAATAGTCTCCTTGCAAAGCAAGGGTGAAGCTGCGTACGAAATACGTCACCCCCACCCTCTGGTGTGCGATTCTCGCAAAGCGGAGAACCTGTTGGCTTAGGTCGCCCTTTTAACATTATCAGGTTTTGACTTTGAGTGTTGAGAGGAGAGAAACTTAGCTACATTTTAAGTGTCATGGTGGTGATATTCGGCCTTTTCATGTGTTATCAAATGTTTTTGCTTTTTTACGTAACGATGTGTTAAAATTATTAATTAGACATTCAAGATGATAAGAGGAAGTAATTTTCCGGACTAAGCGCTCACATTCCATGTTTAAGGATGGGCCAATCAATATTAGGTCATGGCCAACTCTAACTAGTTTTAATTAAGGTTGATGGACCAAGAAGTAACTTCCATACAAAGGCTAAATTTTTTATTAACTAGGAATCTAAACTGATGATCACCTTTTTCAACGTTGAAAAGAGAGATAACACAACCATTTGCCGACTTCTTTCAACAGTGAAAAAGAGAAGTAATACGACCAACTGGCAACCTCTTTCAATGTTGAAAAAAGAAGTAACACGAACAACGTTAATTTTTGGCCGAAAACGTCAGTTAGGTTACTTGAAAACAAAAGTAGATCAATTCAAAAGCAATAACCATGATAAGCACAAATGCAAATCATGTAAGAAGGCTAAGTCTCTGACCATTTCCTATCATTAAAGTCAAACGAGCCTTGAGTGACTTCCAATCCAAGCATCCAAAGAATTGCACAGCAGAACACAATGAGTGCCGTCCCACTATGAAAATTCATATATTTAAGCCTGCAACAAGTTTATCTTATGGTTTGGAGCTATGTGCCTTTTTCTATGTTTTTGTCCTTAGCAAGGTCACAATCCCACTATTTTTAGTAATATCCATATGGGAAAGCTTTCTTTTTTAAATCAAAAGTAATAAGTTCATTAGATAAACCTTCAAGCCTAAAGTGGGTAAACTACAAAAGCAATCATAGTTCAGTCGATTAAGAGAATTCACTTTTACATTTGATATTTCAAGCTCAAATTTCCCGCTATCTTAATACTACTTATATAAAAGAAAAAGTAATTTATAGCGGACAAAAGACGCACAAACAATTAAGCAGCACACATTATTAGAGCTAAGGTATAACAGTAGTCAAGTTTGAACAATCCATATGTTGAGCTTTTCTTTTCTTTTCTTTTTTTGGTGAAAAGTTTTTCTTATCTTTTTCATGAGGATGGAGTTAAAAAACGAAGCTACTTACTTTTTCTTCAATTTATAAAAATTAGATTGTTGTAATTAGTGTGTTTATTTAGGAATGTGATTGTATAAACTTAATATAGAATTCCTACTAGGATTTGGGTTTTGTGTTACTTGTAGGCAAGAAAGTTCATCATGAAATAAAGATACAAGATCGGGGGTGAACAGTGAACACACAGTTTTCATACACTTGAACTCTTATTTCTCTTTATCGTCCCTCTCTCACCCAATCTCAAAGTTAGCTTTAAGACAAATCATCCATTTATTTTTCTTTATATTTCATAATACTTTTTATTTTCGATAGTTGTTTACGCTAGCTTATTTGAATATCAATCGCATTTAAGATATGTTGAGTTTTACAAATTTTACAATGAACTAACTATAATAATTTCCTTTTAAGAAACAATTCAACATTTCAAACTGCAAACCGTGGCTATATTAATTCATATTCTAACACAATAACTTGGAGAAATGTTACATACAAATACAAATTCAATGAATTCTGATCCAGGCTTGAATATTCCATTGCGGAAACGTCAGACTTTGATTTTGTCAAATTACGATGTTGTACGATATTAATAAATTTGGATAGTCCAAAGACATTGTCAAACAATACAAAAGTTTAATCATAATTTGTGATTTGTTTAACCCAATCCTAGTCTCCTCCTATTAAGTATTAAGATGTTTCTAAATAAGAGATTTTTCAGCATGATGGGACATGGCTCAGTACATTAAGGGTATGTTTGCTGGCCCGATTGAGATAAGTTGTTATCAATTAAAATAGAGATGTCAGAATGACAGGACTGGACATGACAGGTTATTAATTCACAATAGTGTATGTTATCTAACCAATATTATACACGGGTTACAAGTCTTGTTTACAAAGCCTAATCAATCTTTGCCAATCCAATCTTATCCTTAAAGCTCAATCTCATTCAGCCCACCAAACGAATCTTAAGTGTCATAACACAAATGGTTGGATATATAAAAAATAAAATTTCCAACTACTTATATTATAATACTTAATGTATAGGACCGTGTGTGTGGCACATTGAATTTTTCTTTTTTTAGTGGGCCACATTTCATTTAATTAAATTTAAAGATAGTGTCATTAACATTCCTCACAGACCTTTTACAAATGAGTAAATTGTAGTAATGGTCCTCAACTTTAATTAAATTAGAGCAATGGTTCATCAACTAAAAATTCATTATCATTGGTCGCTCAACTAAAAATCTATTATCATTGGTCCCTTAACTCATCAAAATGTGTAGCTATGGTCATTTTTGTCAACTTTGTCAAAATTTTGTCAAAATGAGTTATGTTGGAAGGACCATTGCTACAATTGGGTTAAAGTTGAGGGACCATTTCTCCAATTGAGTTGAAGTTGAGGGACCATTTCTCCAATTAAATTAAAGTTGAGGGACCATTGGTAATGAATTTTGAGTTGAGGGACTATAGCAGCACGTTTCGATGAGTTAGAAGACCAATGGTAATGAATTTTTAGTTGAAGGATCATTGCTCCAATTGAGTTAAAGTTGATGGACCATTGCTACATTTACTCTTTACAAAGTTACCAAACTAAGGCATTTCCGTAAATTCCCACTCGATTCCTCCAACCCACGTGGCGCACCCAGTTGCTGCAGCGCAAACTTCAGTGAGGGACCAATAAGATCCCGCCACCTCACGCCAATGACAAGACGAAACGACGTGGCGAGTTTCTATTGGTCGCGTCTTCCAGCGAGGACTCTTACCCCAAGATAAAAACCACTGCTGTGAAAACCGATTGTTGTATATAACAGCCCTGCAGGGATCGAGCTTCCTCATCAGTCTCTGTAGCTGCAGACTCTCTCAGTGCGGAAAACGATGGCGTTTAGGGTTCGAAACAACTCGAGCTTGCTGTCCCTGGTCCTTCTCTCTCTCCTCGCCATCGCCTCCGCCAAGGTTTTCTTCGAAGAACGCTTCGAAGGTATACATACATCTCTCTCTCTCTCTGTCTCTCACTCTGTATCTATAGGTGTACGGATTATTTGATGTCGTCAGTTTTTGGTTGCATTTTCTATTGATTAGGGTTTTAGAGGTTTTGTGTGCGGTAATTGAGTTGAATCAGATGTCATTTCTGGAGGATCGGTGTTGGTTATGAGTCTGCGACTCGATCTGATTGTGTTGGTGGTTAATGTTTTATGAATACTGTTTGTGTGAGTTTAATTGACGGTTTTCAATTGGATCTGCCAGAAATTTGATTAAAGTTTGAATTTTCAGCTTGATTTGTGGTTTCGGTTATGTTTTCCAATCGAAAACTTTGGGTATTGAAGTATCTGTGTGTGTATATGATAAATGTGATCAGTGAAGTGTTTGTAAATTACAAAAAATAGGGTTTAGGGTTTTGTTAGAATCGATAAATGGTGTTGAATAGAAGAAAAAAAATCAATAATTGTAAGGTTTCCAGTCCAATTTCAGTTCAAAGATGTTGCATTCTCTGTTTTCAATCTGTAGTGTCACAGGTTGTTAAGCTCGTAAATGATTTTGAACAGAATTAAAGCTAAACCTCATCCGTTCCGTTAATTGATATTCTTTTGTTGCTATATCCATTGGTTGGCTCGAGACTCGTTTCTTTCTGCTGTTGAACTTGTCAATTATTAGTGATGTTGCAATCTTGACAGAGTTTGATTGGTAGGAGCTCGAAAAGGCATAAATTTTTGCCTGATACAGTAGTAGTCAAAGTGGGGCAGGCGTAGAATGTCAAATGGTATCATGTGTAGGTCAAGTAGTATTAAAAGGGTCTTTAAAAAGTGAAGAAGCTTACTTCTCTTGTACATTTAACATGTTGACTTCTCCGGTTCTTTACTTTTTACTGTTTCCAGTGATCTTTTTTGTTGTTCTATTGTTCTGATTCTGTTTTCTCGTGTTTCTTGTGCTATTTGTCAAATACTAAAAGACGGATGGGATAAACGATGGGTTAAATCTGACTGGAAGAGTGATGAGAGCCTTGCTGGAGAATGGAACTACACCTCTGGCAAATGGAATGGAGATGCTAATGACAAAGGTATCTGTTCATAACCAATTCTGTCTCTTGTATTTATGTTATCCGCAGATTTTTTACTGTGTTCCTTGCTTGATTTTTTATATTGTGAAGATCGTCCTGATGACCAGTTTCGATTACTTTAACATCTTGGTACAGGCATCCAAACAAGTGAGGATTATAGGTTTTATGCCATTTCAGCTGAGTTCCCTGAATTCAGCAACAAGGACAAGACACTAGTGTTCCAATTTTCCGTGAAACATGAGCAGAAGCTTGACTGTGGTGGTGGCTACATCAAGTTACTCAGCGGTGATGTTGATCAGAAGAAATTTGGCGGTGATACCCCATACAGGCAAGTGATATTCCCATTTGATCTGACTGTTTTGTTATCTTTGCGTCAATCTGTTTACCTCATTTAATAATTTCTGACATGGTATATAAACTTTTATGGTTTTCAGTATCATGTTTGGGCCAGATATCTGTGGATACAGCACCAAGAAAGTTCACGCAATTCTTAACTACAATAACACAAATAACTTGATCAAGAAGGATGTCCCTTGTGAGACTGATCAGCTTACTCATGTTTATACCTTTATCCTCCGCCCAGATGCTACCTACAGCATCCTTATTGACAATGTAGAGAAACAAACTGGCAGCCTCTACAGTGATTGGGATCTTCTGCCTCCAAAGAAAATCAAGGATCCCGAGGCCAAGAAAGTATGTATCTATAATTGAACTCTTGAGATGTCAGTAAACTATTCATAACTGAAGTGGTGATTAACTAACCATCTAATATCGACAGCCTGAAGATTGGGATGACAAAGAATACATTCCTGACCCCGAAGATACTAAGCCAGAGGTAGTCACGCATGTTATATACAAATCATCTATGCTTATTCTTTTTAACTACTTAATATACAAGCATGCTGACTCTCATTGTCTGTTTGTAGGGTTATGATGACATTCCCAAGGAGATAGTAGATCCCGAAGCCAAGAAGGTAATGATTTGACTTGGGTTTGCAAAATACTACACATGCACGGAAGAGTATTTCTGTTGCTCACTAACGTGATTTGGTGTTTCAGCCGGAAGATTGGGATGATGAGGAAGATGGTGAATGGACTGCCCCAACCATTCCCAACCCCGAATACAAGGGTGAATGGAAGCCAAAGGTTTGTGGAATTCAGGTTTGAATAATATCTTGAAAGGTAACTTTTAAGTGCTCTGTCATAATTTTTGTCCCCCACTATGCAGAAAATCAAGAACCCCAACTTCAAGGGAAAGTGGAAGGCACCACTCATTGACAACCCAAAGTTCAAGGATGACCCTGAGCTGTATGTTTACCCCAACTTGAAGTATGTCGGAATCGAATTGTGGCAGGTAATATTGTCTGTTACCTTTCCTCCAGTTTTCTATTTTAGTTCCCTCAGTAATCAAAGTCCGATAAGCAAGATGTGGAATGTCCTAGGTGAAATCTGGAACCCTGTTTGACAATATCTTGATCGCTGAAGACCCGGAGTATGCAAAGCAGCTGGCTGACGAAACGTGGGGAAAACAAAAAGATGTATGTCATCTAGCATACCTTTTTCCGTAGCTATTTCTAACAGTATTCTTTTAACATGTCTGATTGAGTTTCGTGCAATCTCAGGCTGAGAAGGCAGCATTCGAGGAAGCAGAGAAACTGCAGGAGGAGGTACTACTCTTTTCCCTCTAATGTTTATTCACGTAGTCCAAAATTATTCACACTATTATTAATCTTGTGCTTTTCGTTCTTATTAACTTGTTACCTTAATCCTTTTGCCAGGAAGCAAAAGACCCAGTTGATTCTGATGTAAGCATACAAAACTTACACCTGAGAATTTATTAGCCATCATCTTTTTCTGCGGTCCCTAACCGCTTCTCTGTGTTATTCAGGCCGAGGAAGAAGATGATGCTGACGCCGATGATGCGGAAGATGACTCTGACGCCGAATCTAAACCAGACTCAACTGAAGAGAGCGCCGAGGAGGCTGAGAAACATGTAGGTTTTCTTCCTTTTTCGGTTTACCAACCATACAACTAGTCTGTTTACTGATTGATGCGCCTTGTGCTTTGTGTTTTCAGGACGAACTGTAGGAAGGGAAGCACCGAAGAGTTCTGGAGAAAAGCTTCGGCGTCAAGTGCTCCATTTTTTTCTTCGTTATTTTTTAGCTGTAGAAGTGTTAGAGGAAAGAGATACTGCTAAATGTTGAATGTTGCTGATTTCTTAATCTCTCATTTAGCTATTTGATCCATGTGAACAAAAACGATGAGATGTGTTTTTTCTTTTTCATAATCACATGAGATTAGTTTAAACCGAGTACTCTTTGAATTTTTCTGTCGAATTCAATATTTTCGTTATTTATATTTTGGCTTGAATGCTAAAATGGTCCCTGCGGTTTACACTGCTAAGAAAATCCTCATGGGATTTCCAAATTAGATTGGTTGCCAAGTTTACGCTCTCTTGGTGTTTTTGGTTTTTCCAACATTAGAGTGAAATTAGATGAAACGATTCATTGTCTTGAATTTAGATCGATAATGGGCGGAGTCGTTGAGTCGGGAGAGAGAAAGGAGGACTGAGGTGAGGTCGAGAGAGAGAGAGACAGAGTTGAATTTAATTGAGCGGTTGAGATTAAATCTCAATCAATCCGACGACTATAATAATTTATAATCTTATATGTTATATATTTAAAATTTAAATTATATAATCATAAAATTCGGTTCGATATTACTGATCTATGATCCCAACACCTGTACCAAACTTTTTCAAGAATTTTTCGATTTTGGTTACTGAATGATTAGATAATTTTTTTGGGTCGGATTTCTTTTTTTTTAAGAATTTTAACGAAAAACTCATGGTACTGTTTATTTTAACGAAAAACCACATTTTTATACTAAAATGTCAATCTTGGTACTATTTATTTTACCTTTTATTTTGTCATTTTCGTTAAAACTCAAAGTTTTCAAACCCTTTTCACTAGTTTTCATTTTTTTTATAGCCCTGATTTTATGCATGGATAAAAGGTTGATGACCGTCCAAGACAAAATTTGGGTGTGGAAAGAACTATTTTATTAAAAATTGGGTATTAAAAAAAATGCTGAGCTTCAAATAGAACGCATACTTAGTATTACGGTTTAATGGTGCGAAATTTTATTCTCGTCAAAAACGAATTTAAACAACATTATTACTATCTCATTATGAGTCTCACCCCATGTTTGTTTAAAAAAAAAAATAGAACGATCATTTCCAAAATTGATCACCAACCGCAATATAATCCCCAATTCCCAATTAACCTAAACGCTGCAAAACCAATCATCCATCTTCTTCGTTTTTCTCACCATGCCAGATAAGCCGCGAGTGCACAAGTATGCCATATGGGCCGTCCCACCGGATGATGTGTCGGAGAGGATCAAGAAGGTGATGGACGGTCTTCGCGAAGAATTTGGTGGGCCGGAGATCCGACCCCACATTCCGATTATGGTGTCGATCCACTCGGATCACGAGTCCATCGTGAAGAAGTTCAGAGAGATATGTACGGGAGTCAGTTACGATTGTAAAATTGAGCGCGTGAATACCAGTCCATGTGCATTTTATTACCAGTGCGTTTACCTCTTCATTGATCCCGAGGTTTCATTCTATTCGTTTATTTTCACTCAAATTTTATCAATCTTCTCTTGTTTTTTTTATTTTATTATATATAATATCGGTGTTTAAAATATCAACCAAATTGTCAATATTTTCGTTCAAATGTCCGTAAAATTAAGATGGATATTGTAAAGGTGATGAAATAAAAACTTCACCCTATGCAGATATAGTAAAATTAATGAATATCGATGATGTTTACCGATTTACTACATAAATTTTGTCATAACTCATTGTAGATTTCGAACTTTTGAAATTTTTTTTTTGAGAAATTTTCTCTAATTTTGGCTAAATCTGAATAAGTTGATATACTCACTCTATTGCAAATCGATAGCGATATATCCATCGATATTTTTATAAATTTGCATATCGGTATTTCCACATGTATTGATGTTTTAAATATTGTTACATTTGATATTCTATATTAAATTCCTTTATATTACGAAAAAAATAGATTCAAACTTAACTGCAAATGAGCACACTTGTTGTAACCTGTTTGATCAAGAACAATTATCTCTTTTTTAGTTTGAGAGTTATTAGTTATGTGATTGTAGTCGATTAATTTCTTTCTTAGGTAATTCATATGAGGAACGTGGCTGGGAGATTTGGACGCTTCGGTAAGATCAATCTGCCTTCCCATACAAACTATTGATTCAAAATTAATAAAAACTTCATGCAGAATTTTTACAAGTTTTGTTCTATATCACATGAATGTTTGTTGTGAGAGAGATGATAATGTATACACTCGTTAAATGTGAGTTTTTCTCGAGAAGTGCTCAACTTGTTGTCGTGAATCAAAATATTATCTTGATCATTAAGTGAGTAGAAACAAAAATGCTATTTTTATTATATTTTTCGTATTGTATATGTACTATCTTTTAATAAAACTGAAATTCATATGTGTTAGTGGACCCTACTTCTATTAGAGAAATGATACGAATGTGATATGAAAAATGTGATAGGTGTAACATTATGCAGTAGGAGATGTACGGTGATTCACTTTTAAATTTGATATAAAGGGCGGAGAAGAATGACTCTTTTGGAAATTACTTTAATTGATTGAAAACACTTTTAGAGTAGATGTTTTTTGAGTTTTAAAAACATATAAGCGTTTTCAATTATTTAAAAGCAATTTCCAAACTAACCCTACATGAACGTTTTAAGTGTTTTAATTTCTACACTATATCAAATCTAAGAGTGAGCGACCATACCAGAACTCTTAAGTTGATATGCATTTGCTTTGAAGAACCAACAAAAGGAACTCTTTTGTCTAAAGATATATTCCATAGGGTTTTGTAGATTGCCATTTCATTGACTGCAATTTTTGTTAAGGTTTGGTGCTGAGCACTAATTAATTGAGAATTGACAAGGGAATTGTTATTAGCACTTCAATATAATTTAGGAGATGAGAAGTTTCAAACTCGAGATGCATGAATGCAAACCAAAATTCTATCCATTAAGATATTAGACTGCATGCATATTTTTATTGCTTTAGAACTAACGATTATTCCATTGGGTTGCAATTAATTGTATCAATGCAGGTCCTATGCCACATTTGAGCCTCCTCTATGGGCATCTGACCGAAGAAGAGAAGCAAAAGGCTAAGGAAAAAGTTCTTGCTCTTGATGGTGGCATCGTTGGTCTCCGTTTCACGATGAGACGCCTTGTTTTGTACAAGTGTAACGACGATATGACTCAACAGACTTGGGAGAAGGTTGCTGAAGTTTTTGGGTAAACTATTGTAGCTTGTGTCAAGACTGCCTCCAGCCATGTCTTCTCTCTTGCTGAGCTTTAGTTGTCGCGACACACAGAAGTCTCTGTAAATTTCGAAACTATTTGAGTGATATGAACCTCATGTGGATTATACGCTAAATGATCAACTGTTTCAGAATCACTGGTTTAAAGATTAACAAAACTATGTATCGTTTTATAACTATGTTCTTTTTCTTTTAGTACAAGCGATATGATCAATTTCGTACTTCTTGTAGCTGTCCACAACCCTTTCATCAACCCGCACTCTCTTCCTGCAATCCACCGGATTTCCGTCGACGCGAAAAACTCTCTTCTTGTTGTTGCAATCCACCCAATTACCAACAATTTTGGCAACAGTTACAGTCTCGTCTCTCACTGGGATGGAGATTCGAGCATGTCCTTGGAAAGAGGCATAAATTGATACACAATGACAATGTGTAATCGGATTAAGCATGAATTGAAGCCCGTACAACTATATATATGATATCAATGGTCCAATGGACCGTCGTTGCAAGTTAAAAGTGACGCGACAGTTAAAACACTCGTGGTACTTAATATCCCTAAGGCATGCTTAATTCAGGAGTGAGATAAATTCTAGATCTTTGTGTTCGAAGCTCACAGACCAAGAGAATTGAACCATTCAAAAGAGAGAGACAGAAATCCGAGACATTTAAGTTTTTGAATTTTTGTGAAGTGAACCAGTAGAATGAGTTATTAGAGGCAGGATGATTGAAATTGAGTGATCCATACTTCTCGATCTAAGATTCCAGACACAAAGATACGGAATGAAACTCAATTTCTTAATTTATAGGGATCTCGTAAAGTTGACTTTCTTTCATGATCAAGGGCTTGAAGAAGCTTCTCAAAAGTTGAAAATATTTTGGATTTTTGTTTTTTGTTTTTATTTTTTATTTTTTTTGTCCACGAATGAATTTAGCTTTTTCCAATCATGGTTTTCTGGTAACCATACTATGTTCCAAATTACTTTAATCTACGAGAAGAAGAGTGCAAAACTTCGAACTTGGATGAAGAAGGCAGCACGCACAATTAATGTTATAAATCACTGACACTGAGTATAAAAACATGACTAAGTGCAATACCTCCAAAATTGATCTAATTCACATACGTGAAAAGACGGCAAACACAAAATTTTACATATACATGCATAATTTTCTTAACGATGAATTCAAAGAGAAGCCTCGAGCGCACCCAAAGCTTAAACAGTCAAATACAAACGATTGTTTTTCTTCACTAGGAAGCACCCTTTCCCAAACACAATTATTGGCATTTGCTCCCGGCATTTGTTTTTGGCTTCTTGACAATCAAGACGGGACAATTGACATTCTGTGCACAGTGATTGCTCACACTCCCAAGGAAAGCCCTGCAAATTCCCAATTACTCAAATTACTTGCAAATTAATTTCATAATATTTATTTTTATTTATATATATTATCACATCCCGACCCGGGATCTATCATATCCCGCGCTTTGCCTCGGCTGTAACACAATATTGTCCGTTTTAAACCTCAATCACGCTCTTATGGTTTTATTTTTGGATGGTTTTATTTTTGAAAACTCACGAGTAACTTCCTAATGAATCACCCATTATGAATTGCTCCGCCATTTTCTCGCTTAACTTTGAAGTTGCTACGGAACTTGAAACCGATGAGCTCTTAAAAGGCCTTGTGCCATATGAAGATGTGCATGTACATTTATAATTTAGTTTAAAATTTTAATTTATAAATTTAATCTTTATAGCATTATCCTATGGCCAAAGCTTCATTCTTCCTTGGATAAAAATTGTCATACCAAGGTTTATTAACCAATCTCACACCTTGTGCCATGTGTAAAGGCCTTTGTGTCGCGTTATTGTCTGTCCAAGGCACAAGCATTCGACTCTAAACGGGCGCATTTTTTGTGACCCAAATAGAAAGATTTTGAACTCGTGTCTTGGACAGACGAGCAACGCGAGACATAGACCTTGTTTAGCATCTCCAATCTTCATATTGTGAATGTAAATTGGGACCTACCTTTTGATGCTGCCGTAACCGTGGCTTCCCACGATCAACACGTCAGCACGAAGCTGCTCTGCCATCTGGCTAATGACATCCCTCGGATCTCCATTCTCCACTTTCGTCTCCACCTTAATCTGGACCAGGGGCAAAAACGTCTCATCAAAAACCCAAAAACCCCAAATGACAATTTTACCCTCACAAAATCAATATTCTGACACTTACATCCTGCCGGAGGTCCCTGCACGTCTTCTTGGCCTTCTCCATCACGCAGTCCGCCACATCAGCAGCGTACTTCTCCATTGCCGCCCAAGTCTCAGACGAAAACAAATACCCTGTTTCACAAGAAAATTACAAAAAAACCACTGAATCTTCTTTCCCAAAATAACCTCAATGTTGCGACAAAATACCGGATGGGTCCTCTCTCCTCCTACCTGTGCCGTCCAGAGCGGTGAACACTGCTCGCGGGGGCTTGGCGTAGAGTAGGATAAGGGTATCTTTGGAATTTTGCGCAACGATGTTCTTCAGGCACCACGACAGCGCATACATGCTCTCCTCGCCTTCGTCGACGGCCACGAGGATCCTCCGTTCGCCTTCTGCCACGTCAGTCATGATTAATCGATCGGACGGTTGCAATTTGAAAACGGTTTGAGAGATTTTCGGAAGTGGTTTTTGGAGGGAGCTCGGTCGATGGAACAGAGGAAAGTGAAGTGGGTATATGTAGTAAAAAGATGGGTGGGAAATTACTGTGGGCGGTTTGTGTGTTTGGGCTTTTGTGTGGTTCGTGGTTTTCTGAGACGGTGTGCCGGTTTAGGGTTCAAGATTATCTGGATTCTGGAGTTTGGATAAGATTTGAGTATTTAATAAAATATCTCAGTTCACTTGACATAAAGGTTAAAGTTTGGTCCACTTTGCTTCTTTATATAAAAACAAGGACTTTTCGGTACCCGTCTTTGTATTAGTTTATAAGATTTGAAATCGATAGTAATAGTATTTAGATTCGTTCATAATTAACGGTGGACATTTGAAATCGAAAATCAAAATCGAAACCAGAACACAAATCAAATCGGACCACAACGAATTGTTTGGTATTGCGGTTTTGAAACCGAACAGAAATGTAGGAAGCGGTTTGGTTTCGATTTTGACTTTTGAAAATTGTCCCGAAATCAAAACCATACCTCAATTAGATATTATGTTTTAATTGGTTGTTTGTTAGAGTTCATACATTTAATATAGACTCAACCACACTAAAAAAAATCAGACTCCAGCTGTTCGAAATTTACAATCTAACGGCCGACAATAGCCCTAAGGAGCCGTCCGATCGGACCAAACCCAGTAACAGTTCCACATAACTCTCTCTAGCTATTTGTCCGTCTCTCTGATTTCGGGGGAGGCTTTCGATCTGACGAACACCATGTTCTTGTTGGATTGGTTCTACGGGGTTCTTGCATCGCTCGGTTTGTGGCAGAAGGAGGCGAAGATCTTGTTTTTGGGTCTCGACAATGCCGGCAAGACGACGTTGCTTCATATGCTCAAAGATGAGGTCTTTCTTCCAATCCCATCATTTTAATCCGATTTTTAACAACTTTTGTTGGTGGGTTTTGGGTGCTTACAAATGCGTTGAAAGTTATGATCTTTGAATGCTTCAATGGTATTGGAATGATTGGTATTTTGGTTTCAATTGAAATTTTCGTTTTTGTTTTATGCTTTATCAGTGTGGGGTCTGTTTGGTTGATGGGAAAGTGAAGGAAAAGAAAATATGGACTGAAGTTAATAGTTTTGAGAATGTAGTTGTTAATTGTTGTTATTCAATTGAAAAACTTTTCCTTTCCTTCCTATAATTCCTATGATTTTTTCACATTAGGAGCTCTGCGTCAATTGGTTAATGAAGAATTCAGGTTAAGACAATATTGACTCACTGAAATTGTAATCTTTGGAAGGAGAGAAAATGAATAAACCAGTTTACCGTTGTCATTGTTTTGATTTATTGTGATAAGTAGCTGGGAATTTGATTTTCTGACTGTGGGTTTTGCTGTTGCTGGATTGTTGCAGAGATTAGTTCAACACCAACCGACGCAGTATCCGACGTCCGAGGAGTTAAGCATTGGGAAAATCAAGTTCAAGGCTTTTGATTTGGGCGGGCATCAGATTGCTCGCAGAGTTTGGAAAGATTACTATGCCAAGGTATCATTCATGTTTTAACTTAAGGATGTATTGTATGCATGTGATGTGGTAACTACTTTCTGCATATATGAACTGCTTGAGGCCTTTTCTTTTTCTTATGAAAATTATGTGGTTTGTGTTTGCTGAATAAAGATTAGTCAAATAATGAAATCAGAATCGAAATATATCTTCGCCTGCAAGAATAGCTGCCGTATGATCATCTCTTGACACATGCGTGTAGTAAAGTTTTGGAATAGTTATGCTTCCGTAATCCCAGATAAAAGTTTTTGTGTTTACCTGATTCACGGGGCGCAGATATAAATAGTGGTGGTTCGCTGATAGCACCTTATGTCTTTAGAAGGTATGCTAATAGTACCTTACCACACATTCATCCTTTGCTTTGCAGTTTCGCTATCTAGATTAACAAAATGCAGATGTCTGATCAGAAGTGGGGATAAACCTTTCATGTCGACTGCTATATTCTGAGATCACCTTGTTTCTTTTCAACCCCTGTGAAGGACTTCTATTTGCTAGGGAAAAAGTGCACAGTAGAACCTGGGAGATGTAGTTAGATGTGTTATATATTGATTTGATCTCCAATAAGGTCCTTAAATCACGTGTGTTTTTCACCCCGTAGATTGTATATGATTTACGTTGATGTATTTTAACCATATACGGATGGCTGGGATTTATAGTGGTGAAGTGCGAAAGCTCCCGAATAGGTCCTATTGAGAGAACAAGAATTCATCTGGTTATATACTAGACTATATTTTGGAATCTGTAATTGGAAAGAATTTTGAGATTTGGAATTGCCTAAGAAATTGAGTGTAAGTTTCAAGCTATGCAAGTTTTGTCTTGCTGCTTCGAGTTACTTTATCCCTATGTTTTCTTGATCGAAAAAGAAATGTTATCTCGACGTTTCATCCTTGGTAATGCTTTTTGTATTTGTTGTGCAAAGGTGGATGCAGTTGTTTACCTGGTGGATGCTTACGATAAGGAACGATTTGCAGAATCGAAAAAGGAGCTGGATGCTCTCCTCTCTGATGAGTCATTGGCCGCTGTTCCATTCCTTGTTCTGGGAAACAAGATCGACATACCATATGCGGCCTCAGAAGAAAAGTTGCGCTTCCACCTCGGTCTGAACAACTTCACCACCGGCAAGGGCAAAGTAAACTTGCAAGACTCGAATGTCCGTCCCCTCGAGGTCTTCATGTGCAGTATCGTTCGCAAAATGGGTTATGGCGATGGCTTCCAGTGGCTTTCTCAGTACATTAAGTAGTAAAGACTAGGCTTCTCGCTTTCTGTTGTTTCCGATTTATTCAAGCTTTTTTTATTGTTGGAGGTATTTTTGCCTCTTTTCTTTATGATGAGCAAATGGTATTTGACAGTTCACGTTCTTGTGAAACCGGCAACAAAATTATATGTTCGACCCTCTTCTCTTGCCCCACACGCGCATAATGGGTGATTTTTGTTAGACATGATCTTTGAAGACCTAAAAGATAGACGGTTTGGATTGTTGAATTACATTACGAAGTGGCTCATAAACACGTGTCAAAAGTTGTGTAAACAGGTGGTGTAACGGATCCGTCCTATATACACACATCTGTTCTTTGTCTAGACCACTTAAATTTGGGACAGCGACACTTAAATTTGTTGTTTTTTTTTTATAGTGCTATGATTGGGTTAGATTTGTAAAAGTACGTGTTAATGAATCATTTGACCCGATTTTAATCTGAATTCGATGTAATTAATAGAATATGAAACTCCGTTGGCTTAAGCAAATATGAATTTGAAAATCCGTTAGCTTAACAAAGCAAATATGAATTTGAACTAATCCGATTGATAATGTTCCAATCTGACTTGGCATTCAAATATATAGAGTTATCTTAACTTTTTAGAAAGTATATTGTTGATTAAGAAAACAAATTTTTTTTTATGGTTTATTGAAAAAACATGCTTAAGAAATCATATCGTGTTATCGAATCAGATACTCGTTAACTTAACAAATCAATATATGGATTTTCTTATTAAACATCGGTTGGATTATCTGGCCAGATTATTTTACTTAGCACTTCAATTTAAAATAATCTAGTCCAAATCCGATTCATTTACAGGTCTGTTTATAAGTGCGAGAAATTCGTAAAAGTAACACTTTAGGTGGGCTGAATAGGAAAGCAAAATTTCCCAAACAGAAGAGGACTCTATATATACAAACAAGGCACTCATCAACTCTCTCATCCTTGGCAGCAACTAGTTAATCAGCTCTCGTTCTTCTACTTCCTTTCTTTCACTTACAAATCATCTGCAATGGGGCCTTCCAGTGCGATCCAACGTCGTAAAAACACGACGAACTCTCGTCCTTCTGCTTCCTCATCTCACTCCCAACCCTCCGATCCGACTGAGTTCTGCCCCGAAAGGTGGTTCGAAACAAACAGCGAGGTTGAAGTGTTAAGCAAGGAGGAGGGGTTCATCGGATCGTACTTCGCAGCTAGGGTTGTAGCCAACATGGGGGACAACTACGTTGTCGAGTACAAGGAGCTGTTGGAGGATGACGAGCGCACGCTCTACAAAGAAACCGTCATGGCTCACGAAGTCCGCCCTCCGCACCCGAACAAAACCCTACCTTCAAGCCCAAGCGGCTCATCTGCAAACAACCAAAAGTTTGGTTTCGGGGGTTTGGTGGATGCGTACGACAACGACGGGTGGTGGACAGGGGTCGTCACCGGGGAGAAGGGCGGTTTCTGCGCCGTGTTCTTCGAAACAACGTCGGAACACTTTGCTTATCCGGCTACTCACTTGAGGCCTCATCTGGATTGGAAGAAAGGGATGTGGTTTCCTGGCAAGAACAGGCGAAGGTTCTTGCATGAGAATCCAAATTTCTCAGAAGCCATGACTGAAGTTATCTTGTATGAAAAGATCGAGCAGTCGAAGTAAAATACATCAAGTTAATTAATCCAAATTTCACACACGTTTAGTTTTTCACACCTCCCTGTTAATTTTGGCCGTCGATTCTATTTGATTTATTCAATCCGATTATCATAAATAGAGACGAGTGTGTAAGAAGCTAAAAAAGGTGGGAGAAAATCAAGTCGCTAAAAAAAATACTTCAACCATCTGAAACATCTCTAGGGGAAGCCACTTGGCCTTAACACATCATGAACAATCATAGATTGCTGCTACGACGAAAGATCTTGTACGTTGTGGTTTGTAACATGTTATTCTTCATTCGATATTGTGTAAGATGACCGGCGATTGCCTCGGTTCGGAGTTAGAATTACCGAACCGAGATGACCGGTGATTGACTGGTAACGTTAAAACAAATTGACAAGCTTCAAATGCTATACCAGAACAACGATGAATCAAACCCAGATGCATTATGAATCTTTGCGTAAAATCTCTTCCATTTTCCCACGAACCTACGTTGTGTACAAGTCCGAACGCCTAAATTGAGTGGTTCGTATGGTACAGTGGGTCACTCAGGAACCAAATATATATATAGAAATCACTCAGATTCGAAAAGAAGCTGTGAAAGTTGAACTTAGCATGAAATGATCACTTCTTGGTCGAACCGAATCCACCAAATCCCATCATAGCTGCAACATCAGGATCAATTTCGGTTTCCTCTTCGACTGCCTTGTCTTTCTGAACCCAGGAAAGAAGATTTAAAAGAATCAGTTGACATAAAAAAATCAGCTGCAAAATATTATGTAAATTAGTAGTACAACATAATTCAAGAAAGATATCAAACGCTACGAATCTGGAGATTCCAATCTCTGCCTTAAAAACATCAATAGGGAACCAATTTTTTTACCAACCTTCTTCTCTTTCTTCCTTTCTCGACGCTGGCGCTTCCGCTCTTCCTCTTCTTGCTGCTGCTTCAAGATCCGCTCATCAAGATCTGAGAGGGAGAAGGAAGAGATGTCATTTTTGTTTATCAGTCGTCAGAACAGGATGCACCTTAAATGCGAACTATGGGACCAAAATCTCTGAAGAGATTGATTTACATCTCACTACTTCAATGTCTTACCTTGCTCTGTGAAAGTGCCATCAGTTTTCCGCTTCTTGAGCTTTTCAAATCGTTCCTGAACCTGCATTCAACGCTTAGTTATGCTTATTCCCATGGAAAGGATTTCAACAAGGAAATTCCATTTTGATCACAAAAATAAGGATTCAAATTCTACCTGTTGGAGAGATGCCCGCTCCACCCGCATAGACATACCCAAAGCTCTTTGATCTACAACAAAGAAAATAACCATTCAAAAGATAATTATACTGAAAATAGAAACATATTTATATATTAATTTTTATAATAATCATTCCGATGGAGATTACATACGTTTCTTGCCATTGATATGATCCAAGAAGTTTGCAGAATCTTTTACAACACACTCACAAACCGAACAATAGTATCCAGCCTGAAAAAGAACAGAACAATATGTTGAAATAAAAAGACTACAAAATAACAACTCATAACCGTACAGAGACAGTACCATATACATTAATGTGTTTTTCACATAATTGAAGGGCAATGATTGCACCCAAATCCTGGCTTCACATGTGGTAACTCGGCCTACACTAGATAAGGATTCTGTAGGAAAGCTGCACAGCCTAACAAATGAGGGGATATACTTTAAAGAGGAGGGGAGACGAGGGTGAGAGGGAAAGAAAGAGATCAGAAATACAAAGCCTTTAGTGAGCATAGTCAAATTGGCTACCGTAGTAAGAAGACTGGCCGCTATAACGTGGTTTCTAAATTGCTATATTTCAGTCTTCCAACCGTCTATAATACAGTCAACATAAGGGATGATTCCGCAATCAGTCATAAGTGTTAGCCATCACATCAAAGTAAAATAAAAGGTTAGGCAACAATTCGGCTATCCCAAGTAAGCTCAGTAATGATTTAGGAACAAAACGTATGGATTCATTGTTCATACATTCACACAGAGAATGTGAAGCATCTCCAGTAATCGTCTAGAGAACAGAAGCTAAAACAATCTATCTGAACAAAAAAGGAAGAAGCACAAGCACATTAATAAACACAATAATTTAGGATAACAGTGAGAACACAAATCATAAACTCCATAACTGGATATTGAATGATAAGTATTTACCTGCTGGCTTAGAGGTGCTATTGGAGTAACAACCTGAAAAAACATACAACGAATAAATAAGTTAATGATAAAAAGTGATAAGAAACTTGTAATAATTAGTTAGCAAGTGTCAAATCTGTAAGCAACAAAATATCCACTAAAAGATACTATGGATAATTCATTGAGGGGGAAACAGCATCGTTCTGATGCAACTCAACAGAGCAGGCAGGACATGAGAAACTCCTATTTGAAAGAGGCAAACATCCCACTATAATTTTCTTTGAAGTAAAGCAACATAGGAAGAATAATACTTGTGTTCCCCCAATGGGGAATGCATAAATTACACTTTTGGTGAATAATGTATCTCCATCGTATAAACTCCATAATCGGAACCATTCAATTTCATAATCTTCTTTTGAAGATCACCCTTGCGACAAAATTATTTGAAATGGAAATCGTTTAATCATCCATATGTATCAAATAAATGGCTGGTCATCATGAATATGTTACTTGGTACTCACACCGTCGATTTGTTTCATACATTGATGACCAAACGATCTCCGATTCGAATGATTTTTAGTAGACATGATCTTCAAATGAAGATCAAGAAATTGAACGGTTCCAATCATGAAATCTATATGGTGAATATACGTTATTCAAAAGAAGTGGGATATGTGCATTCCCTTGTGGAGGAACGCAAGTATTATCCACCTAGGAATACCCACACGTCACCCATAAAACTTGCTTAACCCTAATCCAAATCTATATTGTTCTAGAGAACCGTAGCTTCTTCATATCAGTCACCAATTCATAGTGTCATTCATTTTCTAGACACCAAAACCGAAAATTATGTTGTTGACAGCAATTACTGCTACAAACTATTCACAAAACCAGAAAACCAACTCTAACAGTAAATATATCATTCTGTGAACATACAGCATCAAAGTGATGATTTTCCATCAAGATGTAATAAGTTAACTTTGCACAGAGCAGCGGTATATCAGCCACTAGAAACCACTAGAAATCGAAAAGCTTCTACTCAGTTAACCATGACAATAAAAGATATTAGCATCTTCACAAAAGCTAATTCATAGGCCGATAAGTAGTTAACTTAAACAATCTCATTCTTCAGGAAAACGAAGAAAATATCAACAATCTAAAAGCAAACGGGGCAAAATTCAGCCAATTAGAACTATGCAGTTGAAACGGTAAAAAGCTCACCTGTGTTTTCCCCAAGCGAGAATTGAGATCCACTTCATAATCCCGGTGCTTCAATGGCTTCCTTTGCACTGGCGGGCCTTTCGCTACACACATAACGCAAACAATAATTTCAGTTTGTACTAAAGAAAACAACTCTAAGAGCGCAAAGATACCGAAATACAAGATTAAGCAAACCCACATTTGGATTTATGCGGTCCTCCCTCCTCCTCCTAAAGCACATTGTAAAACACCCAGATGAGGAAAAACTCAAAAACATATTACAAACTTACAAACCAACAAAAAGCAAGGGACTTTTCGAGGTGCAAACCTGTCTTTCACGCTCACGAGCTCGCTCCAAGAACTCTTCTCGATCGAATTTCCTTCTGAACGTATTATCTACTCCAGCAGCCTACTCAAACATATGGGGAATCAACAAGTTCTGATTATTTAATCACCCAAAGATTACAAATTTCCCATGAGTTTTCAACTACTGGGAATCAACAAGTTCATCCAACTGAGGAAATTGAATAATCATCAGTGATGGAAAGTGAGGGTTTTTGGGAAACTGGACTTACATTATTGCCGGCCATGGATGCGCAATTCAATCTCTGAGCTAATTTGCAGTTTGGTCCTTCAAGGATGCAATTGAAATTTCGGGAATCTCTGGGAGGTGGAGATTGGAGAGAGGGCTAACCAGCAGAGGCGTCGAATCCCCAACGCTCTGAAGAAAAGAGGGAAGAAGAAGAAGAAGAAGCGAAAGAAGGCAGCGAGGAATACGAGCTCAAAAGTTCAAGGATTTTCAAATCGTAGTATTACAAATACAATGAATTCCAGTCCATTGCCAAGTCGGGCGTTTGGTCTAGTGGTATGATTCTCGCTTCGGGTGCGAGAGGTCGTGAGTTCGATTCTCGCAACGCCCCTCCTTTTTTTGCGCTGATTACATTTGCACACGTGGCGAAACTTGATTTGCCAAATGATACCGTCGAGAAATAATAAATAATAAATAAAAAAAGTCCAACGGTGACTACATTTGCACACGTGGCGAAACTTGATTTGCCAAATGATACCGTCGAGAAATAATAAATAATAAAATTCCAACAAAGGCGGGTATAAAATAGCTGGACACTCCGCAATTCAACCAACTTTATTCAGAAAGTTTGAAAACGATGGCGAGCTCGAAGACTCTGTTCGCTTTCGGAGCCCTAGCGCTGCTCTTCGCCTCGTCGGTCTACGCCGACGACGTCGTCGTGCTCACGGAGGACAACTTCGAGAAGGAGGTCGGTCAAGATCGCGCCGCTCTCGTCGAGTTCTACGCTCCCTGGTAATCTCAGGCTTTCCTAATTTCAACGCTGTTTGGTTCCCGAGATTTGATTTGGAAAACGCTAAATTTAGCTGCTGAGGTTTTGTGATGATCTTGTTTATTGTTAATGGTGAAGGACGTGAATGCAAATTAGTGTGAGATTAGTTGAATTAAGTTCAGGATTGAAAATGATTTGAATTGAATCGGTTAATTTAGTTTCTCGAATTGCGAAACATGAATCGGAATTGGTCAATCGTATCGGCTATGGTGATGCTGAGATTGATTGATTGATTGGAGATCTGCGAATAGGCAATCCAGGATTCTAGATCTAAGGTGAATAATTGATCGAGGCAAGATAGAAGTGTTCGAACATATTTCTGATATATATAATTGGAATTTTTGGTAATAAGTATGCGGGTTATATGTATCTATGGTGAATTTTCGTCGAATTTCGATTAGTATTGGACTAACATCATTTCTCCGGATGCGTTCTGTTTTGCCTGTCGTTTCTTATCCATATTTCAGGAAGCATATAGTGGATACGTTTCTTTAGTTTTTATTTCGCTCCTTTTAATGGTGTGCATGATTCGTACTTCCCGTTACAGGTGTGGCCATTGTAAGAAGCTTGCACCAGAGTATGAGAAGCTCGGTTCAAGTTTTAAGAAAGCAAAATCCATTTTAATTGCAAAGGTAGGTTTTATATTACTGATGTCCGTATTGTAGTTTGTGATAATTGTATTATGTACCGTGCTATTGGATTTGTGTCTTGCAGCAATACATACAAGGAGTCTACAACTACAATTAATTGACTGTTTTTAATTTATTTGCTGGTTCTCAATAGGTTGATTGTGATGAGCACAAGGGAGTTTGTGGAAAGTATGGGGTTTCCGGCTATCCCACAATTCAATGGTTTCCTAAAGGGTCCCTAGAACCCAAAAAGTGAGTCTGTTTTCCCCTATCCCCTGCTTAGTTTACATGAAAGCATTTGTTTTACTTTTGAATGGGTGCTCTTGCCACCGAACCCTCTAACCAAATTTCTGACAATGTAATATCCTTCACCATCCTTGTTTGTATTAGTAATGTTGGTTTACCTTTTCTGATTGAATTTTACATGATTTAGGTATGAAGGTGGCCGTACTGCAGAAGCTCTTGCTGAGTTTGTGAATAAGGAAGGAGGTACTATTTTGACCTTGTAATGTTATTCAACTGAAAATAAACTGAATAAATATGTCGATATTTATTGGTTGATTGAGTTTGTTCAATTCTAATATACACATCCATTTACGTAATAATCCTAAGCTTATGATTGATCATGAAGCTCTTCTTTGCAAGCAGGGACCAATGTGAAGCTTGCTGTAGCCCCATCCCATGTTGTGGTACTTACGCAGGATAACTTTAATGAGGTTGTCCTGGACGAAACAAAAGATGTGCTGGTGGAGTTCTATGCACCATGGTAAGATTATGTCTTCAATCTTCCTTTTGAATGCTTAATACTGAATACTGTTTTGTCGGTTGTTGAGTCAATGAAAGCCAAATTGGTGTACAAGAGGGAGAGGGGGATTATACAATATTTATCCCACCGTGTTTGCAATAAATCGTAGTGGAATTTTATTGGTGCTTTTGCAACTCTAAATATGTTTTCCCCCCTTTTTCTTTTCATGGAAGGTGTGGACATTGCAAATCCCTTGCTCCTGTAAGTGTATTCCTGCTCCTTCAAATCCGTTATTGCAACCCTTTATCCGTGCTTGAACAACGGTTGATCTTGATTATTTATTTTGTGTTCTATCCAGACTTATGAGAAGGTTGCCTCAGCATTTAATTTGGAGGACGGTGTAGTGATTGCTAATCTTGATGCTGACAAATACAAGGATTTAGCTGAAAAGTGAGTTTGTAGTTTAATAGTATCCACGAACTTCTGGTCCTTATTTTAGTATTGTGTGTTGTACTCTACTGAATCTATATTTTGTTTTCGATTAGTAGTATATTTTAATGATTCAGATAGAAAAATGAAGGAAATGGGATTTATAAATGGTGAATAAATGGACCTACTACAAGGCTTCCTGTGCAGGTATGGAGTTAGTGGATTTCCCACATTGAAATTTTTCCCAAAGAACAACAAGGAGGGCGAAGAGTATGGTGGCGGCAGAGATTTAGAGGATTTTGTAGGGTTCATTAATGAAAAATCTGGCACCAGCAGAGACGGAAAAGGACAACTTACTTCCAAAGTCAGTACCTTCAATTCATCGTGAATGCATTTTATCAAAATCTTGTCCTTTTCTTATCAGTGTTCTTCGTTTATGTAGGCTGGCGTTCTTGAAAATTTGGACGAATTAGTAAAGGAGTTTGTGAAATCTAGCAACGATGAGAAGAAGGCAATCTTTTCCAAGATAGAAGAGGAAGTTGGGAAACTTGAGGGTTCGGCTGCAAGGTTGATACACACTCTCTAGTTTGATCACATGATACTTGCACATACTTAAAACGAAGAATCTTTCAGTGATGATCTTAACTAGATCCTTTAGATCCGTACTTTTGCAGTTGATCTTCTGATTCACATGATGTTAACTTCTCGTTCTGTTTGAATTTCAGATACGGTAAGATCTACTTGAAAGCTGCCAAGAACTCTTTGGAGAAAGGTCCTGATTATGCCAAGAATGAAATTCAGCGGCTTGGGCGCATACTCGAAAAGGTTTGACCTTAGATTATACTCTTTCCAGTACTAGCAAGATGCATAGGCCTTGTTTAGCGAAGGGGATAAGCTTACATGATTCGACTGAGACTTCATACGTTATAGGATTGTCTAGTGTGAGGTGATATATCAATGAAGTTCCGAAACTTGGAATTGTAAAAATGAATTCGTATGCTGAAAAAACAAAGTTAATACAGAAACCTACACCGTCTCTGCATACAACAGTTACTGATCTACATGGACATTAACATTTTCTTTTGTTTTTGTCGATGCAGTCTGTCAGCCCAACTAAGGCCGACGAGTTCACTCTCAAGAAGAACATTCTATACACCTTCACTTCATCCTCATGAGGAGGCACTTCCCACGGAGGGATGATTCTGTAACCTAGTTTCTGTCAAGTCATCTCCCAAATTCTCCGGATCTTGGGAAGAGAGCGTTTTCAGTGTAATATCGATACACATCTTTTACTTTTTAACATTTTTTGCATTTTTAAGTTATCATTTGTAGTAGTGAAGGATAACCGGCATACCATTAACAATAACCTAGTGTTTCTGCATCGAATAGTTCTGTTTCGTCTTCAACGTTTGTCTTAAAACCGTTGTGGATCTTCCCATGTGATTGAACTTCCGTTCTTCGTTGGTGATCCGACAATGGGACGTCAGATTTGTAGCTACGATCGGACGGTCCCAAAACAAATCCCAGGTACATCATCCTAAGTTCCAAACGAGTACTTACAATTAGCCACAGTACTTGAAAATGATTCTCTGAAAATCGTCACATGGATGAATCATGATGTAAGCTTTTAACCCCACGTTTATATGCGTGGGCTTGTTTCGATGTTCGTGGGATGGCAGGCATCATTTGGGAGCGGATAAAGACAGAGAGGTCATGTCGCATCGAAAGCTTGAAAGTTTTAGTAACATCGACCTTTCCTTTTGCAACTGCTTGGCTTGTAGGAAGTTTTATTGTAACATCTCACATCGTTCAGGGAAGTGAATCATATAAGCCTTATATGTATATTCTAATCTTTACCTAGCACGAGGCTTTTTGGGAGCTTACTGACTTCGAGTTCCATCGGAACTCCGAAGTTAAATGAGTTAACGCGAGAGCAATCCCATGATGGATGACCCATTGAGAAATTCTTGTGTAAGTTCCCAAAAACAAAATCTTGAGGGCGTGGTCGGGATCCAAAGCGGACAATATCACGTTACGGTGGAGTCGAGCTCGGAATACGGTGGGACCCGAGCCAGGATGTGACATTTATCTTGAGATGTAACTGCTTGCTTTTTAATGGTTGTTGGGGAGAGGTTAACTAGAAGAGGAAACTATTGTACTAACTATTGTACCCTAGTGTCATCGTGGTTGCGAGGAGGAGAATTCGAGCTTAGGGGTAACAAAACGTACGTATAAAGTCACAATTAGTAATTAGTCATTTAGTTTTGTCAATCGTTTGATGTGGGGTGTTGTATTCCTTAAACACGTCTCCTCGCAAGACACACATGCAACAAATTTCATATCGACGAAAGTCATGTCATATCAAGATTTTATAAAAACAGGTCATGGCTCACTAAAAATATTGATATTGGTCTTCAATTGCATCTTACTACCTACGCACAATGCTAGCGCGGAAATTTTATTACAAAATGCCTTGGTGTAATCAGAACATGAACTATACAATATAAATCATATTTGTCAATCTTCTGGTGGTAACCCGTTCTTATATTCTTCAATATATTTTTATATACAACCAAACCGTAATTTTACGTTCCTCCACTCGTCAAGCAAGTACTTTAATGAGTTTAATCATCGGTGACACTCATGTCTATGACCGCGGAACAACATTGATGGCCAGAATATAAGGATTCGGATCCCATCCAGATCCAAATTGTGGAGATCCTAGGGATCCTCACATCATAGTCATTTATACTATATCGTACGGTCAGAACTCATTTTAAATTTATTTATTAAAAATTAAAAACAAATATTACCTAACGAAAATTGACCTCATAACACTGAACGCCCATGATATGAGAATCCCCACAAAGAGAATCCGGAGAGTATCCTCGTCCGATTATAACTACATGGTGGTTTAGTTTTCAAGATTGGGGATTTGAAGCTAAAAGAGCCATAAGATTAATGGTTGGTTTGGTATCGATCTGCTTTGAAAAAACAAAATTGATTCTGTTGTGCTGTGAGAATAAGCAGCTGAATGTTTGGTAAACTTTTTTGTAAAAGTACTTTTGGAAAAAAAAGAAAACAGTATTAGAGTGTTTGGTAAACTTTTATATAAAACAGTCATAACTGTATGAAATGACCAAAAAGGGTACAATACTAGATGTGTCATTAATTTAATTTTCTTAACAAATAAAGGTGAATTACTAAATATACTTTATTTTTAAAAGAAAAATATTTATAAATTTTATCTTAAACAGCCAACGTTTAACAAGAAATCATAATCCAACATTTAACAAGAAATCATAATCTAACATTCAACATATAATCCAACATTTATGCTGCTTCACGTTTTCAGCTTATTTTCACTTAAAATTGTGAAAATAAGCTATTTTTAAGTATTTACCAAATACATTTTTTAACTCAACTTTTTTTTATACCTGTTTTTTATAAAAACACCTCTGCCAAACCAATAATAATGGCAAAACAGCAAATATATCCACATGATGAGCAAAGCAAAGGAAATTAAAGAGGAGATGGGACCGTTTGGGGTAAGAACCAGACGTTTTGAAGTGCAAAAGTTGATGGAGATCGATCGATGTGTTGTTGTTTTTCAAACAGCTATATCTTCCCGTTGCGTCCTACTTGGATTCAAGACTTTATGACGTCATAATTGAACGTTGAAATAAAATAAATATCTGGAAAATATCTGCCCACGCTATGAACAATAATGAAGACCGGGTGAGGGGGCCATGATCATGATGGGATTTTGCCGCTATTTTCTCCATGCTAAAAAATAAAATATAAATAAAAAGTAAATTGCATGTCCCCAGCAGAATAGTGGAATTTGGGGGGCTCAGATCAGATCTCATTGATATTTGGCTTCTCTAGAAAATCCTTATCATTCGCAAATGGTTGGGAGGTAGGGGAGAAACTTCGACGGGGCTGACTTGTTAGGGCAACTTTAACATCGGGTGGTATCAGTTGGGGGTTGGGTTGGGTTAAAATACAAGGTACTTGTGCTTTTGTGAGAGATTAGCTAATGATGTCGTGGTCGGGAATCCTACTCAAACTTTCTCATGGGTTAGTTCATCTGATCAGAGTAGTGCGCTCAACAGAGCTACATGATTAGGGCATTGTTATATCAGCGCGAGGTTGAGGTCGAGTCCGACTAAAATACATGGTACACATGCTTCTGTGAGAGATTCAATACAGATGACCTGATGAGACATTCATATTCAAAATTTTCTTGTCAAAAGAAAAAAGAAAAAGCTTGTTAGCCCTACAACCTATTTTACTTGAATTATTTTCCAATTCTAGGACCTCCTTTAAGTTGAGTTTACATAATGAGAAAAAAGAGATGCAAAATGATGGATTTGGATTGTTTTGAGACATGAAAAGTTGATGAGAGAATGTCTCAAAATTTCAAACTCCTCCTCCTCCTCCTCCTCCTTTATGTCCATAATGTGTAGGACTAGGAGGCACCATGTCCCTTGCAAATTAAGATTTCAATTTCACTTTTGCAAAAACTCCATCTAAGATCTACTTATTTGAATGTTTAATGGTGTAATGATTGATTACCATAAAAAGCAAGTAATTATTTGAGACAAGTAGATTCTTAGGGTCCCAAAACAAGCTAACATCACATAAGGAGGAGGATTCTATTGGGTCACCTCAGCAACTCTACCAAACATCCCAACCACCATCTCATGCAAAATGTGCATTTGCAGCACCAAAGCTTCTGCCAAGAACACATGGTTAGGTTTTGCTCCATGATTTGCGAAATGCGTCACGAAATAGATACCGATAAGATGGATTTTGATAGTGATACAGATTATATATGGGATAATGTTATCAACATATTCATTTTTACTTCTTACACACTCCTTTCAATTTTCAGTCGTCAGATCAAACAAATTGATGAAAATCAATGGCAGAAAATTAACAAGTTGTGTAAAAAAGTAAAGGTAAGTGTGCGAAGATCATTACCCTCAATTATACAATAGAATTACTTCAATGATCATGTTCATGCACATTAATCACTTCTAATTTTCCCAAATTGGTATTATGTCTTTCTAATGATGGGAAATTTGAGGGGAATTTGCCAAAACACTCCCATATCATTATCCCAAGGGTCAAGAGAGTAACCTTTGAAGGAAGAGATGGATCTGGATCTCCATCTCTCCCTCTCTGAAATTTGAAGGACCCCCATGAAGAAAACTTGAAAGTATCAAAAACCATGGAATTAAATCATAAAATAAATTGATTGATTCCATCATACCCAGTAGTAGTATTGACAGCAGAGAATAAACTAAAACCGCCACTGCACTCGATTTTGCGGCAAAACTCGGAAATAAAAGAATTTTCAACATAATTTTAATCATCATATAACAACCCATCAAAATACAGAAAGACTGCTGCAGCTCCTCTTTTTTCAGAAGAAAAAAGGAGATCTAAAATAGCTAGCCAGCCAGCCTTCAGTAATTACACAGATAATCACACAAATTCCTCAAAGAAAAAAAAAAAAAACTAAAAAAAAAAAAAAATCTTTACACTTCCTTCTGAATCCACCACATCAAAGTTCCATGGAGATTGCCATTGGAGACCATAAATTTGACCTTACCTTGAAGAAACAGGATTCAAAGCCCTAGCAAACCCAGAGTTCATGGCAGCTCCATAACCCTTTGAGCTAAACCCTAAGCATCCAAGCAACCCTTGCCTGTAAGGCAAGTATGTCTTCTTCCTCATTTCCTCTGCCTGAGCCCTGTTTGCAGTGTAATGCAGCTCGTGAAGCGACGGCGCCATCCGCCGCTTACCAACTCCGTTGGTGGGTTTTACGGCCGCCGTCTTCTTCCCCGAACCACCACCCCCACTTCCCTTCAGTTTTTGCCCCTCTGAGCCCAAGTTCAAAGGATTGCTACATTTGGGGTCTTTTAGAGCAGAGCCCTGGGTATTCTGACCGCCCTGTTTCGTGGGTTTCTTCTCCTTCGCGGCGGAGAACGAAATCGACGACCAGAACTTGTGGTTGCTGCTCCGCCCTTCGCTTTTACTCCGGTGAAGAAACTCCTTCAAAAAAACCCACTTCTTCGAGTTCCTCCCACCCGACGACGACCGAGACGACGAAGCCGAAACCGAAGGAGTAGTAGTGGCGGTGCTGCTCTCCTCCGCTCCCTCTTCGTCTTCTTCCCCATTTTTCGCCGGCACTTTCGAATCTTCAGCAAAGTTGCAGTCCTTCTCATCAGCTTCAATAATCTCGTCCCTCTGTTCCCACTCGAAGGGCTCATTTCTCAGAGGGGACATAGATCTCGTCCTCCGCCGCAGCGACTTGTCGCGGAACCTCAGATCTCTGCCTCTCACGGGCTCCAAACCGCCCCGATCCGCCTCGTCTTCCCCATTTTCCGCCTCGAGATCCAACAACGGAGCCAAAGTCTGGGGCTTTTCCAGGTGGGTCGAAAGCTTCATGGGTCGGATCTTCCCGTTCAAGAACAACTCGTCGGCAGAGCTCATCGGACCGGTGGAGCCCGACCCGCTCGATCCGAACCGCGCAGAGAACTCGAACTCAAAACCCATAGAAACAGAGCCGCTGCCGTTGCCGCCATTCTTCTCAAGCGAACAAGAGTTTGACTTTGTGCTCAACCCGAAGTGCATTGGGCTCGCCGGAGCACTGTAGAAAAAACCACTGACCGGCCCACTCCGTCCGGGGCTCGACGGCGCGCTGACGTAAGGCGTGGAGCAGGTGCTGTCGTAGTCTTCAAAGAAAAGCTGGTCTTGAAGCTGGGTTTCGCCATTGCTAGGGTTTGGAGGGTCGGGTTTCGGTTCAGGGTTTGGGGGTTGGGTGCCATTGCCGGGTGAAGTTTTGAGCTCCATTATTATTTTCCCTGCAGCTTTGTTTGGCGGAAAGAGGAGCAGAGAGTCAGAAAATATAGTGTGCAGAGTGGGTGCCAAAGTTTACCCCTTGAGATTCACTTTATTACTTTTTTGCCATGGTCCTCCCATCGTCCGTACTAAAGGTCTAAGTTTTAAATTTAAAATTTTTAATTAGGATTAATTAACCTAAACAACTAAACTAATCTACTTCCCGTATTGGTTAATTTGGTCATAAAAATAGCAAAGATATAAATTCCGTTAATTTGTGAGGACCATTAAACCAGCTTGTTTTATGTAAAAAGTGGGAATTATTAATGCAATATTGGGTAATTAAATGTCTACGTCAGAACATCTAATAAGGTGATGGAATTTACATTTATGACCCAGTCAACACGTCATCACTTTGAATTATATTATCCAAAAGTGGAATGTTATTAAACTAATTATTAATTAGTAAATAACATTACCACTTAACGGCTATGAGAACAAGAAAAGAGAGGTCAATTCATATCCCAATTTGCACACTATATATTTAGGGTGATTTTCACAACGAGTCGTAAGATCATCTTCAAGCGAGAAGTTAAATACGTCAAGGCGCTTTTTTGTTTTATTTGAATAAATGATATTAATCTATACTAAAGGAATAAGAGAGTTGACTAAGTATCACAATGAACTAGTAATAATGTAATTCAAACTCGCATTTGACGAGAATCGAACCTATAATTTTTAACTTACAAATAAAGAGAAATATTAATATATCGTAATACTAAATAACTATCTGTTTGAGTAAAAGAGAGGAAATGTATTTTGATTTTATGCGAACAATACCTGTTGGAAGTTTTGAGACTCTTGTCCCATATTGGGGAAAACAAGATTCTCAATGGCCTTTATATAGATTTAGTGCTTTAATCTAGTAATTACAACATGGGCCATTTGGAAATGGATTGAATGCTTGAGCCTTATGGTTGTGTGGATTAGACTTGTATAATATAGCCTAAATACAATTAATATTAATTAATCAAGATAAGGGCCTTGGGCCTCCTTGGAATTTAAAATTAATCTAATTCATTAATTTTAATTTTCGGATTAAGTTTTTAATTAATTTATTAATTAAAAACATTTTGATTAAAAGACACGGCTCTTAGAAAGAGTTGTGTACCTTAAATACACTGAACATGTATTTGAAATGGTGTGAAAAAAGCCTATATATCTACAATCACAGTATCCAAATGGAACATATCTTTTCTTGCTCTTTCCTTCTGTACGAATTTTCTAGAGAGTAAACACACAAAAAACAAATTTGCTAGAGTTCTAGAATCCAGTACGGATTGTAGAATTAGGTAGTTGAATCCTAATCGAGCAGACGTTAAAGAACCACAAGCACAGGAGTGGGACGAAAATACTGTTCGAAGAACATAGCTTTTACGCTAGCCTCTACCTTCTCTAATCAAGTTAGTAACATTAATTTATGTACTAATTGTGTAATTTTCGTTTTGTATAGCAAGTATATTTTAGTTAATAAAATATTAGAATTTTTGTTTTTTTTTATTTATTTCTGAATTGTTCTCCAACAATACCCAACAATTAACAACTACTACAAGTTTACGGCATAAAAAGAATTAAAAGGCCGCAAAACATTGAGAGAAGAGACGGGATGGACCTTGGAAAATGAGAAAGTAGCTACCTCCATTGACAAACTTAAATAAATATTAAGTGTTGAGAGTTGAGGAGGAGGAGGAGGAGGAGGAGGAGGAGGAGGAGGAATAAGGCGAGTGAGTGAGCTGCACATTGCCCTCAAATATTGGTATCTTTATTGTTTACAGAGTAGTTTGAATGGGTGTGAAGTTTACTTACAAAAATCAGGTTGTTTGAGTTGATACTGATAACATTACAGTTATATTAGTATGACTTCAATCATTATAAGAGTCATACTTTAAAACCTAGTAATTTATAATTTGCCAGTCCACTGTTAAAATATAATTCTTATGAGCTCAATTTACGAGTATCACACAAACTTTTTCCGGCCTAAATCGAAAGGTCTTATTAATCATGGTTGCTTTGCTTCTCTCCCTCTTCACCTACACAGAAGAGAGAAAGTGTTTGCCTCTCATCCCTCTTCAATGCATAGTTGCTTCTGCCATAGCCGTCCTCCTTATTTCGTGGGATTTTTAATGTGTGTTTTTTGGAGCATGTCCAATGCACAGGAGACCAAAAACTCAAATATTGTATTTTAGCTCAATAACGAGGCTAATCATCTCTAACTTACCGGAGACCTAAAAGCTCATATTTGATTTTCGACAAAATTGGGATCCAAATTTGGGTTTCAATATGAATATTGAGTCCAACCTTTTCCAATCAAGGACGGAGCTGTATAGGGCCTTTGGGGGGGGGGGCATCCGCCCCCACTCAATTGTGTGTGTGTACTTTTGCATTCCAATTCCTAAGCCCTAATTAAACCACAAATGAAAATATGGATTGCATTTCAATTCCAACGTCAATTCTAATTAAACTCTAAAAAAAAATGGTCCAATGAAAAAAAGACAAGGTGTATCCGCTAGTTTACATGTTTGTGACATTAGCACTAATTCTTCCAGTTGCTACTATCACTGTTGAAAGAGCTTTTTCGGCCATGAAATTTTTGAAGAATCAATTGAGAAATCGAATGGGAGATCAATGGATGAATAATAACATGATTATTTTTATAGAGAGAGATATTTGATGATATTTGGTAATGATGTTGTCATGCACCGCTGTCAAACACATAAAAACGCGTTGAAGAATATTGTAAGATGTTGTATGCAAAACTTTATAGATTAATATATAAGTGTTTTGTGCAGTAAATTTTTTAGTTTTTTTAATTGTACCTTGTTGTTTAAGGATGCCATCATTCTTTTAAATTTCTTGCTTCGACCCTATTTCCAATGCACAATTTTGTATTTGACTCCAATATTTTTTTTATTTATTCAATGCAATGTCTCAAATCTTAAAACTTAAATATAAGACTATATAAATATTTGCATTGGAGGAGAAAACCAAAATACTCAAACCCAAATGAATTTGACAACCTGCGTATAAATCAGGTTTTATGTGTTTGATTTGTATGACATTCAATACAAATTTTAAGATTTGAGTATTTTAATAGGAGGAGAGGGTTTTCACAACTTGGGTACGTGAAGCCAAAACTCAAATCTTATTTTTCTTATGTTAATAATATTTTTCCTTGTTGGTATGAATTCCACGTTAGACACAAATCATATTGAAACTCAGTTGAGTTTCATTTTTTTCGAAAACTTATATATAAGTTTTAAATCTCGTGTGCATTGAAGAAGTTTGAACTTATATTTAGGCTTAGATATAAGATTTTAGCTCCAATTTAGTAAATGGATGTGGCCTCGTAAGCTCCATATATTACTCTCTCAAGTCAACAACTAAACTCACTCGTATTTTGATCATTACATTTACATTAAGAAAACACGAGAAATTCTAAAAGACTATTTTAAAGTATGATTCTTTATCGACTCTCTACCACTTCACAGTTTAACGTCAAATCTCATGTCAACATTATAAAATATTATATAAAAAATATGAGACAACAGAAAGTTCATATAGAGTCTCACTTTTGATAGAGTCTTCTTAGCATTTCATAAAACATATATAGATTTGCACTCGATTAAAATAAATGAAAACTAACGAAAAGTTCAAAAAAACTTTAGTTTTAATGAAAAATAAAGGTGTAGTGAATAGTACCAATTAAAGGTAAAAATGTAATTTTTCGTTAAAAATGAACAGTATCTTGAGTGTTTCGGTAAAACTTCCATTAAATAATCTAATCTAAAATTATATTTAAAAGAGGGCAACATGCACTATGCCATAGCTCTCTTCATAGGATCCTAACTTTTGGGCAGCTGTCCCAAGGCTGAGGTTCTGCATCTATACCTATACTCTCCCCCCTAATAATTAATCAATTATAAAACCCCCAATCTGCCTAAGTAAAACCATAGTTTAATCAGAATAAAGATAACAAAAATACTAATTAATCTTGTAATCTGCATACTTTGTGGATGGAGAGTCTCTTTGCAGATTTCCCTCTATCCAAGAAATAAGAATATTGGTTTTATAGAGAGAAAGGTGGCCAATGGCCATGCTTATGTAGCATGGGAAATATTATGAGCCCACATTAGAACCCAAAAGAAAAATGTAAACATCGCGCTTGCAAAAGTAAGACTCCATATAAACTTTCTTTTATTTCACAGTTTAACGTTAATTTCTGTACTAGCATTATAAAACATTAATTATGCCAAAAAATGAGTTAGCGAATAGTACATGGAGAGTCCCCAGGGAATCTCAAGTTTGAGAAAATCACCTTAGCGTTTCTCAATCTAGAATAATCAACGAGTACAAGTCATTGCCTGTCCAGTTACTTAACTACCAAGCTGAAGCTGAAAGATGTGTTTAATAGAGTTTGGTTCATATGGTCCAAAATCCAATCTAAATTAGGCAAAGAAATTGAGAGCATGACCATGTGCATTTTGCCACACCATCACATGCTCTGTTTTTTTCTTCTATTTTTTGTTTGTTTGCACAATGTGAATCTTGGGGTTAATGTTCATAAATCTGGTTTTTTCCCATCCACAACGATTAGTCAATGAACATTAAATGAAACCCATAAAAATCATCATCCAAAAAGAACCCTATGCTTGATGTGTTTGGTAAAGAATTCTGCAAGTGTCCGCTACTAAGTCTAAATAAATGGGTATTAAGGGTAAGGTTTTACTGAAAAGTATCCTCTCCGGATTCTCTTTGTAGGGATTTGAGAATCAATCAATCATGTCCGTTTATTGTATATCGTGCAGTCAGTTTTCGTTAGGTACTATTTATATTCAATTTTAAATTAAAATAATTAAAATAATTTCTAATTGCACGATGTACGATAAATAGACACGATTAATTGATTATCCGAAGATGATCCTATTCCACCTTTAAAGATACCGGTGTGGTTACATAAAGGCTTTTTAGTCAAGATGAGATTTGTATAACTCTTTATTTTGGTCTCTGACAATAAAAATCGATAGATATGATTCCCGAGTTGTCCACCGTGAATCATTTTAATCCTTATTCCTTAAAAAAGTGGTCACGTAGTCGTTTACGTGACTATTTAACGAAGATATTGACAAATTTTTCGTGGAAGACCAAAATGATTTATAGCTAACAAACTTAGGGGCCACTTCAATCAATTTTCATTGTCATGGGTCAAAGTATAGAGTTATGCTAACGTCAGAGATCATTTTGAATAAAAAGTCCTACTACGTAGTACAATTTCTGGCAGCCATGAATTGGCTTGCCAATTAGATATCAACAGTTATGGCTTTTGGTTTTATATGGAGCTCTGTTAGGTTAAGTTAGTTAGAGCAATACTCTAATACAAGCCCTTTTGTTTTGATCAAAGCTTGTACAGAGCAATAAGTCACACAAAAAGGCCCACTTGCTGGCACATGATTTACCAACCAGGCCACCAACAGTTTGGTACAAGGAAACTGGTGTTTGTATTATTGTATGCTTTTAATGACTGACTGGTAAAAAAAATATATATATACATATATATATATATATATATTTACTATTACTGTGGGGAGGGAGAGAGGAAGAGAGTTCGGAACTATTACAATAATTTATAGATGAGTGTTTGTATTATTGTATGCTTTTCATGACTCTGTGTGGTAAAAGATTTTTTTTTGTTTTTTACTATTATTGGGAAGAGGGGGAGAATTCGGAACTTTTACAACAATTTAGAGAGTGAAAGTTTAGAGAGTGTTTGTATTATGGTTATCTGTTTTCAGTGAATCCCACATCCAGGTATGGGTGGCAATGTTTGGTTCGGTGTGGTTTTGAGTGAAACCAAAACCAAAACCAAAACTTTTTACGGTTTGGTTCGGTGCAGTTTTGAAGCCAAAACTGAAATGAAACCAAACTATTTGGTTCGATTCGGTACGATTTTGGTTCAGTTTTTAAGAAAGATATATACATTTTAAAGTATACATCTATCTACACATAAGACGGTCTCATTTTCTACACAATACATTAATTAATGAACGCATGTTAACAATGAATACATTGAGTGAGGATGTTTTGATAATCTATTTCTGTCTAAAATTAGGACAATATATACACAAACAAACAAGCAGCAACTATATATGCAGCAAGCAAACATGCAACAAATGATGAATGATGATATTCTAGTGTGGTTGAGTAGATACTAAATGTATGGAACTCTAATGAACAACCAATTAAAACATGACATCTCATATGGACATCTAATTAAATGTTTATTAGTATTTGCAGTGCGGTTTTTAAAAGCCAAAACCGAAACCAAATCATTCCTTACAATGCTGTTTAGTTTCAAAACCGCAAAACCAAACCGTTCGGTGCAATTCGATTTGGTTCGTGTTTCGGTTTCGGTTTTTGGTTCCAAGTGCCCACCTTTACGTCCGGGAAATGAGGAACTTTGCTTGTGCAGAAAAGTAATTCGGTTATTCCTCATATTGCCAATTAGTTTTATACCCCAACTTTCTTCAAGATATTAGAGCATGATGTCCCATGTTTGAAGCCTAACGGCCACACGTATTCCACATCATCCGATTTGTGTTGTCCACACGTTGGCTAGACAATTCGACACACGTGAGGAAACGTGTTGAGAATGAATCCCACATTAGGAGACCTTGCATGTGCTTATAAGTAATTGTGATACTCCTACATTGCCAATTGATTTTAAGGTGGAACTCCAACTCTTTTCATCATCATTTCTGATTTTTTTTAAAAAATTACAACTTAAGTAATTAAGAGCGTTTATCTCTGTATTCAAAATTATGTTTTCAAAATTCCCTTTTCAAAATACCATCTCGGCCCGGAAGTTCGCTTATGGCGACTAACTTCTTACGCTACCACTTGGACTTGGAAGCAAGCAAAAGCTACCTTGATCAATCAATGAATGATGCGTAACCCTAAACATTATGAATGAAGAGTTGTTCTTGGATTTTGAAGTAAATGGTTAGAGTTTTTATTTATTACCCTGTTAGGCAGCTATTCAATAAAGAAAAAGTCAATTTATCAAAAATAAAAATTGTGAAAAAAAGAAGATCTTTAATTCAATGTGATGAAGTTTTGGGAACATGTTCTGGCTATTGACCTACACAGCTAGCCTTTGTCCCCCTCAATGGAGGTAAGAAATGCAGATGAAGGGTAGGCCAGTTGGTTTGCCATGGTTGAAATTCCTTTTTTTTTTTTTTACTGTTTTTACATTACTCTATTTCTGTTTGTGGTTAAACAAGAAAAGGAAATAATTTTATTCATTTTAAGGGGTTACCAACGGGTAGACCTGTTAATGGGTAACTTGATAACGACCTAATTAATTAACGTATTAACCTAAAACTCGATATTTTCGTGTTTAATTAACGAATCATGCAAAAAAATTGACAGGTTTAATTTTACCCCATTTGTTTACTACTACTCTTAGTCTTCAACTGCCTTTGTGTGAGTAGGTCACGATTGTTTATACTCATCATTGACATGACATATTTTCTCCTAATTTTTAAGAGAATCTACTTATAACTGGACATGTATATTCTTGTGTTTATAACACTCGTTACGTTGTATACGTTAGAAGATATTCCGCAATGACGCAACATATTTTCTTCTACTTTATAACAATTTTAGCTCACCCGTTACGTTGCTGCATGATTAGGGCAGTTCTCACTGTTGAACCAACGTGAGTCAGATGAGACCAGAATACACAAGGTCAAAGATTTTCCTTGCAACCAATACATTATTCTAGTGTCGGCACTCATCTAATGGATGTTTATCACGTGTTCAAAAGGTACACCATCCATCCAGCAGATGCTTGTCAAGTGATGAATTAGTAACAACAAAAATTATTGGGTGCTCTAGAGTACTCGGTGTACTCCAAGTGTTTTAACTATCAGATCTTGATTTTTATATTTTAAAATAAAAATCTAACGACTAAAACTCCCGAAGTACTGAATCCTCCGGAGCACCTAAGAATGTCCCTTAATAACAATACAGTCTATCTGATTTGTAAAAGCTTCCTTACAGATGACATGTTCCAAATGCCCCTACATAATTTCTTCTCCTCAGTAGGGTTGAATATATCACTTGGGGAGTTTAGTAATTTCGACCTTGAGATTGGACCAGTGCTAGGAGTCAGATTGGTAGCATTAGCAAAACTAGAACCAGAATCACATGGTTCCATTAATTGGATAAAATCCCTGACAAGGTCTCACTCAAACTTCACACCAAGCCAAAATCTCTAGTTAGTATCCAGAGGAATGGAATCTTAGCGGTAAAACTAAGAATTACTTAAAACCAAGAAGACAAGATGACAGTGTCTTAAACTAATCATGTGATGTTATTGAGATATTTTAGAGTTAAAATACATGACGCGTGATAAGTTTTGGACAATAGTACCTTAACGTAAGAAGTGTAGTTAAATTTCCCTTCATTTGGGAGATTGGATCAGTAGAAGGAGAATTTTCTAGTATGCACCAGTGGTAATTTTCCATTACAACTTGAATCACACGTTCAGCCGTCAATTGTCTTGGTGCATGTCATACACCGAAATATAGTAAAATTTTGTAGTATGCACAAGGTAAATAATTAATACAAGGCAAGCTTAAAGAGGGCCTAAAAGTTCAAAAAATCAGACACCAACTCATCCACCAGACAATCTAGTACCCCCTTCTCAATCTCTAGACCCTCCTCAAACACTTCAACTTCAAAGTCGAGCCATCTTCCACGCTGCGTGCTCATATCCTTGTCCACAAGCTCATCCCCCATCAGCTCTCTCATGTTTTTCCAACCCGAAATCTCTTTGTGCAACTCCTCAGCTAATCGTCCCTTCCTCTGAGACAATGCGGTCAATCTATCCCACGCTTTGCGGCTTCCCACAAATATTTGCTTGCATCTGAACTGCAGGGCTTCATTTACGCAGTCAAACACAATCTTCTGCTCGACCTTCAGATACTCTTCTTGTTCTTGATTCTCCAAATGCTCAAAGAGACTTGGGGTGATGACATGTTGAGCATCACCCAAGGCGAAATCTTCCATCTCTAGATCTACATTGCTAAGGACGTATCTCACATATTCCAGTTCCCAGTCATTTGAATGCGAACCTGATATCATAGTCGTACTCTTTCCGCTGGCATCCCCTCTAGAAGCTGAAGAGGCTGAGTCGAGGAAATATGAAACACCATATGAAGAGAGTGAACTGCCTTGATCTTGAAGTTGAGCCAATGAACATCTCTCACTGTCACTGCCTGTAAATGGAGAGCATTGCATGCATGTTAAGTCATTTTTCTATCACAAGAACATGTGTATGTTTCGTTATAACATAGTGCCTAAATCATATAAAGAGGTTTCCCTTTTCCTTTTTGGTACAATGGAGGCCGAAAGGGGGAGGGGGCGGTTCGAGTCTTACAAGAGGTTCCACTAAGCTTGTCTTATCTAATTTACCATGCAAGACTATCAACTGGCATAGAAATACTCAAAGCTGTGTAATTCACGTTCTTGCATATACATAAAACTCGCCCCCGTTGAATAGATCTTCATATTTTCTCTGGTTCACTGGGTTTTTGGCTATTCTTTGATGATATTGACTGCTGAGTAAATTTGAAGCTATTCACATTGCAAAACAACTCTTTTAATCTGACACTTAGATCTAAGACATTGTTATGAACGTATGTACTGGAAAAGGAAGATATAGAAAAGAAGACTGTAGTTGTACCATTGGCGCTACTTCTGTTATCTGTGCAGGATCGACTCTCAACTGAGTGTTCAAAAATTGAAACTGGACTACGACGTCGATCAAATTCTTTTCCAGTTGTAATGTTTCTACTGCTACTGCTACACTCTTCCACCCCTTCTGATCCCTGAAATTGTTTAAGAGAATTTGACTAGCATGGTGAGTAAATCTTCATAACGTAAAATCAGATTTAAAATAACGCAGCTATTGAAAAGATTAATGGGACCAGAGTGAAAGAATTTTATCCAAAATTTCAAATATTTATAAAATGTGAATCGTGTTCACAAAGATGGATCAAATACAGACTACCATATCTTGATTGCTTATATTGTCATCGATCTCTCAAAAATATTTTCACCCTGCCGCGGTGGAATTTGAATTTTAATACAGAATCTTCACTTGAAGCACAGATGCATATCTCTAGACGACCTATATTTTAGATGCCTATAAAACAAACTAAATTACAGTGGTTTCTGTAACTTAACACCGTATCTGGTTTTACCAATTACATTATCTGCAAGGCCTATCCACATCCCAAATATTCATCCATATGCTGAATAATTTGCTTCAATTATCAATGTTGTTTCATTTAGTTAGTACAACTAGTCCATGCATTAGATTTCGTGTCCTAGCACAAACAACAGATGAGCCCCCCAAACATCTTAAGTGCCTTTTGACTCGATCATGAAAAACCAAGGGCGAAAAATCACGAGTCAAGAACATTAAGCATAAAACAGAAGCTGCAAAAGGAAAAATCTACATACAAAAGAAACTAACCTGCCCCTGCTGGTTAACCTCAACTGACAAGCAATCATAGTCGTCTGTGCTGTCAGTTTTATCTTTGGTTAAACCAACTTTGAACCCCTTGCCTCTTGATGTAGTGCTTGCCACACTGGAAACCATATCTTGCAAGCAAGACGTAGAAGTACCAGAAGTCACTTCACTGGATTGGTTGCGTTGAGATGACTCGACTTTACATGAAAGTTCTTGAAGCTTTTGTTCCAGAAGGACACTCAAAGCATCACCACCAATCACGTTCAACCCAGGAGAAGATAATGTGAAATTCTCGGGATAGAACTGCTGATTGTTGTGACCAGAAGAATCAATATAAAAGCTGTTATTTATACTTGTGAGTTGACCAGGTGACTGCAATTCAGAGAATGATCTTTTCAGGGGAGACGTGAATGTAAATGAAATAACATCCATGCCTTGGTTCCTATTATCTGCGCCCAAATTGGAACACCCGTTCCTTGAAAAATTACATTTCACTGACTTTTCATCTCCACCGATATATGAATCATCGGAAACAGTTTCTTCTGAATGATCATCCTGATGAACAGACCTTACCTTTCCAGAAACAATCTTTCTTGTGGATAACGGAAACTCTTTTCCATTAGCAGTCGCCCTTGAGCCCAACTTTCCAGATCCAATCTCAGAGCTTACAATAGTCTTATTCACAGTTTTCATTGGCCCAGTAGAGCCATTAGGTGGCCGCATTCTTCTAGTAGGCTGATTAGGAACCATACTTTTTGAAGTCATTTTATCTCTGTTAGATACACAATTCTGCTTCTGGTTATTCTGCTTGAGCGCAGTTCTGGCGCTCTCAACGGAAGTTCTCTTATGCGTAGATCTTTGTGTACTTGACTTGCTCTTGGAAAACTGATTTTGTTTGACCTCATTCTGTTCCTTCTGGTTCATAAAACTTCTATTACGACAAGAAGTCGACCCCTCCCTTTTCTGAATATTGACCTTTGCTTGTTCTGCAAGGGATACTGATTTGCCCTTATTCCTCACATCCATGTAACTTTGTTTTTCTGAATCCACAGAAGCCTTGGCTACTGGTACATTATCTGACCCGTTATGGCGCCTGTCACTAGGCAGTCCTTTCATATACCTGAAGTCACTAGCTTCCTTGGGTCTTTCAGGTCCTGATGCTTTATGCACAGCTTCCATCTTCTCTTTCAAATCCCGAATTCTCAAGGGAATCGAAGAAGGCCCTACAGATGACACTTTGCTCCTGGCAGATGCTCGAGGACTTGCCTCAATGATCTTTGAGGCCGCCTCCATTACATAAGCTGCATTTTTTGGTGGAATGAAGCCAGGACTCTTGATACGCGACAAAAGCTTATGGTGAGTAACTGGAATTGACTTAGCTGACTTTGGAGGCAAAGCTTCAGTTTGAAATCTCTCAATTGGGTGGCTCGGCACCCCCTGTGTCCTAGGCTCTACAAGATTCCAAGAAAACCTATCCAGCTTCTTTGGCACATTTATGTACTCTGTGGCATAAAAATCACTCCACAAATTACGACCGCTCCTCTCATGTTGAGATGCTTTAAGTGATTGGGAATCAAAGAGTAGGGCAGAAGATAGCTCGGGTTCAGGGGCAGTTGAAGCAGGCAATGAATCCAGACCCATTAATCTAGCAACTACACCAGGGGCTCTAGCCCTACATCCCTCATCACTAGTCACTGATGAAGCACAATTCCAATCACCACTTCCCTTATTACTTGAAGTGGTTCCAGTTCCACTTTCATCCACCTCTACCTGCAAATATCCCAATCGAATAACAAGTAAAAACACAGATTCTCAATACTTTCATCACATGAAAGACAAACACTAGTATGACCAACATAAGAGGGTAGAGGATCGTTGCCTACCCTATAGAGCCCTGACTTCTGGAAACTCTCCACATTTTCTTTTCCTTGCTTTAATCCTTTACAGTCAAAATGGCATAAGTTAAACACAATGCATAACTAAGGACCACCACTTGCAGATCAAAAAGCAAGATATGCACCAAAAAGTAAGTAAAATTGAAAATATATCTACCTGATGATTCAGAGCTGGCCGAGAAGAGCTTCTTCCGAGATTTTCCATTCCAATCAAACAAGTTAAGAAAGCCCCCTTTCGAACGTTTCTTCTCAACCTCCATTTTTGTCATCCACAGACCTATCGGAGCCTGGGATTCAAACAAAATGGATCACTTAAACAGAACCCATGTGGCAATCTGTACTAAAATGCTTGAACCATAAATCTGCAAAGGTATTGAAATATAACAATACTAACAACTAATTAGCATAAATTAAGACCTAAAACTTACCTACATTGCTTATTGACAAATTGAAAAAACAAAATTACACTCCTAAAGTTTCATCATTTGCTTAAAATGTACAGCATTTTTCAAATCAATACCACAAAATCGGATTATACCACTAAATCAATAGAAAGCAATTGGGTACCCTTTAAAATCAATAGAAAGCACAAATCTCTAATCTTTTCAATCAAAGTCTCACCTGAAATCCTTCATCTGCAGAACCCCATTTTTACACACTCCAAAGTTCACTCCTTTTTTCTTCTTTTTCCTTCTGAAGACAGAGCCAAATCACTCAAATCCGACGCTTCCGAACTCAGCAACCAAAGATTCAAACACGCAGAAGAAGCTTCAGTCGAATGAGTAAACCTTGAGTCAATTGAACCACATTCACTTTACCCAAGAACCCACATTTCCAAACCCCAACTCTTTCTTTCTATTTTTGGACTCATTCTCGTGCTGAAAAACAAGAAAAATCGGGAGTGGAGTAAAAGATCGAAGATCTGAAAGCGTAGAGCAGCTAAATCATTTGGGTTTTGAGAGTAAAAAAATAGTCTTTAAATTTCAGCAACAGAGAGAGTCTTTGAGAATGCAACAGAGGAAAAGTGTAAAACTCGAGAGAAATCAGAAGGGAATTTGCAGACACTGGGGGAGAGAGAGAAAGAGAAAGTTAGAGAGAGAGAGAGAGAGAGAGAGAGTTTGAAATGATAGAAGAAGAGACGTTATCACCCAACAAGGAATCGGGAGAAGAAAGAAGAAAACAAACCGCTGTGTGAGAGAGAACTGCTGAGTGGCCGATGAGTCCAAAGCTTGCGAAAATTCCGCTCCTTTTCTTATGGGGTTTACAAACCCATTTTTACGCACATTATATTTTTATTTTCGACAACCAAATTGGATGAATTAGTAAAAAAAAAATTAACAAAGAGCTATCCGACAGAAAAAAATAATTAAAATAAAAATTAATTGTGAATAGCATTACTCTCTTGTTTTGGTTATTTATTTACTGGGCCCCACTATTATTTATTTATTTATATTTTTTTGGGTAAATCATGTGCCACTGCGTATGCTGCCATGCCACGTGGACCTTAAATTGATGGTTTATGGGCCCTACCTTTAATGCCAGATCGATCGAAGGTTCAAATCACTCCAATTTTTAAGTCGTCGGTTTCGACCCTACTTAGGGGATTGCCGAGAGAGTTCAAAATCAAACGGGCTTTCTTTCTTTTGTCCTATTATTTTTTATAGATTTAATGTATTAGTATTAATGTGGTTCAAATTCATTTTTGACGAGGATTAAATCTAAGACCTTTCACTTATAAGTGAAGAATAATATCACTAGATCGTAATACTAAATGACTTTTTTATCCCATTTTTATGTTCCAAGCTTTCATAAATGTGAATTTGTATGTGTTTTAAGGGTTTTAGTGATCCATAAATTATGGTCAAATTTCATGTTAGATGAAGTTACAATGATTTCCCTTGCTCTTTTTTATCAACACTTCACTTTTACTTGGGAGAAATTCTTGTATTCGACAGCCGAATTAAGTAGATTGTCTCACCCACTCATAAAATTCAAACTTTATGTAAGGGACAAAAAGGAACAAAGATGGATTTTGTTTCTAGCTCTCTCCTTCTTCAATCTCTTCCCTTCTTTTTCTTTGGGTTAATTATATTGATCTGCGTGATTTGTAAAATGGCTTATGAAGTTTCAATTTTCTCATATTGCACCTTAATGTATTGAATTATATCAATTTGCGTATTCGGTATGATTGATTGTAGGATAATTCATTAAATTGATGACATACTGAACTAGAGAACCTTACATAAACTAACGCTTAAATTACATTTGCACCACATAGACAAAAAAAAACTCACACATAACGAATGATTATACGTAGAAAGAAACAAAATGTGTAAATTGGTACCAAAAAAATTATTTGAAACTTCGCAGTCAATTTTGAAAAACACCTCAAACTTAAAGGGCATAAGTATATTTATCTTTTTTATAAAACATCTATATTTGTATATTTTTGGACGGTGACATTATTTTCCATAATTTAAGGGGTGTTGTTGCCATCTCAAATCTTTTTTTTGCTGCTCGTTAAGATTCCATGCAAAAAGTCTCCTTACTAAAAATAATAAAATGCGATATTTAGCCAAAGAAGTTGGTTTTCATTTGTCCTCTTTGGATCTGGTGGCGTCACCATACAAGATATTGGTATCTTCACTTAAATACCTCTCACGTGGGAGAGACTCGCACCAAATAGGGTGTTAAAATGACAGGTGTTTTAAATCATTTATGTTAAGACTTGCGTGATATAAGATGAACTTTTAGAATTCAGATCTTCTTTGGATCTAAAAAATTTGAGCTTAAGGATCAAATCGTTCAAACCGTTGAAATTTGATCAAACAGCTACAATTATTATAACTTTTAGAAGAGCTCTATGTTTGTAGCCGTTGGATCAAATTTCAACAGCTGGATCATTTGATCCTTAAGCTCAGATTTTTTAGATCCGGAGGGGATCTAGGTTCGAACTTTTATATTTGAAAAATATTTTAGGAGGGATCTCTAAAGTAGGTGGCAGAACGTTCAAAAATTTATCAGGATCATCATGTATTTTAATTTTCTCATATGATGTTGCATGATTAGTTTAAAGCGTCAATACCTAGAGAGAGAATAGGTGATTAAAGACTAGTTTGGGATTGCTTACGTTTTCTTAAAAGCAGCTTTTTAAAAAAAAGTTGAGGCCTTAATTATGTTTAGTAAATAAAAAAAAATGTTTTTTTTTTCATTGGAGGCGGGTAAGTTTTATATTGACAATCTCACCTTCCATCTTTCTTTTGCTAAAGCACTTTTAACACTATAGTTTACTAAACACTAAACCGTTTTTCACCGCTCTTTATTCTCACAGCACAGCAAAAATAATTTTGAAAAACACAACAACCCCAAACTAGCCTAAGAGAGCTTAGATGGGAATGACTTGCAGACAGAATAAGTCCCACATGAAACACATTATGTAGGGTTGTTGACATGTCATAATCTAGCTTAGATGGAAATGAGGTTTGCTAATGCTAACTATTTTGCAGCACGTAAACAATATGTTAATCACTAATGATTGCATGTGCCATTTGTTAACTAATTCTTCATGGTATTTTAGATCTTAGTCTTAATCATAGATCTTAGATTTAATCAAAATCTTAATTCATTTTCCTTTGACTACTAGAAAACCAAGTCAATGTGACGAGACATAAGGTTGGCAGAGTAATAATTAAACTCACCCGAGGTCAAATAATAAAGCATTGACCTCGGAGAATAACTTACATACACCCGGAATAATCCTCATTCTCCCTATCTCCTTCATCACACGACAGAAAGCATTCATCTTCGAGAGGAAGCCTTGACACAGTTATCACAAGGATTGGAACCATACTTGCAGGCATTTTCATCAAAAGACTCTCCAAAGTGTTTGAGTAGCATTTGCCTCCGGCATTGAGTCTGAAAAATCATCAAACCAAGGAAACCAACCACATTTTCTATAAGAACACATGATTATATAACAAAGCTAGATTATACATCTTTCGTTACGAATTAATCACTTGATTGTTTGAAGTTTCTAACCTTTAATTCACAGTACTCTTGCATTTTCTGAGCTTGAGCCATAGATGTCTTGAAACTTTGGCTCTTACATCCTTGACCGTTACGTAACATACATACAACCCGACTAAAATCCTTCTTCTGGTATAGGACAATGCATACAGCAGGAAGATCGTCTCTACCAGCCCTTCCAGATTCTTGGTAATAGCTTTCTACTGATTTGGATATCGTGTTGTGGATGACGAAACGCTAGACAAAAGGAAAAGGGAATTAAACGATCATCCAACATAAGGTGCAGGTTTCCAAATGACCAGATCAGTACTTTCAAAATTACATAAAAGAGTCGGAGAAAGAAAATGCAAAGGTTAATAGGACTTGCGACATCCGGTTTGTCAATTCCCATCCCAAAAGCAATTGTAGCGCATACGATTTGAACCTCTCCTGTGTACCACTTCTTTTGCACAGCAACTCTTTGGCGAGCAGCAATCCCAGCATGATAATATGCTGTCTTCATCTTAAATTTTTCATTCAGAAAATTTGATACCTCAACGCATTCACTTTTTGAAAGGCAGTATACAATTCCGGACTGGTTTTGGAAACGACTCCTCAGTAGCTCTCCAAGCTGCTTCTGTGATTCCTTGGTCTTACCGATGACTTCATATTTCAAGTTGGGCCTATCAAAACTTCTTTCGAGGACAAGAGCATGGGGAATTCTTAAAGCTTTTAAAATGTCCTGCAACGCATCCATACAAACATTTTTACTTCATAACAGACAGCAGAAACAAATTCATTCTGAAAATCATCCTACCTCACGAACAGAATGAGTTGCTGTGGCAGTTAATGCCATCACTGGAACATCACGGAATATCTGCTTAAGACATCCTAATCCCCTGTAATCTGGACGGAAATCATGTCCCCATTGGCTGTGAAGCATGATGAAGAATATAAAATAATTATTACCAAAACACTCTTATTACATAGTTTAATAAGAGTGGCATAACTTGATGTGGTTTGTTTAAGAACACTGTAAAAAAAAATCATATGATGAGTAGTGACCCAAACACCAGACATTTGTAACATGACCTAACCACTTTAGCTACCCACCAGAAGGTGGACAGCCCCCAATCTAAAACTCTCCTGATAATGCTGGAAACAATTCAACTATAACCAAAACAAACATGCATACGAGTAACGAAACACAGGACATACCTTACACAGTGCGCTTCGTCCACAACAAATCCTGCTAGCTGCCCCTGTGATTTAATCCAAGCACTATCTAAGCTCGATACATAACAGCTTTTAAAATCTAATGCAAGCATTCATGGTAACAATACAATCAGTCAGTAACCTTAGAAACCTCACCTTTGAATGCAGGCATTTCAGGGCATCAAGAAAAGTAGGGTTACCAACAACTCTCTCAGGAGTCACATACAAAAGCTTGCATGATGGTTTATCTTTCCTGGAAACAAGAAAATGAAACATAACAGACGAATCATCAGGTAATCAAATAATCTAAGATATAAATTTAACAATAATAATCATATGGTGTGTGAAAAATTATTATCGGAATCAAATTGCTGGAAGAAACAATCAAAAGCATATCTTAAGAAAATAACAATTACGCATGCAACCCCCACAAACAAGTTCTTGTCAGTTGTAAATAAGGTATAAGTGAAATTTGTAAGGAGAAACTTTCTGCTTAAAGAACAAGAAAAGTTCCTTATTTTATCGTCCACAGAAAAGAGAAGAAAACAAAAAACCTTACCTTAGCTCTTGGAGGACAGCCGCTGCTTGGGAAGCGGTTTGTTGAGAATTCAAAAAAGTTGCTGGTACACCGAATTTGAGGTTCAGCGTTACTATCTGATCCTGAATAAGGGAAAGCAGTGGAGATACAACAATTGTCACACCCGGTTTCAGGGTCGCTGGAAGCTGTGCAAAACACCGAAAATATAAATAAAATCAGTGACTTGAAGAAACCTTTCCAATGTTGAACTAGCCAAACGAGTCATGAATCATAACAAATTTCAAGATTACAAACAGATCAACTAAGCAAAGTGTTGCAGTTATAGCCGTAAGAGAAGAAACCTGGTAACACAAGCTTTTGCCCCCTCCGGTAGGCATTAGGATAAAGCAATCTCGCTTTTCCATAGCCGCTTTACATGCTTGATGCTGCAAGGGTCGAAATACCCTATTACCAAATATTACAACATTGGCCAGCTCAGCATCATCCAAAGCCTGTAATTCTTCATAACTGAGAGTTTTCACTTCATCTTTTGACATTCGGGTGCACTGCTTCTTACTAGAAATTGTTGGAACTGAATCTTGACTAATGGTGCTTTTGCAATCCTTCGACGCAAACAAACAACTTCACTATCTTGAAAATTATAGTTCCTCAAACATTAAAGACGATATGGCCATGAGACTAACAATGAACTAGTTCTTACCACCGACGAGGGATTTGATCCAACTTTTTTTCTCATTGGAGTTATAAACTCAAATTCTTCACTATCACTAGAATCCAACACCATAAAATTCGGGTATTCTTCACGTTCGGGTGAATCTTCTACCATGTTGATATTGTCTCCATCATTATCTGCTTCGACTCCATTCGGAATGTCCCTCCCAAACATGTTACTCAAAGCTCCACAAGCTTCAGATTCCATTGCTTGTATATCATCCCATTCTTCCGTGTCTTGCACAGATTCCGCCAGCGCCGTGAGATAATCATCGCCGCAGTGCTCCACGGTAATAAAATCCAGGCCATCATCACCTAAACACAAGATCAAAGAACAAGATGACCAAACAGTAATTTGGTTGAAATTTTAATCATAAATACTAAAATGATAAAATCTAATCATAATTATACCTGGAAATTATTACCCAACAGCATAACTACTTGAAAATTAAGAAAAATGCTTGTTGTTGCAGCATAATCCAACCGCATTTCTACCAGAACAGCACAAAATCTCAAAATTCAAAAAACCCACTTCGATTTCCCGCTTGAATTAAACAAAAAACAAACCCACAAAATTATGCACCCAAAATATAATTTATTTTATTCTATTCAAATTAGGAATTTCACAAAAAAAATTAGTAATTATAGAAACTGAAATGGGATTTAGGGAGGAGCAATGAGTACCGTAAAGATTGACCAGACGATCCAAGCACTTGTTCGCCGATTCTTCATCGAACCCGGAATCGAGAGCTAAGCTCAGCAATCGAGCTTTCTCCACTTCCAGATCGCGACCGTCCATTCTTCTTCCTTCTTTTGATTAATCTCTCTGGTTGATTGGAATTGAAGGTTTGCTTAATCTCCCGCGCTAAATTTGCTTTGAAACCTAAAATTTTACCGGCGGTCGACTATATAAGTGACGGCGGGAAGAGGGAAACGGTGTCGTTGACTGTAGTGGGCTGTCGCATGTGGATCACGGCTTTGCACATGGTTATGGGCCTTCAAAAGGCCCAATTAAAAGCATAGTGGGTAATTTTTTTTAGGCCAAATCAGATAAATGATCCATGTAGTCATAAGTTGTTCAGAAGATAACCCCTATGCTAAAAAAACTCGGATTTAAACTCATGTGGTGTACTTCGTTAGCAAATTTGGTTCAAAAGTGATTTTTTCGTTAACTATCTGTTAATACATGGGTAAAATTGTACTTTGACATGAATTGAAAGCGGCAAAATAAAAGACGGTGGCGGTGGTGGCGGTAGAAGAAGTGGAGGAAGAAGAAGAAGTGAGATACAAGAAAATGCATTTCTTGAGATACGAGTCAATTCCGACTGAAAGGGAACCTTTTCCGTACTCCTCATTTTCCTCCTTTTGATACTCAGTCTTCCCAGCCTTTAATTTATTCAATCTCTCTCTCATCTTTTCTCTCTCTTTACATAGAGACCTCTGGTTCTTCTTCATCTGCTTTTGCTTGGCTCGTATGCCGTCATATTGTCCTCTTCATCTCGTTTAATGCTGTCGTTGGCTTCCATATCTCTTAGATTTCTCATGGTTTTTCAATCTACTTGGACTCATGGACTTGCAGCTACTCTGATTGAATCGCCAGGATATGCTCCAATCGATCACCGGATGCATTCTTGAAGACTCTGGAATCGGTTAGGGTTTCTTTACTGTTTAAGTTTTTTCGAGTTGTTGCTATTGCTGCTACTGCTTAATTTTTAAGCACTTTCGTTAGTGATATTATTTTGGCTGTAAATATTGTCAGATTTTGTGCATCTTGTGCCGTTTGATTTCCTCCTGTGATATTGTTTTGTGTGATTCTTGGAGGAAGAAGATGAGGAGGAGGATTTGCCTTCTGTTTTCGTTCCAAATTTTTGCAAAAAGAGGAAACAAGAGACAAGGGAAACCAAAATCATATAAAAAGAAAGAAAATAAATACCTTTTATTTCAATTCACCCACCATTTTTATTGTGGGGGATTTTATTTTTATTTGTTAATTATACTGAAATTAAGAAGAATAAAAAGAATTTAGCTTTGAGGAGAAGAAGGAGGAGGAGGAAGAGATGCGGCTTCCTTGTTCTTTGTTGGTTTGTTGCCATTCGATGGGAATACCTGATCGTTCACTACTAGATCTAATAGACAAAGTCAAGTCTTGGATTTATGGGGGATCAAGCGTTTTGCGGGTGTTGTGAAAGTACAAATTACAGACCTTGTTCTTATACATTGGATAGTATAAAGACGAGGAATAAGAAGATGCACACGTCAAAGTACAATATTACCCATGTATTAACAGATAGTTAACGGAAAAATCACTTTTGGAGTAAATTTGTTAACGGAGTACACCACAGGGGTATATATCCGAATTTTTTTAGTACATAGGCTATCTTCCGAATACCTTATGACCATAGAGATCATTTATCCGATTTGGCCTTTTTTTTATAAAATTTTGTAAGCCCTAGTGATTTTTGTACAAACTTTTTTCTCAATTTTGAATAATTCATGTAATTAATATAATCATGATCAGACGGTCATAATAATTCATGTGAATATCTTTATTAATTAATGAAACCCTCTGTGTCACATCCCGGTTCGGGGCGGATCACTTCACGGGCCTGTTCTACCACCGTAGCACGATATTGTCCACTTTGGGCTTACTATTCCCATCCCTACCTAGCACGAGGCCTTTTGAGAGCTCACTAGCTTCGAGTTCTATAGGAACTCCGAAGTTAAGCGAGAAGGAGGCCAGAGCACTCCCATAATGGGTGACCCACTGGGAAGTTGCTCGTGAGTTCTCAAAAACAAAACAGTCAAAAACAGAATATGGATGCATCAATATAACAGGTGACATAAGGAATCAACCAGAGACCCTGCAGTTGGTCATGTACGGTTAATTCTATAGCTCAATATCCAATCCAACCGGAGTCACCACGGTGACCTGTACGGCGCTACTCTGCACATAAGTCGGAACTACATGAAGTAGTCTGTACGACAAGAATGGTGTAATAATAAGCTCTAGTGCTTCTCTCATCAATCATCTGTGCACATAATCTAAGGTCACCTACCAGTCGGAATCACCTCTAGTGGTCTGTACGACTAGCATGTCGGAACCCTCTCATGGTCTGTACGACATGCACCTACTTGGATCCAAGGTGAGCGTGCGGTGCGGGTGAGTAATATAAGCACTAACACCAGGGGTGCAGGTTATGAGCTCTCAACACAATTCACATCATCAATGATTCACATGAATAACATAAAACTCACATGATACTCACATGTGCGTCCACATCACCAATTCACACACACACACACACACACACACACACACACATATATATATATATATATATATGTATCATTATCAATTCATAAATCTCATAATATGCATGCATGGCATACTTTCTGGTTTTGATAAAGATTGATGATTTGAGATATTTGAAGGTATATGCTATTATGTTATTTTATGGGAAAGTATACAGGTTTTATAGTGAGGGGTTAGAAATGTTTTAAATGAAATGTTTTCGAAAAACTTTGTTTTACTGACCCACTCAACTTTGTTTTGCGCCCCTCCAGGTTCTAAATAGCAGAGCTTTGGTGGCCACGAGGAATCCAACGGTGTTCTGATAGAATTCACAAAAGTAGGACTCACCCTCGGGTGTTTCATCTTAGTAATTGTATTTTTAAAGCTTCCGAACTGTGTAAATGGTTACGTCACACTCACGTGACGGCCAGCATGCCCTCATTCGAGGTGGGGTATGTCATCTGTATCAATCAAAAGAGGGTGAAAATATTATTTAGTCTTCTATCACACAAAAAAAAAATGATGGGCAATAATTTAATTTTACAGGTCCAAATTTTATTGTTTTTTTTATTGAAACTCACCTACAGGTGATGTTAAAATATCTCCAATATTAAAAAATAAAATAAAAAACCAAAAACAAAAACCTTCCACTTCCCGCACATTCTCTCTATCTCCATCTCTCCTTCTCATTTTCTAAAAAATATGTTCATACACACAAAGTGTGTAGGCAAATGTTAGTATATATTTAATACAACCAACATCTAACCAAGGAAATAATAATTGTAAGTATTGTAGTCAAATCCTTTTATTTATGTTTGTTAATTTTTCTTTCACTACTTCAATCCAAATTCTATAGAACAGTGAAAATGATTCTTTCTACTCAATCATTTTATTTTTTTATGCACACTCGATTTAAAATTATCCCTTGATTTTTCTATTTTATGTCATCCAGAAGTCATATGTAAGCATGAGTCTAAGCTTGCATACTGCATAGGAAGTAAAATTGTGTGCGAAAATCACTTTGAAAAAATAAATGTATAAAAGCTAATGCGGTACGAAAATCAATAAAATACAACACATAAGTAATTCAACAATATATTACAAATTTTAAATAAATTAAAGGGTTTTTTTGTTTGTCATAAATTAGGTAAGAAGCTTGAATCTCAAAGGGGTACAACTTTTCCATTGCATCCATGCAAATTTGCAATCATGAACAACTTGTACATACGTAGAATAGACGCCGTATGTACGTACAAACGTACGTACACCATCCATACACGAATTGAATGAAAAACTTAAACATTTGAGCTTTCAATGTCTTCAAACCGATCAAAGTGTTTCAAATGGTACGTACAATCTCGAGACATTTCTTCTTGAACCAACGGTATCCTTTCTTCAAAGACCTCTTGACCTTCCCCTCGGCATCATACAACTTATACCTAGCCACTCGCCCTCTTCTCTTAATCTCCGGATCGTTCCACCACAATTTCAACGACTTCGTCGACGACGATCTCTCTTTCCTCGCCTTCTTCCCCCCGACCCGCACTTGAAGATCGCTGCATTGTCGTATTTTCATGGGGGGATTCGGATCCCATGACGGATGAAAATGTGACCTCCCCGCGTACATTGTTTGGTTTTCGCTTAACCTCCTCACGTTCACCGTCTCTAGGTTGTTCCGGTAATCAGCAGTTACATACGAGCGGTATCGAATCTCCTCCATCATCTCTCTCTCCCTCTCTGAAAAGATTTCTCTTTGAATCTTTTCTCGAGAGAGAGAGGGAGAGGGAGAGGGAGATAGCTCAGAAACTACGAGACAACCGGTTAATTATGTGCATTATTAGGATTTTATTTTTGCCTTCTTAAATATTCAAGGGTGGTTAAGATGGCTGAACTTCCGGTTGGATTTTTGTTGGCCAACCTAAGTAAATTTAGATGGTTGAACGTTATTACTGTCCTGCCCCTGGAGAGTAATATTGATTTGTTATATTAAACAAGATTAGTGATACAAATAGTTTACACACCCCACTTCCTTCACATTTCAAATCCCAATCGGTCGAAAAATCGTTGCTTTGTTTAGGGTTGTTTATGAGAAATTCTTTGGTCCAGCGAGAAGACCACGTCACCCCTGCGGTTCCGCATACAATGAGGAGAGCAACTTAGATGGATGGGTACACCGCTACGGTAGTGTCTCAGTCTAGTAATATAATGTCACATATTAATTTGATTCCACATAATATTGTGTCGTTTGAGTAAAACGTCACTATAGTAGTATACCCATTCCATCCAAATTCTTCTCCGCACTATGAGATGAGATCATCATATAAGCGAGGGAGACCCAAATACTTGGAAGGTCTCAGCTATGTGAAAATGGATGACCTGGTCCACTTGCCGGACTCAAGAATTTCTTATTGTTGGGAGGATGTGCACAAGGAAAGTGATTTTTTGGGCACCTCTTTTCTCACTTACACATCTATGTTTATCTCTAACTTTTGAATTGAATAAATTAAAAAAATAAAAATAAAAGGACGTAACTAAACAAAAGCGTGCAGAGTGAGAAAAATGCAGTACGAAAATCATAGTCGTGCACAATTGCACAGAAGATGGACCCAAGGAACCATATTTGGCCTATCAATTTTGAATTTTCTGGTCGAAGGCAAAGCAAATGAGTCCCTTAGCATATTACACAGTAGAAGAGATTAAATTTTGAAAACATTTAGACCATCATCTATGATTAAACACCATCTCATTTGACCAAATGGATAAATTTACAGGTGATTACAACCTAATCCAACGACAGGGAAAACGCGACGGGGCTAACTAAGTTGCTGTTCTTCCAGTGTCTCAGCTTCTGATGAACCCTTTCGACTCCCCTTCTTCGCCTTCTTGTTATCCATGTGGGAAACCTGTACATTAATACAACATATAGATGGTTTAAAGGAGAAATGTTCATGCATGAGTACAATCAATCGGATAAGTTTTTGTATCTGCACTTACGATGCAGGATTTCCACTCGAGTTTTCCTCCCTCGGCAGTCTGGGAATGATTGCGAACGTGGCGAAATATTTGAATCAGCACAGCTGCATCAAGAGCTGCATACTCCAGCTGCACAAGAATATGGCACTATTTTATTTGAACTAAACAAGTGGATGTGTGGCTCAACCAATAAATCGTGTCAGATCCTAAAACTTCAACGACGACTGAGTAATTTACTGACTCAAAATTACCATACGACACTTTCCAGGGTCGGATTTCTTTAGGCATAGTTAACTTCTAGTTTCACTCAACAATGGAAGGAGGACCTTAACTGTGCTCCGAAAGCAATTTTATAACTCATTGGAGTTATACGTAGTTAAAGTTCAAAATGTACAAAAACTACCTGATTGGGCGTCAAAGGTCGTTGCTCCCAATTGCTATTCCTTCTTGTCTTGTTCAAACCTACTCCCAGTATTTTCTGATGCAGTACGCGCAAAGTAAATTGCACGTAATGAGCATTAGAATGCAAAAAGATAGATCAACAGAGACAAAGAAAAGAATGTGGTATGTTCAATTTCGTGCTTCTGTTACCTTTGCAAGCCCAGAGAGACCGCCGCTAGGTTCTTTGAAAACATTCTGGACGTCCAGTAACATTTCGTAGTGTTTGAAACACTCTAACTCTCCATACGAATGAGCCAACTGCTTCATATCACACTGAAAATTATAGCCTACAAGCAGCATAATTCACAGCCATGCTTAATTTCCAGTTTATTTCATGTATGCACATGGTAAAGAAAGCTCTAATTCACCTATTGTATTACAATTTCTCATACCGAGTTTCAGAATCCTAGGAGATTGCAGAATGCGAGTTAAGCAGTCATCCAGGACATCAGGAGCGTCAGCGAATAACTTGATCAAGTCCACGACGAAAACTTTTTTTTCAGAAGCAATTTGCATGATGGAAACCTGAAACGTGGAGAAAACACTTGAACAAAACAAAGCATGTGGACTATGAGATTATTTTTACGAACAAGTATTTGGAAATATGAGAAGCCAAAAGGTAAAAATAGAAAATTGAAGTCTAGCAAAGAATGAAAATCAATATGACCTAATTACCTTGCTCGGTTTGCTGCCTTTTACGTAGTTCGGTTTCCATTCGCAATCAAGACCCACAACTTTGCATCCCTCAAAGTGAGAGGTAGCATTATGCAAGGCATCAGCTTCATCAACCCAAACAACACCCTCTATAACCAACTGATTGAGATGCAAATAGCGATTTTCGAGAAGACTTGCCTTGGGTACTATATAAAAGATTAAACAAAATTATATAAAATCTATAACTTTGAATTGCGATCTTCATACGTTGTCCTTAATTACTAGAAAAACCAAAACTGCTAGTTGTGCTAAAGAAGGGTTGCCAAGGTTGACAGCTTCACTGCACTAACTCCAGAAAAATAGTTCCATATGGATAAATGAAAAGCATGATGACACAACGGTTTAAGGAACATTAGTTATAACCTTTTCCATTCAAGAAACCTTCAAGCGAGTATCGATCACATAGCTCATCAACCTTCTCTGAGTAACCAGCTTCCATTGCTAAGTAAACCTTCGAAATAAAGAAAAAGTAGAGTCACGTATCACTATAATCGTAAAGCTAAGAATGCAACCAAGCATACATTCACACATGAAAGCATACGTATATGGATTTCGGAAATATGATCTATTCCAAAAGCTACATACCAAATATTCAAGAAGTTGCCTATTACTGTTTGTCCTTGCTTCTGCAACTTCCCAGCTACCTTTTTCTGCTAGTTTCTTTAAAGTGCTGAAAGTTTATGATTAACTCTTCTTATTTTAAGAAAATAAGTATTCAAGACTAACAAATAGAATTCATTGAAGGAAAAAGAAAAGGAAAAAAGAAATTAATTTGATACCACGCAGAAATATGAATATAAAAAATTACCTCTCTTTGTACTTATGATAAACATCAGGAAATTCATGTCGGAGATTGTTTTTTTGTATAATGTCATAAGCATTTTTTAGCATGTTTCTGCCGAAGTACTCCCGGATAAGAATACACAACATTGGCTTTCCCATGAATGTTGCCCACTTTTCTGCTGCTTTCAATTGACTGCTTTCTATCATACGAAGGAGAAACGATTGGCCAGACTGGCGGATAGAGAAGTGCTCTAATAAAGTAACCGCGGTCATATATGATTGAGACTCTATCAGTCCAAATATATATTGCTCAACAAACGCTTTTGCATTGTCAAATCTGCAATTATTCTTTGCATTCAGGCACATTACTTTATCAATGTTTACCAACTGAACACCATAAACTTCAAGTATCTTCTCAATTATCCTCCCCTCATGGTTGACAGAGCCCCCAACAATATCGAGAAATAACTGGGCAGCGATGTCTTTTGCTTCCATAGAGTCCCCCGAGCATGTTTCCTTTTTTAGGAAATGGAGAAGACCAGATATAATCAAATGACTGAACCCTTCACAGTATAAATCAAATATAGGCAAAACATAGAGGCACTGAATAACAAAAGTAGCTGGTCCAGGTTGGGGATCATTGCGTAGTACTAGATAAACCTGGTCTTGAAGAGCTCGGAACTTCTTAGTTGCCTTACATGTGCCTATTACATGTTTCAATTGGAAACAAACAAGCAGAAAAGAAACATTACTTCCAAAGTACATGCAGAAAAGCTGAGAAAATAAGATCTTTTACCCAAACTCTGTTCAATTTGCAACCGAAAAAATGTAGCATAGAGTACAAGTAAACTTCTGTGGGATTGGACTGCAGCATATGTTAAAAATTCATCCTGGATCTCTAAAGGTAATCTAAACACAGGACAGAAGTATTTCATCACTCATGAGGGTCGAGTGCCTTTCAAAATATTAGATCGTAAGAGTGAACAGTTGGTTCTATCAACACTAGGACAGGTTCTATCTTGCCCGTGTATGGAAATGACTTGGGGCATAAGCTTTGTTAAACGGTTAGGTGACAGAAAATACGCAGCAGGATTTTGAAGAACGGTTTAATATACTACTTGAAGGATTAATTTGAGGAAAAATTAGTGACTGAGTCATTGACCACAATGTGGTACACCACTAACATGAAAGGCACATCAACAGGCTAGGATCAAGTTCCTCGTCACAACATAATCATGCTTAAAGACGGTGAAATTAGTGATCGAGAGCAAAATACTCCTACCATGGAAATAGCACTCTTTCAAGAGGTATACGAATACCAACGGAGTAATATGCGTCAGGTCAGAAAAAGCATGCTTGCAAATAGTTGATGTCTGATTAACTTTGCCTTGCTTGTTGTTATGTCTGTCAACTCTTTCCTCCAACCCCATGCCGGAATGAAGTGATGCTTCTCAGAAACTGAACCAAAATTAGTTTGAAATAGTAAGTGAATTACTGAACGCGTATCACATTCGACGCTACTTGATTCAATAGATACATTCTAAGCAAAGGGAGACCCAACAACTTACTCTCTTTGTCTCTTATAAATCATTCAGTTGCAAGTAACAAAACCGGTGCTACCTAAGGAATCAATACTCGAACGCTGTGATGAAATAACAGCCAGATGGTTAATACACAAACTCAGTTAAGGAAGAACAATTTGCACATATCAACTAGGAAGTTCAATTCAGTTTCCATTTACAAAAAAAGGGGTTAATGAAAGACTTCAAAAAAATGAATACTTTACACAGAAGGAAGCAATCTTACATATGTATACAAAAAATTACTACAAATGCATCACCATGAGAGAGTATGAGGCACAAATAGTCGAAGAAAATGCACAAAAAATACTCGAAATTAGTCAAATAAACAACAATTAAATGGAACAACAACAACAAAAAAGTCTTATCCCACTAACTGAGGTCGGCTGTATGAATCCTAAAACGTCACTGCTGAGTTTTGCGTCAAGTTTTATGTTAGCTAATTAAATGGAACAACATTAAGAAAAAAATTATAACAAACTGCAGCTGAACTATCATTAAACATTCACAAAAACATTTACATATAAAATCACAAACATATGAACACACAAATATGACGCATAATTTAATTTTACATATACAAAAATCACATAAACATGTCACAAACATTAAGCATTGACCATATATAGGAAGAAAAATCTCAAAAACAACAGATATACAAACTATTTTAATCAGCTCAAACTCAAACGTTTAGTTTTCTAACAACACAAGAAGAAAAACATACGAGAAAAACATAAAAAAAAAACAAACACTCGGAATTTTCTTTTGTTTTCTTCAATTTTCTCAGCAACCAAACAGTGCCTGGAGAAGCTTACCCGTTATTTCTCTCTGCAAACTCTGCCGCGGAGCTTCCTTGTTTTACCTCCCAAAATGTGTTTATATATATATAGAATGGAAAACTTGCTGCACAAAATTAAATATATAAATAAAGGGGTAAAATATTTTAAAAGAAAAAAGAAAATGGAAAATCAGAAGGCACTGATACAGTACGGGATGGCCCACCGGATTTGTTTCCCGAAAATGGCAAGAAAAATGCTTTCCATTTTACTGTGGAGTCGCTAACGGATCTTTTCTCTCTCTAAAAGGCGGGTGAGCTGCTTAAATGCACCGAACAAAGCTTGGCTGCCGAGAAATCAGCCGCAGCTTCTGTTCCTCATCAATAACGATGAATACGTGTTCAAATAATTAAATTTTTAATACAAATTAAAAATATGTCCATCTGTTATTGGTGAGGAGCGAGAATTGCGGCTGATTTTTTCAGCAGCCAAATTCTGTCCAAATGCATCGGCTGCGTCGGTGGGCACTGCCCTCCTTTGCAAGGAATGACACGAGATCAGAACCAAGGGCATTTTAGAGTTTTGGGATTGTTATCTAAGACCCCACTACTCCGCCTAGCGTAAAATCATCTGGTTCTTACTTTTGATTTTCAAAACGGTTCGAGTTGGACCCGATTGGTGTAAACACGAGTCTAAAATTGGTTGTTTTAGCACTTGTCATTTTATTAATGGTCCACAATGAAGCTTATGATCCATAAAGAGAATTCTCAATGTTTTTATCTATTTTTGGTTGGTCAACGCTTGGCGACCGTAAAATCTAATTTAGAATCACGACTATATTTGTAAATGTTCTTAACGACGTGAGCAACAAATCATTTTTGCACTTATCAAACAAATGTTTTTGATGGGGTTGTATGAAAGGGCTTGGAGTTGCGTGGGACTACATCCTTGCTTGTATTATAAAGTGGGGGTTGGACTTGAGCATGGATATTGGATCGTGCATGATACAGGTGCTGGGCAACTGGATAAGATTGACTTCCAAATAAACTTCAATTATTAGCAAACTACAAATATAAAATCCAAGAAAATAAAACATTATAACATAAATAAGTCGATATATTTGGCTAATCATGATATTGGTTTTTAAGACTCCAAATAATTACTTTTATGTGCATTAAAACACAAATTACAAGTGTATTAGATTTGGAATCTTTTGCCGGTACTGGATTGTTTTAGTAGTTATGATTGACATAGAAGCTCTGTTAACGCTCAAACTGGGGAATAAACAAAAACCAGTATGATGATGTAAAATTATATTTTGAAAAGGATTTAGGTGGTTAAGTGATCTAATATATTTGATGTGGATTATAAGAGCATTATTTTTCCCTCGGCAGCTTATAAGGGTATTTAGCCCATTTATATAAGCCCTGAGTTAGCCACAAAAGTCCTAAGCTCTTACACGAGTGCATCGCTCGTTAGAGAGTGGTTCAAAAGCACTTTATGCAAGCGCTAGGTCTGACAATATTTATGTCCCTTCATAGACTTTTGTTCTTGTCAGTGACCAACACGTAGCTTTGAGATGGTTGTGGATGCAAACTTCCGCATTCTTTTTCTTGGACAAAATTGCACCTACAAAACAATTAACACCTTAGGTTAAGGCCAAGAGCCTTACGCGCGCCCACGATGAATGGGGGGCTTTGGCCGAAGAACCTTCAATGCCAAAGTTAGAATTTAGAGAGAAAATTATTTGGAAAGTTTTTAGGAGTTTTGCAAGAGTGTGGACCTCCTTTTTAGAAAAAAATAGGGTCATATATATAGGGAATGGAGGTGGCCGGCCCTTAGAGGTTTTTTGTGTGAAAATGGGTGATTTAATTGGTGATTAATGGATTAATTAGGAATTAATCCATTAATTAGCTAATTAATCTCCATTTATATGGAATAATTTGTAGGTTATGAAGTAATTATCTAAGATGAGGATGGATGAGATAATTTGGAATTTGTTACCTTTTTTGGACACTATTGGCTTGATTAAAGAATAATTGTCCACTGCTCGCGCGTAGGACAATCGGTGTGTCTCAGGGGTAACTTTGTCATTTTCACCAAAAATTCACGTGTCGCCTTGTGATTATTTTTGGCTCCACAAATGCCCCCACACCTGTTGGGCTGCTCATAAGAAATGGCAGCAGGTGTAGAGATCTTCTTGCTCTAGGAAACTTATGACTGCTTCTTATTTTGATGTAGATTCCCTCTTTAATATGAAATTAAATCATTCTAGGAAAGGGAAATAAATTTCTTTCAAAGCCTATTTAAGTCCACCTTAAGTGGGTTGTTAAATCAACTTTGGAGAGCGATTTATTCTACTCTACAAGAGAGATAAAGCTTAGAAAATGTTTGTTCCCCCTTCCTTAACAATCTTCTACACTTGCCCATGCAAAAGATCGTCTTTCGTTGTTTACTTCGTCTTCTCCGCGCCGCACCGATGTAAGAAAAACTTAATTCTCCTTGTCTTCTTCTTGGGAGGCGCTGCCACAGGGCAGCCGTCGAGGTGGTGTGGCATGTCGGCAGGCAGGGGCTAGAAGTTAGCTTGGCATGGGCCATTGTTTATGCTACTCGACTTGATTGAAGCCAAGGATTGGCTCGGCATGGGCCAATGAAGTGGCGTGGCATAGGCAACGGTTTGGGTTGCTTGCCAAAAATGAGGAAACTGCTTAAGTTTGATTTCTCAGTTGTCGTAGATAGAGTAGTCAAGGATAAAGCTGCCAAGATCGGAGCTGCTGAAGATGAAGTGTCGGATGAGTGAACTGTTAAGTGTAAAAGTGGTTGCTGCCCCCTGACCATTTGCTGCCTAGTTGATCTTCAAGCATTCGATCTTTTAAGCTATGTCGCCTTCTCGCACTGGAGAGCTTACCCAGATAGGTGTCGGCGAATTAATTTACCCTCTCGCACTTGAAAGCAATTAGTTTACCCTCTCGCACTGGAGAGCAATTAGTTTACCCTCTCGCACTAGAGAGCAATTAGTTTATCATCTCGTACTGGAGAGTAAACCCATATGGGTGTCGGAGAATTGGTTTACCTTATCGAACTGGAGAGCAATTGGTTTATCCTTTCGCACTGGAGAGCAGACCCATACATGTGTTGGGAAATTGGTTTACCCTATCGCACTGAAGAGCATACCTACACAGGTGTCGGGAAATTGGTTTACCCTCTCGCACTGGAGAGCAATTAGTTTATCCTCTCGCACTGGAGAACAATTAGTTTATCATCTCGCAATGGAGAGCAGACCCATATGGGTGTCGGGGAATTGGTTTACCCTCCCGCACTTAAGAGCATGGAAGTCGTTGTCATGTGTGCAGCTGAGGAAAACTTGACTGCTGGGGCAACCGAAATAATCCTTAGCCTACGAGGTCATGTTTGGCGATATGCTTTAGACTTCAAACTGCTTATGGACCTCGCGTAAGGGTGTAAGCGCAGTGAGTTGCTCCCAGAATTATTGTGCCATCAACATGTGTTTCGTCGTGTGCCTTTTTTAGGCTTGGTTGGCACAAGCCACATGGCAAGATCGGCATGGTTGGGAGTCATGGTTCAAGATTGGCACAGTTATGAGCCATGGTGATAGATCAATGGCTGTCGGGAGCCGTGGTGCAAGCAGACGTGGTTGTGAAATCAGAGATGAGGCTGACTTGGGCTAGGTTGTGTGCAGTAAGAGGAATTGTCTGGAGTGTTGAGAACAAGGTCGGCCCCGGTTCTTGGTAGTCAGGCTAGTGTGTACTTTTGGTACTCGTATGCCCCCAGCGTGCCATTAGGCTGAGCTGCTGCATTTGTTGGAACAGAAGAAGTCTTTATATCCGGCAATCTATGTGGGGTAGTCCTGTCTGCTCGATCTTTTCATTGAAAGATGACTCGCTTATGTTGGTCATGTTTCATCGAAGCGCCTTATCAATAGCTTCGTTGCGCGGGAAATCGCGCAATCGCTCGATCAGGAGTATTTATACTTCTTCATGAATTTACCTTTGATGAGGTGGCAGAGCCCTCAGTCGTGACTTGCTGGTCTAGGCTGTTCTTCCATGTGTTCGGCTCGTCTACGCCGCGGCTGCGGTCGATATGGTATGTTTCTAGCAGAAGAGCGAGTAACTCGCAAGCTGCTGGTTGAACTTGAGTCGGATTGAGTGATTGCTTATCTTCGTAAGCTGTGATGCCTACTCCGATGTGAGGTGGATGATGTTCTTTGCGGGCCTTGCCAAGAATAAACATTTTGCCTAGAATGTTGCTCATGTTGATTATCGAAATATGGCCCTAACCGTGAGTGTATGTTTGTCTGTGGGCCTAAGTGAGAGTGCACGCTCCTCCACGCGCTAAGACAAGAGTATACGCTATCTCGGGGGTCCAGTCGGGAATGTACTCCGTTAGAATGCTCAATTCGTGACTAGTCAAGTGGCTGCTTGCCGAGACGCTGGTGGAGAGGTTCGTCTACCCTTGTCCTTCTTCAGGACACCTCGTCTGGGGCACGTTGGATCCTGGTGCGTTGCAAGAGTTGATTCGCCAAGGTTGTTTGTTGTGCAAGAGCGCTCGTCAACTCTATGACTTGTCGAGACAAGTGTTGTTTGCCATTTGGATTATAAGAGCTTGGAAAGAATATGTCTCATTGAGCAGTGGAAGTGTGGTAAGCTCTGGGCGTGAGATTTGAATTGGGAAATGTCAAATCCGCGGAGAAACATGGTGAAAATGCCTCTGCTCGATGGTTGGTCCGGAAATTTGGAGTCGGGACGGTTGAACTAATCTTTGACCGATTTAGGCTTATTGGAAGGCCACGGAAGCAGGCTGGGCCTCGGGAGTGGGCTACTCGGCTGGAGCAGGCTGGGCCACGAGAGTGGCTACTCGGCGGGAGCATGCTGGGCCGCAAGAGTGGGCTGCTCGATGCGTGATGCATGTGAGTGCGAGGCTTGGGCTCGCGTTGGGCTTGCTTTGGTGGCACGGCACAGGTCGTGGAAGTGGTGACACCATGGACCTCGCCATGGGTGGCTATCGTGTGGTGGAAACTCGTGATGGTGGTGCCGTTCCACTTATTGTCACATTTAGCCTCGTGGATTGCCGTGGTCTCATTCTTTGGATATTGGAATTTTCACTCGTGGAATTTTCTAAATTTCTAGCCATTGTATTATTCTTTTATGTTTTATCAAAGAATCTTTGCAAATAAAAAATTCTAATAATAAGAAAGTACGAAAAAATACAAGTAGAATAGAAAATAGAGAAAAACCTTTTTTTATGCGAGAGTCTTTTATGAGTGTGGATTTCTTCTCTCAATGAAAGCACCAATTTGTGGATGCAAATTTTCGCCTTCTTCTTCTTGGATAAAATTGCACCTACAAAACAATTAATACCTTAGGTCAAGGCCAATAGCCTCACACGCCCACGATGAATGGGGGGAAGGTTTTGGCCGAAAAACCTCCGATGCCAAAGTTAGAATTTAGAAATAAAAGTATTTGGGGAGTTTTTGGGAGTTTTGCAAGAGTGTGGACCTCCTTTTTAGAAAAAAATAGGGTCATATATATATAGGGAATGGAGGTGGCCGGCCCTTAGAGGTTTTTTGTGTGAAAATGGGTGATTTAATTGGTGATTAATAGATTAATTAGGAATTAATCCATTAATTAGCCAATTAATCTCCATTTATATGGAATAATTTGTAGGTTATAAAGTAATTACCTAAGATGAGGATGGATGAGATAATTTGGAATTGGTTACCTTTTTTGGACACTCTTAGCTTGATTAAAGAATGATTGTCCACTGCTCGTGTGTAGGACAACCGGTATGTCTCAGGGGTAGCTTTGTCCTTTTTACCAAAAATCCACATGTCGCCTTGTGATTATTTTTGGCTCCACAATGGCGATTGTATAAACATGTCCCTAAAGCTCTGTGCCAGAAAGTTGTCAGGTTTGCCAACTAAATTGAGTGGTTGGAAAGTACTTAAATTCTACACTCGTCTTTTCTTGTCTGTAAACAATCCAGGGCTATGAGTGGTCGTTTGATGGCAGTTGTCTTTCATTCTCATAGTGGCGCTCTGTCACGGGATATCTTGGGCTGGCTTGCAAGCCCAATGTCTTGATCTTCTTATCCTTTAGCGAGCTCTCTCCAACCCCATCTATTCGGCCTAAAAAAAAAAAAAAAAAAAATATATATATATATATATATATATATATATATAAGAATCTTTATGTTTGTAAAAAAATTGTAAGTGGTAGATTACTTCGGTAATTAGAGTTTTTCTATTCAACCCATTATGTTTCGAGTTAACCTTCCCTATTTTCTTTAGTGTAGAATATTGTTTGTAACAAAAATTTTATTATTATTTTATTTAGAAAAATGCTTATAAAAAAATATCTTACTAGCTTGAGTCTCTGCTTGATTATAAGAGATTTTGAGTTTGACTCACATGAAAGTAAAAATTACATATATTTGTCTTGTTTTTAATACTAAATCAAACCTTTTTGTGGTTGTTTTAGTCGACATACTGATCTAACATTATTCATTACTTAAACGAACGTACTTTTATAGTCTAATATACACTAGATATACATAATGACGCAAACGAGCATGTCACATCATGTTTTTTTTTTTTGTACATCGATATTTTTACACTAAGTGAAAGGAGAGTTTGGTTAAGCCACACAATGAGCAACTTAATTTGATATTAAATTCATCATCTACCAAATTAAAACCGTTCACTTTTAAGTGAAAATGAATATTATCATACCGTAATACTAAATGTCATCGTCGTCATATAATCTGAACTCAGCAACATGTGAGCTGCCTCCATGTACCAAAGTTAACATCTTGACTTGATAAACACACCTTGTTAGATTAAGTAAAAGTGATGATACGAAAACTCTATTAAAAAGTCTGGCATCCCAGTTTGCACGACGGTTCATTGCATCGTGCCATCGTCTGCGCTTTCACCTAATTTATTGGGAACGTGACCTTAGGCCTTTAGTGACAATTCTGGAAATTCAGTTTCACGGTTATGCGTCGCAGTCTGCAGAAAACAAACAACAATAAAAAAGAAGTCACACACTTATTTTTCGCGTTTTCGTTTTGACGGTATTATCTACGCACTCATTTTTAAGTTTCACACATCTTTTAATTTTTAATTATCGAATAGAATGATTTGCAGTGGAATAAATTATCTCTACTAATAAATAAAGCATTATTTGTCAACAAAAAGATGATAAAAAGACAAATTAATCTTCTATCACAAAAAAAAAAGAAGCAATAATGTTATTTCACATGTTCAAATTTTACTATTTTTTATTAAAGCTTCACCTACTGATAATGTTAAAATACCTCTAATATAAAAATTAAAAAACCAAGAAAACATAAAACATAAAACAAAAAACCTCCCACTGCCAATGTTCTCTCTCCCTCACTCCTTATTTTCTTAAAAAAAATATGTAGACAAATGCTCGTATAAATTGATAAAAGCAAGTAAAAAGTATTAAATAAGTGTGGATAACACCACCTCTTTCCGCATTGGGACGTTGCCCTGAAATATCTGAAGCCAAAAGCTGACACGTGTACTGAGGGCAAGAGCTATGCTATATAGGGTTGATGGACCATACTTGACCAGTTGACACGTCAAGTACAGTGTACACGTACCAATGCAAGGCTGTATAAAACAAGTGGAAAATACAACGAACCCATAAAAACCCTAGTGACGGATCCTCAAAATATCCTTTTTCAAAACGGGACAAAGTTCGCATGCTACTTTGCCTAGTTGTTCGTAGTTTCATATTTTGTTTTACGATAACGTTAGAGAGATTATTTTTGTAGATAAAATTTATAAATTAAATAATGTGTCATCGATATAAATGATCACGTTTATTAATGTTTAAGTAACCTAATTATTATTTTTTATGTCATTTAGTTTACAAAATTTTATCTATAAATTTAGTTTCCTAAGCATTACCCTTTGTTTTATTATTTTTTAGGCATTTTATCAAATATCTCAGTTACATAACAGTCACACTTAAGATCAAACGTCAAAAGATAGAAAACTGCACGATTTCATGTGTAGGAATAGCCAGGATGAGACAATTGCCTAAGAAAATGTTGGTATAGGCGACTAGTATTGTCACGCAAGCTCGATTTGAGTTAGTCGTCCACGAGTGTATGACTCTTAATTGTTGATGCATTGTGAGATCAATATCCATCTTTATCCACTTATGTATGACGACTATCTTAAGTATTTGTTCATCTTAGTTTTTTGTAATTGAACTCGCTTCTCACTTATTTTCTATTAGAATTTTAACTAAAAGGAGTCAAGAGGAATAAGTACAAGATTACAACATTAATCTAATACCTTAACTCAGTGGTTGAGGACAACTTCTAGGCCCGTATTCCACGTGACATATTCTTGGTTTGATTCCTAGCGCTGGTGAATCATACGCTGAAATGCCTCTGTGAGTCTTTTCGACTAAAAAAATATGAATTGTCGTGACGAAGCTACTAGCTGGTCGCCTTTTAAAAATGAAACAACCTTCTTATTATCTTTAATTATGCTATAATTGATCAAGTTGGTGGTTGACAAAGATATGTGTTATCCACGTCGTGCATGACTACAAGACATGCAATATCGATGAGTTCTGCACAATTATACGAGACATATATAGGTGTCATTTACCAAACTTTTCACTTGTAGTCAATAGGAAAATGATGAGATTTATGAATGTTTTACATAAAGAAAACAAAGGGCGGAGCTGAGATGACCTAACCAATTGGTGGTGGAGGTTTGGATTTGATGCATGATGTTAATTCTTACTGCACAAATCTAAACATTTTGTTAAGCTGTCTATTCCATTTTACTGTACTTATATCTAGCGAGCCCTAGTTCATGTTGTCATGCACCACCTTAGTCACTGTCATTTCGAGATTTTTTCCAGATCTCGCAGTTTAAACCTGATGGATTGAGTAATTTAGACTACTCATTTTAAATTTTACGATCCTTATTTGTCAATCTCATTGACACACTTTACATAAACTAAGGGTTTAAATTTCTCTCTCTCCCTCTCTTGAATAGTCCAAATTACTCGTTAGTTAGCTCCAAACTATGAGATTTGGGCTATGAACCTATAAATGTTAATTTCAAAACAAACAAACAACAACAACAACAAAGTCTTTTCCTACTAAGTGGGGTCGGCTATATGAATACTATAACGTCATTGCGTTTGGTTCTAATATTAGAACAAAATAATTAAAAATTTTGCCGTTTATTTTTAATCCGTGACAAGACAAATGGCCCTAGAAGATATGCTAAGGATGTCATGTATAGTGATGAACCCTACGACTTTCTACTTGTTACTGCTCAATGTGCATTGTAAATTGTATCATGATTGGAGATTGGAAAACAAAATTAGTTCCACCATAGCTTAAGGACAAGGATGCAACTTGGATGGTTGTAATCCGATCAAATATCTTCGACTTATGTTGGATTGGAGAAAGAGCATAATTTACCCATTAATTGAGCTTGAGCTCAGACTAAATTGAAGTCAGTTCATCAAAAAAACTTGTCCTATCACCGATTGTAAGATTTTGTACGGTTCAGAGCTCGGTTGAAGTATTTTAATTTGAGATTTACTCCCAACTTGACTCCTTACGCACATAGGCGAAACTTACTTTTAAGAGCTTATGGGTAAAACTTGCCTCTAAAGTTGTGCTGAATGATGTCTTCTGCCCACGGTAGCAACATTGACCTTGTACTAATTTCCTCCTACAAATCGCCCACTTTGTGGACTTTGTTGTAGAAGTCGTTTGGAAATACTTTTAAATGCCTGAAAATATTTTTAGGGTACATATTTTTGGAATAAATTTTTAGTAAAAATGTAAGTAAATCCTGAAAAAACACTTAAAGTGCTTCCTGGAATAAGCACTCAAAGTGTTTATTGGAATAAGCACAAAACTGGTGCTTATTGCAAAAAGCACTCCAAGTACATTTGGAATCCAAAATCATTTTCTCTAAAAACGCTTTCAATCATTTTAAAAGCATTTCCAAAGTGAGCATTTTGTTACTAATTGTTAAAAGTCCACGGATAGAATAATACATACCCCTCCACGTCACCCAATATATGTAACGTTTTTCATGTGTGAGACTCACATAATGCCACACATTGGACACTAGGTTCAACACATGAATAGTCTGCTTTGAATCTTTGATATTATATTAAAAAGTGAGCATTTGTTCAAAAATCAATTAGCAATAAGAGGAAGAGATCCATAATCATAAACACTTTTAGGCAAGACCTTCCTTTCTCGACGTGAAATTCATGCTCTCAACCAAAAAGGTATTCGAAACTTTTACACCATTCCAAGAGATTCCAAGAGATTGTTATATTTTCGAACGTGCGATAATGAATCCTACCACTCACCAACATTTGCGGAAGAGATAGGCCTCACATTATGTCGTGGACTTAGCTTGAAAGGTACCCAATGTCTATCCATGGATTCCTGTCACAAATTGGGTTTGGGTGGGTTGGGTTCAGATCCTTTTCAGATCTCACAGTCCATAGCCCATGGATAGAGAAATTTGGACCGTCCAATAAATGGAGAAAGATTCGGACCCTTGATTTGTGTAAAGTAAAAGTGGGAAGGGTTAACAAGGGCCGTAGGATTTAGAATGAGTGGTTCGGATTTCTCGGTTCGTCGACTTCAGATCGCAAGATCCTTTGATTTGTGTAAGATAGAAGTGGGTAGGGCTAACAAGGACATAGGATTTAAAATGAGTGGTTCGGATTTCTCGATCCGTCAGCTTCAAATTGCTAGATCCAGAAAGGATCTCGATTCGGGTATGTTCCTATTAATTGCTATTCACTTCACTATTCAATAATGATTGGCCTTTGGAACCACACAACGGACACTTTACATTTTAAGACATTGCCCATCTGGGCCTAGTTGCCTATGATAAATTCTGTCATGGAAACCAAAAACGACAGCGTTTAGTAATTGTGAAGATGAAGCAAACAACAGAACCTCTTCATACATAAACATCTGAAATGGCCTCTAGATCATCCACACCACTCTCATACTAGGCTGCCACTCATTGGAGTCGCATTGTGAAGATTAAGGAAACAACAGAAAACCGAAAAACCGAATCATGAGATTGCTTAAGAAAATAAATTTTAATGAGGGAGTATGGTAAACCCGACTCATTGTATTTCGCATCCTTGTGAATTGGCAGAAGCTGAAGAATACGATTCAAGAGTTTCATTAGAACGGCGTCAGTTGGTTACCTCCCAATTCACGGGTTTCATGATCGAGTATGGTTGCCTCCCAATTCTCCGGCAAGTGCTCTATTTCAGACTTTCAATAGAAGCCGCGTCAGTTGGCAAAATGAATCTCTATCGACACAAGTTCAGGCCACGAGCTCTGTGTCAATGGTTCGTAAGGGATATCCTTCCACTTGCGCAATGTGACTGTCCTTTGGCCTTCCATGGCTTCAACGCCTGTACTCCATTAAAAGTGCGATCTACTATCAGATTACTAATATTGTAAGGCTTGTACTGTTTATGCCACTAATCAAATATAAAACTGCACATCAAAACGAATAAACGGCTCTATGATCTAGAGAGACGGTATGGACCTTGAATAGGCCGAACTTAAGGAGTATATAAACTTTCTCAGGACATCACGAAACACCATTTCTGCCGATATATTTCTCTCTCGGATCATTCTGAAGCACTTGAAGGAACGACAATGTACAATTCTTCTTGGAATGCCTGAAGCCAACAAAAAAAAGTCCATATTTGTTATGAAAATATTGCATGTGTTAAGCATGCCGCCAACATTCGTCCTGAGCCAGGATTTGAGAACTTTTCAAATTCAGAGAAACCCTAGAATTAAAAAGGGGCAATCCTGAGCCCTCACCCAAACGAGTATTTTACAGAAAGCAGAAGACTTTGGCTTCTATGGGACCAGCTGAACATGAGGGACCCCTTTCATTCCGATTTGAAAATTTTAATATAAACGGGAAGATTAAGAAAATTACCATTTTAAAGTGCGCAAACTCTTGCCTTAGTTCATCTCCAATATCCTCAGCTAGAGTCTGGACAATGCCAGGTGGATAATTTTGATCTTTTACGCTACTGCATGTCTGAAAAGAATCCCAAGTTCAATGCCACAGTTAGCCAAACTCAAGAAAAAAAATTGCTTTAGTTAATCACATTAAGCAGCACTCAAGGTTTAAGTTAATCGATAAGCCATAAGATGAAATCTTTGGTATCACGTCTTATACCTCTGCAGTGTCTGCACATTCTGTGGTAATGAAAAGCATACAGACCAAGCAGGTGTATGTGATAATTAAAATGCATTGCTATGTTGACGTCCATACCACTACGATATTTTCACCAGTCTAATGGTGTGCTTAACTGCAGAATCTAAGATGAAAGTTCAAAGTTCTGCTTCACACCATCAATTGAAAACCAAGGCCTTCTTTACTCATTCATACAAATACAAATATATATTGATAATTTTCTTTAAAAGAACAACACATATACTACAGCAAAGTTAATAGTACAGGATATGTTCGACTCCTGTGTAGTTTTACAAAAACATTCTATAAATGCAAAGAAAAAAACCTCCAATTTTATTCGAAAAAAGTTCAATTGAAAACCAGATTGGAGATTACCATTCTAAAACCTTCTTGAGAATGCGAGATCTCCATATGTTGGAAACCTATGAGTCAATGTTGTTGTAGTGCAGCAGATGTACAGATAATTGCACATAAAAAGGTCGTACCCAGTGCACAAGGCTCCTGCTTTACGCAAGGTCTGGGAGAGGTGAGAAAGAACGCAAAAATAAACATAAAAGCACAAATAATTGTATATATTCAGACAAAATGCTACCTGTTCTGGAAACTCCTTGAAGGATACATGGTCAAAGTTTGGTAAGTTCTTCCTGTGGTGTTTTGCAAGTAGTGCTATCAGCTGCAGATTCATAAATTGATCATCACTGTAGAATACAGAGTATGCACCAAGACATAGCACACAAATAAACACTTGACATACCTTGACGTCCTCAGTACTATAACCATGAAGATGATTGCCCTTCTACACAAACGATTTAGCTCATCAAGATTAAGATCAATAAGTGAACTTGAAGTTTTATTTTCAATGCACAGTAAATGAATTAGGAAGAGGGAAAATCATTACCGTTATGATAGAACAAGAATGCTTATGGTAACCCTTTTTGCCGACGGAAATCCCAATATTGTGGAGCACACATGCAGCTTCAAGATATTCAAGATCCTTGGCATCAAGGGAGGCAGCAACTTGAATGTTACTAAGGTGATCAAATTTTCTCAAAGCTTCAAACGTTTCCTGCAAAAACATCTACTCAAAAACACTCAACGTCGCAATACAATTCTTCTCCATACCCAATTTAATGAAGAATATACAATAGAATACATAAATATGCCCAACATCACACTACATTTTGACTGATCCTTAAACTAAATTTAAGTTGGTATCAAGCATCAATAAATTATCCAGAACTAGTTTCTGTCTATCTCACAAAAGTAAGTTAGGAAACAAGATATTCAATTCAATTTGAATATACCTTTGCAATATCAACACACTATGCAGCAGCTCTCATCCTCTTCTTGCCATTAAACCTCATTGTAAGCCGCATGAGAGACGTCCATTTTCGATTGGCATTCAAATCATAACCCTCACTACCCTTTGCCAAACTCTCTGCAACAACCCCTTCTGCCAATGCATAACGAGAAACCTCCCATCTCCTCAATTCCAAGCACCTCAAATATCTCCTCCAACAGCACTGCCCCTGCAACCATAAACTCCGACCACCTTTTATAAAACTTCCCCTTCCTAACCCTCTCCGCCTCTCCTCCGCCGCACAAACTCCCCACAACACCCTTCACCTCTCCTCTGCTCAGCTTCCAATCCCTCTTGCCATCCCCAAAAGAAACCAAATTGCCCACCTACAGCAAATTGCTCACATTGCTATATCCGAAAAGGACCGCCTTCTCAACAGCTTTGATCGTACCGGAAGACCCCCACAACGACTTCAAAGCCGCAAGATTGAATCTTTTCAACCAACCCAGATTCCTGAATCACCAACCTGATCTGGTTCCTCATAATTTCAGCATTCCCTTCACTGGCCCCAAACTTTTGGGTTAAATTAACATGCCCCAGCTTCAACGAAGCCCCCAAAACGACATTCCTTCCTTTCCAATCACGAACTCAGTAGACCCACCTTCGATATCCACACCCAGCACCAATTTCTCATATATCGGCAGAAACTGCGCCATACCCAGATAAACCAGCCGAGCTTCCTCCTCACCGGGCAGCACATCGACCTCCAAACCCACCTCCTCCCTCACGCATTCCAAGAACTCAGCTTTGTTCACGGCTTCGCGCACGGCAGCGGTCGCGACGCAGCGGACTGGGGTTAGCTGATTTTGTAGGATTTCACGATTTTCTGAAACTTTTTTAGGGATTCGAGAGCAAGGAGGTGGGAGTGGTGCGAGAGGGCAAAAGGGGTTGGTGTTGATGACGATGAGGTGGTGTCGCGGCCGAGAACCACCGGCTCTTTGAATTGGCCGATGGTGAAGAATATGCCGTCTGGGTATGCTCGGACTATGAGCAGCTTGAAGGAGTTGGTGCCCATGTCAATGGCTGCCAAGAGGATTGAAAGGGTCGCTGCGTCCGGCGTAGGAGAGGCCATTGCTGTTGGTAGCAATTGGTATCTGGGTTTTCAATTTGGTGGGAAAATTTGTACAGGTACGAACTGAGAAAAGCTTCTTCCTTTTTTATTTGTTTTGGTCTTAAACTCTATTTTTATGAAGCTCTTTTTTTGAAGTAATATTGAGACTAAATTGTAGCTATGGTCTCTTTATTTTAACTCGATTGGAATAATAGTTTTTTAACTAAAAATTCATTATCATTGGTCCCTCAACTCATCAAAATGTGCAGCTATAGTCCCTCAACTAAAAATTCATTACCATTGGTACTTCAACTTTAACTCAAGTGGAGAAATAGTTCCTTAACTTTAACCCGATTGTAGCAATGGTCCTTCTAACATAACTCGTTTTGACAAAAATTTTGACGTAGTTGACAAAAAGGACCATAATTACACACTTTGATGAGTTGAGGGACCCTAATTGTATAAATGGTCATTCCAATATAACTTATTTTGACAAAATTTTGATGAAATTGATGAAAATGACTATAGCTACACATTTTGATAAGTTGAAGGACCAATAGTAATGAATTTTTAGTTGAGGGATCATTGCTCCAATTTGATTAAAGTTGAGGGACTATTGCTACAATTTACTCTAATATTGAAGCTAGTGAATTTTTATTTTCTTCATGATTTGATATGTCTTCTGAGTTTTGGCTAACAACATTTGATTAATTTTGATAATTAAATGTTAAACCACAAAATAATCTTTAAGCTTGTTTCAAAGTGCTTTTATGACTCGTTTAGAAGTACTTTTAAAATGAAGGAAATTGCTTTTAGTGAAAATATTTTTGGGTTCTAAAAACACTTAAAGTGCTTCCTGCACGAAACACGTAACTGATGTTACAGGTATAAAATATCGATGATATCGGAAATATCGGTAGTCCAAAAACACGGAAATTTCAATGGAAATATCGGGATATTATCGACATCGATAAAAATTGAATAAAAACCACGGAAATTGTAAGAAAAATTAGAAATTTTTATTGAAACTTTGCAGGATGTTTATTTAGTCAATTATCTATTAGTTTGTCACAAAAAATTGGAAGGAAATGCATTGCATGATAGATATAACTGATTTAAGTTGATTATATAGCGAGCTGACAAACATTGTGAGTGTAGAAAATATGTAGTAATTAATGAAAGAAGTTTAAACACACCATAATCATTTATATATAATGAATTAGTACAATATTTTACACTTTATACATTGCATGATAAAATACATGAGTGACTTAGCAAGATCTAAAATATCGATGATATCGGAAATATCGGTAGGCCAAAAACATGGAAATTTCGATGGAAATATCGGGATATTATTGATATTTTAGACCATACAGGAAACACTTTTAAGTTTTAAGTGATTTTTTTAGGATTCACTTGCATTTTTGATCATGATTGGTTTTAAAAATAATTTTAAATGATTTCAATTATTTTAAAAGTACTTCCAAACGAGTTTTTAAAATGATTAAAAGAGCTTTTAGTGAAAATATTTTTAGAATCAATCCTTACTAAAAATGAAAGTGAATCTTGAAATAGCACGTGATCACTTCAAGTGATCATGTGCCTTATGAATTCAAAAACATTTCCTCTAAAAACATATTTAATCATTTTAAAAGTACTTATAAACAAACGTTTTTTAAAATTTTATTTATTTTGTGACAAACAATAACTACATTACTATAGTCTACTATGATGATAAAGAAAATTTGAATTTTAGTGTAAAAATGCTCATATTACTCTAACTAACTTGTTATATATGATTTTGCTTTTAGAATAATTTTTTTATATCATATAATATTTAAGTTTGTTAATTATAAATTTGATTATTCAAAAGTATCAAATCAGTAACATAACTTCTTGTGGTAAGGAGCATTAAAAAAGTGGATTAAAAAGTGGTTAGTCAAAATTGATGCTTTGCTTGCATCAGAACTCGAAATAGTACATAATTCCTGGGTCCAGGGACAACTTGGGGAAAGGTAAGGCCATCTCCAATCGATGGTTGGCTAGATGGCTCGTTTTAGCCTTATGGCCTTCCAAGATCCTCAAAGATATTAATATTTTAATGAACAGTACAATGTCATATTTGCCTCCGTCTCCAACCGAGGGCCAGATGACTCATTTTAACCCTGTCACAAAAAATCGTCTCAAACTGAGGGCCAAACATAGTTTATTATTTAAAAACTACAACTTAAATTCAAATCCAACGGCTAAGTGATGTCAGCTAACCGTTGAATTTGAATTTTTTTTTTTGCTATAAATAAGGTGGATATTGGGATATAATTCACACAACTTTGAATTCAATCTATTTCAATTCAATCTCTTTCAACTCAAGTTTGCAATGAATTCCAACTTTGGATCCTCTTCAGATTCCAACTGGGAGTCCTCATCCAATTCCAAAAGAAAAGGCAAAATGGGCGCAAATGAGACGAGAAGATGATGAGTCTGATGAAGAAGTTCAAGTAAGGCGCAACAAATAAAACAGAGCAGCAACCATGGTGTGTCAGTCAACTGAGGAACAACCTCAATGGGGTGGCTCTATTGTTGGTCGCTTTTACAAACCACGAAACAAACCGATAACGCATGCCAATCTGATAAACAACTACTTCAACCCCAACTCGGTGTACACAGAAGAGGATTTCAGACGTCATTATCTTGATGGGGCATCATGTCTTCAGGCGTTTACTTCGTGATGTCCAACAAGTCAATCCGTACTTTGGATAGAAGCGGGACAGAGCAGGCCGCCCTGGTTTCTCACCTCATCAGAAGATTACTATTGCACTCCAAATGATGGCCTATGGCTCCCTAGTTGATTCGATCGATGAAACCCATGGTATGTCTAAGCCTACATACCTTGATACTCTTGAACAATTTTGCGAAACAATAGGATCTTGTTGCACATCTTTGGGCCAAAAGAAGCATGGAGTAGACGTTTAAGTTTTATGTTGTTAAATGTTTTTAAAAATGTTGTTAAATGTTTTTTTATGTTGTATAATTTGTATGTTGGTTAATGTTATTTAATGTTGGTTCATATTGTTTAATGTTGTTTCATGTTACTTAATTTAATTTAATGTTGTATAATGACTTAGGAAGTTATAGGAAAAAAAATATAATTTTAAAAAAATATGAAACAAATTTTGTGAAATAGAAGTTATAGGAAAAAAAGAATTTAAAATAAATTGAAACAAATTTTGTGAAATAGAAGTTATAGGAAAAAATGGAATTTAAAAAAAAATATGAAACAAATTTTGTAAAATAAAAGTTATAGGAAAAAATAGAAGTTATATAAAAAAATTTGTAAATAAAAAATAATAATAAAAATGTAAAAAAAAAAATTCAAATGCAACGGGCTAGTCAGCTTTTTCTTAAGAATTCTTGTCGGATATAACTGACAAGAAATCCGACACATTTAAAAAAATTCTGGCCAACCTAGGGCTGGCTGGCTGGAGGTGGCCAGCGCTCTAGCCCTTTGGCCCTTTCCGATTCCATGGGATCCTCTCAGATTCCACAACCCTCTTGCCTAGCTCTCCGTTTGACACGATTTTCGGACTATTTTCGACCGTCTGACCCTCTAGATCATTCGGTTGGAGATGACCTCAGTCTCCTGCTCCAGCTCCACATACATTCCCAGAACTTTCCTGGAAAACCAGATTCCCGGAAAGTTTCGCAGAACCTGCATCATGCAAACTCCAACTACCAAATCAATCAAGTGAACAACCTTTCAAGCCTCAGTCAACAGTCTCACTCAAAGACTCAGTTTTTTTTTTAATCTTTTGCTTCTCTTTTCTGCTTTCTGCTCGCAATAAAAATCAACCCTTTACATGTGGGCAGACAAAGATTGTGACATACTGAAGTTAGTGGAAGCTGTATGCGGATAATTATGATTTCAAGTTGTAAGATATGGTTTCGATAAGTTATCAATAACACTGACAAATATTTGAATATCGTGACGTGTTGACATGTTATCGATGCATCATCGTAATTTTAATTAGCTGGTTTTGCATTGAAGTTGACATGAAATTTCAGGTCAAATTCTGGGAAATGGGGTTCTGCTTAAAGTGCCACATCTTGCTTCTATCACTATTAAGAATGATAAACAAACGCGTACTTATGGAAAATTTGTAATTTTCTGCAACTTCTAGCAACGTTCATATCATCGAATAGTACTCTAAACACGCTTTGTTCTGTCTCTATCCACGTGGTCTCGCTCTCTCACCCTCTCGAGAAATACTGTGATTTTTTTAGTACTTTTCAATCAGGACGCGTTTGATTAGTCATCTATCTGAAATTCCAATGCCTGAGAATCCTGAAAATATTTGTTCTTTTATCTCTTTCCTTAAAAAAATGAGACAAAAAAACGCAGACAGTCATCCATCAAACCAAACATAAAAGTGTAAGAGTATGAGTATGATTCTTGCAAGTCTTGGGATAATTGATATTATAAAGAAGTCTAAATCATGTTGACAAGAGTTAATCCAATCATATTGGTATATTGAGGACTCTTGTGTTTGCTCGTTTATAGGACTCATATTGATATAAGGAATGCAGTCTTGTATTTCTTGTGGGATTGTTATAGGGCAATCCAGGTCTTGTAGGTCTTGTAGTATAAAACCACAAGCCCCTGCTCTCACAAAATACGCTCTTATTGTTCCAATTACCTATAACTTGGAGAGCATTGAGTTTTGCAAAGAGGAGAAGGTTGTGTGTAGATTTCTCTAATGGCTCTTAATCCTAATTTGTTGAACATAGTTATGATATGGTGTCTAGCACTTTCTTTCCTGTGATCAATGTCATGAAGAACATGTGTGTTGCTGTGGGAGATATTCATCAGCCAAGCATGTCGGGTTCTATAAGATGAGGCAGGAAACTCAATAGCCTTAGGTTGGTATAGACACAAATCCAATCTTCACCATGTGTGGGATAGGGAGATCATACAACAAACTATGAAGGACTATTGTGATAGAACACACGGGAAAGACTTCGGCAAATAGTTTGCAGGTATGTGTTGCAGATATTACTTCAGTATTTGCATATACATAATATATTTGGAGTTATGATTGTGATTTAGTTGGTTAAATCTTACGTTCTTGGCTAGTTTATTATAGAGCTTATATGGTTGCTCTAACATGTGGTATCAGAGCCATAAGGATTCAACCATTAAATTCAACTCATGATTAAGAAATATTGCATAAAACCTCACTGCCTGGGTTTTCGAACTGAGCTTTAGGGCTCTTAGAAATACATAAATTAAAAAACTATGTATTTTGTTTATAATAAAGTCGTTGGAAAAGGAATCGTGAAACGGTGTCGTTTTAGGTAATATTTTAATAACTAAAATTTTTGTTGGCTGGGAGATTTGGATCTTTACCTTTGATGGTGTTCTTCGGAAAAAGGGCTCTCCCTTGCTCATCTAAATCTAAAATTAAGTCAAGATTGATGCTGAGATTGATACGGTCCTGAAACCATTCATAAAAGGGTATGTATTTTGAAATCTTATTGCAATTTCCTGAATTTTGTTTGACATTTAGACTGAGTTAAATGAAATTGGTGTCAAGATTAGTTCCTTGTTCTAAAACTTGTGTTTCTCAATCTAGGGTTGACATAACTTTTTCATGCTTGCTTATTTGATGATAAGTATAGTAATTTAGCAGTATACATCTCTCTTAAACATCATAATTCTGATTTTCGAAATTATTGCTTCCGCTGTGTCGATTATGATGTCTGCAAATTGAGATAATTTTGGTTTATTATTCCTCCTTGTATTATTAGTGTAATGAATAAACTTGTATTCTGATATGCTAATTGTGTTATTAAGAACTGTTTGTACCATACTTGACCAATCCCGAAACTACCGAGCACCGGCCAACGCTATACTGTCAAGGACCCAGAAGAGTTCCCCTCCGACCAGGAGGCCAATCACTACTCGACACGTGTCAAGATTAGAAGCCAATCAGAGCGCAGCACGTGTCAACATCAAGAACCAATCATAACATGACACATGTCAATGTGACAAAGCTACAAGTTTTTCTATAAATAGGGGTCATTCCCCCACAATATGGCCTAATGCCATTTTGTGTTAAATCATTCACAAGAACTCACTAAATTGAGAGCTTGATCCTTTGTACTTGTGTAAGCCCTTCACTACTAATAAGAACTCCTCTACTCCGTGGACGTAGCCAATCTGGGTGAACCACGTACATCCTGTGTTTGCTTCTCTGTCTCTATTCATTTACGTACTTATCCTCACTAGTGACTGAAGCAACCAAGCAACCAAGCGAAGGTCACAAAACCTGACACTTTCTGTTGTACCAAAGTCCTCGCTGATTTTGTGCATCAACATTTGGCGCCGTCTGTGGGAAACGACACTTATTCCTACTCTCTTCAGCTGTGTCAAGCTGGTTTCTATCATTCGTACACTTTCTTTTGATCAGGCATCCCTCTCCAACATGGGAAGCGAAGGAAGCCACAGCACACAGAATGACACCCCCCTTGCACATAGTGCGAAACAACGAAAGAAGGAAGGAAAACGAGTTCTTCTTCAAGCTAAAGTCGATGAGTTGGAAGCTCAGAACAACAAGATAGCAATGAGGAATGAGGTCCTCCAGGAGCAATATGAGAAGCTCTTCGAGACACTCCACAAAGCTAGGCAAGCTCAGACACGCGAGCTTGTTGCCCCCGTGGGAGAGCTTGTTGCCCCCGTGGAAGTCAACCATCAACTGGGTGCCCTCCAACATGGAGGGTCACATGCATTCGACATAGATATCCCTGATAGGGAACAGATTACCCCTCGACTTGATAATCAACATGAGGCTTCTCTTAACCCAGTTGCTTCGACCCGAACCATGAGAAGTGGAGGGAGACACCTCTTTGCTGAAGGGGCAGAAGGATCGAAAGCCGTCTTTCGCGATTGTCGGGATTTCCTGAAGCAACGTCGAGAGAATTCCATCCATATAAGCTCAAAGATCAATGACCCAAGGATTTCTGAGAGACTCGGTCCCCTGCCACGGCCCAAGCCGGCCACCAATTTGGGGAAGGGGCAACAAGTCCTAGAGAGACATGAGGGTACAGGGGACTCAGAGGTGTTCCGACAGACATACCCTGGAAGCCAGTACAGCGAGTCCAGGGAAAAATCACATGCCCTTGATCAAACCTTCTTAATTCCAATAGGAGATGGAGATTTACGAAAGAAAGCTCCAGTGACACATAACTCCGCTCAGGACCCCCTTGTCCTACAACTTCTTGAGGAAGTAAACAAGTTGAAGGCTGAACGTCAGGCTGAAATACCTGACTGGAACCAACCCAGGCCTGGCCCTCTTACAAGGAGGATCCTCAACACCCCCCTTCAAGCAAAGACAAAGCAAAAGCTTGGCTTGCAACTTTATACTGGAAAAGAGGACCCGATTGAGCACCTTAACCTCTTTGAGTCCACCATGGCATACCGGATGCACACCGACGAAGAGCGATGTCTTCTCTTCCCCTCCACCCTCTCTAGTGGAGCTCTAAATTGGTATTGTCGTCTTACACCTGAGACGGTAGACTCATTTGAGGAATTGAGGAAACTATTTGTTTCCCAACACATTTTCCAAACCGATCGCTTGCACTCTGCAGATGACTTGTACACTATCCGCCAGAAGCCAGACGAGTCATTACGTATGTATGCTGGCCGCTTCAGCCATGAATACTCCCGGTGTGCCGAGGCAGACGACAAGACTGCCCTCAAAGCCTTCACGGCATGCCTACGTGATTGTTTCTTTAAATACATGATCAATGCCAATACTTGGAAGACTTACTCTGAGGTGATGGCGCAGGCTTATAACCATGCCTCCGCCGAGGCAAAGACATATCAGGAGAAACCCCCTACAACCATCCTTTATCAACAAGTGGGAGGTGGAAGCCAGACTCACCTAAATGAGAAGACCTCGACTTTCCAAACAGCAGTGGCACCTCCCCATGCCTTGCATAATGCTTCACCGAATCAACAGACATATCAATTTCAAGGCAAGAGGAAGGATTTCCATCCTCACCACTCTCCTTTCAGTAAAAAGAGTAAGGGACACTATCCCGATAACCAAGGGTATCGCCACAATAACGCTCGCCCCCAGGCAGTCAATGCAGTGGGTCAAACCCGCGTCAAGATACCCCCTACCCCAAGGTATGAGACATACACGCCCTTGAATGCCACATGCGCGGCCATTTACCCCAGCATAGCTCACCTGATACCAAAGCCAAAGCCGAGGCACCCAGATTACACGCCCCCGAATAACGCGGGCATGTTTTGTTGCTACCATGAGCATAACAGCCATGATAGCGAGAAATGTATCATCCTCCGTGATCGTATTGAAGCTTTGGCACGAGAAGGAAAAATTGATCAATTCCTCCTTCACCCTCAAAGGGATAACCGTAACCAACGCCAGGTGAATGTCATATATTCCATAAGCGGCGGCACACCCATATCTGAATCTTCCAATAGGGCCATGAAAAACAGTGAACGAATTCTGAGGCCTGGTCACCAAGTGTTTCACGTGGAAGACATCAGGGGAGGGAAGTATCAAAAGCCTAACTGGGATCCGATATGTTTCTACCCTGAGGAAGAAAGAGGCATCATCTACCCTCATAACGACCCATTGATCGTGGAGGCTCACATAGCCAACTTTGATGTTCGACGAATCCTCGTAGACACAGGGGCTTCGGTCAATATCATGTTTGCCGAAGCTTTCAGGGCACTCAGTGTAGCTGAACACTTGCTCGATCGCTCGATTTCTCCTCTGATAAGCTTCTCCGGTGATATCGTGCAACCCTTAGGGAGCATACATTTACCCTTTACTATTGGTACAGGCCCTTACACGGCTACCATTACCACTAACTTCCTAGTGGTTGACTGCCCAACGGCATACAATGTCATATTTGGGCGCACAGGCATCAATGATCTCAAGGCTATGGTATCCACGCATATGCTGTTGATGAAATTTCCAACCCCCCATGGCAACGGCTACATCAGAGGAGATCAGCTTAGTGCACAATCATGTTACAACACTTCAGTTAAGCAACAACACTTGCCCGGACCCAAGGAAACCCTGTCTGTACATGACCAAGTCACAAAGACCAGCCTAGATGAAGCGAACTTGGATCTTCCTGATAGCAACAATCAACCCGATGATCCTCGAGATGACTCTTTCACCCAGCAAGCCCAACCTGCTCAAGAGTTGGAGAAGGTACCTATCTCAAGAGATTATCCAGATCGCATGGTGAAGATTGGCACCACATTGTCACCACCCCTTCGGTTAGCATTGATATCTTTTTTGAAAGAGAACACTGAAGTCTTCGCCTGGTCATACGAGGACATGCCAGGCATCTCTCCCGATGTCATCTGTCATCGTTTGAGTATTGACCCCAAGATCAAGCCGGTGAGACAGAAGCGAAGATCTTATGACGCTGAACGATACGAGGCAATGAAAGCAGAAGTTGAAAAACTCAAAGGCATAGGCTTTGTCCGCGAAGTCAATTACCCGACATGGGTAGCAAATGTGGTCCTTGTTAAGAAAAATCCGACCAAAGAAAGTCTTTTGCTTCAAAAGGTCTTGTGGAGAATGTGTGTTGACTACACCGACCTAAACAAAGGGTGTCCGAAAGATAGCTTCCCTCTTCCTCTTATTGACAGACTTATAGACTCTACGGCCGGGTGTGAACTCCTGAGCTTCATGGATGCTTACTCAGGATACAACCAAATCCTCATGAACCCTTCGGATCAAGAACACACAGCCTTCACTACCGACAGATGACTATACTGCTATAAAGTCATGCCTTTCGGCCTAAAGAATGCAGGAGCGACTTATCAGAGACTAGTCAACTCAATGTTCGCCGAGCAGATTGGGAAGAGCATGGAAGTTTACGTTGATGATATGTTAGTCAAAAGCAAACATGCTGACCAACACATCACCAACCTATATGAAACTTTCACTATTTTGAAGAGGTATCGAATGAGGTTAAACCCCAACAAATGTGCCTTCGGCGTAGGCTCTGGCAAATTCTTAGGTTTCATGATTAGCCAACGAGGCATTGAAGCTAATCCCGAGAAGATCAAAGCAATCCTCGACATGAAGGAACCGGTAACTTCAAAGGACATCCAGAGCCTTACTGGCAAGGTGGCAGCCTTAACCAGGTTCATTTCTAAGGCCACAGACAAATGTGCTCCCTTTTTTAAAGCACTTAAGGGAAGTAGGAAGTACATTACATGGACTGATGAATGTGCCGAGGCATTCAAAAACCTCAAGGAGTACATGAGTAAAGCCCCTCTACTCTCCAAGCCCGAGGTAGGAGACATTCTCATTATCTACCTATCGGTATCAGCTTCAGCCGTAAGTTCCGTTCTCATTCGAAAGGATGGGAATATTGAGCGACCTGTCTACTACGCTAGCAAAGCCTTACAAGATGCGGAGACACGGTACTCTAACATTGAGAAATTGGCTCTGGCATTGGTCATGTCTGCTCGAAAACTCCGCCCTTACTTCCAAGCGCACTCCATCATCGTGCTTACCAATTATCCTCTTCGACAGATACTCCAAAGTCCTGACACTTCAGGGCGAATGATCAAATGGGCAATAGCGTTGGGTGAGTTTGACATCTCCTACCAACCAAAGCCAGCTGAGAAGGGCCAAGCAGTGGCAGACTTCATTGCCGACTTCACATATCCGGTTGACATTGCTTCTACACCTGAAGCAGTGGCTTCATTACCCCCGGAAGCTCAGAAGATAGAACCAACAACCCCAGCATGGAGTCTGTATGTTGATGGCTCATCCAACCAACAGGGCTGTGGAGCGGGACTAGTCTTGACTACACCCGACAAAGTAGCAATGGAGTATGCTCTTCGTTTCAAATTCAAGGCATCAAATAATGAGGCCGAGTATGAAGCCCTTCTAGCAGGATTACGTTTGGCCAAACACCTCGGGGTTAAACAAATTGATATTTTCAGTGACTCCCATTTGGTGGTCAACCAGGTTACCAACAACTTTGATGCTAAGGACAGCTCCATGGCAGCATATCTTGCGCAAACACAACTTTTGCTCAAGCACTTCCACTACCAGATCACCCAAGTTCCTCGAGCGGCAAACAGTCATGCAGACGCCCTGGCTCGCCTCGCCTCGGCTGTGGAAGACAAGATTGGAAGAAAAATTCATGTCGAACTGTTGGCAACACCAAGCACCATGGCCGCAGAAGTATGCAACTTACAACAGGGGGATAGTTGGATCACCCCGATCTATAATTTCCTTGCTCATGGCACCCTCCCAAATGATAAAGTCCAGGCTAAGCAAATTCGATACAAGTCTACCCGCTACCTGATCATCAATGATCAACTCTATAAGCGAGGTTTTAGCCTGCCATACTTAAGGTGTCTTACGCCTGCCGAGGCGGAAATCGTCCTTCGGGAAATACATGAGGGAGTCTGTGGAGATCATGCTGGATCTCGGTCCCTAGCTCACAAGACTTTTCGCCAAGGATATTACTGGCCAACACTCCACCAGGATGCCATCAAAGTATCCCGCTCATGTGACAAATGTCAACGATATGCGGCTATTCCTCATTCCCCTCCAGAGCCTCTTACTCCTATGATCAGCCCTTGGCCCTTCGCCCAGTGGGGACTTGATTTGATCGGCCCAATGCCGGCAGGGAAGGGCAAAGTCTGTTACGCAGTCGTTGCAGTGGACTACTTCACAAAGTGGGCCGAAGTAGAACCCTTGGCAACCATTACTGAGGCAAAGATAGAAGACTTCGTGTGGAAGAACATCCTTTGTAGATTCGGCATTCCCAATGCGATAGTCACTGACAATGGGCGACAGTTCGACAACAAGAAGTTCAGGTTGTTCTGCTCTAAGTTCAACATCAACTTATGCTTTGCCTCTCCAGCTCATCCCCAGTCTAATGGACAAGTTGAGGCCATCAACAAAATAATCAAGCGCACTTTGAAAACCAGCTTGGACAAAGCTAAAGGCTGTTGGCCAGAATTTGTACCCCAAGTTCTTTGGTCATATCGCACTTCATATCGGACTTCAACAGGAGAAACTCCATTCTCACTTGCCTTTGGCACAGAGGCGGTTGTCCCTGTTGAGCTCGAGCAAGCAACATTCCGAGTCCAGAACTACATTCAAAGTGAAAATGACAAACAACTCACCCTCAACTTGGATTTAGTCGAGGAACACAGAAACCAAGCTCACTTGAGGAATGTCGCTTACAAGCAGCGCATCTCCAACTATTATGACTCTAGGGTCAAGCCTCGTTCTTTCAAAATAGGAGACTGGGTCTTAAAGAAAAGATTACTCTGCGACAGAGTCCCGAGTGAAGGCACACTTAGTCCAAACTGGGATGGACCGTATGAAGTCATTGGCATCAGTCGCCCTGGCTCTTACACACTTAGAAGCTCCGATGGCAAGACCCTTGGCCATCCATGGAACGCTGATCACTTGAAGTACTACTACAAATAGACTCACGATGTACAAGTGTTGAGCTATAGCCGTTTGGCATCCTATGTAATGAAGGCCATTTGGCAATGAATTCAATAAAGAGGTAATTTAGCCAACTCAGCCCTCACTCTTTTACATTCATAGCAAGCGATGCCGGAACCCTTCTCAATCAGAAAGCAATCCGTCTTCCACAGTCACTACAAAACAAGCAAATGAAGACCGTGTCAAGCGCCAAAAAAAAAAAAAAAAAAAAAAAAAAAAAAAAAACAGCTTCATCCAAAAAGCTTCACCCGAAAAGCTTCACCTTCAAAGCTTCACCTAAAAAGCTTCACCCGAAAAGCTTCACCTCCAAAGCTTCACCCACAAAGCTTCACCTAAAAAGCTTCACCCACAAAGCTTCACCTAAAAAGCTTCACCCGAAAAGCTTCACTTAAAAAAGCTTCACCTACAAAGCTTCACCTAAAAAATCTTCACCTAGAAAGCTCCCTCTACATACTTTCACCATCAAAGCTTCACCCACAAAGCTTCACCCACAAAGCTTCACCTAAAAAGCTTCACCCAAAAAGCTTCACCATCAAAGCTTCACCTAAAAAGCTTCACCCAAAAAGCTTCACTTAAAAAGCTTCACCCAAAAAGCTTCACCATCAAAGCTTCACCTAAAAAGCTTCACCCAAAAAGCTTCACCCGAAAAGCTTCACCTAAAAAGCTTCACCCACAAAGCTTCACCTAAAAAGCTTCACCCAACAAGCTTCACCCGAAAAGCTTCACCTCCAAAGCTTCACCCACAAAGCTTCAACACCAAAGCTTCACCTACAAAGCTTCAACACAAAACCTTGCTCCAAATAAACAAATTTTGTTCACAAAACCCAAGATGCCCTTGAACTTGTACAAAAACACTTGGGTAAACATAAACATTTTTTGTTTTACACCCACAAGGGCCCAAAATTTTCCTTCTTATTTATTCACTTATATATGTTCTCAAACATATTATAATAGATCCAACAACAAGCCAAAGTCCCAAATTTCATAATGGACAAAAGTACAAGCAATTCATCAATAATGAAGGTGCTACAAAAATTGGAATCTGCCCCAAAATAGAAATCCAACCCAGGAGACTTTTTCTCTCTCTCCCTCTTCCGCCTCCTTTCATCTATCAAATTTCTGCAACCTCTGCTCTTCTCCAATGGAGCTGAATTTTGGACACCCTATAGTTCTTGAGCATATGAACAACTTTCAAGAAGGAACCATTTCTGTTTGAGCGACGGAAATTAAAGTGTTGAAGCTCCAAACATGATAGTCGGCTTCTTGCAGATTTCGAAGCTGTTGTGATGTTTCGAAGATCTGGAAATATTTAACCGTTAGTTCATCCTGAATTTTTGATATGTTATGAAAGAGTCGATGAGGAACAACTTCAATGAAGAAAGCATACCGATCTGAACAAGAGAAAATGGAGTTTCGAAGCTCACAACAAATCTGACGGGTTGACAGACAAATAATAACCAGTCATTCATCATACCTGAATTTCTTGAGTTATACAGCTCCGAGGGATCTCAAATTTGGATATGTTGTAGTTCACAAGCTGAGGAACAACTTCAATGAAGAAAGCATACCGATCTGAACAAGAGAAAATGGAGTTTCGAAGCTCACAACAAATCTGACGGGTTGACAGAAAAATAATAACCAGTCATTCATCATACCTGAGTTTCTTGAGTTATACAGCTCCGAGGGATCTCAAATTTGGATATGTTGTAGTTCACAAGCTGAGGAACAACTTCAATGAAGAAAGCATACCGATCTGAACAAGAGAAAATGGAGTTTCGAAGCTCACAACAAATCTGACGGGTTGACAGACAAATGATAAACAGTCACTCATCATACCTGGATTTCTGGAGTTGTACTGCTCCGATGGCTCTCCAATTTGGATATGTTGTAGTTAAGGAATTAACGAACAACTTTCATGAAGACAACTTTGTGATTCGACCTACAGATGATGGTGTTATGTTGAAAAACAATTCCGGTTGTTAGGGGAAATGAAAAACAATTCCACCAAAGAAACATCATTATGATGTTTCATCATTATGGTGTTTTCATCATTATGATGCTTTCATCATTGTGATGCTTCCATCATTGTGATGCTTCCATTATGATGTTAATGCACCAACGGTTACACCTTCTGCAATTCCACTTATTCGGGCCTAGCAACCTTCATAAACAAAATCTATGAAGAAAAAGTCCGGGGCTACCACTTAGAAAACAAAAGAATGAAGTTTTGGTACTTACGACATGGACTATTAGCAAGACACCTCATTCGTCAACTCCCTCGACTAGAGACTTGGGGGACTCCCACCATATGCTACTACGCCTTGGTACTCAAAAGTTCGTGACTACTCAGTGACTTGGATTTTTCAAGTCTCCAACCGAGAAGTTTTCCTCACTCGGGAAATTAAGGGAACACTACCTCAAACTACATGCTTCACTCACAAAGCTTCAACAATACAGGTTTCAACAAAAGCAAAAATTCAAAGAACTTTATGAAGAAGGCTTTGGTGTATTTAACACAATATGTTGAAATGAAGCAAAGCTTATTTATTAATATTTTCGATAAGCCACAAATATGTACATATACATGAGTCAAAATAAACAAACAAAAGGGAGCCTTCACAAAGGTTGCTTAGGGGAAGTCTCAGCAGTCGGTAGAGCCCCAGAAAGAGAAAGCACCGGAGGGTGGTTATCCGGAGCCTCAGTACTTGACAAAACCCCAGAAGGAGGAGGCATTGGAGGTTCATCATTTGAAGCTTCATTACCAGGTACAGCCCCAGAGGACGAAGGCAATAAATGCCTTTGGAACAAACCCACAAACCGCTGATGATCAAGTAAAACCTTACCATCAGATTCCTTCATCTGGTCAAGCTTCCTCTTCATGTTTGTAGCATAGTCATGGGCGAGCCGGTGCAACTGCTTATTCTCATGCTTGAGCCCTCTAATCTCCTGTTTGAGACTCATCACTTCAGCAGCCAATGATTCAACTTGGCGGGTTCTAGCAAATAGGCGTTGGGCCATATTAGACACAGAACCTGCACACTGAACACTAAGAGCCAGAGAGTCCTTAACAGCCAACTCATCAGACCGTTTGGAAAGTAGTCTATTATCTTTGGGAGTGAGAAGGTTCCTGGCCACCACTGCAGCGGTCATATCATTCTTCATCACAGAATCCCCAACGGTAAGAGGACCAGTAGGGGATATGAAGGATGGGCGCCATATGTTGTCTGGAGAAGGCGTGGCTGTCTCTTCTCCAAGGTTCAAGTCAAAACGACGGTCGGAGGGTCCAGACATTTTCAAATGTGTTGAAGAAGGAAGAGGTCAGACAAATCAAGATCTTAGAAGTGCAAGAAATGAGCTTCTACTGGTAGAGATTCAAGTGTGCTGTGGAACTTAATGCCAGCCTCTATAAAAATCTGCACTCGACGGAGCTTCAGAAATCGAAGAGGCGTTTGCTTTCTCAAAAGCTGGGCTGCTCAGAGACCACGAGGGCCGATCTCAGAAATCGAAGAGGCGTTTGCTTTCTCAAAAGCTGGGCTGCTCAGAGACCACGAGGGCCGATCTCAGAAATCGAAGAGGCGTTTGCTTTCTCAAAAGCTGGGCTGCTCAGAGACCACGAGGGCCGATCTCAGAAATCGAAGAAGCACCTGCTTTTTCAGCCTCGTCAGCACCTGTCACATGCACACTCAGCTTTGCGGAAATTACGGGCAATCTGTCGAAGATTTCTGGTGAAGTAGAAAGCACGTGAATCTTACTGTTCAATCACCGCTCTCCATATGCACCATCAACTCCTCGGGTACCACATATAACTTTGTCAAAGATCTCTGACAAAGTTTAGGCACGAGAATTTCGAAGTTCCAACTACCCTACTATTACCCATAAGGGTAAAGGAACAGCACCACTGCTTGACAACTGGAAAGTCCCTATGTGTGTCGACCTCCGGGTTTTGCGGCAAGACAGGTTGGCAAGAACGTCCAACCTTTACTCACATTCGAGAAAAGACTCCCAACATAATTACTTTCTAAAAAACCGGAGTAGCACCGCTTTCCGAATCTCGAGAGTCAGATCCTCGACGGGATTGCTTGTTCGAAAACCGAAGAGGCACAACTCTCAGAACTTCGAGAGCCAGATTTCCTTAGATAAAGCTTGTCTGTAATCTTCACACGTAACATCAGCTTTCCAGATACCACATACCACTTTTTCAAAGTGCTCTGACAAAATTAAAACACGTGAAGCTGGCAGCTCCCACTACATTGCTGTGACCAAGAAGGGTAAAAGAATAGCATTACTACTTGTTATTGGGAAATCCCTATATACATTGACCTCCCTCCTCAACGGACAAGCAAACCTGCAAAAATGCTCAACCCTTTCTCGCATTCGAAAAGGCACCCTCAACATAACCTCTCGAAATACTCAGCTTTATTTCCCCCCGATAATACCTCAGCAAATAAGCCACACCAAGAACAAGAGTATCTCATATCATCAGGGTCGAAAGCAAGAGTATCCCATATCATGCTTTCTCCCTATATTTGTCTTTGTCCTTGTCCACACCTGCAGGACAAGGAGAAAGAGAGCAGTCAGTCGGAACCTGAAATCAAACCTCCAATTTGGAATTGACTGCCTGGAGCCTTTGCCTGGTTGCTTACTTAGCATTGCTCTCGAGTACTCATCCTCAACTGCTGTCAAGGTCACGAATTCCACCGGCAAATACCTCATGACAGTTGATCAGATATTGGCTCTTTACACTGAAGCTGCCAAGCGTGGATGAGTCACTATGAAGGAATGTTCTGAAGGACCATTTAAATGCAAAGGTTGCACACCACTTCTGCCATGCAAAAGATTGAAGCAGAAGGTTCAACGGTGAGCTGAAACAGATCACTACAGCACGACACCTTTCCATACCACATTCATTATTCCGTCAACAGCAAAAGTATCCCATATCATCAAGGTCGAACGTACTCTAGATTTGATGGACTTGTTTTGACCCTCAAATTTTTGAGTCGGCCTTATACTCTGAAGGGCACCAGAAAACCCTCCAGCACAGTTCAAGAATAAGCCTGTGGAAAGTTACTTCTTCAAAAGCAAAAGTATCTCATATCATCTCTTATCCATTTGCTTCTCCTTATCCTGGCAGTTGAATGAGAGACAAGGAGAATGAGAACAATCAACCGGAAGCTGAAGTCAAACCTCTGATCCTGGATTGCTTACTTGGAAGTTTGACTGCTTACCTTGTCTGTCACCTCTTTCGGCAGATCTCCTAGCTCGGCGACTTGGGGGACTCCTACTATAGGGTTTGTATCACACTTGACTAAGCCCGAAACTACAACTAAGCTTCAAGTGAAATTGATACATTACCTTGTGCGTCAACATCAGCTAAATACACCATTCCCGGATGGAGGAAAAGTACTTCCAGAGAAGGGCAGATGAAGATCAGACCACACTTCGGTACTTAGAAGTTTCGTGATTACTCAAGGGATTGGATCTTGCAAGTCCCCAACCGAGGAGTTTCCCTCACTCGGGAACTTAGGGGAGCACTGTTTGTACCATACTTGACCAATCCCGAAACTACCGAGCACCGGCCAACGCTATACTGTCAAGGACCCAGAAGAGTTCCCCTCCGACCAGGAGGCCAATCACTACTCGACACGTGTCAAGATTAGAAGCCAATCAGAGCGCAGCACGTGTCAACATCAAGAACCAATCATAACATGACACATGTCAATGTGACAAAGCTACAAGTTTTTCTATAAATAGGGGTCATTCCCCCACAATATGGCCTAATGCCATTTTGTGTTAAATCATTCACAAGAACTCACTAAATTGAGAGCTTGATCCTTTGTACTTGTGTAAGCCCTTCACTACTAATAAGAACTCCTCTACTCCGTGGACGTAGCCAATCTGGGTGAACCACGTACATCCTGTGTTTGCTTCTCTGTCTCTATTCATTTACGTACTTATCCTCACTAGTGACTGAAGCAACCAAGCAACCAAGCGAAGGTCACAAAACCTGACACTTTCTGTTGTACCAAAGTCCTCGCTGATTTTGTGCATCAACAAGAACCATTGAACAAAGATCATGTTATTTGCATTTTGAGATTATACTATTATTCTGGTTCTTCATGTTGACGTTAACTCGTTCGTCATTCTATTGTTGCAATGGTACGAGGTACATGGGAATTGGGAATGATGGCAATCCGTATGGATGAGTCTCGAGCATTGATGGATAATTTGTTTCATTGATTTGGAGCCGAGGAATTGCAATTGGGTTGTCGAATACAAGTCCAATGATGCATTCAGGTAACTCAGTTCATTGTTTCATGCATAATTAATTGTTCTCCTATATGTGTGATTATAGTGCGATGAGTTGGAGCATAATGAATTAGGGCTTTTGCTATTCCGAGTATGCTTGTTTATTTTGTGAAGGCACAATTAAACTCGAAATCCCTATAGATGTCAACTTATGATTTATATGAGATGACTGGAATCATTCTTTCTGACTAAAGATTCATTAGACTAATATTTGGTGTACACATTGCTCTTCTATTTTTGAGTTAGAGCCTGTGTAATTAGATTAGGTGGAAAATATTGTTTTGTTGCTATTTTGTTGTCTCAAGCAGATGTAAGATTTCTCATTAACTTGCTTGAAACTTGGAAGCTTGCATCATGATTTTCCATTATGAATTATGATAATAGAATTTGACTTATTGTTGCTACCAAATACATGTGGCTTTTATGTGGGTCTGATTGGTTTGAATTATTCTAGAAAAGCAAAATTAGATTATACGAGTATCCATAATGATGTTTTTAAAATTATGAGTGTAATTCATATCCCAATTTTGGTTAGACTATATATAATAGGTTTTGGGGGTGTTGCCATATATGTGAATGATGTAGTTCGGAATTTTTTGGTTCGTTAATGCCAATATGTGCACTGTATAACCAAAAAAAAAAAAAAAAACATGTGAAGGCTCTTGTGTTAGTACCTGTATGAAATGATATAAATTGTTTAGTGAAACCTTGTTGGCAAGAATGTATTCTGAAACTCATCTCACTTGATATATTGTAAGTGTAAGAGATTTGATATTATGTATTAAATCTATAAGTACACTAAATTTTATTGGATGATCATCTTGATTATCTTGTTTTATTCAAGATGACTTGTGCCTTTATATCCAGACATTATCAAATTTTAGTTGATCTTGCTTGATGGGTATTGAACTAGTTAGGATCAAATTGAATGCAAGAATATTGTGCTTGCTATTCTAATTTGATTATTGTTGAAACTGGTGATTTTGGGTTTATGTGAGATAAGTTTTTCCGAATGGATTGTGACTATCTTTTGATACATAGACTGTTTGCATAATGGTTTAGGTGTATTTGACTAAACTGAGATTATGCAATTGGTAAGGAATCGAGAATCAATTGGTTCATATCTCCGGTTTCTTTATTGGCTTTGCAGTACATTCTGCTTATGCTTAAGTGGGAGAATCATATGTTCGAATGTAAGCATAAGGTTATTTAGGCCGGCCATTATAATTCATTTGGATGCTTGAAAACTAGATTATGGTTTTATTGAAGCAATTGGTAATTATTTATGTTACTTAATTTGTTTAAGTAATGAGAAGTTTAGTGCTATTTGTTGGAACTAAACTTAACTTGATATAGTGGGAGCAAATCAATTTATGTGTTTGTTCTGGTCAAGTAAAATCACATTTTTGTAAATACAAATTGGATGAATGTGATCATGGAATTTGTTTGCATATTGGTTGCGGCAATTGATCACATTGATAAGACATTCAGTGTATTGCAATGACTGTTAGTTAATACAGTTGATATTAACTTATACTTAACTTGTTTGTGTTAAGTATGGCCTAGATAAGTGGGAGCAAATTTGGTTTGGTTTTGCTATATTGGTTCACATAATTACAAAGTGCAAATTAAGTATGTTGTGACTTTTGAGTTAATTCTGCAATGTAACATAAAAGATTCTTAAGTTCAATACTTTAAAATGCATAGGTAAGTTGTATGTGAGGTTAAGCTTTTGTTATCCAAAAGATTTGGTGATATGATAAAGCTATTGATTGATATAACTGTGCTATTCATACAATTATGAATAATTTTAAATTGATAGCCTACTGTCAAGAATGTTTGGTATTTTATATCAATTTTGGGCTATATGAGTGGGAGTAGACATCTTGGTTTACTCTTGAGCTTAGATACATTGCTATGAACATGAACTGGACATTTTGATTTGTAAGTTAAATCTGTATTTTGTGTTGCAGAGGCAATTATAAATTCATTGTTTTGGCTTATGTAAGCTGGTTGTGTCTATATACTAGTGTGTTGATGAATGACTTATGCGATCACCTTTATAATAATTTGAAATGATTATCTGTTGTGATGAATCATACTCAAGTGGGAGAATGTAAGAGTATGAGTATGATTCTTGCAAGTCTTGGGATAATTGATATTATAAAGAAGTCTAAATCATGTTGACAAGAGTTAATCCAATCATATTGGTATATTGAGGACTCTTGTGTTTGCTCGTTTATAGGACTCATATTGATATAAGGAATGCAGTCTTGTATTTCTTGTGGGATTGTTATAGGGCAATCCAGGTCTTGTAGGTCTTGTAGTATAAAACCACAAGCCCCTGCTCTCACAAAATACGCTCTTATTGTTCCAATTACCTATAACTTGGAGAGCATTGAGTTTTGCAAAGAGGAGAAGGTTGTGTGTAGATTTCTCTAATGGCTCTTAATCCTAATTTGTTGAACATAGTTATGATATGGTGTCTAGCACTTTCTTTCCTGTGATCAATGTCATGAAGAACATGTGTGTTGCTGTGGGAGATATTCATCAGCCAAGCATGTCGGGTTCTATAAGATGAGGCAGGAAACTCAATAGCCTTAGGTTGGTATAGACACAAATCCAATCTTCACCATGTGTGGGATAGGGAGATCATACAACAAACTATGAAGGACTATTGTGATAGAACACACGGGAAAGACTTCGGCAAATAGTTTGCAGGTATGTGTTGCAGATATTACTTCAGTATTTGCATATACATAATATATTTGGAGTTATGATTGTGATTTAGTTGGTTAAATCTTACGTTCTTGGCTAGTTTATTATAGAGCTTATATGGTTGCTCTAACAAAAAGTCGATGCAACTTTGGTACTACCTAAAGTAATAATATCTTAATACAAATCCTGGGTTCTTGCTAGTTTAGAGCGTGAGTTAAGAGCAGCTCCAGCGGGAGCTCGTGATCGAGGGACAGGCTGCGGAACGGGGCTCGATTGCCCGAGGGAGGAAGCCCAGCGTTGGCTGGCGAGCGAGCCCGAGCAGTCCCGAGGGAGAGGCCTGTGGATTCGTACCGGCCCGAGCGCCCGTTTTTCAGTTGGATTGGATTTGAAAATTTGGGTTTTTGATTTTGATATGCAAAAAGCAAGAGATCGAAGAAGAAAGATAAACAAGTGCAGATTTTATTTGATTTGGGATATTAAAATATCTGCACCTGCTACTAGTGGGAAGGTGATGGAGGGATGATATATATTATATAGTGGTCACCTACATTGATACACGACACCGACAGGCATATACGCGTGAACGCGTTAATCGTTATTTTTTTTATTATTTTATAAAAAAAAATGTTAATATTCTAGAGGTAGGATGAAGATGAAAAAAAGTAATTAGTGTTTATTAAGTGAAGTTATTATTTACTGGTGGATTAAATGGTGAATAGCCTGAGACCTTTCCCACGGTGGAACTGCTCTAATCTTTGCCTGACTTTCAAGGTTTGGCGTGTTTATGGTCTGTAAGAAGAACCTTCTGCAATCAAAAGGTCAATCCAAGATTGTATATTTAGATACAAATCTTGGGTTCTTGCTTGCTGCTGTTCGAAATCTTGTGTACTATTCAGATACTAAACTATATTAAACTAGCTGCTAGCTGCTGTTTTCGGGCGGGTTTTTGATGGCGCTCAAGAGGCATTTTCGTGACGATGGGGGAAGCGAGGACTTCGAGTTTCCGGTTCCAGAATCCAAAGGGAGGCCTGCTTTTAGGGAGTGGGTGGTTTAGTTTGAGTGAAAGTTTGGTGCTTTTTGGTTGATTGAATTCGTTTTTTTGACTTCTGGGTTTTTGTGTTGTTAGGGATGTGATGAGAGACGCCACGCTGAATGGACGCGAGTTGGAACGCTTCTTTCGGGGACTTGTAAGTTCAAATCTCCGTTCTTGTCTACACGAATGAATCTGAGCTCAAGCTTGAGGCTTAAGAAAACATAGAGGTTTAAGGTTTGATTTTGCTTTGATTCCTCGATTTTAATGACTTCGATTAAGAAGACGGGTTGAGTAGCTGCTAACATGAAAACTAGGATTGACTGTTAGGTTTGGTTTCATAAGCCCTCTTGTAATAGAAAACAAGAACACATGTTTGCCTGTTTAAACGCTGTTTTTTAACATTTAGAACTTGAATTTGTTCGAAATCTTTTTCCTGGTGAGGTCTCTTGAGTTCATTGTTCATGTATCTTTGTCGCGTGTAGGTGCGAGCGGAGATGGAGCGCAGTATTCCCTTCCTCATGTCATCTCCAAGGTTAGCTTTTCGATCAAATGTTTGTTTTCTATAAAATAACGAAGGTCTTATAATTTTTTCTGTCACAAAGCTTCCAGTTGCTGATATAATCTACATGATAAACACGCAGCGTATCCAGGCCGCCGCTGGAAAGTGGGAGTACTTCTGGAGGATGTGGCTTGCAGTTGCGTTTTATCAACAAGATGCCAAGTACCATATTCACAGGCAGTAAGGTGGAAGCAGAGAATGGCACGCCTCTTCAAATTGAACTAGTCGATGCCAGTACTGGTGCTATAGTCCGTTCCGGTCCCCTATCTTCGCTAAAGATTGAACTTCTTGTCGTGAATGGTGAGTTCGGGTCTGATGATCAAGAGGATTGGACCGAACAAGAATTCAACAACTACATTGTTCACGCAAGGGATGGCAGGAGGCCATTAGTGACGGGCGAGACACATGTTACACTAAGAGAGGGAGTTGGTTTTGTTGGTGATGTTGTGTTTACTGACAACTCGAGCTGGATAAGAAGCCGAAAGTTCAGACTAGCAGCTCGAGTTGTGGCCAAATCTCCGAGTGAAGTACGAATTAGAGAAGCTAGAAGTGAACCGTTTGTGGTTAAAGATCACCGTGGAGAATGTAAGTTCAGAAAAACTTAACTCTCCACTCTTTGATCTTTACTAAAATATAGACAATTTTGGCATTGAACTAAACGAAACTGACCTAGAAAATGTTGATTCAGTGTATGAGAAGCACTACCCTCCACACCTAAACGATGAAATATGGCGCCTGGAAAAGATAGCAAAAGACGGAGCCTTCCATAAGAGTCTGTGCGAGAATGGAATCAGCACAGTGCAGGACTTCCTGCAGTTGTACATGAGAGATGCATCCTCACTACGAAATGTAAGAGAATCATTTGTTCTGCTACGCAGTGTGCCTACGGTAGTTTATGCCCGTCGTTTAGTCTATATCTATCTAATTTTCTGCTGCGAAACTGTAGGCTTTCTGTGTGATCTCGAACAAGATATGGGAAACAATCATAGAGCATGCTATGGCCTGTAAGTTGGATGACCATAAGTGCTATGCCTATCATCGAGCTGAGCACAATGTAAGTCTCATGTTCAATTCCGTTCACAGGCTTTTAGGGGCAATAATCAATGGCCAGTTCTGTTCTCTGGATGAGCTCGACGCGCGTCAGAAGGTACGCCTACCATGCATTTTCGAGCTCCTTTGCATTTTCTAATCTCGTATTCTTGATCTGCCTTCATTTTTCGGTTGCTATAACTTGGTTCCGAAGAAAAAGAATTGTTGCATGATTGATGGAGCAAACTTTAAAATATTCCTTGGGGGTAAAGAAACTGATGAGCTCCCTGGTTATGTTTGCAGATGCTGGTGGAAACTCTGAAACAGCATGCTTATCGAAATGTAAGAGATTTGGTCCCCGTCAATGTTTCAACTATATTTGGCCTTTCGATGCCCTTGCCATGTCCCCAAGCTGAACAATTCAAAAATCAATTAGCACTAAGAGGGAGAGACGCCACGCTGAATGAACGCGAGTCAGAACGCTTCTTTCGGAGAATTGTAAGTTCAAATCTCCGTTCTTGTCTACACGAATGAACCTGAGCTCAAGCTTGAGGCTTAAGAAATCATTCCGTCGTAGTTTTCGTGTATAATTCTGCAGTAACATAGAAGTTTAAGGTTTGATTTTGCTTTGTTTCCTCGATTTTAATGACTTCGATTAAGAAGACGGGTTGAGTAGCTGCTAACATGAAAACTAGGATTGACTGTTAGGTTTGGTTTCATAAGCTCTCTTGTAATAGAAAACAAGAACACATGTTTGACTGTTTAAACGCTGTTTTTTAACATTTAGAACTTGAATTGGTTCGAAATCTTTTCCTGGTGAGGTCTCTTGAGTTCATTGTTCATGTATCTTTGTCGTGTGTAGGCGCGAGAGGAGGTGGAGCACGGTATTCTTCCCTTCCTCATGTCATCTCCAAGGTTAGCTTTTCGATCAAATGTTTGTCTTCTATAAAATAACGAAGGTCTTATAATTTTTTCTTAGTCACAAAGCTTCCAATTGCTGATATAATCTACATGATAAACACGCAGCGTATCCAGGCCGTCGCTGGAAAGTGGGAGTACTTCTGGAGGATGTGGCTTGCAGTTGCGTTTTATCAACAAGCTGCCAAGTACCATATTCACAGGCAGTAAAGTGGGAGCAGAGAATGGCGCGCCTCTTCAAATTGAACTAGTCGATGCCAGTACTGGTGCTATAGTCCGTTCCGGTCCCCTATCTTCGCTAAAGATTGAACTTCTTGTCGTGAATGGTGAGTTCGGGTCTGATGATCGAGAGGATTGGACCCAACGAGAATTCAACAACTACATTGTTCGCGCAAGGGATGGCAGGAGGCCATTAGTGACAGGTGAGATACATGTTACACTAAGAGAGGGAGTTGGTTTTGTTGGTGATGTTGTGTTTACTGACAACTCGGGCTGGATAAGAAGCCGAACGTTCAGATTAGCAGCTCGAGTTGTGGCCAAATCTTCGAGTGAAGTACGAATTAGAGAAGCTAGAAGTGAACCGTTTGTGGTTAAAGATCACTGTGGAGAATGTAAGTTCACGAAAACTTAACTCACTACTCTTTGATCTTTACTAAAATATAGACAATTTTGGCATTGAACTAAATGAAACTGACATACAAAATGTTGATTCAGTGTATAAGAAGCACTACCCTCCACACCTAAACGACGAAATATGGCGCCTGGAAAGGATAGCGAAAGACGGAGCCTTCCATAAGAGACTGTGCGAGAATGGAATCAGCACAGTGGAGGACTTCCTGCAGTTGTACATGAGAGATGCATCCTCACTACGAAATGTAAGAGAATCATTTGTTCTGCTACGCAGTGTGCCTACGGTAGTTTATGCCCGTCGTTTAATCTGTATCTATCTAATTTTCTGCTGCGAAAATGTAGGCTTTCGGTTTGATCTCGAACAAGGTATGGGAAACAATCATAGAGCATGCTATGGCCTGTAAGTTGGATGACCATAAGTTCTATGCCTTCCATGGAGCTGAGGGGGATGTAAGTCTCATTTTCAATTCCATCCACAGGCTTGTAGCGGCAATAATCAATGGCCAGTTCTGTTCTCTGGATGAACTCGACGTGCAGCAGATGGTACGCGCACTATGCATTTTCGAGCTCCTTTGCATTTTCTAATCTCCCACGCGTATTCTTGATCTGCCTTCATTTTTCGGTTGCTATAACTTGGTTCCGAAGACAAAGAACTGTTGCATGATTGATGGAGCAAACTTTAAAATATTCCTTGGGGGTAAAGAAACTGATGAGCTCCCTGGTTATGTTTGCAGATGCTGGTGGAAACTCTGAAGCAGCATGCTTATCAAGATGTAAGAGATTTGGTCCCTGTCGATGCTTCGACTATATTAGGCCTTTCGAGGCCCTTGCCATGTCCACAAGCTGAGCAATTCACCAGTCCAAACCCTGATCTGCAACAAATTCAATTTCAGTTCACACATCAAGGTAAATGTTACTTTGTGTATAAGGTATAATACGCTGACAAATCTAAAGTCCCACATCGGAAACCTGATAAAATAAAATGCAGCTTAGGGATAGTATCGTCTTTGATTAGTAGTATCTGTTGGTCCGTCTCTCTAAAATCTTAACATTAGGGCATGTTCTGCCTTACGTATGCTTTTCCAAGTAACTAAAAACCAAGTAATTTTTCACAGATGAACTCCCAATACAACTAGGTTTCAACCACGGATCAGCTTCAACCTCATCTGCCTACCAAGCAGCAGGCAGCAGCAATCAGTTAATGGTTTCTCTAGCACAAAGCCAACCAATGCAACTCCGAAGCAACAGCTTTTCGGTGGGGGACTCTAACTCCGTCATCTACAGTGGAGAAAGCAGTTCGCCGCCTTTCGGTGATTTCCAAGCGCCAATTCTCCCAACCGGTCATTTAGGGACAGAAAACCTTTTCCAGGTCGAAGCATCAACTTTGTCTCCTGCAAACCCAATATGGGGACAAGCAGGCGGCTTCTACTTCACTTCAGGTAGCGAAGCAGAAGCCGCACATTTCCCTCTTCCCGCTTTTGTACATAACGCAGGGGCTAGACGGAAAGCCAAGGCATGCTGGTGCAAGCTTCGTGCCGCCGTTAAGTGGATGTCGGTTAGGAGGCATATGACTGCAAGGCCTTCTTCTACGTATCTGAACTTTTTATAAGAAATGTAGTTTCATCTTCTCTGTTTTAGTTTGCTAATTACTATTTACTAGCTGTAGAAAGCAAGCAATTACCTAGAGGTAAAAGGGGTAAAAATATCTCCTAGTCCTAGATGTGCTAAGCTTAGTAGTTCATAGGTTTTACTTTTCTGCAGTTCATTGATCATATTGTACGTAGTGTCAAACTGATCTATGTAAAATTTGGTTTTTGAAAAGAAATACAGAATAAAAATTACTGCTCTATGTATTTTACTTAGCTGTCACTTTCACCACAAGAAATTGCGTAGATTTTTGTGATCATCGTAAATCTATTTGATCATAATAGCATGACGTGGTGTGTACTAGTTTGTTAAATGAAACGGGACGATACTAATTTAAGATTCTAACTAAATAAGTATGAAAGTGAAGCGCGAAACGTACAATACGTTGATCAAACTAATGAGACTTTTGTTCGTTACGCATTTTTATTAGCAATATTTTTTTTGTCGAGCATCGTAAAAAACGCTTTTGATCGTTTGAAAGTAAATATGGGGCCAACTCCGTATTCAAATAGGCCTAAGAATCCCACAATTGAGAACCCGACATACCTGGACCTTCAGACAAAGCCCAATGGCAGAGCGCCGTAATTCAAGTTAACTTCAGACCCTTTTCTGAATATTACGAAGAAAATATCTAGCCGCCCGGCGGACGGAGTCAGTTTTCGTGCACACGAAATGAAATTCTCGAACCTTCCCCCTCCGTACTGAAACCAGCCGAGCTGCCTCCTCACCGGGCAGCACATCGACCTCCAAACCCACCTCCTCCCTCACGCATTCCAAGAACTCAGCTTTGTTCACGGCTTCGCGCACGGCAGCGGTCGCGACGCAGCGGACATGGGGTTTGCTGGTTTTGTAGGATTTCAGGATTTTCTGAAACTTTTTGAGGGATTCGAGAGCAAGGAGGTGGGAGTGGTGCGAGAGGGCAAAAGGGGTTGGTGTTGATGACGATGAGATGGTGTCGCGGCCGAGAACCACCGGCTCTTTGAATTGGTCGATGGTGAAGAATTTGGGTATGCTCGGACTATGAGCAGCTTGAAGGGGTTGGTGCCCATGTCAATGGCTGCCAAGAGGGTTGAAAGGGTCTCTGCGTCCGGCGTTGGGGAGGCCATTGCTGTTGGTAGCAATTGGTATCTGGGTTTTCAATTTGGTGGGAAAATTTGTACAGGTACGAACTGAGAAAAGCTTCTTCCTTTTTTGTTTGTATTGGTTTTAAACTATTTTTCTGAAGCTCTTTTTTTGAAGTAATATTGAAGCTAGTGGATTTTTATTTTCTTCATGATTTGATATGTCTTCTGAGTTTTGGCTAACAACATTTGATTAATTTTGATAATTAAATGTTAAACAACAAAATAATCTTTAAGCTAGTTTCAAAGTGCTTTTATGACTCGTTTAGAATTATTTTTAAAATAATTGAAAATGTTTTTAGCAAAAATGTTTTTAGATTTTAAAAACACTTAAAGTGTTTCGTACATGAAACACAGATGTTACAGAAAACACTTTTAAGTTTTAAGTGATTTTTTTAAGGTTTCACTTGTATTTTTATTCAGCATTGATTTTAAAAATATTTTTAAACGATTTTAGTTATTTTAAAAGTAAAAACAAGTTTTTAAAATGATTAAAAGAATGTTTAATGAAAATATTTTTAAAATCAATTCTTACTATGAAAGTAAATCTTGAAACAACATATGATCACTTCAAGAAGTGATCACGTGCCTTATGAATTCAAAAACATTTCATCTAAAAACGTCTGTAGTCATTTTAAAAGTACCTCTAAATAAACGTTTTTTTATACTTGATTTGTTCTGTGACAAACAATAACTACATTACTATAGTCGACTATGATGATAAAGAACATTTGAATTTTAGTGTAAAGCTACGCATTGCTCAAACTAACTCGTTATATTTGTTTTTACATTTTTATATTATCTTTCTTTTAGAATATTTTTTTTATATCATATTCTTTTAGAATTTTAAGTCAAATCAGTAACATAACTTCTTGTGATTAGGAGCATTAACAAAGTGGATTAAAAAGTGGTTAGTCAAAATTGATGCCTTGCTTGCATCAGAACTCAGAACAGTACATAAAAAAGTCTCCCTGGGTCCGGGGACGACTTGGGGAAAGGTAAGTCTCCGGCTCGAGTTCCACATACATTCCCTTCCACATACATTCCCAGAACTTTCCCGGAAAACCAGATTCCCGGAAAGTTTCGCAGAACCTGCATCATGCAAACTCCACCAACCACCAAATCAATCAAGTGAACTACCTTTCAAGCCTCAACAGTCTCACTCAAAGACTCAGGTTTTTTAATCTTTTGCTTCTCTTTTCTGCTTTCTGCTCGCAATAAAAATCAACCCTTTACATGTGGACAGACAAAGATTGTGACATACTGAAGTTAGTGGAAGCTGCATGCGGATAATTATGATTTCAAGTTGTTAGATATGGTTTCGATAAGTCGTTAATAACATTGACAAATATTTGAATAACGTGACGTGTTGACATGATAACATTGACAAATATTTGAATAACATGACGTGTTGACATGTTATCGATGTATCATCGTAATTTTAATTAGCTGGTTTTGCATCGAAGTTGACATGAAATTTCAGGTCAAATTCCGGGAAATGGGGTTCTGCTTAAAGTGCCACATCTTGCTTCCATCACTATTAAGAATGATAAACAAACGCGTACTTATGGAAAATTTGTAATTTTCTGCAACTTCTAGCAACCTTCATATCATCGAATAGTACTCTAAACACGCTTTGTTCTTTGTTTTGTCTCTATTCACGTGGAATCGCTCTCTCACCCTCTCGATAAATTTTTCAATGTAACCAGAATAGGATCTAGAACATCATATGTCATAATACAAGTGGAGGTGTGAGAATGTGAGGACAAAGTCCCATGTCGGTGAGGGACCAGACCATTCAAGAGTTTATAAGAAATTGGGTTACTCCCCATGTTGCAAATTATTTTTATGTTAAAACCTCAATTTTCTTCGTAATATCAAAGTAGGTTGAGCCACGTGTGAAGTTCAATGGCTACACGTACACGTGCTCCACATCCCTGTTTCCCCCAACTTTCTTTAGGAGGGACACTTGAAAAATGAAAACAAATTTTCTCTGAGGTGTACCGGGTCGTGTTTCGCGAACACGGAAAAATCTCTCCTCTCACTAAATCCGGTCACACACAAACTTTCTCTCACTAAACTTTCTCCTTCCTGGATCTCTTGGAATATACTGCGATTTTTTTAGTACTTTTCAATCAGGACGCGTTTGATTAGTCATCTATCTGAAATTCCAATGCTTGAGAATCCTGAAAATATTTGTTCTTTTCTCTCTTTCCTAAAAAAATGAGACAAAAAAACGCAGACAGTCATCGATCAAACCAAACATAAAAGTCGATGCAACTTTGGTGCTACCTAAAATTAATAATATCTTAATACAAATCTTGGGTTCTTGTTAGTTTAGAGCGTGAGCTAATCTTTGCTTGACTTTCAAGGTTTGGCGTGTTTATGGTCTGTACGAAGAACCTTCCTCGTACCTTCTGTAATCAAAAGGTCAATCCAAGATTGTATATTTAAGGACACAGAAGCTAGCTGCTGTTCGAAATCTTGTGTATTTTTCAGGTACTAAACTAAATTAAACTAGCTGCTAGCTGCTGTTTTCGGGAGGGTTTTTGATGGTCCCCAAAAGGCATTTTCGCGACGACGAGGGAAGCGAGGACTTCAAGTTTCCGGTTCCAGAATCCAAAAGGAGGCCTACTTTTAGGAAGTGGGTGGTTTAGCTTGAGTGAAAGTTTGGTGCTTTTTGGTTGATTGAATTCGTTTTTTTTGACTTTTGTGATGCTTGTTGTGCAGTGTTGTTAGGGATGTGATGAGAGACGCCACGCTGAATGAACGCGAGTGGGAACGCTTCTTTCGGGGAATTGTAAGTTCAAATCTCCGTTCTTGTCTACACGAATGAATCTGAGCTCAACTTGAGGCTTAAGAAATCATTCCGTCTTAGTTTTCGTGTATAATTCTGCCGTAACATAGAGGTTTAAACTTTGACTTTGCTTTGTTTCCTCGATTAAGAAGACTGGTTGAGTAGCTGCTAACATGAAAACTTGGATTGACTGTTAGGTTTGGTTTGATTAGCCCTCTTGTAATAGAAAACAAGAACACATGTTTGACTGTTTAAACGCTGTTTTTTCACATTTAGAACTTGAATTTGTTCGAAATCTTTTCCTGGTGAGGTCTCTTGAGTTCATTGTTCATGTATCTTTGTCGCGTGTAGGTGCGAGAGGAGGTGGAGCGCGGTATTCTTCCCTTCCTCATGTCATCTCCAAGGTTAGCTTTTAAATCAAATGTTTGTCTTCTATAAAATAACGAAGGTCTTATAATTTTTTCTTAAGTCACAAAGCTTCCAATTGCTGATATAATCTACATGATAAACACGCAGCGTATCCAGGCCGCCGCTGGAAAGTGGGAGTACTTCTGGAGGATGTGGCTTGCAGTTGCGTTTTATCAACAAGCTGCTAAGTACCATATTCACAGGCAGTAAGGTGGGAGCAGAGAACGGTGCGCCTCTTCAAATTGAACTAGTCGATGCCAGTACTGGTACTATAGTCCGTTCCGGTCCCCTATCTTCGCTAAAGATTGAACTTCTTGTCGTGAATGGTGAGTTCGGGTCTGATGATCAAGAGGATTGGACCGAACAAGAATTCAACAACTACATTGTTCGTGCAAGGGATGGCAGGAGGCCATTGGTGACGGGTGAGATACAAGTTACACTAAGAGAGGGAGTTGGTCTTGTTGGTGATGTTGTGTTTACTGACAACTCGAGCTGGATAAGAAGCCGAACGTTCAGACTAGCAGCTCGAGTTGTGGCCAAATCTTCGAGTGAAGTACGAATTAGAGAAGCTAGAAGTGAACCGTTTGTGGTTAAAGATCACCGTGGAGAATGTAAGTTCAAGAAAACTTAACTCACTACTCTTTGATCTTTACTAAAATATAGACAATTTTGGCATTGAACTAAATGAAACTGACATACAAAATGTTGATTCAGTGTATAAGAAGCACTACCCTCCACACCTAACCGACGAAATATGGCGCCTGGAAAAGATAGCGAAAGACGGAGCCTTCCATAAGAGACTCTGCGAGAATGGAATCAGCACAGTGGAGGACTTCCTGCGGTTGTACATGAGAGATGCATCCTCGCTACGAAATGTAAGAGAATCATTTGTTCTGCTGCGCAGTGTGCCTACCGTAGTTTATGCCCGTAGTTTAATCTATATCTGTCTAATTTTCTGCTGCGAAAATGTAGGCTTTCGGTGGGATCTCAAACAAGATATGGGAAACAATCCTAGAGCATGCTATGACCTGTAAGTTGGATGACCATAAGTATTATGCCTTCCATAGAGCTGAGGAGGGTGTAAGTCTCATTTTCAATTCCATCCACAGGCTTTTAGGGGCAATAATCAATGGCCAGTTCTGTTCTCTGGATGAACTCGACGTGCATCAGAAGGTAAGCGTGCTATGCATTTTCGAGCTCCTTTGCATTTTCTAATCTCGCACGCGTATTCTTGATCTGCCTTCATTTTTCGGTTGCTATAAGTTGGTTCAGAAGACAAAGAATTGTTGCATGATTGATGGAGCAAACTTTAAAATAATCCTTGGGGGTAAAGAAACTGATGAGCTCCCTGGTTATGTTTGCAGATGCTGGTGGAAACTCTGAAGCAGCATGCTTATCAAGATGTAAGAGATTTGGTCCCTGTCGATGCTTCGACTATATTTGGCCTTTCGAGGCCCTTGCCATGTCCACAACCTGAGCAAGTCACCAGTCCAAACCCTGATCTGCAACAAATTCAATTTCAGTTCACACATCAAGGTAAATGTTACTTTGTGTATAAGGTACAATCCGCTGACAAATCTAAAGTCCCACATCGGAAACCTGATAAAATAAAATGCAGCTTAGGGATAGTATTATCGTTGATTAGTAGTATCTGTTGGTCCGTCTCTCTAAAATCTTAACATTATGGCATGTTCTGCCTTACGTATGCCTTTCCAAGTAACTAAAAACCAAGTAATTTTTCACAGATGAACTCCCTATACAACTAGGTTTCAACCATGGATCAGCTTCAACCTCATCTGCCTACCAATCAGAAGGCAGCAGCAATCAGTTAATGGTTTCTCTAGCACAAAGCCAACCAATGCAATTCCGAAGCAACAGCTTTTCGGTGGAGGACTTTAACTCCGTCATCTACAATGGAGAAAGCAGTTGGCCGCCTCTCGGTGGTTTCCAAGCGCCAATTCTCCCAACCGGTCATTTAGGGACAGAAAACCTTTTCCAGGTCCAAGCATCAACTTGGTCTCCTGCAAACCCAATATGGGAACAAGCAGGCGGCTTCTACTTCACCTCAGGTAGCGAAGCAGAAGCCGCACATTTCCCTCTTCCTGCTTTTGTACATAACGCAGGGACTAGACAGAAACCCAAGGCATGCTGGTGCAAGCTTCGTGCCGCCATTAAATGGTGGGTTTCGGTTAGGAGGCATGGGATTGCTAGAAGAATGGCAAGGTCTCCTATGTATCTGAACTACTAGAAGAAATGTAGTTTCATCTTCTCTGTTTTAGTTTGCTAATTACTATTTACTAGCTGTAGAAAGCAAGCAATTCCCTAGAGGTAAAAGGGGTAAAAATATCTCCTAGTCCTAGATGTGCTAAGCTTAGTAGTTCATAGGTTTTAGTTTTCTGCAGTTCATTGATCATATTGTACATAGTGTCAAACTGGTCTATGTAAAATTTGGTTTTTGAAAAGGAATACAGAAATAAAAATTATTGCTTTATGTATTTTACTTAGCTATTACTTTCACCACAAGAAATTGCGTAGATTTTTGTGATCATCGTAAATCTATTTGACCATAACGTGGTGTGTACTAATTTGTTAAAGGAAGCGGGACGATACTAATTTAAGATGCTAATTAAATAAGTAAGGAAGTAAAGGGCGAAAGATGGGCGTTAATGAATCAGACTGATGATGACACGTGAAGTGCAATAGCTTGTTAAAAAATAAGTATAATGATTTCAGATTCTAATATAAGTAGATACGAAAGCGAGATGTAAAAGCGAACGTATAATACGTTGATCAAATTAACGACGACACGTGGTGTGCAGTAATATGTTACGGAATCAAGTTGATCAAACTAATGATACTTTTGTTCGTTACGCATTTTTATTAGCAATAATTTTTTTGTCCAACACCGTAAAAAACGCTTTTGATTATCTGAAAGTAAATATGGGGCCAATTCCATCTTCAAATAGGCCTAAGAATCCCACAATTGAGAACCCGACATGCCTGGACCTCCAAACAAAGCCTAATGGCAGAGCACCGTAATTCAAGTTAACTTCAGGCCCTTTCTGAATATTACGAAGAAAATATCTAGCCGCCCGGCAGACGGAGTCAGTTTTCGTACACACGAAATGAAATTCTCGAACCTTCCCCCTCCGTACCGTAACCAAGATATTTTCTCCGCCTCTAAACAAACGTGACCACCCAAAAAAAAAATCCCAGAGAAACGCAGAGCCTCCCTCTTTTCTTCTTCTTCTCTCCGGCAGGCTCCGTTCCGGGAGAGAGAAGCTTTTCAGATCTTGGAGCTCATCGGCTTTGAATTTTGAAGGCTCTGTTTCGATTTTTTGATTTGTTGAGTGGGTTGAGGGTTTTTGTGGGTGTGTGGAGTGATGGACAGAGAAGGAGGATCCAACGGCGGATCTTCCTACTACGCCGTCCTCGGGATCCGCAGGGACGCCTCCTTCTCTGATATCCGCACAGCTTACCGCAAGCTCGCTCTGGTAATTCCCCTTCACCAAACGCCGCCGTTTTCATTCTCGTTCATCTTCTGGGTCCTCCGTTTTCTGCAAATTAAAACTAACAACAGCTTAATTTTGGAAATTTTCTTGGGTATTATTTGATCTTGTGATTTTTATTTTTTTTCATTTTATTTGAAGAAATGGCATCCGGATAGGGCGCGAAGTCAAACGGCGGCGGGAGAAGCCAATCGGCGGTTTCAGCAAATCCAAGAGGCTTACTCCGGTAACGTTATGAATTTACGTTCATACGACGTCGTTAGTTAAAAAGCCTGATAGCCTTGAATTTCTCGCGCTAACGACGCCGTTTTAGTTGTCCGCAGTTCTCTCGGATCAGGCGAAGCGATCGATGTACGACGCCGGGCTCTACGACCCCCTCGAAGAAGAAGACCAGGTGCGTTACAAAATTATTCACCGTACACAATGCACGGTAAAAAAAAAAAGTAAAAAAACAAAATTACGTCACTGTTTTTCGGTTTCCTGTTATGTCCCTGAATTTTTGTACTTTTGTCGGCAGGAATTTTGCAATTTCATGGGTGAAATGCTGTCCATGATGAACAATGTGAAAGACGAGGTAAGGAGAATGTAGTAATTTTCACATTTAACTTTCCTTAAACTCGATTAATGCTTTTCGGGGGGATCTAATTACAATTTTGATTATTCAGGGGGACAGTTTGGAAGATCTCCAGAGGATGTTCAACGACATGGTCGGCGGAGACGGGATGATGGGATTCGACTTCGGCGACATGAATCCGACGGCGAACAAGAAGCCACGTGTAGGTGCGTCGAGAGGTGCCAAGTCTCGCTGCTAGCGCGATGCAGCGGATCATGTGAAGGAAAATGTTGTTTATTCAAAAATGGCCCACCCAATTGTGTTTTATTTTAATTTTCGTTTTTAATTTGGACTGGATTGAACTTTTGTTTAATCCTTAATTCCCGGATTAATAAGTGATTGGAGGTTAAGGGGGGGTTAAATCCAGTTTGTGGGTGGTGGTGGTGACTCGTGTATGTTGGTGGTTTTAGTAATTAAATAATTCTCCTTTATTCCTTTTGATGTTTTTATTTCTGGTTCAATGTGATTGGTAATTTGATGTGGTTGGTTGACATTGACGTCTACCTTTTTCTGGTGTCTTCTCTTGTACATTAATTAAATTGGCCTTCTTAGATGTGTTACAATTGTAAGACGCCAGTCAGTGTCGCTAGGTCCTGTTTAGGTGGGAAAAGGATTTTCGCAGGATTCTTTTTCTGAAGATTCAGGGAATTCATAAATTATCTTCATTCATCTTATATTGTACGATTAATTTTCGTTAGATATTATTTATATTTAATTTTAAATTTTAAATGATTTATGACTGCACAATGTATAATGAACGAATATAATTTTTTAAATCCTCATAAAAAGGATCTGTCTGTTTGGGTGCTAGTCAGTTGTTGTTTTGATTAATTTTAGACGTTTGAGAATTAATAAATGGGTCTAGACGTGCTTAGGGACTTGTTAGGCATTCTACTTAAGTTGTAGCTCTCATAGAAAATAGATGATTTTTATTTTGTATTTTTTTAAATAAATTATGATAGACTTGTTGAATATTTGTATGAACTCTTTTGTTTCACATGTTTTTAATATGTTTTAAATTTTATAATTATGTGTCATTCTATTGTTGGGAGCAGCCTCTCCATAAATGGGGGTAAGGCTAGCCGACATTCATCTCTCCCAGACCCTGCGTAAAGCGGGAACCTTGAGAGGTCGCACTTGGTGCGATGGCAAGTGCCTTCGCCCATGAGCGGTAGGTCTCGGGTTCGAGACTTGGGAGCAGCCTCTCCATAAATGGGGGTAAGGCTAGCCGACATTCACCTCTCCCAGACCCTGCGTAAAGCGGGAGCCTTGTGCACTGGGTACGACCTTTTTATGTGTCATTCTATTGTAATTTATGTATTTTTTAGTATAAGTACACATTCTATTGTAATTTAATTAAATAATATAAAAATAAAAATAAATAAACTCCCTAGTCCTCACCTGGACGCTCAATCTAAGCCTCTATCCACCGTCCGACCAGCGTCTAGTGTTTTTTTTTAAATCTTGTTTCTTGTTCATTAAGGAGGTAGTCTAGAAAAAATAATGACAAGAAACTCTTGTGCCCAACACTCTGAACCCGTGGTTGTACAACCACACACAATGGTCGTATACACAATGCACCCGCCTATCACCATACGCATAGGGCAACATTGCTTTGCATGTAACAAGGTATCTTTCGAAGTTCAAACAAAATTCTAGGGATTTGGTTTGTCTAAAACTACAAGTCCAAGTCCCACAGTCGCTAGCTAGGCAATCGGTAGAGATATTTGTTTGGCACAAGTGTGGTTGTTGTAGGTTTAAGATTGCCTTTGGTTCTTATTAGACCATACAAAATATAGTGTGCTAGATTTGCTAATGATACTTTTCTATACTTATAAGCAAGAGATTTTGAATTGAATTCACTTTCATGGCAAGTTTGATAGAATCGATACTAATCGTTATGACTAACTTATTTTGAGTTACGATATTGAGAAAAGGTAAAATGACCTAAGATCTCAGGTGCATGAGTAAATGCTTTTAGATATTTTGAGTTAGACGCTCTTTGTAAATATTAACCCTTTCTTAGAGTCAGAATCATTTTATATCAATAGCAGAGCCGACTCTGAGATTTTGGGAGCCCTATGTGAGATTCAAACGGAGGCGCTTATAAGGTCTAAAATTTTGGTTGTTGTATTTTCTTTTATATTTTTATTTTTTATTGTGTGTAAATTGATTACGCAAAAGAAAATAAATTCAATGAAACACGTTGTGGTGACTGCGTACCTATCTGCATCCTTATATTTTTGGGTTCGAAACTCCTTGCCTTTAAATACGAAAAGATAAAAAGATGAAGTGACGGAGGAGGTATTCGAACACGGTTGGAACTACAAAGATAAAACACTTACACTAAAAACTTAATTTGGTCAATTGATATGTATATACTTCACATACAAGTAAAATAAAATCATAAATTGAGGGCACTTTCGAACTAGGGCCTTGTACGATGACACCGCAAAGAAAAAATTATTTAAAGAATAGAATTTTTTTATTTTATTAAAAGATATAAATGATAGAAAATTCATAAGGAATTATTGTGCAGGATGTTGGTCCAAAAATTGTATAAAAGTATTTATTAGGCCCATAAAATTGTATAAAAGTATTTATTAGGCCTATAATTTACGTAAAGCATTGTGGATCAATAATGGTTTACTCGATTTGATTTGGGCTTGTTTAAAGGCCCTTTTCCAGGGCATATTGGCTGGACCAATAAACTTCGGTTTAGAGAAGCCCATGACGTCTATTTATTTTCCTTGTAACTTGTAAGTGATTTTTTTATTGTTTTTAAAATATTAAATTCTTTTTTTTTTTCATAGAAAACAATTCTAACCTTAAAAGAAATTTCAAAGAAAGTCAGCCACCTCAGTCGTTCTCATATTCATTTTGGTTTTCTAAAATTACCCCAACAATTTAATTCTTTTCTATACACTTGGGATTACGTTTCGCTATCACGCGGATTCAGTGTTTGCTTACATTTTTACCCCTACGAAAATAATTATATTACAACTATTGTTTTACGTGTATTTATCTCGACAAATGGACTGAAGGAAGTTAAAATTACACCATAAAATCAATTGACAATAACCGGCCGGTAGACGACATCAAGACACTTTTGCGGGTTGCGTCAAATAAATAGAACTCTCAGCGAAGTGGTTCGGGGCCGGTTTTGATGGGTGAAAACCGCGTTTTCCTTCGTCGAACAATCGAACCAAGCCCAAGGAAAGCGACGGTATTTCCCTCATCTTCAAATTCAAACCAAGTGGCAATCTCCGTAATTACCTGCCGATCCGGGCCCAAAACACCAACCTCCTCCGACCCCTCCGCTTGCGCTATAAAAATCCTCTCCATCTGGAAGTTCCAATCCCTCTCACTTGAAAAATATAGGAAATAAACACAAAGCACAAACCCCACTCCCAAACTCCCCCAACTCTCTCTCTCTCTTCTTTCTCTCTCCTCTGCTCGCTAAAACCCTTTCGCTCTCTCTCTTCTAGGGTTTCGGATTCTTAATTTGGACTGAAACGATGTCGTTGAGGCCGAACGCGAGGGCGGAGGTCCGCCGGAACAGGTACAAGGTGGCTGTGGACGCGGAGGAGGGGCGGCGTCGGAGGGAGGACAATATGGTGGAGATCAGGAAGAACCGCAGAGAAGAGAGCCTCCAGAAGAAGCGCCGCGAGGGGCTTCAAACCCAGCAATTGCCCTCCAGTCTTCACTCCGCCGGTCTGGATAAGAAGGTAAAACCTAATGTTTCATTTTGGGGTGATTTGGGGGTTTGGTTGAATTGATTTGTAGGGTTTGTTAAATTGGGATTTTACTGATTAAGATGAATGCGTGCGTTTGGTGACTTTTTGTTTTATTGGATTAGGATTGGATTGATTAATTGGTTACTGTGCTTATCAATTTTTTAGCTGAAATGGAAGCTACTTTGAGTGCATATGATCGACGTAGGAGTTGTGGGGAAATAGTTTTAATCCTTTGAGCGGTTGTTAGATGCATGCTGAATACCCACTCTGCGTAGTTATTGTATTCATTTGGGGATGTGAGTGTTTTCTATTTAGTAGACTTTAGCATCACTGTTGTTTTGTTGCTGTTTTGTCAAGTCCTGCCTTACTTTTAAATATTTTTTAGGATTCCAAATGTTTAAATTTTCAAGTCACGGAGCTGTGCTAAGGTTATTGTTCCGTGTTTGTGGCTGCGTACTGATTAGTGCAGTTCCACACAAAAAACCTTCTAGAGTTTGAAATGAAGGAAAATCGATGCATATGTTTTTTTCCTGTAAAACATTTTAATTATGCTTTAAGTTTTGGTAGTTTTGACATTGTGTTGGAGATAATATTAATAGGGGTTGAATATTTCTTGATACAGCTAGAGCATCTACCATCCATGGTTGCTGGTGTTTGGGGTGATGAGGGCACTATGCAGCTTGAGGCAACAACCCAGTTTAGGAAGTTGCTTTCAATTGGTGAGTAGACGTTTGGGGCTGTACAATTTTTTTCCCTTCATACAGCAGACTGTACGTGCCTATTGATTTTTTTTCCTACATGCTAGAACGTAGCCCTCCGATTGAGGAAGTCATACAAGCGGGTGTCGTTCCTCGCTTTGTTGAGTTTCTAATGAGGGAGGATTTTCCACAACTTCAGGTATGATACTTTCTTTTTTAATGTTTAGTTATTATGTTCTTATTTATGTCTGCTAAAAAATGTTGCATACAATTTCCTGCAGTTTGAGGCTGCTTGGGCTCTTACAAATATTGCTTCTGGGACATCTGATAATACAAGGGTGGTAATTGATCATGGAGCTGTTCCGATATTTGTGAAACTGCTCAGTTCTCCAAGTGATGATGTTCGTGAGCAGGTAAACATTGGGAAGATCAGTTGAGGTTTTGCTCCAAATTGTTAGGTTTATTTTGTTGCTCTTGTCTAGTTTATATCTACTATAGTGTTGACTGTCATTGATTCCCTCCCTTTGTCATCTTTAACGTGCAGGCTGTTTGGGCATTGGGAAATGTTGCTGGTGATTCCCCTAGATGCCGTGATCTTGTACTTGGTAATGGGGCTTTGCTTCCATTGCTTTCACAGCTTAATGAGAATGCAAAGCTCTCTATGCTGAGAAACGCAACCTGGACACTGTCAAATTTTTGCAGGGGCAAACCACAGCCTCCATTTGAACAGGTTAGGGTTTTAAAGATATGTTTAACTTGAAAGATTCTGAACCTAGTCACTTAGGTGTTATATGGCTTTGGTAGTACCGTCTGTTGTAATATTTTGGCAAGAATGTCAGGTCAATTCAGGTTGCGTCCGTACTAAGAATGGTAGTTTGATATATATATTTTTTTTAATTTTTTGTTGCAGGTTAAGCCTGCCCTTCCTGCTCTTGCGCGTTTGATTCATTCAAACGATGAAGAAGTCTTGACTGATGCTTGTTGGGCTCTTTCATACCTTTCTGATGGTACAAATGACAAAATCCAAGCCGTTATTGAATCTGGAGTGTGCCCCCGGCTTGTTGAGCTTTTAATGTGAGTGCTTACAGTACTCTGTTTGTATTTCATCCCTTATTGTTAGTTCTGTAAATTCTGACTTTTCTAAGCATTGTTCCAGGCATCCATCTCCATCAGTTCTCATTCCTGCTCTCCGCACAGTTGGAAATATTGTTACTGGAGATGATATGCAAACTCAGGTATTGTTTGCTCTTTGGCATTTTGGTTGTCTTGTTTTCCCATTTGTTTCTAGATGATATGTGACCCAGTATATTATTCCTTCTCTATGGTTGCCCTTTTAGAGAATGACGTAATAATAAAAATTTTAAGTTTAATGGAATAATCTGTCCCTTTGCCATTGTAACATTTCTGTTTCTGCATTTGGAATTAATGAGCTTTTGTTTCTTCCTAGGTTATCATCCAACATCAAGCTCTTCCTTGCCTGCTAAATCTTTTGACTAACAATTACAAAAAGAGCATCAAGAAGGAAGCTTGCTGGACTATTTCAAATATCACAGCCGGAAACAAGGAACAGATCCGGGTAACGCAAAGATATTCTCATTTCTTTGAATATTTACATTCGTGCAATCATGAAGTGTAGAACTTGATTTAGAGTTTCTGTCAAGTCTGGCATCTGAGGTACTGATGTACTAATTACTTGGTGGGTTTAACAGGCTGTAGTTGAGGCTAATATAATCGGCCCTCTTGTTAATCTGCTTCAAAATGCTGAGTTTGATATAAAGAAAGAGGCTGCATGGGCAATCTCAAATGCTACATCTGGTGGTTCTCATGAGCAGATAAAGTACAAATAAAATCTTGTTAGCTTTATTACTACCGATAAAGTATGAAGCTTTGTTCTGTACTGATTTAATTTGTCTATTCGGTGACAGGTTTCTAGTTAGTCAAGGGTGTATCAAGCCACTGTGTGATCTTCTTGTTTGCCCAGATCCTAGAATTGTTACAGTTTGTTTAGAAGGCCTGGAGAACATTTTGAAGGTTGGTGAAGCCGAGAAGAACTTGGGTACTACTGGAGGTGTGAATCTCTATGCTCAGGCGATTGAAGATGCTGATGGTTTGGAGAAAATTGAGTCTCTGCAGAGTCATGACAATACAGAGATTTATGAGAAGGCAGTAAAGATGCTCGAGACATATTGGTTGGAGGACGACGATGAAACAATGCCACCAGGTGATGCAGCTCCAACTACGTTCAACTTTGGAGGGAATGACGTTCCAACTGTCCCATCTGGTGGATTCAACTTCGGCTAGAGGTGATGCACCCTTCACAAATTACATAATTTTTTGTTTTGGAATGTGGACGGTGTTAATGATGTTTCAAATTGTAATCTTGTATCAATTGCAGAAACATTCCTCAGCAAGGCAATAATCCAGTCAGGTCAGGTCAGGTCAGGTCAGGTCAGGTCAGGTCAAGCGTCATGTTATGTTCGAGTCCTGTTGTAGGGTTGAATGTTGTCGGGGGTGGCTGGCTCAGGTGTTTGAACCAGCTGGTTTAAATCGGTTCAGGCTTCCATGGGCTTTGATCATAGGGACATCACCAACACAGATCAAAGGAAAGAACCGGAGTTATTTTTTTTGGAGTCGTTATTTCCGGTGGTCGGGTCAATTGTCCCATGAAGCAAGATTTTGAGTTGTTTTCTCGTCTTTCCATTTGTTTTAGGTGTCATATATCGGTGTCATATGTCTACTACAGTTGATCACAGGTGGTTTTGGAACTCCCAAACTTCGTTTTCGTAGTTGACGGTCGAAGGATTTCTGTTCTTGCTTATGGTTCTGTCTGTTGTTGAATCTTCGTCTTCCCGTTTTCGGGTTCCAGATTTGTTGTTGGGTCGGAGTCAAAATATATTGCCAGATGGTATACCTTTATATTGGTTATATATTAAAATTTGTCTAAAGATTTTAATATGATCGAGAAAAACATTTGGACTTAATATGTTATTTCTACTTGTTATGTTAATGCTTTAGGTTTAACAAAAGGAATTTTGTATAGTAAAATTTCAAACAAATTTAATTACCCTATAAATTTGGTAGGAATGAAGTTAAAAAAATGAAATGTGGATGTTGACCAGATGGGGTTGCAGATGGCGTTTTCTCGCACTGGCATAAAGCAATTATGCATATACACTTTGATGCGGATTCGATCTGCTCTGACTGCCATCAACTCCTTATGGTGGGTCTGGGCTGCCTGGTGAATGGGCATAAACAAGTTATGCCTTGGAATGATAGACAATTTCGAATCCGCTTTGTATATAAACGAGGAAACTATAAGTAATGCAATTATGAATCTCATGTAGAGTTTGATCCCGACTTAGTATGAACGTTGGTTGCCTACTAATACCCATTGTTCTAAAAATCTCCTCCTAGCGTCGCCTAGGCTCCGCCTAGGTGCTAGGTGATTAGTCACCGTTTCGATTAATGCTTAGGCGTTTGAAAATTAAGAAAATGCGCCTAGACCTACTGAGGTGCCCATCTAGACCGCCTAGGCACCCGCCTAACCCGTCCAGACCCACCTAGACACCCGTCTAGGTTGTGACTCATTTAGACAGAAAATATATAATTTTTATTTTGCATTTTATTTTTTCAATAAATTGTAAAAGACTTGTTGAATACTTGAACACACATTATATACTTGTTCTCTATGTTTTCATTGTGTTCCAATAGCTCATAATATATATGTCATTCCATTTTGTAGTTTATGATGAAATTATATATACTTTAAGTATAAATGGATACTTATTTACACGAAATATAATAAATTTAATTAAATCCGTCTAGTCTGCTTAGACCCCACCTAAACGCTAGGCGCCAGGAACTAAGTTATAGCCTACCGCCTGACTAGCGCCTAATGTTTTTTATAATCAAGCTAAAAACCCAATAGCCTGAGGAGCAGAAGGAGGAATCCGCCCCTCTTGAAACTGCCCATAAGCCAATTGCCAAGCCACATTCGAACGTCAACTCTCAGAAGTGTTCCACTGTCTAGAACCACAGGCAGCCTGTGGCAGCAAGCATCCTCAAGCACCACGACCAAGGCACCAAATGGTTACGTGGCTGTTTCCATTGAACCGCACTGACTTTAGAAACTTTCATGTTTTGGTAACCAGAGAATCTGCACATACCAAAAGAATGTTAGGAACCATCAGATTCTAGTTTCCCCATACAAAACACATTCTTTTGGGTTTTCAAAACCACAAAAAAAAACAAGTAACCAAACCATGGATTGAGATTCACTCCGGATCTCTGTGTCAGGAGTCTATGTATCGAGAGATCCAAACCGTTCAAGAAAGAGAGAGAGATTTGGACGGCTCAAGATTTTGAGATTTTGTGAAGTGGGTCAGTGAGATGAGCCAACGAGAGTTGTAGGATTAAAATTGAGTAATTGAGAGATCCGAAGTGGATCTCAAACATGCATTCACCCAAAGTCTCCCATATCAAAATTACGAGAAAGTTATATACGCTATAGCATGTCACCGTGACATTTTCCCGATAACGTATTATTATGTTTTTATAACGGTTTAAATTCATAACAATGCGTTATTTGTTTTAACTTTTAAGATGTCACGGTGATGTAATAACTGTAACAGTGCGTAGGTAAGTGTACTGTGTATTGCAAACCCATACACTGACCAACTCATTCACACATCACAAGCAGCAGCGAGTATTGGTTTTTCTACAGTCGCTGCGAGTGGCGGAACAAGGCGCATTCTTTAACTGCCACGTGACTGTCCCTGCGCCTGAAATTTGGCTACCGTACGCAGTGCCACCAGCAGGCAACAGGAAATAAAAGCGAATGATACGAGAGGATCACAGTGGGGGATATTTTCGACATTTCCACGATGATCACTTCGGCCTAGGGCTTTTGGTTTCACGATCAAGTACTATATGTGTTTAATTTTAAATAAAAAATTTACAATAATTTCTGATCGCACGATATACAATAAACAAATAAACAAATATAATTAGATGATTCCAAGATCCTTGCAAAGATAATCCGGAGAGAGTACTCATTCCACCTGACCCTTCCCACCGACCACCAGAGGTCTCTGTCACTCTCTCTCTCTCGCGCTCATGCATGGCACTCTCACTCCTCTGGTTTTTTATCTGTGTTTTTCTTTAAATCCATGTCTTTCTCTCTCTCTCCCTCTCTCTCCCCCTCTCTCCCTCTCTACTTTCTAAACCATGATCATTAGGCTTCCCTAAAACCCCACTAACCCAAATCTCTCACTCTTTCTTCCTATCTTCTTTTGAGTTTCTCAGGGTTTGTGGATAAAATGGATCTGAGAAGAAAGGTAGTAGATTTAGTTTCTACATCTGCTTCTGATTTCTGGGTTTTCCTTCATTTTTCAGATTTCATTAAAATTTGGTGACATTTTTGGACTCGAAAACAGGTAATTCAGGATATGAACGTGAAGAATGTGAAGAACAAGAAGTTCTGCACTGACTGCAAAGCCACTGAGACGCCCTTGTGGAGGAGTGGCCCGGCTGGGCCCAAGGTCAGACCCGACCCGACCCGACCACCCACCCTACCATTCGTCCACAATAATATGCTTGTTTTCTAGTCATTTCATTCCTCCTGCAGCATTCTTTTTTCTGTTTTGATTTTTGGACTCCCCTTAACTATTTGGATCTTTCTTTTTAGCATGTTATGCATTAGTGCTTTTCAGCTCAATGAGCAAAAACCCAGGTGATTTTTGTTGCATTTTGGGAATTGGGTCTGATTTTGTTTGCTGGGTCCTCCTGATTCTTCAGACAATGTTAATTTTCTTAAAAAAAATGCTTCTTTTCAATTGGTTTTTTTATTTGTTTTGTCAATTTCAATTGGGTTTTTTGAGATTGATGTTTTGGGTCCCAACTTTTGGTTGTATTTTATGATCTGTAGCTGTCTTTTTCCTGTTTGCTGCACCCATTTGATGATTTCACTACTTTTTCTGTTCTCAAACTATTACTTGTTTTGCTCTTTTTTGTTCTCAAAAAACAAAACCCATTTGATTCTTCTTCTTTATTTTTTTCAAAAAAAAAAAAAAAAAAAAAAAAAAAAAAAAAGCCCCATTTGGCTCTGTTCATACTTCTTAATTTTCATGCATCTGCAGCTGTGAATTACTAAAAATATATGACCATTTATTTCCCTTTTCTTACAAAGCAAAACCCATCTGTTTAGTTTAATGATTTTTGTGTGGTTTTTTTTTTTTTTCAGTCACTGTGCAATGCTTGTGGGATCAGATACAGGAAGAAAATTCCTACTGTGAGTATGTGCAAGGGACCAAAGAGGTGGAAGAAAGACAAAACATATGGCGGCAGCAGCAGCACCAGTACAATCACCACCCCAGCCACCACAAACACTGCTGCTTCTGCTTCTGCCACCACCACCACGAGCACCACTGCCAGAAAAGCCAAAATTGGTGGCAGTGGTGGTGGTAGCACAGGCTTGAGTGAGTCACTGCAGGTGAAGTTAGTGGCTTTTGGGAAGGATGTGTGCCTGCAAGGCACACCACCAGTGCAGAAGAAAAGGAGGTACCAAAAGAGGAGGAGGGAGATGGGAGAGGTGGAGCAAGCAGCTGTGTGCTTGCTGGCCATGTCATCTCACTCTGTTTTTGGTTAATGGGGAACAAAAAGTTGTGGAGTACAATATTATAGTAAACAATGAAGTCCCCAAAGGAGTCAAAATATAGTTTTGGATGGTCTTTTTTTGGTAGTTAGTTTTACTAATTAAGATTAGGGGGGATTATTATACCCTTGCTAATGCTCATTAGGGGAAGTAATGAATAGGAAGGAACATGGGAAGGTCTAAGAAATAGAGGGTGGTGATGGTTTCTTAGGGAATTAAGACAATCCTGTATTTTGGTGCAATCTTTGATTGTGTTGTACATATTAATGGAAGTATGAGTAATTCACTATTTACTTTTTTTCCATTTGCCATTTTCTGGATGCTTGTTTTGCCAAAATACACTCACATCCCATGTTTTGATGTTTGAGGGATTTTTGGACAGCGGTCGATGTATTCTTTTTACCTTTTATACATTCTTCTTAATTTTTAGTTGTGGGATTTTAAAAAATATTAATAGAGAAAAATTGGCAAGCGTGTACGAGAGGTAAATATAAGTGTGTGAATAACATTACCTTTTTTTAATCATTACAGAATATCGATCATGTATATTACGACATAGAAGGAAGGAATAAGTTGAATGGAATCGAACTCTAAACATATCATTTTGTATAGCCTTGTGATATTACCTTGTATTGAGATGCCGTACCGGAGCTCAAGAGTTTTAATCGAATGTGTTGTTTGTGTTTCAAAAATAAAATAGAGGGAATAGACAATTTAAGTTACGTTTGATGCTTATGATTACACTGCACTGAACATTTCACTAGAATAGAGGTATATTAGATAAATACATGGAGATCAACCTCTCAATTTTTATCCATTGAAGATAGAAGACAAATTAGACATGAAGGAAACTTATCACTTTCGATGGAACATTCACCTTAAATTCTGTGACATTAATGTAAGCCTGAATATTAGCCCTTAATTAACCCTACACTGTGTTCATTACAGAATTTCCCTCCAAAAGTGATATGTTGGGCATATCAAAAGGAGAAAGGACTAGTGACGCCCATAGTTTAAGGGCTGCCTGTAAATTGAAGGGTCATGATGCCCAGCCAGCCCCTACCATCCTACGGCCCCCTCCTGCATGGCCCAATTATTTGAGTATCTGAGATTTGATATGTGGGTAGCAGGGCAGGTGCCTTTCCTGCCATACAAAGCTGCCCAAAGATGCAGTGCCAATTCTAGCTCAAGTCCTCTCAAATTGTCATCTTATTGACAGCTTTGCCCCTTAATATATGGAGAAAGGGAATCATATTTCAAAAGGGGTTCTTGTAAATTGCATGGCCAAATTGGCATTACCTCACTTGTATGTGTACCACATTTCGCTTGCTTGCTTTACAATTAGCTTTTAGACAAAATGATCTTTGATGTTGGTATCTTCTTATTTTGGTTTCTGAAATTTGAAATCGATAAAAGTAATAATTTTAGTTATTCTATGTAAAATCTCTGTTAAATAAAGACCAAATAACAAAAATACAGTCAATGATTTGACAAAAATTCAAGTATTTTTGTCATTTTTTTTCTTGTTTAACAAAAATTTATCACGGAATGACCAAAGTAATTCATGGTGGACAAATTTAGGGAACAATTCTATCAAGTTTAAATCTTATGGACCAAAGTGAGAAATTATGTCAATATCATAGACCATTTTGGCCTAAAAACCCTTTACAATTTCAATCTCAAGCAAAGAATGGATAAATTTTTTAGTATGCTGAGAACATGGTTCGATACATCAAGTTGCATAATATAAGTGGTTTGAAATTTTTTTTGTCCAAGTATCTAACTACTTATATTATAACACCTGATATGTCAGATTGTGTTCTTGGCATATTGAATAATCTCTTCAAATAATGATGGCCTACGATGTTCTCATTGTCCTAAAATGTGACTGTTGACTTGAGTTTGAGGAAGGTATTTTGGGAGAGATGAATGATTGGCATTTTAATTGCTAAGGGTTATATACGTCGGACCGTCGGTGCGGTTTTTTTTTTTCTTTTGCTCGAAGCTTTTATCCTTTGAGCAAGATTTTAACGACGCTACTTTCATCCCGAACATTTCAATTATTTCCCAACAATGGAGTTGTACCTATTATTCCTCAACAACAACAACAAATTTTCACCATACACAAAGTAATACTTTGAATTAAAATGCCAACATTTAATTCAAAACAACCCATCTCTGTTTTTTTCATTGAAGGTTGGAAGTTTGGATCCTCTCTAGATCCCAAAAAACTGAGTCTAATGATCAAATGATTCGGACTCTTGAAATTTGATCAAACGGCTACAAACAAAAGACCCCTAAAAGTTATAATAATTGTAGCTGTTGGATTAAATTTCAACGATCCGGATAATTTGATTCTTAAGCTTAGTTTTTGGGGATTCGAAGAGGAACCGGGTTCCAAGGTTGGGGAGGAAGATACCGTACTAAACAATAGAATAAATATTACAAGCTACTTAACTTTTGGGTCAAAAATTCTAATTCCAAACCAGCAAAATAGGAAAGGGATCCACATCGGATCCTCTCCTCCTAGTCCACTAAATCCGGTAATCTGGACCATTGAAATTTGATCAAACGGTTACAAATAGGAGTTCACTTTAAAAGTTATAATAACTTTAACCGTTTAATAAAATTTCAATGATCCGGATTTCCGAACTTAATGGATTAGGAGGAAGGGGGATCCCTTTCCAGAAAAATAAATAAATAAATAAAATTATCCAAATAAAAGTAGGAGATAAAAATCGTTGGAAAAAGGGTTGGTGCAGTGAGGAATTTGAACTTTCAAGGCAGGCAATACTTCTCAAAGAAACCGGATCGAGCACGCGATCCGCAAGTGTTGCCATTGCCGTCGGTACTCGCAATCCCTACCCACGTTCTTCATAACTACACCCACACGACTCATTTTCCATTTCTTCCCCATCTCTTTCTCTCTTCTCTTTCTCCCTATCCCTACAAAATCTTCATCTTCGACGTTTCTGCTAATCAATTCAAATGATTTCTAATACCAGGTAACTCTCTCTCTCTCTCTCTCTCGCATTTGTTTGCTTTAGAGTTCTTATGGAAGATTGTTGCAATTTTCGGTAGACCCTTGCTGTTTTCTGGATTTTGTAGGCCATTTTGCATATGAATCAGTGAGCTTCCATTATTTGCTTATATGGGTTGATTTGTTTTGTCGTAAATATGATGAATTGCAGTCTCATTTGTTATGTATGAGCTTAAAGAGAGCTTCTTTCCTCCTCCCCCTCCCCCTCCCCCTCTGCTTGCTTTGAATTTGTCAAAATGTTAATTTCGAAATGTTAGCCATAAATGTTTCGATTTGGGTTTGTTTTGGTTATTCGTTTATCCTTTATTTGATGAGGAAACACTTCAAAAAGTTATGAAAATTTGAAATATTATGGTCGTATTGTAGTTTCGGATTATGAAAATTTGAAATATTATGGTCATTTTGTAGTTTCGGATTACGATTTTCACACGATTTTTCCGAAATAGTTGAAGTAAATTTATTGAAGTGGAATTGGTTTTCCAGGTTCCAAATAAAATGTAATTCTGGTGTTGGACCTTTTGTGTGTGTGGAGACTGAGACTATTGTAAGTGGCATTTGAATTTATTTATCAATTTTCCAATTGAGCGTTCAATAATTGTTTGTTTGAGATAAAACTGGAAATTAGTTCGACTCCTTGCTATGTTTGATTTGATGATGTAAGTGTTGAAACTCGTACAACCAGGATGAAAGTTTGTTTGTTTGTTCATGTCTACTTAATATCCCTACTTTACTTCGCGCTCAGATTTGATAAATATGCAACATTTGATGGCTAATCTAAGCTTAAATTTGTTCTTCATTCTGGGTTGAATCATATTAATTTGCTGCTCTGGTTATTGAGGTAGTGGTTTGATTAGTATTCGTTTTGTCATTCTTTTCATCAGTGCCCTTTTTTTTTGCATCTTAATTTTCAGGTAAAAGCCAATTGCTTTTTATGGTGGGAATTAATCTCCTGGTGTAATCTTGCCTGTTCTTGATTCTTGCGTTCAGATGAGAACTTTGTCGATGTGCTTTTCATCTTTATCGCAAGTGCCTAGATCATGCAGTGTTTATAGTTTAGCTCATTTTTGGAGTGAAGGTTTTCCCAATTTGAGCAGGACTTGTGGATACAATTGTAACTCTAAGCTACATGATTCCAGAATTTATGCGGTTGATGGAGGAAACAGTAGGAAATGGACTAGAAGATCTCTGACCACAAAAACAGAAGGAAGAAACAAAAGCCCCATAAAACTTAGCCGTGAAATTTTAGATGTAACGGTTTCAACAAGCGCTGCATTAAATATAAATAAAATGGAAACAAGTCAATACCAACAGACTCAACCCTTAGACTTTCGACAGGCAATTGCTCAGAATAAAGACTTAGCCGACTTAGTGACAGTTATTGTTTTCGATATTGAGACTACTGGGTTTAGCAGAGAGAAAGATCGAATCATAGAGATTGCACTTCAAGATCTTGAAGGGGGTGAAAACAGTACTTTCCAGACACTGGTAAACCCTGAACGCAGTGTTCTAAATTCACATGTTCATGGAATTACAACCGATATGGTCAACAGGCCTGATGTTCCAAGGTAATCCTCCCTGACTGCTTTTTTACTTTCTAGAAACTTTTACTCTCGTATGTGAATCAGCCCACTAGTACCTAAAGCCTTCAATTTTGTTTATATGAGGCCTTATTGTTCAGAAATATGTTTCATGCCAAGTGTTTTTTTTTTTTTTAATTGGAAATTCTCCTGGTTCTTTCTGCTGGTTTAAATTTGTTTTCCTAAAGCTATATGTAATTTTACAATCAGGCTATGATAGCTGAGCAATTAGACTATGACAAGCAGAGGAAAATTCACTGAAGTTTCTTGGTTTGTGCATGTGCTCGCACAAGCACGGTACTGTTTTGGTTTCGCTGAATAATAAACCCGTGTATCTCTGTATTTTTCACTCAAAGTCTATGCTTGGATGAGGGATTTTCAAGGGGTTGAGGATAAATTATTTAGAAAGTGTATGTGTGTGTGTTTGCATAACATGTACCAAGCTATATAGTAGAGTGCTACAAACCAAGGCCTACATGCTGGGTCCATATGTAAACCTGATGCATATTATTTTCTTGTCGAAGTACAAATATACATGATATTTGTACCTCGACACACACACACACGCATACGGACCCAACATGTAGGCCTTGGTTTGTAGCACTCTCCTATATGGCAAAGCTATGGTAGAACCATTTGTTATGTACAAAGCATCATCAAGTTTGCTAGTGTATTTGTTCCTTGAAAGATTTAGGAAAGAGTATGTGTGTGTGTATAACACGTACATAGTATAAGCTTGTGAACATTTTCGGAAATTCTACTTATGGATTTTCTGTTGTGAATATCATGTAGGTTCAAGGACCTCTTACCAATCTTAGTCAAGTATGTCAAAAGCCGTCAAAAACCGGGAGGTTGTGTAATGTTGGTTGCTCACAATGCTCGTACTTTTGATGTACCCTTCGTTAGAAGTGAATTCCTTCGCTGTTCCGTAGATATTCCTTCAACTTGGCTGTTCAGGGATACCATGCCTTTGGGACGTGAAGCAATGAAGTCTGAAGGTCAGTTTTTGTGTGTTCATGCTGAAGCCTGTGGAATGTAATTGATGAGATATCTAAGCCTTCAAATTTATTTGTGAACAGGATCATCTTCAAGAAGTATATCGTTGCAAGCCCTTCGTGAGCACTTCCAGATTCCATTGGATGGTACAGCTCACAGAGCCATGGCCGACGTGAAAGTGCTGTCAGCAGTTTTACAAAGGCTGACTTGTATTCTGAAACTCCCACTTTCTAGCCTTGTTGGAGAAGCTTTCTTAGCGTCGGAAGCTGGCACTGCAAAGAAAAAGGGTTCCAGATAGGCATGCTTCTGGTCATTACTGATATACATTCTCGTAACCAATCATCAAATGGTCTGGTGGCGTAGGATTCCTCTCGCAGAGCTTCAGGTCGGAGCTGTAGATTGCTCGAGGATCCTAACGGCACCTGTTAGGGTTTGGTCGAAAAAGAAAACAGCTGATCATTGTAACTGTAATACATTGTTGTTTCTAATAATTTATGCCCAGAATTTATTGAATGATTTCCTTATATCTGTATCGGATTCACTTAAAAAACTTATGTAAATACACCAAATAACCCCATTTCATGTGGAACAACATTTTCGGCCCGTCGATCTCGCGCGGAAATGGAAGGATGCTTGTTTAGAACTTCCTATCTCTGTTAATCTACGTTTAGCGAGGAAACTCGGAATGAAAGGTTTGATTTTGTAGAGATTTGACAGTCAAGCTATGTAGGTCTTGACTTCCTCTACACTTAAGTTCGAATTCCGCGTCAATTTAGATTGGATTTAGAATATCACTTCTCCACAAAGTTCCTAGCTTGTACTACTATCACGTCGGGCTCAATTTGGAAGTCCTGCAACTTGAATTGCAGGCTTCAGTTCAGCTGCGCCACAACACAATGTTCGAGGAATTGATTGTCGCACATCATTTTTCCTTTCCGCACACCCTTGATTATTAGGGACATAAATCAACAAGGATGCGTAGAAGGAGAGAAAGAGTGCGAAAATCATTTCCTATATCATCTCCGTACATATAAGGTGTACATGCAGAAAGTTGGGAGCTAAAAATTGATGTATTTCACTTTATTGAACAATCAAACATACAATGGAACAAATAAATGCCTCATCTTACACACGAGTTCTGGGGAATGAAAGCACAAAATCCCGGCAAATAAAAATCGGAAGAATCAACATAGATCCCTTGGCGAAAACAAAACGCCCTTCCCCATGGAGAACATGTATTTTAAGCTCTATACAGATTCCGGGGCATTCATTCCCCAATGAATCATTACCCCTTCCCCTTACCTTTTCCTAGCAATACAGTAATACCCACAGATGGTCACTTGATGTAGTATATGTAACTAAGGCACTCCAAAACTTGTCTAATCTTCTACTACGGAGAGCATCTTTGCGCATTTAGAAGTTCGAGGGGTCATGACAACTAGTATGAAACCAAAATCTGGAATCAACTGTTATTTCGCTTGCAGATCAAAAGAATATCTCCTTGAGGATTAGGAGGACCAACATGACAAAGCACATGATAACGAGTATGCTAGCACACATCACCATTCCCCCTTGTTTCTGTGTTCTCTCAGCCTGTAAGCCCCATCCGTTAAACATAATATTCCATAAGAACACAGTAAAGAATCTCAAAACAACATAAAGATGAAGTATAATTATCGATGTAAGAAAGGGACCTTTTGCAATTGCTTGAGGCCCTCATCGACTGTACTTGCTACATTCTGGATGTTGTAGTCTATCCTATCAACAATAGTTCCCTGTTTGAAGAAAGATATTTAGTTAACGACTGATATTCTGATAAATATCAAGTATTGACAGGGCATGAAGACTAACCTGGTCTATCACTAGTACTGCCAAATCCTTCATTATCTGAGCAAGCTCATTCACAGATTGCACAACCTATTGGAAAGAGAAAAGAGTATTTGTCAACTGTGAAAGATGCATGATCAAACACCCGTCAATGTAGAAAAAACGAAAAGATCTTCACTTGCCTGTTGGATCTCTCTTTCCCTTTCTGCTGTGACTGCCTCGTTTTTCTTTATCTTGGCCATCTGACGCTCATTAAACATCTGACAGGATATGTGTATTACTATCATACTACGTTCATCTATGGTAAAAAGTGTCTTAAAAATTTGATCACTCAACAACATTACAAATACCAGTATAGGGAATTTAGTTTACTCATATTTGTCATGATTGACAAGATCTTGAGAAAATGGTAGTGAACTGGAGAGAAAGCTTACCATGTCATCCAAATCATCACCATCCATTCTCGACGTACTTCCATTTAGGTTCATCTCTAAATCATCCCCATCTTGACCCTGCATCACCAAAAAGAAAAACAAAAGGAATGTTTGAAAATATATAACTAACAGTTTAACTAGTTTCCAATAACATGTCAAATCACACAGTTACCCTCAGTATACAAACTGAATGCATGAAAACACAATTCCAAGTTCCAAAAAGTATATGGAATATTACGTATGAACCAGATTATCAAGCCAAAGTAAGAACAGAATGTTGAACCAAAGCTATGATGTATAACAATCCACTGACTTGAATGGTTAAAAGGTAAAATTCTTTCCGCACCTCTGTTTGCTGCCTGAGTCGCCTCAAATAAGTTGACTGTTTCTTGCGAAGGTCCATTGAGAGGGTTTGAAGGTCAGTGGCAAGAGATCGCTGCAAAAAAAACATGCAGACATTAGCACTGCCCTTTGGGAATAGTTGAATTATATATAATGCCCCGCTCAAGAGAGTAACACTCTGGAATAAACCAGACATTAGAACTGACCCCAAACCATTTTACTGAGCTGGCAAAAATATCTAGTGACTTCTAATTCATACCTGCACATTTTTTCTAACATTTGAATCTTCAAAAGGCCCAGCTGCAGAAAGTCTCTGTAGTGTCTTCTCAGATTTCCTTATCAAATTCGTTATCTCTTGCGTAAGACTCTCAATCAAGCGTTGATCTTCTTTACCGTCTCCAAAAGAAGGCATTAAAGCCTTTGCATGAGCCTTAGTTAGCTCAGCCATTTTTACCCGTGCACGCTGCACGTTTGCTGCTATCTCTTCAGATAGATCCACCCATGCTGGCGGTAGACCAACAGTAAGTGCACCACGACTGCAGAAATAAAAACACAATGACTTTCCCATTGCAGAGATAAATGATAAAAAAACCCCATACTTGCACCCAATGCATTGGTTTTTTCTGTGCAGTATAAGAATAAAAAAGGATAATATTCCCCTGAAACCAAATTCATCCCCCTTCCTGCAACAAATTTCAGTAATTACAAACTTCCCAAACTTACTAAAAGGCTTTCAACAACCTTCTTGCAATAGCAGGGTCGAGGACCAAACCATTTCAGGTTCTCACATTGCAAACATATTAGAACTACCTCAAATACGAAAAGCCACGAATCATAACGCTCCTATACAATGAATCATCTTCGTGGACCGCAACTTTCAAAATCCTAAAAGTTCATCACTGCAATCTCTGAATTGTACATTTACATTGCACCCAATGATCATCCACCCGACATCGAATGCCTAAAACTTCAATTTTGTTATCTAAATATCCCAATTCAGTGTGACCTAATCTGCATTCAGCATACTTCAGTTTTAGGCTTCTTTGTTTCTCCACTATCTGAACCTTTCATTTCTTTTCTACTATTGATCTATGAAACCAAGCTAAACTTTTACTTAATTAAATCTTAAACACTTCAATTAAATCTTAAATTAAACAGAGCAGACCAATTGACGGAGAGGGAAAGAGAGAAGAGAGAGACCTTGAATTACCGGGATCCTCAGTACTGAGCGGGGCATAATTCCGGTTGGGATTCAAAAGCGAAGTGCTGACCAATTCAATGACCGGACCGCCACCGGAGCTCGTAGATGGCGAAGCGTAGGAGCTCGTGGGAGCGCGGACGCTCTTCAACGCATCCCTATACTTCCTGAAAACCAAGGTCCGATTCCTCGTCGCCATGGAAACTGAGCTCCTGATTCAGATTCGAACTGGACAATCACAAAATCTACGGATCCAACGGACGATCAGAGACGTTGATTTTGCGCGCGCCTTGACATGAAAAATGATACGGGAAATGGAGTGGAAAATATGAAGGGTCCTTCTTCTTCTCTCGGGCGGGTGGGGGCGGAGGTCACGTGGTCGGAGATCCGGGGAGAGGGAGGCGCGGGCGGCGAGTCACGTGCTCCGGCGAATTTGGAATTTGTAATTTTTGGTAGAGAGAGGTTGGGGGGTGTTGGAGTTGGTAACTTTGTAATTAAGGCTTCTTCGTCGGTTGGTTTGAAAGTTCGCCGGTGTTGTTTCAACTTCCAATTACGAACGCCGTCTTCTTCCAGTTTGGGCCTGGGCCTGAGGAATTGTAGAGTTTATCTCATTTTTGTGGAATGAGAGCTCAACAACCCAACAAGATCGTCTTCGGATTCTTTTGATGAAGATCTTCGATATTTATGAATCGTGTCTGTTCATTATACATAATGCAATCAATTTTTATTAAGTAATGTTTATATTTATTTTAAATAAAAATATTTAAAATGATTTCTGACCGCAGATGTACAATGAATGAACATAATTCATAAATCCCTAGAATCCTCACAAAGAGGATCCGGACTCCTCAACGGATTTGGATCCTCTCTTGAGCTCAGCCTCCTAATCAAAATCCAACTGTTATAATTATTATAACTTTTAGAGGGACCTCTCTGTTTGTAGTCGTTGAATTAAAATTCAACGACCCGTGTGATTTGTTCAGGAGGCTCAGCAGGCTGAGCTTAGGAGATGATCCAAATCCCTCCTCAACAACAATGTAGGAAGTTGTAATTCTCTATACCAAATACACAATCTCAAGGACCAAAGTGGAATAACTCACAAAAGTTCTAGGCAAATTCGTAAATAACTTTGTTGTGAGTCTTTCGTATAAGGCCACGTGTCAAATCATGAAAACTACCCAAGTGAAAGTGGAGGTATTGAAAAGGGGAAGAAACTTACTATGAAGGCACAGCTGAGCGAGAAAGTCACAACAAACAACGAGCTGCAAAACGATGTGTGCCAGCCACCGTGAAGAGAACTTTTCAATATGCTAAGAATACGAGCCGATGCATGAAATGTTATTCTGAATAACGATAACTCATGTCATACAAATTATTATTGACGCAAAATAAGGCCATAATGATAAACCAATATACAAATTATTCTCCTTTGTAAAGGCTTATATAACACAAGTGCATCGCTATTTTACTGGCCATTTGTCATACTCACATTTTTACCTCTATTAAATTCCCTTCTTTCATCCTAACAAATAATTAAATAAAAAAACTAAAAATACAAAAAACTACAGAAACGTAGAGAGAGAGAGAGAGAGAGAGTGATATTCCACAATTCAGTAGATATATATAGATAAAATCTGGTAAGAGAGATAAATTCATCCTCATTCCTGCTCTTCCTCCTTCTTTCTCCAGAATCACCACCACCGCCATCGCCACCGCCGCCGCCTTCGTCAACCATCGTCATCCTCAGCTCCTCCAGCTCAACCAACCCCAAAAGCTGATTCCTTTTTCCCATATCAATAATCTCATCAATTCTTCATTTCTAGGGTTTCTGAATCTGAGAAATCAGACCCAAAGGCGAATCGCACCCCAAAGACCTTACCTTTTCGCTTATATTCGTAAAGGGTAGTTAGCTATGGACGGTGATTCCTGGAGCGCCCGTCTTTCTTCTGCCTCTCGGCGTTATCAATCCGCTCTTCAATCTCGATCTGGTAAGCTCACATTCATTTCTTTCCCATTTTATCATTCATTTTTTGTTTTTTTTTTCTCTGAATGTTATTTTTCGTTTTCGAGTTTTAGAGGAATTAGGCAAGTGCTGCTGTTTGTTATGTTTTTTTCCCTCTAATTTTTTGGTAATAATCTGAGAAACATATATGGTAGAGGAGAGAAATTAGAAAGCTTGGTTCTTTTTCTTTACCAAATATTATATTAAAAGTTGGAATTTTACAATTTCCCAAATTTTTATATCCGTTAAAATAAAATTAATGATAACAACATTTCACTAAGTTCAGCTGAATCCAACTGTTGGGGTGTTATTTCTTTCTCGAGCTTTTGTATTACATCAGAATTTTGTGTTTTTCAATGGTGAAACCCCAATCAATTGAAGTTCTTCGGTTTTATGATTTTGCACCTATTGAAACATGGCATTGTGTAATGCAGATATGTTCATGGGGTTTGAAGAAATTGATGGGGATGATGATATAAGGGAGGAATTTCCATGCCCGTTCTGCTCCGATTACTTTGACATTGTCGGATTGTGCTGCCACATTGATGAAGAGCACCCAGTGGAGGCAAAAAATGGGGTATGAATCCTTTCCCATATCTATCAATACCAAATTACTCTAACTTTCATCATTGTTTGGTGCATATAACTTGAAATTAGTGTGCCACTTGATGCTTAAATTTTAACTTTTCTTGAGAGTCTATTGCATGCTTTGTTTTATAAAGAAGTATCCAAGCATCACTTTAGTAGGCGAAAACTGCCACGACAACCTTTGGCCAGAAAATGATTGGATTCAAAGCCAATTGGTTTCTGAATATTAAGGGAATTTTGTTGGTCCCAGTTTCTTATAAAGTTGGATTTTGCCCTTGAATAATTGATTTCAGCGCTTTCTTATTGATATACAAGGTTTTGATGTGGTGGGAAAAGTGGAAATTAGGTAGCTGGTCAAGTTATGTAAACTTGCTAAGATATTCCATTTGTTGGATGCTACCTTTTTCTTATTTTAATGAGAATGGGTTTACTTGGAGCTCAATCTTACTAAACAGGAATGTTGTTTTCTGCAGGTATGTCCGGTTTGTGCAATGAGGGTGGGGGTTGATATGGTTGCGCACATTACCCTACAACATGGAAGTATATTCAAGATATCCTTTTCTTTGCAGTTGACATCTGTTGCAGATGTTATGTGTTATCTTTTTCTGTCGTAATCAACTTTGTCGTTAAATGCAAATTTATTAGCATTCCACATGACATCTGTTTTTAAATAACTTTTCTAAGGATTATATATGCATACGGTATTGTTTGAGTTCTTAATGGTTTAAACTAGTAATTTATAATTTCTTGCATGAAAACATGCTCCATTATTCCCACAATTCTGATTGAACATTACGAGGTCTCTCGTAGGGCATTTTTCTTTTGGTTTCATCATACTGCTGAGATTTATCATACATTTTATCAAAGATTGATCAGATTGAAGATTTCTCCAAATGCTTGAATTCCTTAACTAGTAATTACATGCAACGCAAGAGGAAGACAAGGAAAAGTGGAGCTCATTCAACTCTATCTTTGTTGAGGAAAGAGCTGCGGGAAGGAAATTTGCAGTCTCTTTTTGGGAACTCTTCCTGTTTACTTTCCTCCTCCAATGCAGCGCCTGATCCATTGTTGTCACAATTTATTTTGCCTATGGCAGATGATTTTGTTAGCATGCCACCCTTCTCAACTGAAACAAGCTCAGCCAAGAAAAGTTCAGTTGAGAAAGTATCAGAACGGTACGTTAATTAATCTTAAAATTCCTTTTGATGGGCACGTAAAACCTATCTTCCTATCTTGCTATAGTTCTGATCCTGTAACCCTTGGTCAAGCTGAATGCCTAAACGGTCATGATTTCTTGCCAAATCTCCTTTTATGCATAAGAAGTTTGGACAAGGGTTGGTCTTGTTGGTTGGACACAATTTCAATTTCATACACCATCTAGGCACGCACGATTGCATTTGCATAGATATTGTCAAAATTTTACAAAGAGCATGCTATTCTGCCTTTCTGGTTTTCCCCTCGTTATGCTTCAGCGTCGTAGGTCTAATACATTTGCTTGGCCACAGAAATGTGCAGTCGCCTCCTCTGTCCATCAAGGATAAGGAAGAGAAGACGAAAAGGTGTGCGTTTGTTCAGGGGATGTTGTTGTCCACCGTTCTTGACGACGGTTTATGAATTTCCTCATGGCGCCGCCGCAGGAGTGAACGTTTTCACAACCGAGAGCGAAGTCCGTTGCATTCTGTGGTTGGTTTGTAGCTGAGGGTATTTCCCAATGGTTATTGAGCACAAGGAGTGTGTGGAATAAGTTGTAGGAGTTTCAGTGTAATTATGTTGGCATGTGAACTTTAGTTTTATAGGCCTCAACAGAACTCTCGTCAATTGTCGTTTTCAGGTCGTTTTTTAGTTCTTTTTTAAAGGGAAAGAAAAGAAAAGAAAATAACTACTTTTCCTTCAATGCTTCTCTCTCAAAACCCCTTTAAGCATTTTGTACGGATCTTTGTTCTTCCATCGCAAATCTGAGTTAGGTCAGTCGGTCAAGGCGGTTGCTGCTTGTACCGAATTCATATTTCTCTTTGCATAGAGTAATTTGAAATATCGCATTATCGTTTTTGTTCAATTAATTGACCAATGCATCGACGAACAGTGAGAGAAAATGGTGAGAAAAGTAGGAGATCCAACGTACCTAACATGGACCACAGTTAATGGCAGGATCATAATTTGGCTGTTTGTTTTGGTGAGGTGCAGTCAATATCCACCCACTTACCAACCAGAAAACAAATGGCCCCTTAAATATTTATAATTGGGAAGGGGTCATGGGAGGGTGTGAACATAATTGAAGGATATGTGACATATGGAGCCGGTTCCTTTGTATTCATACAGTTGTTGAAGAAAAGGACCCGTTGGATATATGTGAAGTGCGGTGCTATCAACATATTTCTCTTAATTTTCGGTGGTTAGATCAAATAAATTGAAGAATATTCAAATGACATAAATTAGTCATTTAGTATTACGGTCAAGTGGTATTCTTCTTCCCTTGTAAGTGAGAGGTCTTAGGTTCGATTCTCGCCAAAAACGAATTTGAACCGCATTATTGCTAGCTCATTGTGAGACTAAGCCCACCTTTCCTTTTAGTGGAGATAATATCGTTTGTTAAAAAATAAATGACATAAATTAAAACAGGGTGTGAAGAAGGTAAAAATAAATGTTTGGATATCACTAATCTATGTAAATAGCATGAGGGAGCCATGTTTGTCGCTTTTGCAAATTATAATTTAACACATGTTTATTCACAATTACAAAAAAGATGTTTTTGCACACATCAAACTGTAATCATTTTCTTGCATGCAAAGAGCCAAGCATCTTTCATAATTGGAAATATAACTTTACCCCCAAAGAAGAGGTTTACATGTAACGAGCCAAGTATTTTCAGCGGTCTCAAATTGCGAAAAGATTAGTGGGATTGACATGTCAATTTGTACTAGAAAGGTGAAGTAGTGGACGGCTGAGTGGGATGACAAACAAAGGGCAAACACAAAAGGCTAAAAAAGGCTGGTTGGTGGTGAAGTATTGTGAAAATAAATTTGTTTTTACTGCTTCATGTTTTTAGCTTTTTTTTATCCAAAACTATAAAAATAAGTTGTTTTTAAGTGTTTACCAAACACCTTTTTGAGCTCAGCTTTTTTTTATACCCACTTTTTATAAAAACACCTTAGTTCCAATCCAGTACTGAGAGTGGTTAATTCTAATTCACCCACTGTAACTTTATAATTACCCCAAACATCATTCTTCCCAAGCAGTAAATGCATAAATAACTTCCAGTAAAAAGAAAGAAAATAAAGACTTTTTAGCTAAAATAGTTTGTTATAACTTCTCACTTTGATCATTGAGATTTAAAATCAATAAAAATAATCCCTGAGATTGTACGGCTCGTCAATCATTTTGGCCATTCTATGAATAATCTCCATTAGATAGAAGAAATCCAGTTCAAGCGGAGAGTTAATTAACAAAAATAATCTCAATTTAATGGAAATTCCTCAGTGAAACACAAATGATTGACAGTTGACAATCTCAGTATTCACTTCTATCGACTTTAAATCTGGACCAAAGTTATGCCAATACTATTTTGGCTAAAAAGCCTAAAAAAAGTTGGACAAAGAAACAACCGTCAAGAAAACATCTAAAAATAGCAGAGTCAGCTAGGAATAATCGCAGCCAATGAGCAAAAATGGAAAGTGATAAATACGTAGCAATTTAATATATCTGGATCAGCCTAAATCTAAAAAATTAATGTAAAAATGGGATTAAATAAGAATAATGGAGTCTTGTGTGACTTCAGTGCTAGTTTAATCTATGAACTAGCTAAAAAATTATGGTCTAAAATTTCTAACAAAACAGGATCGACGGGGAGGGGAAAGAGCAAAAGGACGCGTGTTGCGTCGAGGATCCTCGATACCTAGAGAGCTAAACTCAACCAGTGTTGGAGTTTGGTATCGAGGATCCTCTTTACGACTTCCCCTACAAAAGATTCGAAACAACATGAACAGCAACCTCTCATCAGACTAGTCATTCCACACGCTGTTAATTCAATGTGGGAGCAGGTTGATGGGGGAGGAACCACAACTACCTCGTTGCTTCTGTGCTGGTGTCCGCACGCAGCCAAGACAGTGTGTGTCGATCTCCTTGCAATGTCATTGAAAGTATCTTTGTCTGAAACACGGGGATACAAAGAGTTAGAACATTTCGACTGGCAGTGTAGATCATAGGCGCTAGGCTGCCTGACATGAGAATGATAATTCGTAATGACAAGCGGACGGATTCAGATCAAAGGTATTTTCACATTTCAGCGTAGAAATGCCGAGTCTGAATCAGTCCAAAATGAACTAGGAGATGTTTACATACAAGCATACAAATAAGTTGAAAGCTTCGCATACCTAGATCAACATCCCGGGACAAATTATCCAAGCGGTTTTTCACCATCGCTTTCAGTTTTTCCTTTGCTAGGTGAAAGCCACTCTGTTCTATAGCTGTATTAGGGGACACACCAGCATCAGATCCACTAATGTTTGGTCTACTGCTTAAGTGATGGAATTGTCCGTAATTTGGTACTGAGTTCATCCCGGTAAGTTCAGGCCATAATGCTCCATTTAGAGATCTATTAGCAGATGTAGTAGGTGGATCCTCGATTGCTTGCCTTCTCTGAGGGGTTGATGCTGATGAATTTAAGAAATCAGAACTCAAATTATCTGGCACTAGTGCTAAATGATTGTCTTGTAATCTCTCCTCAAAGAATGTATGATAAGCTGCCTCCATCTCGTCTGTCCTGGTATGTTGGACTGTCATTTCCCTCGCCCGAGCAGCTTGAGAGTTTGAGAAATCATTACTCAAATTATTGGATGAGTTCCTCTCATTCATACTGGCCATATAAGTCGTCCTGTTAAGATTAAGGAGTTGTTGAATATGACGCTGTATTAAGCGTCTCCCTGATAGAGTCGGTGCTGCAGCCCCAGACAACGGGGAAGGTGCTTGAAAACCTCCAACAGGAATTCTTGGGGAAAATCCTTGAGTGAATTGTGGACAAGGTGAGGACACCACATTAAGGTCTATCCCTTCGTCAAAATATACAGCAGGTGATGGTCTATTAGACAGAATGTTGTTTGTATTTCTTTGATCAGACGACCGACCCTGAGCCTGTGAACTTGATGATCCCATAGCTACAGGTCTACAACCCTCACAGTACCAATTACCATCAGGTACTTCTCGCCCAAGACCAACACAAAAGGTGTGAGCAGGTGAATCGCATATATCACACAGTAGCATGAGGCCATCTTCCCCTCCTTCGTGGCATTCTGTACAGATCACATTCTCGTAAGGGTCAAGATAACCCCTGAGTTCTTCTTCCGTCGGTTGATAGACCTGCATAAAGAAATAAACCCATTTTGAACAAACAAACAGAATATTGAAGAAGAAGCAAACGGAATGCAAGAAAAAGCATGACATAACAAATAAACGATAAGGTACCTGATCACGCTCAGGGACCTGTATCACCACTTCTCTCAAATCAATTCCTGTCGTAGATCTTGCAGGCTTACTGATTGTCTTAAACCTTTGCTTGCACAAAGGGCAACGAGATTCCACTTTTCCCCATTCCATGATGCATGCAAAACAAAAATAATGAGTGCAACAGTCTAATGTTCCCCTCACTCTTCTTTTATCTTCCTCGGAAAAACAAATTCCACAGACCTGCTTTACAACCTCAACCTTCACTTGCTCAATCTTCTCTTTGCCCTTCCTTCTAGGAGGCTTTCTTGGCTGCTGTACAAGCGTATCCTCCTGAAGGCTAGTAGGCACTGATGAACTTTGCAAATTAGTTTCCAATCTTTCACACAACTCCTTGGCTTCTCGTACTTGCTCTCTCTCTTCCTCGGAGATGGTGTAGTCAAAATCAGATGCTCCAGAAGGCACAAAATCTGAATCTGACGGTACGGACATTCTCCTCCTTTTCCTAACCCTTTTTTTCTCATTCGTTACTCTCAAGGGCACAATACTATCAATAAAATCACTATCACTTTCAAGTTCATCATCCCTTCTTGCCTTCCTCCCCAACTCCTGACTCGTTCTACCTTTCTTTCTCAAAGGCTTCTTTAAAGCCATAGATTTTCTCCTTTTTTCACCTCTTACAGAACGACCCTTTTTCTTCAACTGCCGCTTGCCCAGTTTCTTCTTTTTCACCACATGTTTTTCTTCCACCTCTGAAAATTCATCTTCATCTGGTGTAAATTCCTCATCGTCATCATCATCTTCATCATTATAATCCTGATCCTCCACCTCACGATATGCAATCATTCTCCTCTTTCGTAACGGTTTAACCCCATTTTTCTGCCGACCAGAAAAACCATTTCGGACTTTTGACCTGATTCCCTTCCTAACCGGCTTCACTTCCTCCTTGTCTTCCTCCTCCTCCTCCTCCTCCTCCTCCTCCTCCACAATAAAACCAGCAGAACCCCTTTTCGCTCTTGATCTACTGTTCTTCCTCACCTTTTTCACTTCCTCCTCCTCTTCCTCCTCTTCCTCCTCGTCCACAAAACTCCCAAAGCTCTCTTCTGACTCATCTCCATCCAAAGAAGAACAGTAATCCTCCTCTAAATCCTCAGAAACTTCATTTTCTTCCCCCGAAATCACATAATCCTCATCCGAATCATCGGAACCCTGATCCTTTGACGGAATCCTCGTCTTGATTTTTCGCTTGGAACTAACCTTCCCTCCCTTTACCATCTGTTCCTCGCACCCAAAAATCCACATATTAAACCAAATTTCAGATTCCCAAAACCAGCTAAAACAAATCAAATTACAATCTTTCCTCAATCTTTTTTCTATTTCCTAACACCGATCTGCTGTTTTCTGCATTAAAATTTAAAATTTAAAATTTAAAAAAAAAAATCCTAGATTTGCTTTCCTACAAATTCTTTCCAGTTACACCAAATTCCTTGACCAAAAAAATCCACCAAGAACCTCCATTTTCAAATATCTCCTCTCCCATTTTTATTTTCCATATATATTTTTTCAGCTAAATTTTATCCAAATTACCAATAAAAATTCAACAAATATAACAAATCCCCAATTCAAGAATCAAATCCCTAGAAACTTATCAACAAAAACACATCCTAAAAAACTCAAATTAAAACCAATCAAATTCCATACGAACACACACATAAAATACACCTATATATACAACCACAAAATACAAAAAATACAGAAGGACAAAAAATTCTAGAGAGAGAGGGCGTGTGTGGTGGGTACCTGAGAGAGAAAGCGAGCACCGGAAACAATGGAAAATGGTCCGAAATGCTTCTGTTTCTCCTCTCTCTCTCTCTCTCTCTCTCTCTCTCTCTCTCTCTCCTCTCGAGAGCATTACAAAAAACAAATAACGCGAAAACGTAAAACGCGAGAGGGAGGGGAACAGAAAACGTTGCTTCTTAACGGCGTACGCAAGTTGGATGTTTCCTTTTCTGGAGTGACGGAATTACCCTTATGCTTTGCCGGCCCTTATTCGTAATTTCGTACAGGCATGGATGGATTTGGTAGGTTTTTGGTAGATTTTGGTTTCACTGCGTACGTAGGACTGGCTTGAAAGATTTGATTGGCTTTTAACCTAAGGATCTCTTCCATCAAGGTCACCGGATCAAGTGATTCGGATATTTGAAATTTCATCCAACGGTAACAAAATTATTATAACTTTTAAAGTGTCAAAACAGGTGAGCCGTTTGATTAAATTTTAAAGACATGGATCACTTAATCCGGTGACCTTGGTGATAGAAGAGATCCGGGATCTCTTCTAAAAAAAAATCCCCCAAAGGACTTATTTTTTCGCACAATATTTGTTTCAAATTTTTTTTAATTAAAATAAATTATGTCATAAAATTATAAGTAAATGTGATCATATTTTTACGCTTATATTTCATCTGTAAAATACTGTTATGTCATACTTGAAGTTAATGTTTTGATATTTAATATGTAAAATATTGTTGTGTCGTACTTGAAGTTACTGTTTCGTTGTCATGTTAGACTTTCGTTGCATGTTGTCAAATTAGTAATTAGTTGACGACGTGACAAATGTGGGGTCGAATGCTCAGAATGAGCAAAGTAAAATAGAGATGGAAAATAATGAATATCTAAATAAAATTCTATAGTGCTCCAAAAGTATTTCATATTCCGAACTTTTTAATTGTTAGATCATAGTTTTTGTGGTTTTAACCAAAGATTTAATGATTAAATAACTCAGAATATTCGATACTCTAGAATACCATGAAATTTTTCATTTCTATAAAACCAATTGGTCTTACCAAAGTTGTGCTAAGCTCCACCATTACAACTCGCATTTTCTTGTATTCTGGTAAACGCAAGAAAAATGTCAAGATTATTTCTTATCTCATCTAAGTAAGCATTGCCTGTTAAGAATCAAAATTATTTCTCTTTACATGGCTCTTTCCCATTAAATTTTTTTTTTTTGGCAAATCATAATTCGACATATAAAATTATTCATTAGAAATATTTAAAAATATGAATTTATACACACGTATCAAACTGTGATTGATAGCACAATAAAAATGACAACTTTGAATGTAAAGGGTAAGTATTTTCCATTCTATCTTAAGCAACATAATTTTGTAAATTGAAGTGACCAATTGAGTTCACAATTTCACATACAAATATACATTTTGAAACGTCCAAATCGGATGGAGAATCATAACCTGAAATACGGCATTTACAAATAAATTTATTTAGTAATAAAGTTAAAGAGTTAATTAATTAGTTTTTATTTGTTTCTTTATTTTATTTTCCCATCATCATTGTTGTTAATTAAAGGGTTTCTTTTTTTTAATTGGTGAGCCCCCCACTAAAATGTGTGGTAAGCTCCACCATTGGAAATTGGACAAGGATCTGGAAGATCAATCAATTGTGTCCGTTCATTGTGCATCGTGCGATCAGTTTTTATTAGGTATTATTTATATTTAAATTTAAATAAATTTTAACTGTACGATGTACAATAAACAAATATGAATGATTAATTATCTAAATTTCCACAAATAAGATCCGGAGATGATCTTATTCCTTAGAAATTTGCTCAGTAAGGAAATGCACCGAATAATTGTAAGTCTAATCACAAAATGACGTGGACCTACAGCTTAGGCAAGGTACGCACTGCCATTTGTTTTCTAATGCCTTGTCGGTGTGGAATGTGGATTCATCATGTTTGTTTGTTTTTAAAATGTCCGAAAGTACTTGTAAAGAAAATATTTTTCGGTTTCAAAAGCATTTGAAATGCTTTTTTAGGTTTCAATTGTATTTTTATTAAAGATTGGTTCAAAAAAAAATTTCATTAAAAACGTTTTCAGCCATTTTAAAAGTACTTCCAAACGAGCCATAAACGTTTCCCCTCCAATGTCAACCATTTCTTTTTAATCTCTGCATGTTCATTTCACATAACACTGATTGCAACGTGTTATCGTGTATTTTCCACTTAACAAGAACCATTAGGAAAAAAAATGCATTTATCGGAAAATATTATGGGGTCTGATTTGTCAAGTGCTTAATGCTTTTAACTTTTAAGCTTATGCAATTTCAACCATTCATGCTCAATTAGTGGTAAAGATTGTGTTTTGTGGATAAACCCACACACTATATATGGTAATTAGGCTTATAATTAGCGGTTGGGCTTTTTAAAACATACTTGAACTTGGATCCAACCAACATTGGACCTATTGCAAGGGTAAGAGTGAAACTTGGGCTTGAGATACCAAATTTGGGTTTTGATCAATGTTTTTGTGGGTTAGCAGTAGAACTGTTTGTTTGGGCCTTTCATCTTATTGGTCTCATTTTATTTTATTTTTTGCACAAAAATGATTTCCGCACTCTTTTTTAACCTGTTACAATTCTTTGCTTAATTATGTTTCTTGAGTCCTCTTTCATTTATTCAAGCCCTTGTTCACTTCTTATAATATCTTCTTTTTGGTTTTTGCACTCTCTTCTTTGAATCCATTGGGAAGGGAATTCAAATTTAAAGTTTCTTTGAGCTTTCATAAGTTAAGGATCACTAGACAAAGAACTAATTGATCCAATCATACGAGCTTAGAGCATCTCTAACAAACAGTTTTGTTAAATTTTGCTAGTTTAGCTGGTGAATAGTGTCGAAAAACTACTTTAGCTAGTATCTTTAATTTTTCATATCCAACCACACTATATTTTAACAAACGTTGAATACTTTAAATCAATCATTTCAAAATGAAAAAAAAAATCCAACACACTCATTTTCTAAAACCACCTCCTCTCTCTTTTCTTTTCTCCTTGGCTCACGGATCCACCCTTGAGTCAGTTGACGATGTGTTTTTTAGATTTAGTTCTTTAAAATAAAATTTTAGTGGTTTTACAACTTTTGTTGGAGATGCTCTTAAGTTCGCCGTATTTTAGGTTTCTAAAAGCCTAGAAGACACTTATTTCACATATCTTATTGTTTCACAATATTTTGAAGCATGAAAATTGGAATCAATCACCTTTCTTTTAGGTTTAACTACTCATCGACTTCCCTTTTTCCCCCACACATGATATGACTGGAAGAGAGTTGAGTTGTCTAATTCAATGGCATTGTCTATTAGGCCTATCCATAACCACTCAAACTAAATGTTTTATGGACCGACCTGGTGACTGAGAGCTTTAAAATAATGAAGGTTTTGGGAACAAAAGAAAACAGAAACTTGGCCCCTTAAAGAAGAACACCAAAGCTTTAATCCCCAATCTCTTGAATTAATGTGCTTATCTTGAATTTCCCCAACTCATCCATGTTAAATGCCCCAGTGGTTAAGATGAATTTCAGACCCGTATTTCATACGATATGTTCTGAATTTGATTCCTAGCGCTGGTGAATCACACGATGATGCCCAGGGGGAGACTCAAATGCATCCGTGAGTCTTATCGGCCCCCAAAAGAATGACTACCATAACAAAGCCATTAGTTGGTCCCTTTAAAAAAAAAATAATAAGGCAAAAAAAAAACTCCTCCATGTTAGAATTCAGTGTGAGATTAAAGGAAAGCAGACATAATAATTTAGCAAGTTCTTTAGCACAAAGCTTCCTATTACTTTAATTTATTAATTTTTCTATTCAAGCAATATTTAATCTAATCTAAATTATAGGAAGGAAAAGAAGATTCAAACTTAGAAACAGTACAAAATTTAATAAAAGTGTGGACGAGTATAAGCCATTAATGCGGCATATGATCCCCTGAAATCTCATATGATAAGTTGTATTTATGTATTTTGCAAACAAAGTCCAACAACACCCTTTGTCGCCGTTACAAAAAGGCTCCCTTCCCTTATTGCCAAGTAAAATTGAAGACGCGGACATCAACGATTGCAAATAGGTGGAGCATCCACAACTTCGACATAAGGAGTTCAAAATGAAATTTCTTTCCGTCACGCGTATGTGCCAAGACAATTTAACTTAATATATTATAGTTTTGTGTGCGATAGCCACACTGCTCTAGCAAACATGATACCTGCATTACTTTGGTGTATTATTGAACTTTTTTAATCTGCAGCATATGATGCTGGACCATTAGACAAAACAATGTGTAGAAATGTCACCAAGTGATAGAAATTTACGAGTTGTTTAGGGGGCAAAGAGGCGAGGCAGCAAAAGATATGAAATGTTGATCCTGTCATGATTTAGGGGGAAAAGTGCCATGACTGACTTGACTCACAAGTCACAATTGCATATGATGGCCTCAACCTGTTTTTTTTTATATGCTTTCAAAATTATGATAAGTTTTGGGTCCAGTTAGGTTGAGATTTTTTTTTTTCACAGAAAAAGGGTCAGATAATTGGAATTTCGACATTGCACCTTGACGTTCTTTTTCTATTTCTCCCTTTTGTTGTGCTTATAGAAGAAAACTAAAGAAAGGATGTCAAAAACCTTAAGAGCATGTTAAGTATTCTACTTGAATCAAACTTTTTAAACTGAAAAACAATTTTCAAGTTTTAGGCCTAAAAAATTTGTTTGGTAAAACTATTTTAAAAAATTGAACTCAAAACTAACTCAAAATATATAGTTTATTCTCTAAAAACATAAAAATTGAGTTTTTAGAAATTTTAAACTTAAACTCGCTCATTTTTTTATCTCCCTCCTTCCCCTCTCTCTCTCTCTTTTCTTCTTTTTCTCTCCTATTTTTTTTTTATCTTTTTCGTCTTTCCTTCAATCCGTTATCTTCATTCTCTCGTTTGTTTCTCTCACTCCTCTTCCTCTTTATCTCATCCTCTCTCTTCTTTCTCTTTTCTTCAATCATCTCTTACTTTCTTTCACTCTCTCTCATCTTTCTCCCTCTCCTGCGATCCCCTCTTTTTAGATCTCTTTGTCTAGTTTAAGTCGTAAGATTTAAAATTTTTAAATCGTACACAATCAAGTTTTTAAGTCTTAAAAAAAATATTTTCAAGAAATGTTTTGAGAAATGATAAAAAAATTCAAATAGAATACCAAACAGGCCCTAAATTTTCGCTATTTTTCTTCTCTGTTTCCCTTCTCTTCTCTGTTGTCACTTGACGTTCTTTCTAAATTTCTATGAAAGCAAATGCAAAGTGCAAACAAAACCCCTGAATTCCTCATTAAATAGCCAAAAGTGTAGGATTGGTGATCCGAAATTGAGAGAAAATCTTGCATGCAACCAAGATCAGGAAGATGGAGATGTATCGATCTCCGCAAACAACCAAAAGCTTCTCTTTATGACAGATAGAGAATCTTGCATACAACTGAAATAATTTTTTGAGTGTTATACAAAGATCGAGATATATCTCCGCAGAAAGCCAATAACCTCTCTTCAATCGGGTTTGTTCTTGGAAGCTAGCGATTCGGTGGAAATGAGGCACAGTTATACTATTTATGCTAAGTACTCTTAATCTTGAACTAACTCTTCTTGACTTATAGCTAAAGCCTTTGATTCTTTGAACCTGTCAATTATAGCTTGTTATGGTAAAGGAATGGCGATCCTAATCACGAAAAAAATCTAGATACATCAACAACTGACAATGATCGACGATTAGTTCATCATTTGTAAAAGTAACTCCTGATCATGCAAAACAACAATGACATTAAGAAAAAAGAAGACATTACTGCATCAAGATTCACAAAATATTATGAAATCCATTAAGATGTGTCCCTTGAGTGTAGAGATTCTAGTTAATTCAAAAAGTAAGTGTCCTACAAAGTTAACTTTAGACAATGACTGACTTGTTTGGAAATGGAGGGTCTCTCTCTTTGGTCAAATTCAAAAGTATGCATAGTCTATTTGCAAACTAAACATGTGCTAGGGCGGGACATGCCTCTAGGCTCTATCTCTAAGAGGTTACTCACATTTGAATTTGATATTAATAATTATAGCTTAGCTACTCGACCATGTGTATGTCATTTCGTTCCAAATTGGTCCCTAAACTTTTAAAAGTGTGTTTATCAAGGATAAAATTATTAAGGATAAAAGGTAGCCTCCGTTTAAAAAAAATTTGGCACAATGACACGTGACTACATTCTTTAGCGCATTTTAGTAACTCATCTACTTTGCTGAAAATGCTCACAATCTATTGACACATAACCACTTACTTCTAGTTTTCAATTTCAGAAAGTTCAATAAAATCGACTTCATTGAATAATATGGTCTAATAATTTGGTTAGATGTGTAGCTATTTGAGTGGTTGTTTCGATGTTAAACTGGTCGTAAAACACTTTATCGGCCATATAACGCTAGTCCTCTCTTCTTGTAGCCCATTTTTTTTAAAGGTTTCTATGTCAACATAGTCAACACTACTGTCCTTGTTTGACACATTTAAAAGTTTAAGGAACAACTTATAACGAAAGTAAGTACAAGGACCAAAGTGGAACAACCACTAAAATTAAGGGAACAAATTTATAATTAACTCTAAAAACTTTATGATGTGATTTGTTGTCATGTTTTTATTGGGCGGGTCTTTAGCGGGGCCTGTGGAGCCCATTTGTTGTGATTGTTGGGCTTGGGCCGGCAGCCTGATGTCCTTAACTAATATTACAAAGCCGGCGTGGTGCTTTGGGTCCTACCCGTGTGGACCTCTAACTTTCGGGCCCCACAACGGCTTTTGTCGAATCTCCGACTAACGAACATTTAAAATTGGCGCCGAACCTGTTTAGGCTCGTATTCCTAACCGGGTAAATTTGAATAATTCAACCGTTGGAAGAGGGAACGGGAGTTGAATTAAGGCTAGCCTTGAATTAACAACAATATTCTTTTTCTTTTTAAGTTTTTTATTTATTTATTACTTACAAAAAAACAATATGATATCGAACTCATAATAAATTTTTAATAAATATTGTCATCTTGCATTCGTGTCAACCAAACTTCAAAATATTCTCTAACCATGTAAAAACTAAAGGCCTAATCGGATAAATGGTCCCCGTGGTCATAAGCTATTCGGATGATAGCCCCTGTGGTAAAAAAATTCGGATTTAAACCCCTGTGGTCACAGTCTGTTAGGATTTAAACCCCTGTGGTCACAGTCTGTTAGGATTTAAACCCATGTGGTCTAAGTCTGTTAGGATTTATGCCCTTCTGTTAAATAATGCTGACGTGGCTGCCACATGGCAAAAATAATAATTTTTAATTTTTTTTTTTGAAAAAACCTGAATTTTTACAAAAAAAAAAAAAAAAAATCAGATCAGCAAGAAGAAGAAGAAGAAGAAGAAGGAAGAGGAGAGGGAGGAGGGTCGCGCGGGGAGAGGGCTCCGGCGAGGGGGGGAGCTGGTCTCCGGCGGGAAGAAGAAGAAGAAGAAGAAGGAGGGTCGCGCGGGGAGACCGGCGAGGGGGGTGGGAAGAAGAAGAAGAAGGAAGAAGGAGAGGGAGGAGGGTCGGGCGGGGAGAGGGCTCCGGCGGGGGGGGGGGGGAGTTCTGCAGATCTGGGTTGGTCTTTATTTTATTTATTTATTTTTTTTGTAAAAATTCAGGTTAAAAAAAATTATTATTTTTGCCACGTGGCAGAGATTTGGCAGCCACGTCAGCATTATTTAACAGAAAGGCATAAATCCTAACAGACTTAGACTACAGGGGTTTAAATCCGAATTTTTTTAACACAAGAGCTATCATCCGAATACCTTATGACCACGGGAACCATTTATCCGATTAGGCCAAAACTAAATACTGCTAGAACAACTAAAAATGTGTCTTATTTTTTCCCTTATTTTCCATGATGCTCATAATAATTACTTTATCATTGTGAATGTCGAATTTAATTTATTATTTTTGAGGTCATTTCATGCAAATGGAGGTTGGATCGTGATTTTTTATTTTTTTTTAACAAGAAGCGATAGCAATTTTCATTGATAAACAATAATAATGACAAGGGTTTCCATGTTGATACGTTATTCAATAATCAATTCATTGATCTGGAGATAATTTGCACAACTCATATATAAACAATAATCCTATAAATGACTACCACAAGCATATGCAACGTTGAAAATAGCATAAGCATTGCTGGTAGATCTGCCACAAAAATGACAGACACAATAGATCTATATCAGAGCATATGCAATATCATCACCAAGAAGCGAGTCCACATCAAACCATCACTAACAGGAAGGCCACATCACTCGTTAGGCAAGACATCACCTGCTAGACACCATACAAACAAAAGTTGCACTAAACGTACACTAACCCAAGAACAAAATCCACCGGTTGACTCACTCCACTAGTTAGTTCATCACCACCTATGACTTCATAACTATGAGATCCGCTGCTACCGCAAGCAGAGCCACAATAGATCTGGCTAGGTAAGGCGACGCTACCACAAATCTCAAGAAAAGCAACACCACTATGGAAATCAAGTCGTTGGAAATGAATTTAACCCACCAACAACTGAGAAATCAACCCAAAGTCGCATATCTATCCCCAAATTAAAGGAAAAAGCCTTGGGTGGATGGGAGATCTCGATTGAGGTGGAGGCTCTAATTAGGTTGTTTATTGTGTAGTTTAGCCGCACTCTTCCTCCTTCTCCTAGTGTAAAAATGTCGATGTACTCAAAAGAAAAAAAAAACTTTGAGATCATGTGCATCTTCACCTTATCCCACCCCACCACACTCACAAAGCCTAGAAGAATCTTGGACTATGCAACTTTACCATAAAACATTCAAAATAAGTGAACCCAAAAGAGAAAAATATTATTAGCAAAGTTTAAAGGTATTAGTAAATAAGCTTCTAATACAAATGATTTTTTTTTAATGTGACTACAAATGGCCTAAATCATGAAGTGGTGCACATATATCATGTGCTATTCAAATGGGTCCCCAATCATCTTTCATTGACAAGTGGAAGAGGGGCAAAGAAGATAGGGTTGTGCATGCAGCTGGAGGCTGGTGTTCTTCCTCTTTCAATTTCCTTTTCATTAGTTGAAATTTATATTTATATTTTGTTTTTCTTAATTTTAAATTAGTTTATATGGTTTTTAATTAAATTAAAGTCCTTTATGAAGGGTTTGATAAATTGCATGAGAACTACTGAATAATATTAAGTTCAATTCAAGTAATATATCTAAAGAGGCCAAGTTCTCAATTTTTGGGCAAGTAGAATGGTCCTAATGATCATATCCTAACTCTTAATAATTTAATAACTTATTTATTTTTTGAATTATTAATTTCTCTAATCATTTCAATCAATTAACATAACGTCAATTAGATGACTAAGTCATCTGAGAAGATACTGACTTTTCTAAGAAATGTGTTGAAGATTATATTACTATTTGAACATAAAAGGTTTTGACTTCTTTATTTTGCTTGTATTTGAGAGTAATTTTATAGACATCAATCATTATAACATGTATATTTAATTGTTAATATTATATATTATATTTATAATATATAAGTAGTATTATACACTATAATATAACACGTGAATTTGTAATAGCATGACGATATTAAAAACTTTCTCATCAATCTACCTTACATAAAGCCACACCCTTCTTTTTTAACCAAAAAGTGAGAAACAAAGGCAAAAGACAAGTTTGTTAATCCAACCAGTCCAATTGGCCAAAGAGAAGGGCAAGAGTCAAATTAGGTTTTATGTGACCACAAAATTGAAGAAATGCCCCTTTAATTCACTTCCAAGAAAAAAGAATCCCTCCGATGATAATGACTTATATAGTACATGTATACTGTCATGGTAGCGTCTTGCTCAAAGAAATAAAGACATATGTAACTTTTTGTTCACATATTTTTATTCCATTAGCACAAAACGTCAAGTGACAAAAGTTATTCTTTCATCTCTCACAACCTAAAATGAAATAACAAAGTAACAAGGAAAATGTTAATTTTAGAGACAAAAGGATCCGTTAAATACAAACCGTTAGAGCCAAGCTTTCCCGAGAGGCTCGGAACCAGGTTCGGTGTAGTATTTTTCCTTCTATATTTAACAAACCCAGAAACGGAGAGAGAAGGGAAACAAGCTAAAACTAGTCTAACCAGAGAAAGATAGAGAGAGAAAGCCTGAGAGAGAGAGAGAGAGAGAGAGAGAGAGAGAGAGAGAGAGAGAATCAAATCATCCGAACCTAAAAATCTTCTCTCTCTTCACTTTCCAAATTTTTTATCTTTTTGCTATCTTCACATCCAAGTCTCCTCCCATTTCTAATTTCACTTTCTCCCTCAGAGATTTCCGGAAAATTTTTCATAAACTTCACATTTTTCCAAAGAAAAAGATTCGAACTTGCCGGAATTCCCATTACGATTTTGGCTTATGAATTGTGATTTGGGTAGTTTGAGCAAGTTGGATTAACGGGTAGGAGTTGAATTTTAACGCCCAGATTTTTGGTGTTTTTTTTTTCTGGGTTTTTTTTGGCGGTAAATGGCGACGGAGCAAGTCTTGCCGTTCTCCATAGCTTCTGTGGTTGAATGCGTTCTTCAGAAGCATGGGAGTCGTTTAAACGATATCGACTTGGCTTCTAGGAAGGCCGAGGAAGCATGTAATCATCTTTCCTTTATTTATTTTTGATCTTTCAATTCAGATTAATTTTTTCAATTGATTGGTTCTTGCATTTCTTGAGGTGGCCAAGAAAGTCTTCTGATCCTATGAATGTTGCCGTGTTATTGTGCAGCGTTGAGAAGGTATGAAGCAGCAAGGTGGCTAAGAAAGACCGTTGGCGTCGTTGGGGGTAAAGATTTGCCGGCTGAGCCTTCGGAAGAGGATTTCCGCCTCGGATTGCGCAGTGGAATAATCCTCTGCAATGTTCTCAACAAAGTTCAACCCGGAGCTGTGCCGAAGGTAATGGCCCAACTTGGTTTCCACTTTGCATTGGTTCAAGCCCTTTTTGTTTATTGACTGGTTTTGCTAATGTTAACTGGCGATTTGTTCTTAGGTAGTTGAAGGCCCTTGTGACTCCGTTATTATTCCCGATGGGGCGGCTTTGTCAGCGTATCAGTACTTCGAAAATGTCAGGAACTTCCTTGTGTCTGTTGAGGAAATGGGGCTTCCAACCTTTGAAGCCTCGGATTTGGAACAGGTTTGTGCTCAGGAAATGTACTCCGAAAACAATTGTGTTTTGATGAATCCTTATGATTTAGGAAGAAATGCATTGGTACTTTGTTTATTTGTTGTTCGGCTGTGGCAGTTTTTCACATTCTGAAATTACAGGGAGGGAAATCCGCAAGGATTGTGAACTGCGTTCTAGCATTGAAATCATACTCTGAGTGGAAACAAGGAGGTGCAATTGGATCGTGGAAATATTGTGGAGCTTTGAAACCAACTACCTGCGGGAAATACTTCGTGCGAAAAAATTCAGAACCCTTTTCAAATTCCTTTCCAATGACCTTATCATGGGGCGAAAAGTCCCACGATAGTTTGTCCAGTGAAGATCTCAATGAAGCAGTAAGTGAGATCAGGTGTTTCTCAGTTTTTATTTTGCACTCATAATATTGCAGGAAAGTAATTGTTTTGCTTTCTGCTCTTCAGAGTTCCTCTCATTCTTTACATGCGCTAGTCCGTGAAGTGCTTTCAGACAAGAGGCAAGAAGACATACCAATCGTAAGGGTTCCTCTCATTCAGCCCGAGCACCTGTTTATATATAAGCATATATGTATAACTTAGAGAAACAATTTCCTGTTGCTTTTAACAGATTGTGGAAAATATGCTGAGTAAAGTCATGGAGGAGTTTGAGCATCGGTTAGCAAGCCAAGGCGAACTGGTAAGCACTAAGCAGCAGCATTTCTTCAACATTGCCTTGCTTTTTCCTATGTGCATTGCTTTTCTCCCAAAGAAAGCTCATTGCCTCCTTTCGAGAAAGTATGTTATATGTGGGACGATTGAATTCTTTATGACAGATGAAAACAGCTTCCAGAGATATGATGTTGTCCGGCCCTGATAGACCTCTTTCGGACTGTGCCTCTGAATGTGCTTCTGGTGATATGAAGGTACAAGTTTTAGATTCAATAGAAGTGGCAAGTTTGTGTCGTTATGATATCCTTGTGCACGTGTCTCGGTTTTGTTTGTATCTTTTATCATTAGCACAATGGGTGACATTTTGCTGCCATTGATGGATGATTAAGATTGAAGAGAAAGCTTCCTCTGAAACCAAAGAGGAGGAAATATACAACCAAAGCGAGGGATCGAAAAGTCAGTCTTTAAAGCAGATAACGTTGGTTGATCGACAACAGAAAGACATCCAGGTAAACTACGGTCACATCATATTAGCAGCTACAAAATTTTGTTTATCTGCCCTAAGATACTGGCGAAACTTATGTTAATCTTTATTCTGTAGGAATTGAAACATACTCTATACGATACAAAAGCAGGAATGAAGCTTCTACAAATGAGGTACCAGCAGGAGTTCAACAACCTAGGTAGGACTTCAAATGAAAAACGATATGATATGCTTTTAATAAGGCTCACTTAGCTCACGTTTTGTCGAATACTTTAACGTTGTTTCACGTTCTCAACGGAGGACCATAACTAGTTTACCATGCATGTAGGCAAGCACCTCCATGGTTTGGCTTCTGCAGCGACAGGATATCAGAAGGTTCTTGAAGAAAATCGCAAGTTATACAATCAAGTGCAGGATTTGAAAGGTAGTGTTTCTGGTCTTCCTTTAATTGTCTCGAGTTCTATGTTTAAGAAACAGTTTGTGTTTTGTACGTGTCTACAAGATTAATTGGTCCATCAATTACTTTGGTTAGGAAATATAAGGGTATACTGTCGAGTGCGGCCCTTCTTGCCTGGGCAATCAAATCGGGCCAGTACTTATGATCACATAGATGACAGAAGTCTTAAAATTATCACTCCCTCCAAATATGGCAAAGAGGGAAGGAAATCTTTCACTTTCAACAAAGTTTTTGGTCCCTTTTCAACCCAAGGTTAGCTACTCTCAATATGGTTTCGTTCCTAATCTATCATATTTGTCAGCATTTTTCACTGCCACTTTTCTTTCTCTGCAGAGGAGGTGTTTTCAGATACGCAGCCTCTGATTCGGTCTGTTCTCGATGGTTACAATGTCTGTATATTTGCTTATGGCCAAACGGGATCAGGGAAAACTTTTACAATGGTAAAATATGTGCATAGATGTTTCATCATATAATCTTCATTCTTTGGCCAACTGACTCCTTACGAGTTATAAATTCATCTTGTTCACCGATGTAGACTGGACCGAAGGAGATTACAGAGGAAAGTCGAGGTGTAAATTACAGAGCACTCAGTGATTTATTTTATCTATCAGAACAGAGAAAGGACACCATTTGTTACGAAATTTCTGTTCAGATGCTTGAAATTTACAATGAGCAAGTCAAGGATCTCCTTGCGGTGGAGGGTTCTAGCAAACGATATCCTTCATGAGTCATGACACCCATTATTTTTCGTTTACTATTGTTTTCTTTACAATGCATATCATAATTCTCTGTGTCCTTAACTCCAACATACATTAGAAATTCGCAACAGCTCTCAAAACGGAATTAATGTACCTGAGGCGAACCTTGTTCCTGTATCATCGACTTCTGATGTTATATATTTGATGAACCTTGGGCATAAGAATCGTTCAGTGAGTGCCACAGCCATGAATGACAGGAGTAGTAGGTCGCACAGGTAAGATTAATAATGTCCTCTTAGATAAATTGTGAGTTGATCCCTTCTCGTTTCACACTACAAGTAAAGTACTGAAGTGACCATGAATCCGTCTAAAGTAACTCCTGTGACATCATAAACAGTTGCTTGACAGTACATATTCACGGAAGAGACCTGACGTCAGGAAGTATTCTTCGGGGTTGTATGCATCTAGTTGACTTGGCAGGAAGTGAGAGAGTTGACAAATCTGAGGTGACGGGAGACAGGTTAAAGGAGGCACAACATATTAACAAATCTCTCTCAGCTTTAGGAGATGTCATTGCCTCTCTTGCTCAAAAGAACGCACACGTTCCTTACAGAAACAGTAAACTTACACAGCTACTCCAAGACTCACTCGGTAAGATGGCATTTTTCTGGTTTTTTGTTGGTCTCCGTTGTAATCATTTGATCCATCCTTATTGTGTCAGGAGGGCAAGCAAAGACGCTCATGTTTGTTCATATCAGCCCTGAGCCTGACGCTCTCGGAGAAACACTTAGTACACTCAAATTTGCAGAAAGAGTTTCCACAGTTGAACTTGGTGCTGCTCGAGTTAACAAAGACGGTGCAGATGTAAAAGAACTCAAAGAACAGGTGGCTAATCTATGGCTTCTACAGTTATATCCAATTATAATGTACAATAACCTCTTGTTTACCAAATTTTCTTACTGTCTTATCCAGATTGCTATACTTAAGGCAGCCTTAGCAAGGAAGGAAAGCGAGGGAGCGCAAGCGCAACTTAAATATTCTCAATCCATGAGCCCAGAAAGATCTAGAATCAAGTCTGCTGGGTCTTCCCCTTTGCATTCTAATCGGAAAAGCACTGGAGATTTGGCCGGGGCTCGCAGGCAAACAGCAGATGATTTTGGAAACATAGAGGTATTGGCTAAGTATTAAATTGATAAGCTGAAAACTTTATTTTATCCTTTTTAGTTGATGAATCTAACACTGGAGGTTCATCTAATTGCACTAGGTTCGCAAAAACACTACATTGAAGCCAAAAAGGCGAAGTTTAGATCCTCAAGATATGATGATGCATGCGCGTTCGCCTCCCTGGCCACCTGCTTGTAATCAAGGACTAAATTCAAAGGAGGAATCCGATAAGGATTCAGTACTTTCTGGAGATTGGGTTGATAAGGTCATGGTGAACAAACACGAAGGTGCAAATAGAGAAGAGAATCTATTAGGAAGTTGGGATATGGACAATAGACAGTTGCCGGAGATGTTTGGACCGAGTAGCCTTCCTGACCCTCCGAAGTTGTACATGGAACAACACTTTGGAAAATTAACGGCGAGCAAAGAGGACAGCCAAGACTATGATGTACAAAGGAGTCGGAATGAGATGGCCAATACCGATGATTCTGATGATCAGCTTGATGCTGCAACAAGTGATTGTTCAGAGCCAGACATGCTTTGGCAACAAAACCTTCCGAAACCTACCAGCCTTCCAAATGGACTGAGAGCAAAAGCAAAGAAAACTAATTCGAGGCCAATAAGGAGCCCGGAAACTAGGTAAACTCCGACTGCTATAAGTTTATATCGTTTTCTTTGAGCAGCATTATCAGCATATTGTTTCCTATGCAAAATATCTTATATACCTTGATATGTTCTAATAAGATGTTTCAACTTATCTGCTTTGTCACCAGGAGTATGATTCCATCGTTGATTCCTTCGCCATCACGGAAACCACCCAATGGAGTTAGTCAGCCTCTGCACAGGACCTTAAGTGGAAGGTCCGGTGAAGGGAAACGAAGGCCTGGGAGTGCAAAGTGATACCGACGACGAGGTTGCTTTTTTTATTGTGTGTTGAGGGAAGTTGGCTGTATGATTCTTTTTTTTTTGTTTTTTCGGGGTCATTTTTGTGTGTTCACATATACCTAGAGAGAGAGAGAGAGAGAGAGAGAGAGGTTTTCTATAAGTGGCAATAATTCTGGTTGCCTGAGTTTCTCCGGTGGTGGTCATGAGATGTAAGTTGTCGAGCACCCCGTTCCATCAAAGTTTATTTTATATGAGTGTTGATATTACAGTTTGCCCTCGGGATTGAAGCGAGTCTATATTTTTCTTTTCGATACAAACAATACTAGCAGGGGAGGAGGAAAACTGAACGTAAATCTTGGATGCATGGTAACCGCTAGCCTTTCGTGTGTGGTTAAAATCATACTAGTTTGATAACCCCAACAAAAAACGCAAGTTACTTGTTCCTTTCACAAAGATCTTGAAATATCCAGTTCATGCAAGATTATCCACGTTATCAATTAACATAAACAAATCAATGTCGTAATTAAGCGGATTTATAAGTATCATCATTTCATCAGAATTCAGTTCCTACTAATTAATTAACTGCTAAGTACACATTTTATCAACCTTGACTGGAGAAATATACTGGGAACATGAAATTTGTTGATGCACAAAATCAGTGAGAACTTTGGTACAACAAAAAATGTTAAGTTTGTGACCTTCGCTAGATTGCTCCGGTCACTAGCGTGAATAAGTATGTAAATGGATAGAGACAGGGAAGCAAACACAAGATGTATGTGGTTCACCCAGATTGGCTACGTCCATGGAGTAGAGGAGTTCTTATTAATTGTGAAGGGTTTACACAAATACATAGGTTCAAGCTCTCCTTTTATGAGTACTAGTGAATGATTTAGTACAAATGTCATTAGGAAATATTGTAAGAGAATGATCTCTATTTATAGAAGAGAGTTTCTAGTTTCATTTTGACATTGACACGTGTCGTGTTGTGATTGGCTTCTGATGTCGACACGTGTCGCGCTGTGATTGGCCTCCTGGTTGGAGGGAAACTTTTCTGGGTCCTTGACGGTATAACGTTGACCGATGATCAGTAGTTTCAGGATTGATCAAGTATGGTACACATAAAATTAACTACAGTTTGGCGATCATTCCGATATAACAACAACAACAAAGTCTTATCTCATTAAATGAAGTCGGAGTCTTTCTTGCTTGCAAGGTGAAAAAGTTCCGTCACATGTTTTGTGACGGAACAAGGGAGGAGGGTTTGTTTTTGGTGAAATTGGAGTTGGTGCGTGGCTGCCAAGTTAGGGTTGTTAAACAAGAGATCTCACATAAAAATATTGGTACAATACTCTACGATTTTCAAATTAGGGTTGACTGGAGCAAGGCGCTTACAATTCAAATTACCTCTTAAACAAGAGATCTCAAGTTTGAAACTATACTGTTCACGCAATTGGGTGCTACATTAAATTATGAGACACTTTGGATGCGGTCCCTAGCTATAAATATTCTTTGATTGCAACCTTGTTAGTTTTTAATTTTTCATTGAGGTCCCTGACATTAATGTAATAATATAAGTTACTATATTTTTTAAATTAAAAATTAAAAATTGAAATTTGTAATTTATATTAATGAGATTTTAAATAAAACCCATAATTTATGGGATTAAAAATAATAAAATATAAATTATACTCTCTATTATATTTTGTGTGTGTGTGTGTACATATATGTATGGGTACATTAACCAAAATTAACAAAAAAAGTTATTGTACCAAAACATGGATACATTCTCAAATCAACGAAAAAGAATGTACCCATATAAGTTTAAACATAGATTAAAAATTTTGAATGGATTTTATATTAAAAAAATGGTACATTTTACATATAACAAATTGATATATTTGAGAATGGGTACATTTAAGATTAAAAAAATTGAAAAATTATATGAATGGGTACATTTAAGATTAAAAAATTGAGAATCTTTATATATATATATATATATATAAACTAATAGGTACAAACTTAATTTAATTTTTTATTATTTTGGAAATGTTTGAATTGAAAATTAATTAGAAGTTTAATAGAGGTGTGAGTATTAAACCCTAAATTAATTACTAATTTTTATATTAAAAAAATATATAATAAACATGTAAATTCATTATCACATTAATGCTAGGGACTTGAATCAAAATTTGAGAACTAATAAGGTCTTAGTTAATGAACAGTAAGAACTAGGAACCGGATACTAATTTTTTCTTAAATTATATTGTCATCTAATTAGAAATAAATTAACCCTAAGATATAAACAAATGAAGTAGAAAATAGAGAATTCAAACTCGAGAGCTAAGAGATGAGCACAGTGCCCCTGATTAATTGCACTTGTACTTCTATACTACGTACAAGTACATGGTCCGAAAAGTTAACGATTAAATATTGCATGTAGGGATTTAATAAGTCTTTGCAACAGTTAAATCTTAACCCAATTAATTAATGTAAACTACATTTGACGTTGGTTAATACTTGCATTTCCCCGTTGGGGGATGAGCTCATTCCATCCTTACAAATAACGTATTCTGACCATAAATTTCATAATTGGAACCATTCAATTACTTGTAATCGGAGATTATTTAGTCATTTGAATGTATATAATAACTAGACAGGGTAGGTAGGGGTGCAACTTGGGTTGGGTCAACCAGAATCCGTCCATGTCCAACTTGTTTTCAAATCCGATCGGGTAGGTTAGTATGAAGAAAAGACCCGCCCAAACCCAACCCGACCTCAACCAGATCATTTATTGGGTTGGGTTGACATGATGTTTTTGCCCGCCCATGTCAACTGAAACACAATCCAATTTTGAGCTTTAATTCGCTCATACACATATTACCATCGCACTTCATATTATATAAGTTATGAATAAGTCTTGGAATGACTATACTTCTTTATAGTTTGTCTTCATATGAATATGAATGAATGATAGTGTTACTATTACATTTTTTTTATTGAATCTCTGTGTAGGCCTTGTAATCCAATTTCAAATTTGCATGGTTGAAACATTAAAAATTGTTTGTTTTAACTTTTGTGTGGATGATGATGTGTAAATGAAAATCTAACTACAATTGACGTTGTTTCGCTCAAAATGTGAAAATCAAGGAAAACAAGGTGTAATAAAATCTGAATCCAATTAAAATATGAACTTGACTAAATCCGCTTGAACCCAAACCCAACTCAAACCTGAATTGTAAAGAATGGATCAGGGTTGGGTTGACCATTCAACCCGCTCGAGTTGCAGATATCAAATAATATATTCATGATGAACCGTCTATTTATTTCATATATTTGAATGATTAAACGATCTTTAATTAAAATGAATTTGTCGACTTGATATTTGCCTAAAAATTAACAAATTGAACGATTTTGATCGTTTATTTGATCTAATCAATATACGTGGTTCACAAATGGAGGTTCGCAACAAACGTAAATATTACGTCGAAATAAAAAAACAAAAAAGATACGATACGAACAATGTGGCTCCCCAAGTCCCCACCAGCCGGTGGATCATGCAGGCAACCACATCCAGCTGCGTTAGTCAAAGGGACCCAACTGTCAACCAAACCCACTCCATCAGAGGTCACTTCCGTCATTTCACCCCTACCAATTTGCAATTCTCTCGCCGGAGAATTCGGACATAAATCTCATACAACACAGTTTTCTCCCAAAAATCCCACCCCCTCTCTCTCTCTCTCTCTCTCTCTCTCTCTCTCTCTAAGCTGTCTTCCAATCAAATCACGGAAAAGGTGCGACGCTTTCTCTCTCCTAGGGTTTGTTCTCGAACCAGTGCGAGCTCGATTCCAATGGAGGACTTGTAGATGGGCTTCAATGTCGGATCCTCCCTGCTCGATCCGTCTCTGACTGTCAGTGTTTTTGCTCTGCATTCGAAGGTACCCCGATAAATCCCTCTGATTTTTCCATTTTTTTGGCTATTTCTGAATTTCCCCGGTTTTTAATTTTGCAATATTTATGATTCGTATAGTTCGTGGTTAGCTCAATTTTACTTCTTGAGGATTCAGTAGATTGCTTTACTGTGATCTTTCGATGGATTTCGGGGTCTAAAGGGACTATTTTTGCATATTTTGTGAAGTGTTTTATTTGAATTCGCCCTTTACTATTTATGAAAGTTTAAATTTTGTTATTGCTAGGTGGGGGTTTTTGTAAATTGCTTTTACTTGATATAATTTTCTCATTTTGTTGGTGTAAAATGGCTTCTGATCGGTTGTTGTTTCGAGGAAAAGGTACTAAATTTATAAAATATACTAGCAAGAACAATTTTTTCTTTTTCTTCTTTCGGTATGAATTCTGTTGGTTTTTGTTTTCCATTAGAAATTGTATCTAGCTCTGTTTCGTTTGTAGCTTACCGGTTTTATGAAATATGTGCATAGAAGCATTGGGTCAGTTTCCGGGGATGGTTTTAGATTCTGTAGGCGTAGCGAAAGCTTCTAATGTGTAAAAATTTAGTGGCATATGCTCCGTTATCTAGTTATCATTTTTAACTTTGATATGTGAATCATTTAAGCCAGTTGATGGACGTACGAGGTGATTTAGTACATTTAGATGTACACGTTTGCAATGAAGTTCTGACAGGATTTTGTTTAATCGTTTGGATGAATAGGGTTTTGGCACTTGGGTCTTGGAAATGTCCCAACGGACACTAAAATGAGCCAGATTGAAGTATCGGCGATGAAATCTCCTCTCACTCCACTTGCGACTCTGATTGGTCGTGAGCTTAGGGGTGAGAAAGTTGAGAAACCTTATTTGAAGTATGGGCAGGCTGGTTTGGCGAAGAAAGGAGAAGATTACTTTCTTATAAAAACCGATTGCCAAAGAATTCATTCGGATCCGTCAACATCATTTTCTGTCTTTGCGGTACTTTCCCCCTCTATTTTCTGTCTTTGTACATATATGAAGGACAATTGATCTCTGTTTGGCTGCTGAAAACTGAGGAAAAGGAAAAGAATTTGAGAATCATTTAAAGTGAAAAGTCACCTTGAGTGAATTTGATAGTTGCATTTGTGTCCGGTAAAGTGGAACATTGTTGTTCTCAGGTTTGAAACGGTGTGATAAATGAGCAATCACTGTGTAGTAACTTTTCTTCTTCTACATTTGTCAGCACCAATAGAGCATCACTTCATTCCCTCACTCTTTCTGATACAAATTTGAAATTATTTGTCTGCAGATTTTTGATGGGCATAATGGTATATCAGCTGCTATTTTTACCAAGGAGAATTTATTGGCTAATGTTTTGAGTGCCATTCCTCAAGGAACCAGTAGGGATGAATGGCTGCAAGCCCTTCCTCGGGCGCTGGTTGCAGGATTTGTCAAAACTGATATAGAATTTCAACAGAAAGGTATAACATCAAGCCATTTGATTTCCAGTAATTATTTATTTGATTTGCTTGATTTTGTTTTTCTTAGCTTTCTGATTTAATTTCAACCTCAGGGGAAACTTCTGGTACAACTGTGACTTTTGTTGTGATTGATGATTGGACTGTGACTGTTGCATCTGTTGGGGATTCACGATGTATATTAGACACCCAGGGAGGTGTTGTTTCACTCTTAACTGTTGATCACAGGCTGGAAGAAAATGAAGAAGAGAGGGAGCGTGTTACTGCCAGTGGAGGTGAAGTAGGAAGGCTCAATATTTTTGGGGGCAATGAGGTATATCCTAGTTTATTTTGTTCACCCTTTTTACTTGTAAACTGAAAGGCATTTCAATGAACCATTTTTTTTTATGGTCTAAATTTCTTATGTTTACATGGTTCAGGTTGGTCCCCTTCGCTGTTGGCCTGGTGGATTATGCCTTTCTAGGTCAATTGGCGACACAGATGTGGGAGAATACATTGTCCCAATACCCCATGTCAAGCAAGTGAAGGTGACTTCATCTTGTACTATTGACAATGGTTCTTTTTTACTATGCTTTTACAAAATTTTAATTCTCAGCAACTTTTTTCCCTGGTTATGCAGCTTTCAAATGCTGGGGGAAGACTTATAATAGCTTCTGATGGCATCTGGGATGCTTTGTCATCTGATATGGCTGCCAAGTCATGTCGAGGATTGCCTGCAGAGCTTGCTGCAAAGCTGGTCGTTAAGGTGATGCTCCTTAAATACAAACATTATGTACAGCTCAAGAGAATTAAGCCTGTTTTTACTGATCTAGTCCCGATTTTCTTTGTTCTGTTTTAGGAGGCTCTGAGGTCAAGGGGACTGAAAGATGATACAACCTGCGTAGTTGTTGACATAATCCCTTCAGGCCATACTGTCTTGCCTCCACCACCAATTAAGAAACCAAACATGCTTGCTTCGCTTATCTTTGGGAAGAAAAATCAGAACTCCATGAACAAGACAAATAAACTTTCTGCTATCGGAGTTGTGGAGGAGTTGTTTGAAGAAGGTTCAGCAATGCTCGATGAAAGGTCAGTTCAGCATGGTTTATTATCTAACTGCTAATTATTATGCTGTATTTCTAGTTTGAATGCAGCCCTAATTTCTTTCGTTTCTTGACTGAAATACAGGTTGGGTAAGGATTCTCCTCTGAATGCTAATTCGGGGATTTTCCGTTGCGCAGTCTGCCAAGTGGATCAGCCCCAAGTTGAAGGTTTATCAGTAAACTCTGCGCCTTTCTTCTCCCCGGCATCAAAGCCATGGGAAGGCCCCTTCCTCTGCGCAAAGTGTCAGAACAAGAAAGACGCCATGGAAGGAAAAAGACTGACAAGACCCACAGTGGTCTTGTAGTAATTTACCCGATTACGTTCACTAAATTGTAATTTTTTTTAATCTGGCAGTGTGAGCATATGCTTGGTTTTCGTTTTTCAGGTGGTGACTATTTATAGATGTGTGTAAGAAATGAAGTTGAGATATCCTTTTTGCAGTGTGTCGAAACTTTGTGGCGATTCTGGTTTGTGCTCGGCTGTTTGACTGACTGACAAAGGGTTGAAGTGTTATCGCTATCAGCTTTAATTTGTAAGTAAATTGAAGGTTTGAGTAATTGTTGTGTTAGAACGAACCTAACTCATTGTTGTTCCCTCTACTTACTGTGTTACAACAAATGAATATATAATCGATAGCCAATTTTTTTTAGCACTTGTTTGCAGTTGCCTACAAATGCTGGTTAGATCTTGTCAATTTACTGTTTTTTTTCATGTAACGAGCTGCCTTTAGTTGCCTGATTGTGTTTTACTCCAAATGTGCCTAAATGAAGAACAACTTGCATGAAATGGATACGGTCTTGTATGAAATGGATACGGTCTATACAAGCTTTTCTCGTTTAGTTGCTGTTTTGAAATACAAGAGTAAGATTTAAGCACCACAATTGTTTGTACTGGACATTGTGAGATGTTAAAACTAATGAAAAACTGCCACTTAGTACTATGGTCTAGTGGTATTCCTTTTCACTTGTGAGGTATTATGTTCGATTATCGCCAAAGATGAATTTGAACCACATTATGATGACTACTTAATTGTGAGGTTTAGCTCACTTTCTCATCCCTTTAAACCTATTTCAATCGTTGGAATAAAACTCAATTTTTAGGTTCTAAACCCATTCTAACTTGCTCCAACTTTTGGGGCAAATATGAGTTTTAACCAAAAACTCATTTTTGTAAATTTAGGCCAAGATTTCTCGCTGGTTAGTGGGTTGGTTTACTATGTATGTGTATTTTTTTTATAGTTTTATATATTTATAAATTCATTGAATTCAACGGCTAAGATTTAATATGATCAAGTCCAATGGTAAAAAAAAAATCTAACGATTCAAATTTAAATCCAACAGCTAAAGTAAATAAAAAAAAATTCTTTCATGTATTTCATATTTTTTTTCATAATTTTCCCATGAGTTTTATGATGTCGTTTAGTGATTTTTTAATATTTATCAAAATATAAATATTTTTAAGTTAAAATATTCATAAAATTAAATTAGGATACTCAGACATAAAATTTATTATTTTTGAAAAAAGTTACTTTAAGAAAAAAAATTATCCAAAATTCATTCTTAATAATTTTAGGCTAAAAATTTAACTCAAAAATGTTAGAGTAGAAAAACTGTTTTTGAATTAAAACCTAAATTTTCTAGGTTAAAAGGTTTAAGTTTTAACATAAAAGTTGGAGATGGTCTTGATGTTGGTGATATTGTTTGTGCAAAAAATAAAAAACTGACTAAAAGATATTCCGACCTTGAACTTTTTTATTAATTTCTTTATTTCGACATAAAAATTAGATTAAAAAAATACTTATGTGACTCAGATAAATGGTAAGCCTGCTTTTAAATGGTTGTAACATCTTGATTATCGTTCAAGCTTGCGAAAACTGTACAATTGTTTTTTTCCCACAAATGGATCCTTCGTGGTTTTGGTCGTGCTTGCGAAAAGCTACAAAAAGAGAAGCACCGTCGGTGGAAGAGGAAGACTTGTACAAGCAGTGCACCCTCTAACCCTAACCCTAACCCTAATCACATGCAACGTCATGTGTGAGTCTTTAAAGTAACTGCGGCAGAGCCTGCTTTTGCATGCACTATTCCTACCGTCCAACATGTTCTCCTCACAAACCCTACAGAGGCTGTTTGGGGAACAGTTGAGAAGCGATCGGAGAAGATCGTCGCAGCAGTTGAGCAATATGTGACAGTGTTCTGAGCACACACGTTGAAGGGCAACTGTTCATCAAGAGTCTCGGACCTTCTGAGGAGAAATCGGTAGAGCGACACGTGTCGTCATCCTGTACGTGATCATGTGGTTTTTATGAGCAGCTAGGTCAATGCTGAGGATCCTGTAGCTGAAGCCTTCAGCTGACTGGAACTCGAGAACTCTCCATTGTTGTTGCAGTAGAGTTTGTAACTCGAGTCCCCCGCACGTGTCGTCTGTACCAAAAGGGTACGGAACTTCCATGTTGCCACGTTTAGGGCAAGCACCAAGAGCTGACACGTGGACTGTTTTGATGATGGTTGTAAGACTGATGAGCATGAACACAGAAAGTTTGAAAACCATATCTGAATGCAGCAGAGAGAGGATGCATGACATGCTGAAAACTAAACGTCTATATTATTTTTAGGGTTTAGCATAAGAAGGATTAGTTTATTAATACGGAAATTTGTACTTAGTTATGTGATTAACATGTTGTAAAAGTCGGCATATGTGAGTTAGGCTAGTTAGTTAGCGTAATGTTTTTGTTTTTTACAAATGATGATTATGTGATTTCACAAACTATATTACACAAGTGGAGGAAATTTTTTCTTTTTAAATGTCCCTACACTTGTATAACCACATTTGTCGTATGTGCTTGTGTTCTTGGACACTGAAAAATCTCTCCCATGAATGGTGAAGCTAATTATCTTATTTCACCCATTGGAAAGGAAATAACAAGTGGCAACTAATTTGGAAAGGAAACAAACAAGAAGTGGCAACTAATTTGAAAAGGAAACAAGAGAGAAAGCAAAAGTGGCAACTAATTCGGATCTTTGAAATTTCATCTAACGGCAAAAAATTATTATAGTTTTTAAGGGGTCAAAACAGGTGGGCCATTGGATGAAATTTTAAAATTCCGGATCACTTGATCCATGACCTTGGTGGAAGAGATCCAGAGAGGATCTCTTCTGAGAAATAATCAAATTCATATGCAGAAGAAGAAAAAATGTGCGGAATCGTTCCTCTAAATACTTGGTTGTCGACGGCCATGTGTTGTCCTGTAAGATTGTCTTGTGCAAAGTCTATTGGAAAATTGTATCCTATATTGTAAGAGATCAAGTCAATGGTACGATCTATATTTAAAAGAATGTGGTTTATACCCTGACCCCGTAAACCATCCACAAACTACTTATGTTAATTAAATTTTCAATGCAAACACTTGTGCGAGGAACTTTTTGTTTAAGTAATTAAAAACGTTTATCTCTTAACCTAAAATCGTTTAATTCTTCCACCTTCTGAATCGCTTGTATAAAGTATAACTATGGAGTTATGAGCAGAACAATGATGGGCAATTTATATAGAAAGCAAAGTGGTTTTTTCAAATTTTGAGTCCTACAGTAAAAACAATAAGGGTCAGTCTATAAGTGCTTTTAAAATAACTTCAAGCACTTTCAATTCATCAAAAGCACTTCTCACAATGTTTAGCTGAAGCAAAATATAAGTGTTTTTTCGCTTTTTAGAGAAGCATTTCAAAACGGGCCCCTAAAATAGTTGAGGAACAGTAAATGACTTCATTTAGTGGGATTTAAGAACATAAATAGTTTTTACATTCGTTAAGCACGCTACGTTCTCCAAACAAGAGGAAAGGATAAATGGCTTCATTCACTGGAGTAAACTGAGTGATATATCAACACATTAGAAGAACAAAACTCCATCGATTACTCTTTGCCGGGTTACAACCAGACTAGACTAGCAAATGTAACATATTTCCTACAAAAGTGGCTTGAGCTATGTTCCGTTTCCAAAGCGGAGTTTTCCCTAATGCGCTAATCAACTGTTCCGTTAGCTAAAGCAAATCTTCTCCTGCAAGTAACCAATGAGCACATTGATCAAAATATAAATGTCAAAAGATGGAATGGTATAACTCAAATGACTGCGGTGGTTGGTCTGAAAAACTTCAGCGGAGCACAGAAGTAACAATGATTACACACGTAATGTTTGTATCCAACCGCAGTCTCAAAACGATAGCACAGGAGGAGATTACTATTTACCAGTTGGGCATGGCATCAGTTTAAATGTTAAATAAAGTAAAGGAACTTACGCAGATCATCCAAGGATATACTGCTGACGCTTTCTCCAGTCTTTATAAGACGAAGCTTCCCTGTAAGATATCATATCACACTATAAGAAATTTCACAGTGCCATTATGGAAGGAGAACATTTGAATTATATAGCATCTACATGAAATGAATATGTTTTCTATTTCTATACTTGATTTTTAAAGATTGGAGGGATGGTTACAAGTATCTACGGAATCAAACTAAATATTGAAGTTGAACCTTTCACTCTTATTTGCCATATCAGCACTTTCTGTCAATGCAGAACATGGTCAAAAATACAAATCCTCGTGTTCATGTTTATTCATCCTCATTGAAAGCTTTAATTCAATGAATTTCGGGCATCGAGAATATTCTAATGTTAGATTGATAAATCCTCCCAAGTTATCATTGCAACATAATGTTGGAATACATTTATAACTGATGCAAAAGTACACGAACGAACACAAGTTTATCCAAAAGAACTGCAGAAAAAAGAAAACCAATCTAAAAAAATAAATTTAGTAAAGTAAAAGGAAAAGAAAATCCTGGTATTTATACCATCGTGACGAATGCATATCTCTGGAATATGTTTCACTTCGCCATTGATGCTGTCATTGTAAACTCTAGTTTCAATGTCACCCTCGACATAGATTGATGCACTGCAGTAAACCTCCAATCATTAGAGACACAACATATATAGACATTCATTCATTTTAAAAAATGGACACATACTTCTTAACCAATTGTTTAACCGCATAAGCCCCAAGTGCTTCATTATGCACAGCAATTCGATGCCATTGAGCAGGTCTTGGCAAGTCCTTTGCTCCCATTACCCTTTGGTCAAACATGCCTCCCGTCCCAACCGTGAAGATGGTTACAGTTCGACCATTCCTCAAGATCTTTTGCACAGGGGCTTGCCCAACTTTTCCACAGATAATTGCCTACATAAATTCAGCAGAGCCTCACTTAAACATATGAAAGAGCATATCCCTACTCAACTTTTTGATTACTGATAAACTAAAGAAAAATTAAAATTTGATTATTTATGTTGTTCGTGTCCTAGCATCCCCAATGAAATATCCTTTTTTTCCATCCGTAAGACCTTAAAAGTCTTTTACAAGTTATGACATGATGACTTGTATGTGTAAACATGTAAGTAAATCTATATGCACACACTCACACGCATGAAAACTCGATTACATACACATGAGTAACAGTTACGTCTTTGTTTTCCATTGAAATGGCATATGAAATACCTTGTGCACACCACGAAATCCCCAGCCCCTCCTGGGATCAACTCCTTGGGGTTGCAAATTCACATCTTTCTTCGCACCAATAAAGTCGTCGAAACCATCTTCCGCCCCATTGTTCTTTGTGTCATCATTGCCAATGTCAGAGTCAGATGGGATGCTTGAGCACCACAACTTTGAGCTTCTTTGCACACCCACTGCTGTAAAAATGGTAAAAAATAAACATATACACCAAATAATCAACCTAAAAACACCCATTCTTCACTATTCGAGGAAATTGTTCACCAACAAAACATGTAATCATGCTGAATTCCAGGCAACAAGTTATTCAAAATGATTTTCTGGATTAAACCCATCTCTGGAAACATACAAAAGTGAAAATAATACAGCAAATAAACCAACAAGATCATTAAATTTTGCAGAAACTTGCATTTGGGAAAAATAGTCCATTTAAAAGGGGTTTGAACACAACCCATAAAAAAAAATCAAAACTTTAAGCAAATACCAAATCAGAAATCAGAATGCGCACTGCAAATAACACATTCAGGAATCATATGCACAAATACAAACTAATAATGTTTTGGGAGAGAAAGAGAGAACCGAGTGAGGAGGTGGGCGAGGAAGGAACGGAGACTCGCATAAACTTGGCGAATCGCGCAGCGACTGAACTCATAACTCAGTCAGTCAGTGCAGGAAATGCGAATTGGGAAGGAGCGTGGAGGGTTCAAGGAGGGTTTAGGTGTTGGGAGGAGGAGGCGCGAGAGTCAGAGAGAGAGAAAAGCGAGCTAAATGAGCATCCTTAATGAAAAAAAAAAATAAATAACTAATTTTGCTTTTGAAAAAAAAAATTAAAAATCAAAAGAGTTTGTAGTTCAAATAGATAAAAGTATGAAATTCTAAATTCAACTCAAGCAAAAAAAAAACCAAAAAACCCTATTTCATCGTCATAACTTTTCATTAAATAATTTGGCAATTTTTTATAGACACAGTAGCACACTCAAACCCGTCACAAAATTAGTAGGTCTTTTTTGTTTTTTCATACAAGTGATATTGACAGGGCAAAATCAAACTCAAAATGTAGAGTCAATGCTCCTAATCAATATAAGAGATGCAAATAGCTTGTAAAAATCAATATATTCAAATTTACTAGTACATGTTGTTACTATTATGGTCTAATGATATTCTTCTTCATTTGTAAGTGAGAGGTCTTACGGTGAATTTGAACCACATTATTATCAGCCAATTATGAGGCTTAACCCACTTCTCATCCCCGTGTAAATAATATCGTTTGTTAAAAAAAAAAAAATTTACTAGTACATGTTAACATGAATAATAAATTTACCCTTCCAACAACCAAATTATGGAGAAAATGATTTTTTTTTTGGCTCCATTTGTAGTATGCATTGTATAACTTATCACATGGTTTTGTTTGTAGGACATTTTGGAGAAATAAAAATAAATGGCTCGTTTGAAAGTATTTTTAAAATAACAAAAAGTGTTTTTAATAATATTCTTAAAACCAATTTTTAATAAAAATACAAGTGAATTTAAAAAAAAAACAACACTTGAAATACTTCCTTCAACTGATGCTTCTTACAGGAATCACTTCAACAGCTTTTGAAACCCAAAATCATTTACTTTATACGCAATTCAATCATTTTAAAAGCACTTTCAAACGTACTCAAAATCAAACATCTTCTCTACTTTTTGGATATTCCGAAGATTGAAAAGTTGGCGACAAAGAAGCATTGGAAAACCACACCTCTGAGAAGCAAGCTTTGTAACAATCCAAACATGCACAGGGGGAACAATAAGTTTGAACTTTCAAGATTACAAGGAGCATTCGCGCGAGAAGAGACTCGTAAGATGGCAAATAAACAAGCGAAAAAGAATTTAACTAAACGCAAAGGTTATATCCGCTCTAGCATGTCTACTGCTTCAATTTAAATAACCCTTCTTAGTCCACCCGGAACACTCCCAGCTTGAACAAGATCAAAATGCCCCGGTATCAAGAAACGAGACCAAAACTCAACATAATCAGCGGGTTGGACCCCTGGACGAAGACCACCTTGGGCCACCGCCACCAAGTGCAGGTCTGCGCTCATCGCTGTCACTGCGCCACCTATCACTTGAAGGCGGTGGGCGGTCTTCTGGCCTGATTCCCCTTCGGTCAGGCTCTGGAGGAGCCTGGCCAGGGGCCTCAGCTCCCCTTTGCCGAAGGTGCCTGGGTACATATTTCCCAGGAGCAGGTGCAACAGCAGGAGGAGCACTAGCAGGCTCCGTGCGTGGCTCAGCAGGCCTTGGAATCTCGGCTGGTCTCCCAAAAAGTGCTTCTTTCCTCAACCTTTCTTTTTCTTCTAGTTCCCTCTCTCTTTGCCTCTGCTTTTCAGCTATCTCATCCAGTTTGGCCTTGCGCTCCGCTTCTTCTTTTCCTTTCCTCTCAGCTTCTGCATGGTTCAAAACAGAAATGATGGACGCACATCAGAAGACAAAAATAACAAGACATAGCAAGCACAAGAGCCATCATAGATAGTAAAATTACTCAACAATGTTTCCCTCATCAGCTGAGAAACAACTAGAAGAACTGCAGAAATCAGAAAAAGTCAACTAGTCAAAAGTCAGGGAGGACAGCTACCTTCACGCTTACGCGCCTCCTCCTCTTCACGAAGCTTCCTCAGTCTCTCCTCTTCAGACCGCACAAAGAATATCTTCTTTCTCTTGGCATCCCTCTCTTGCTTCCTGGCCCAAATCAGTTGGCTAATCTGTTCCTCTCTCTCTGCCCTCCTCCTCTCGTATTCTTCATGCCTACGATGCAAGACCCTTTCCTGGAAGATAGTCTGACAAAGAGGAAAAAAGCTCAGAATAATTTTGTTGATAGTAAAATTGATTATTGTGCATGCATCTGTTCTCTCTCTCCCCAAAAATAATAGCATGAACATTTTTCAGGGCAGTGTATATAATCTAGACGTATCCTGTGTTAAAAATGAAGATCAGAAGTGTAACTCTTCTGAGCAATCCAACACGGTTAGGCCAGATAAAAATGCAAACTCACCTTATTGTCCATCATCCGTGATAGCCTATTCTTCTCCTTCAGATCTCCTTCATGGCGCTGTTGGCTCAGTTCAACTTCCAGCTGCAAAGCAGAATATTGAATTACGGTTAGCATACAAGGCAAAGAGAAAATAAAAATGAATTTAGGGAGAAAGAAAAGGATGATAACGCAGTCATTAAATGGCCAAAATTAGCAGAAGTAAAAGGAAGAAACTGCAGGCCATGGCCAACATTGAGAAATGATGCAGTTTACAGTGAAAACTGATATTTACAAAACTGACAAGAGTATTATAATGGATAAATTTAGTTGGTAAACTAAATACAAAATGTAACCATAATACATACCGTCTGTTCACGTTCATGAAGTAACTGCTCTTCAACTAAACGTTGTTGATATGCAGCTTCAATCAGAGGAGCAGACTCTTCTCTTTTTGCTCTTTCCAAGTAGTCCATTGTTTTTCCAAGTTTTAGTAACTTCTTCTCCATTTCTTGCCTCTCCCTGAGCTGTTCGCTCAGGGCCAACTCCATTAAACTTTGCTTAGTCACCTTCCCCTGTACACAAATAATATAGATAAAGATAGGGTCTTCCATCTAAAACATAACTAACAAGAAATCTTTCACTTACTCCATCCAAAATATGTTTCTTTCCTTTCTTTTTCTTGCGTGTTTCGTCAAGGAGCTTCTGTGCTTCGTCAATTTCTTTCTCCTCTATTTCCTTTCGGATCCTTTGATTCCTCCTTTGTTCTGCTTCTTCAGCAAGCCTCTTCTGTTCTGCTACTTCAGTTATTTTCTGTTGTTTGAGCCTCTTAGACTCTTCCTCACGTTCCTGAGAAATTGAAAGCTTAGTCTATGATTTGTCCATTTCCATACTATTAATAACTGCAACTCAAGGTAGATGTACGCAGAGACTTACCATTTCCAGAAGTTGACGTTCTTGCTCCTCCTTCCTTTTTTCGATGATTGATTTCCTAGCAAGAAGCCTTTTGTGTTCCTTATCAACAGTATCAGCTAAAGAAGGCAGAATTTCAACTAGTTTTGACTCTCCCTTAATAGGAGGGTACATCATAGACCTAGCCTTATTTAGAGACTCGGCAAGGTTGGTTAGGTGATCTCGAAGCCCATCAGATTCTAGACCCTGACAGAGTTATTGAGAAGACAGTCAGACTGTGACTTGTACAGCATGAAAAATGAGGCAAATGCAGAGTATGCAATCTCTAACTTACCAAGTTACCAAACAACATAACACCCTTCATATGGTCAACTTTCATAGCTATGAAGTTATGTTTAACAGCATCCACATAAATCTTCTCAACAACAGAAAAGTCGTAAAATGGGATCATCTGAGATAAACATTCAATCTTCATTATCTGATACACTTGGGATACCTGACAATTGAAGAGGGATAAATCAACAACAATGTTAAAAATTTATACGAACACAGAGATACTACTACAAATCATTTAAGATAACAAATATTCAACACACCTGATGGAGCAACCTCAGAGTACCAAGCTTTTCAAGGGCGGGAACATATTGAGACAGTTGCACTTCTGGAACAGAAGATGCTGAGGACAGCTTACCTCCAAATTTCGAGATTTTGGTCAACAATGGTTGCATCTTTATAGCAAGGTCAAGGGGTAGGAACTCATGCTCCAGGAGATGGTAAAGATCTTTTACTTCCTGGGTTGCACAGCTCAACACACCTTTCGAGACCTGAAAACAAAACCGAAATAAGACCATATTGATTGCAAACTTAACATAAAGACAATGTCATAATATGCACAATGCATACAAATTGACAAACATTTGAAAAGAAAATCTAATTTAGTACTAATAAGTAATAGCACATAAGGAAATTATGTCATAGCAAGATTTATATGACAAAATGAAAGCCAATTTTTTACTCAAAGTACCAAAAGATTAAATTCTCAACATGATACGCCATCGCAAAATTGTCATTTGTATGAAAATCATAAAATATATCAGAGAAGCATTAGAAGCATTGCCCTTATTGCTAAGAGAAATTTTTGCTAATGTCCATCACAGGAAAAAGGAATTAAATTTCAATTGACTGTGTAAATAAAAATAACAAAACAAACTTTACCAATTCCGAGAGAAGAGCTGATCTTGAAAGCTGCACACAAAACAAAGCGTTAGAATGATGAACTCATTAAAAATGGAATCATAAGAATAAAAAAATAAAAAATAAAATAAAAAAGAGAAAATGGCAATACCACATCTCCTCTGTCAACTCTGGGTTCAAGATTAAACCCGATGAGATTAGCCATTCTCAAATTGCGTTCTTTCTCATTTTCAAGTTCCAAATGTGATGTAGCACGTGTTTGGTCATAGGGTGCAACCGAGAGTGCAGCCAAGATGACAGATGATGCAATCAATTGCAAATCCTTCTGGTTTAAATTCTTGTTAAAGCTTTTTTGCAGTGTAAACAACTTGAACCATGCATAAGCATGATTAAGATGGCTAGCTGAAATCCAAAAGATCTCTGTCAATTTGGCATAATAAACCACCATCAAGGATGCTTTGGGTGTTTTCTTGACCATGCACATCAAGCCATGAATATCTTCAACAGAACGGAACGCTTCCTGCAGACACATTGATTAAAAACCTATTGTAAGAAATCGACAGATCTTACACGCAGATACAAAGATTTTTCAATTTGTTCACAGAATCCACGCCTAAATTAAAAAGAAAAAAAGACAAAAAAACAATTTAGACACCTGCCACAGTTCAAGCTCGGTGGCTATCTTCAGCTGCTCAAATCTTGTGTCCAAATACAGCTGCAAGCTCTCAGGTGCAGATAGGTCAGGTCGGTCTCTTTGATCTCTATATTTGTTCAGATTTGCCAGATGATTCCTGATGATTTCACATAACCTGCGAAACTCCGTCGTTCTCTTATACTGTTTGCAGAACTGGAAGGCTCGATGTGCCGTCATCTAAAGATTAAAAATCTCAATAAGACTCCATAATTTATTTCATGAAACACAAATCTTAATTAGTAACATCAATTGTACAATACTATTCAACACACACCACAAAAATAAATAATGAAAAAAAAAGAATGGCACCATTGTGTAGAAAGCTCGAAAAGAAATGGCAACCATTAGCTTTTAACAAAATCCAGGTAGAAAGCAGCATTATAAAGTATATTCTTCCAACTCCACTGGGAGTTGGCATGAGAAAAGGTCCCATAACGGTCCTTTGCAAGAACTATAAAGTGTTAAACAAGTCGAAGTAAACATCAGACAAAATTTTATCTACTGATTGATTGAATTCCTTTATTTTAGTCATTCGGAGCAAGAACAAGGCTTCTACAAAAATTTAGATAAATCTCCACCAGTTAAACTTGGAGAACACCTAATAATCAAGAAATGAGTATTTAATTGCTGAGTTGATTTTACTACTACTAGAACCTTGGAGAACATTAATATTCCATAACAGCATTTTTAGTTAGAGTGGTTTTAACTGCTAGAATGCTTGTGGGCGAAATTTGTTAAAGGAACATAACAACAAAAACAATGGAATCGAAAATTTGTTCCACAGAAATGCATTACCGCGTATAGAGCCTCCAACTTCGAGTTATTTCTCAAGATCTCTAGCACTGTCCTGTAAGTTTCCCAAAGAAACTTGAACCAGGGAGTAACAACTTCACGGTCTGACCTATCTTTTCCTTTCTCACCACTGACATAGCTCAGCATCAGATCTTCTGGCCTTTTATCAGCTTCAAGGTCATCAACATCAAGCGCTTCTTCAAGGGCTTGGGCCTGAGTACGAGCCTGCTCGGCTTTCTCAGTAGATAGATGCATGAAATGCTTGATAACTTCTTCCAACGAACTAACATTAACTTGCTGGCATATAATACGATATTGGATAAGACCATCTTTGGCGAATCTACCCTTGCGCAAGTCAACACAGAGCTCTACATATTTAAACATGATCTTTTCAAGTGGTTTTTGCCAAGCTCTATATCTCTTTGAAGTGATAAGATCATGAAGCGATTGTAATGCATCTTGCTTCTGCCCAACATTGATCAACTCTGCATCCACACATTATAATTGTCAGCATAGATATATAGGGTAATGCTGAGACCAGAATTGCTATTGTCTGTCAAGCAATTGACATCAACGTTCGAAACAATTTTATTCTTTTTACCCAATTACTAGAATGTAATGAAACAGAAAGATAGATACTAACGCTAGGGTAAAATTTGAAACCAAGCAATCACTTATAAAACTAAAGAACTAAGCATTCATATTTCACCTTCAGCTCGCTTCAATGCATTCTCCGGCTTCGCAAAATTCGCCATGTTGAATTCAAAACTCCTGCCGCCTTACACAACGCAACAGTCACCTGAACCAGAAAATTTCCATCTCGTCAATATTGAACTCGGCTAACGAATCATCTAAATCCAATCAGTCTGCCTACACCACTAATCAATCACACAATTAGAAAACATATGCAGATAAAGTGTCAACTTTCGGGGCACACTATAACGTTTAACTCCATTAGAAAAATCACAGTACACAGGGCTCGAAAAAAACTCCGAAAACAAATCACGTAATCATGAAACCGGGAAACATTATGCATCTATCATCAAACAATCATACAAAACTCTACCCAAAAAAAGGGCAAATCAGAATCGTTTCTGGGGATAAAGTTTGTGACTTTTCACGAATCCAAGATCCGCGAGATAAACGGGGTCCAATATTTCATGAAATTACATTAAAAACCCCAATATTTTTCAGGGATTCATCGTGAAATTTATACATCAACAAAAAAAAGGGATAATATCCGAGCAGATTAGATTGCTACCGGCAGCAATTACGAACAGAAGCAGGTTTCTGATTGGAATTGAAGTCGGAGACAGAGATAGAGAGATGGAGAGATTGGGAGTGAGAGAGAACGTACCAGAAGTTGCCGCAATTGTATGCACAGAGAGAGGAGCGAGAGAGAGGGAGAGAGGGAGAGAGTGTAGGGTTTTAGGTTTGCCGATGTCCAACTGGAGATTGGTTCAGTCCGATTGGGCTCTCTGTGGATATGGTGGGCTAAGTGAATGCTGGGTGCCTGACTTTTATCGTAGGGTTGCAGAGTTCGTGCTATTATTATATTGGGCTGGGCTTTCGTATAAACCGACCCGCTATTCCTCTTGGAGTTTGGATTTTTAAATGATTAACTTCCCTATTTGAAAGCGCTTTTAAAAGGGCAAGGATTGTCTGCCCTCCTTGTTCCCGTGTCATCCTGTTTTGTGTGATCACGGTTAAGCTGTTGGAAATGTGCCCTAAAACCAATCATATGATGATACTTTACGGACATTTCACAAAGTTAAACTAATGTAGTTTAAATATAAAGGGCAAAGATTATTGTTTGAGTCGTCTCATATAAATGTTATATGCTTAAACGATAAGTCCAAGGAATATGTGATTGGGAGAATGCAATCTAAAGAAGTTAGATTCATGAGACCATTCTTTCGTAGACACATCCTAAACGTTCCTGATCATAGGATTGCCAATTGGGCATTGACAGTCTGTTAAGATCAGTACGTGTTGTGTCTTCTCTCAGGGAGAGTGACTAGTCTCGAGTCATTGGTGTGTGTGACATCAAGACAAGTACGTAGGTGCTCAATAGAGAATGAGTTCACTGAACACGATCAACGAAGAGTTCTCATATTCATGTCACATGAGAACTCATGGTTGGGATAATGCAAAGTAGTCCTTTGACCTGAGGCATCACAGTTGTCTTGTGGTTAAGTCCTTGATCTTTGATTATGTCAAAGTCACCCCATCCGCGGTTGTCCACGGCATCGTTGGGGTTAAGACACTTAGCCATGGAGGCAATTGAATGCGCAACAAGGGATCTCTAACCTTCAAACCGTTTGGGGAAGAATACTCTATGATATGATTGAAAATTTCTGATCAGAGTATGAATGAGATTTAGGAAGGCGTTCCAAATCACATTCAAGGTAATCATATAAGTAAACGAATCACATTGGATAGTAGACATGAATAAACTATCAAACCAAACAATGTGGTCAAGAGTATTGTATTAGAGAAAGACCGTATTGCATTTGTAATCCTAAACTGAATAGGTTCTCCACCTCTTCTGATTAGCTTGGGTAACCATGATATGCTGCTAGGTGTCACTCATGGTTTGTGGAAGCCCTAAACGTGTATAATCACTAAAGGGAGAATTGAAAGTAAGTTTCAATTCACAATCGGTTTGAAAGAGTTCTAATCGCCCACTGCCTCGCTAAAAGGAACCTAATGGATCGTACACCGTGTAAGGTAAAGATTGAAGAAACAACGGAGATGAGTAAGAATAATTAAATGGTTTAATTATTTATGGCAAGGATTAATTAATATGTTAATTAATCAAACAAATAAGTTCGTTAAAAGACCACGGGTTAGTTTTGGGCCTCAAGGCCCAATGAGCTTCGAACGTCAAGCCCATTGACTTAAGTTGTATGACAACTTAATTCACAAAGGCCCAAAAGCCCAATAAAACCCTTGTGGCCGGCCATGTTAGAAGAATGACTTTTTGGTTCTTTAAGTCACTTATTTGAAGGGACTATATAAATGACTTTATAGCCTAAATTCATAAAGGGTTTTTTTTGGAGAAAAGATGAGAACACAAAGCTCTATTTTCTCTCTAAAGAGGCCGGCCACCCTAGAGGAAATTAACTAGCAATCTTGCTTCCTCTAGGTCACTCATTTCTTCATCAATCCATCCTTAGTGTGGAAACTTAGAGGTTCTCAATTTTGGGAACTTGGAGAATCTATTCTTCCATCCAAATCCATGGATCTAAGAAGTAAGGAATGAAGACCCTCTCCTTGGGTGATTAGCCTTTACTTATGCAAAGAGGAATCTACAAAGGTATAAATTTCTCAACTCACTTTGTTTTGAGTTGAGTCTTGGTTCACCAATCTACTAGGCTTTGAATTTCATGGGTAATGTTTTGTTTTTGAGTGCATGCTAGCATGATTCTGCCTTTAATTGTTAATTGCATGCTTATAGATGTTGCTCAAATGAACATGTTTTCACAAAATCATCATTCATAAGCCACGTTAATATTTTATATTGTTTTTTTATAGAGATAATAAGACAAAAATAAATAGTAATATAAAATGTTGACGTGGCTTAACCGTGACCACACAAACAAGAGGGCATGAGAGGGCATGGGAACAAGGAGGGCAGACAATCCTTGTCCCTTTTAAAATAGGTAATTTCCTTTTAGAACATGCAAGTGCAAGTGCTTTATAAATAAGAATTCTTGACATTTTTTTCAGGAAAAATAAATAAATAAAATTTAAGGGCATGTTTACCAATTTGGAATCGGAATAAGCAGAAATCAAAGTAAGCATAAATCAGGTTAAGCAGGAGACGAAGCAAGCATGAATCGAAATCAAAATAAATTTGATTACCAAAAAGCCGTTGTATAGAACTATTCTATTATCAAAACAAGCATCTGGAAGTGAGGAGGAGCTTAAAAAAATTAAGCACTTCCACTAAAATAATTAAGAGTAACAGTGTTTTTAGAAAAAGCAATTTCAATTGAGTTGCAAAGTAATCATATGTCTCATTGTATCTCATTAACTATGTCAAATAAGCTTTTATTTTCTTGTGCAGTTATCGTGTTTCATGTGGATTTCGAATCAATTATTCGAGCGATATGACTTGAATGTTGATGTGTGAGTCTTTACCTAACTATACATATCGTAACGTCGGTTTAGTCTAACAATTTCTTATGATTGTATTTTGCTTGAACAATGTGCTCAAATGTTGAAAGTGATATCTTCTATTATTTAGGCAATAGAGCGATCACCTTTCTTCTATTATATGTGTGTATAACATTTGATCCAACAAGTAAGGTGTATATATCATGTTAATTAAGTGAATTTATTCCATTTCCGAAGAGAAAAAATGTGATACGCGACTAAACCAGTTGGTCGTTCCTTTCTTGACTTTTCGTCCGACTGGGTTTCTGCAACCAAAGTTCGTCGCCTTATCATTTACGGAAAAGTCAAGGGCGACGTAATTTATTATCTGGTGGCCATTGATGTGATTTTGGTCGCCCATACACGGTTTTGGTCGGGGATTCATTACCAGTACTGCGCCAAAACACGTGTATAGGGTTTGGGTCTTGGAATTTTAGAAAGAGGAAGACAGAAGAAAGAGACGGGGCGCGTCAGAGAGAAGAGCACTGAACTAACCTTTTGGCGGAGGGATCGACGGAGATGACGGCGTTTGAAGGTGTTGGGAGGAGAGAGAAGTGCTCTCTCCTGCTCTCACATTTTCTCAACTGCTCTCACACACGTCTCCCAACTTCTCTCCCTTTTCATATCCACTTTCTTTTGATTCAAACCTATCTTCTCGGAGGCCACCAACAATGCTGCATTCAAATAAATGGAGAAAGCGTGAAAGGAACACACAACAAACAGTAGTTTGTAGAGGTCTTGGATTTTTCAATGGACCGGAAAATAATCTCACAAAACCTTCACCCGTTTTCGTACTTTACTAGGATCTCCATTCCTCAGCCAGACATAAGGATCAAGGTCCCCAACCCCAAGTTCCTGCTCAAAACCATGCAGAAACGCTTTCCCTATGGATGCAACATGAACAACGCTGATGGAGATAATGACCAGCAGCAGCAGTGTTGCACGAAAACGAAGACGGAGAAAACAAGGAAGATGCCCGGAAAGCTTCTGACAATGAAAATCCGTTCGGTGTTTGTCAATGCGTTCAGCAGCATGAGGATCAAGTCACCAGATGGCGGAAACTTGACGAAAAGTGAAACCAAGAGTGACAGAGTGGTTGGGGAACATGGAAGTTCCGGCAACTTGAATGGGGATCCATCGAAGTTAATGGTAACTGATGGCTGGACGTCGAGAACGGGAAGGTACCTGGGGAAAATGTTAAGAAGGGAGTTTGATGAGGAAGATAATTCGAAGCAAGGTGAAAGAGAAGGGGAGGAGTTGTGCAAGAGGAGGATTCTAATGGGAGGCAAGTGCAAGCCACTGAGTTTATCAGAAACTCTCGAGTACGATCAAGATGGCATTTGGTAGCTGAGATCATACCATGATATTCTGTTTGTGAATACTTTCTTTTAAATTCCTTGTATTTTTGTTAGATGGTTGAATTTACCATATTTCTTTAGTTTTCGACGTACATGCAACCAGGATGCCAAGGTGGCAGAATCCCAAACCAATCACATGATCGGAGTGCGATAGGCTTGAAATACCGCCACCCTAGATTCCCGGTTGCATGTCTGTTCTTCTCATCATGAGAGCAGTTGATTCTCGGAAAAGATAACTCGAACAAGGCATGTATTAATCGTTAAATCAATCTCTCTATACGAACTTTGGTGCTAATTAATGGATGTACAACAGATACTGAAAGCACGGACAGCAGAAAGTCTTACGTTGTAAAAAGACAGTTCAGACACATTGACGTGAACTAGTCACCAGGATTATCACTACTTCAGGGGTTTCAACCCAAGAGATGCTCGGAGTCTGTTTGCTTCGGCAATCTCTGGATCCGGATGGTCTGTGCCATCATCCTTCTTCTCCTTCTTCTTTTCTTTCTTCTTCTTCGGTTCCTCACGATCAGGTCTCCTGGGACTAATGCTGCGGGCATGTCTCCTGCGATCTCTATCCACACCATCACGATCTCTACTACGACTTCTGCTCCTTGAATGGCTCCTCCTCCTGCCACGATCCCTCCCTCGCCTGTCCCAATCCCTATCCCTGTCCCTATCCCTATCACGACCATAATCCTTTTCGTCTCTTAGCCGATAATGGTCTCGATCCCTATCCCTGTCTCTGTCCCTCTCTCTTTCACGTCCACGATCCCTGTCATAATCTCTATCCCTTTCATAATCTCTGTCATAATCTCGGTCCCTATTTTAAGGGGGGGGAGAAAGAAACAGAAATGACAGTGTTAGCTTAAAAATGACAGCTCCAATCCTTTAACAAGGGAAAGGATAGCAGAAAAAGCAATTACAAATGAAAGGACAGCACTAAAATGAAATTAAACACAGGTGCCAAAAATGAGCAACCATGGCTTTCAAATAACCACGTCATGGAAATAATTCTGAAAGAACTTATGATTCTCAAAATTTTACGCCTGAATCGCCATCAAATCACAGCTATAACACAGTAAATTATACTCTAATGCCAAATAAGGAAAAAGAAATAGCAGACCAGGAAACCACATTTATCCTGCAAGCAAAATGTATGATCCATCATACTTCTCACTGCACACTGTCAGTGCAGAGAAACCTGGCAGGATCACTGATATCACTATAGGAAGCCATCATATTACACCTACGGCCTAAAATGCCATGGTAGAAACCTCAATTACATATGAATGTACTAGACTGTATTTTTATAGTCAGGCAACAGCTTCCACTTCATAAATAATAAACTCATGAGGTAAAACAAGTCTAATAATTCTCACAAACATAAAATCAGTTTTGACTCTCATTTACGAAACAAATATAAAATCAGTTTCAACCTCTTTTAAGTGTTTTCTTATGCCTCACCTCTTACTTCTTGTGTTCTATTTTCACCAAAACTTCACTTTACCCCATATGGGTTAAAAGCAAAAAAATCCTAAAACCATCTCCATTCACATATAATAGCACAAAGAATAAGAACCTAACGAATGTAACATACTTAAAGATATCAATAAATCTAACATTCTCAGAAACCACAAACAGGAAAACGAACCTGTATCTGTGACTGTCGCGTCTTCTATCCCTATCTCTTTCCCTGGCAGGGCTTCGACCACGATAATAATCCCTATCATGGACATCTTCATCCATTACATCAACTTGATCATTCTCCTCTTTCTCTTCCTCCTCCTCAAAGTCCTCCTCCAAAGCACTTTTCCTGAGTTCCAATGAACCAGTTGCTTCGAGAGTCCATCTGTATATATAAAAAGGAATCACATATACAAACCTAAAGTTCAAAGTCAACTTGAAAAATTGTTTGATTAGTCTACAGCTAAAAAACAGGAAACGAAAGAGACCACCATGATAAAATCAACTTGAAAAATTGTTCCAATAAACAAACCTTTTTTTAATTCGTGGCATTGCAATGTCACATGAGTAATCTTTTGTGAGAAGTTCATCAATAACCTCATCCACATGCGTCAAGGTAAAATCTGATACAGCAAGAGATTAGCCATACTTGTGTTAGCATGCTCATAAATATTCCATAATAAGTATGGTAGCATAGACCAGTCATGAATAAGTAATCAATGAAATTTTCAGAGATAGATCATGTATCTTACTCCCATCAGGCAGTTTCCTCCTCAACTTCCGATAGTCATTGTACAAAGGCTCTAGGTACTGGTATGCATCAGTATCAGTTCCCGTAAGCCGCAAATAAAATGCACCAAGTATCCGAACGTACCTAAACCCAAATAAATAACGTTAAATCACATTAACGAGAAGAACTTAAAATGTTCCACGCCCACATGAAACTTGAAAAATAAATATATTCAGCATTAAGAATCATAAAGGCTACTGCTTCAGACATAACACTACAAAAACAATCTCCACCATAATACACGAACTTGCACTGTTATCTAAACCCTTTCTGTTTAAACCTTCCTAAACCAAAATTCACAAAGAAAAACTTTCTTTTTATACCATAAAAACTAGAAGACCCGATTACTTCCCGCCTTCTTTATTTACCTTCACCTAACACAACAGAGAATATTATATCTCTCCTTCATCTTTTACATAAAAAAACTAAGGTTATTCCTTTCATACTACAATCTAATCAACCCAAACCACCAAACTTATCCGATTTCAGTTAATTTTATCTGATATTATACTAATCAAACAAAAACCGGTAGGTTGATATCTGCATCCAAAAGAAAACAATGTCGAAATTGGGTTTATCATAAAAAGACCACAAATTCCAAATTCCCAGCCCCCTTTAACTCTAACTCTCCCAGCTACTAGAACATGCACATTGCCAATCATATAAGCCCATCCAAACAAAATTACAACAATTCTAATGAGCAATTAATTAATGAGACAGTGAAACGCACTTGTAATCGTCGTTTTTGATGAACTCGATGACGATCTCCTTCTCCGGCTGGATCTGAAGCATCTTCATCACGAGGCACATGAAAGGCGTGGGCTTGCGGTTTCCCCCGAAGGTGCCGCCGATGTGGTCGAGCTCCATGGCTTTGTCGACTAGGGTTTCGGCAGTCAACCCGAAGCACTGCTCCTTCCAGTACGTGTTCTGGTATATCTTCGTCCGTACGATCTTTTCCACCAGATTCTGGGGGTTCGTTCCCCTTATGTTCTTCGCCGACGGGTCCGTGCGGTTCGCCATCGCTGGAAGGCGTAGAGATTGAAGTGGACGAAGCTCTGGATTTGGGGGGCAGAGAGAGAGGGACAGATAAACCCTAACCCTAAAATCACAGCGAATGAAGGAAATATAGTTGCCGTTGGGGAGTTGGACGGTGCGTTTTTGTGTTGCAATACGAATTGTCCTCGCCAGGTTTAAAACGGAGTGTCGTATTTATGATAATTTGCAAATATCTCATGTGTATCAACTTTTGGTTTTAAATCTTGTTCTGATGTGCTGTTACGATCTTGTAGTATTCCTCTTTATTTGAAAGTGAAAAGTCTTAGGTTCGAATCTCGTGAATGACGAATTTGATATCAAATTAGACTACTTATTGTGTGGCTTCTCTCCCTTACTGTAAAAATATCGATGTACTTAAAAAAAAAAAATATTGTTTTGATGTTTTTAAAATGGGTTTTGTGTTAACCTTGGGCATAGGGAAATTCTTTTTGCGGAAATTTGGGGTGTATTATTCAGCTTGCAGCTTGCTTGAAATAAAGGATTTTGCGTCTTTTGGTGAAATATAATTCTATTAAGGTGAGTGATGACCATTCTCTTGGTGAATTGGTACAGGCTTGTCGTGTTTTGATGTTTTTAAAATGGGTTTTGTGTTAACCTTGGGCATAGGGAAATTCTTTTTGCGGAAATTTGGGGTGTATTATTCAGCTTGCAGCTTGCTTGAAATAAAGGATTTTGCGTCTTTTGGTGAAATATAATTCTATTAAGGTGAGTGATGACCATTCTCTTGGTGAATTGGTACAGGCTTGTCGTGAGTTGCTAGACAGAGATTGGAATTGTGATTTCCATCAAGTTTATTGTGAGACAAATTTTGTGATCGATGAACTGACTAACTTGAGTTTGTTGCATTCTCTTAGTCTAGTTTATTTTGATCAAGCTCTTGGCTCTTGACGACATCTCCTAGTGTCAGACGCTGTTGGAATCTCTAGACATCATGATGTTTTACTGTAGTTTCTCTTTGTTGAACGTTTAGCCCCGTTGTTTCATACAGCAGAGATATTTTAAATTCTAAATGAGGTAATCAAAACTTCTAATCACGACCGAATCTGATAACATCTTAATAAACAAACATCACATAAATACACATCGGATCATCTTTCTTTGGCCTAAATCGAGCTGACTAGCTGCCTACACCTAAATGCTACACAAAATGTCTTTGAGTTCTATGCAAGTAAATTACAGCCGAGGACTTGTGCCAAGAACTCGAAACTACTCTCGTCTTTGCATTTGATCGAGCGCGTGGTTGCTGGTGGTAGACGACGATGTTCTTCCATTAGGTATTCCGTTATCGAAAGGCGGAGACGAACCCCACTTCCCTTCTGATTCTTTGGGTTCAATAACTTTAACAGAACCATCACCCAACCCAACAGCAAACTGGGTTGGTTCTTGTGGATGTACTGCAACGACAAGCGGGTACATGGCTTGGCTTCTACAACGTAGAGCACCTCACGATTAATTAATGACGACGAGTTTAAGAAAAAATAATAACCTTGAAAGTTCGTGGTGAGTTTTCGACAGCTTACCCGTTCAAGACCGCTTGGGGTAAGTACGCTGATGGAGCAATACGGCATCTCAGTCTTAGGCTATCGGCATCAAACACCCCAATGTTACCGTCATAAAAGGCAGCATATATTAGTTGGCTGTTGCAGGAGTATGCTGCATGAGATATTGGCGCAGGAAGTGCATCTTGTGGAAGCCACTGAAATGGAAGGACAAATTCACAGTGAGCAAATCTGTTATCTGCCCTTGTTTATGTCAAAACATTCGAGCTAACTTTCTACCTGTCGTATGCGATCCATCTTCGAGGCATCATATATTGCTAGTTGTGTCTCGTGAACCACCAGCAAACGAATTTGATCGGAATGGAACTGCACTCGAGTCTCACCAACAGTTGCCTTTGCAGAAACCATATGAATTGCAACCGACTTCCTCTTCTCCCATGTATCAATGCTCCACACACAGAGCTGCACGTTGTAGGTAAAAGTATACTTTAAATTTGGAAAAGACAAGACCATCAAGCATGGAAATGGGTCGATCGGCCTTTTATCAAAGTCGGCAAATAAGAAACCAATTCATTTGGCAATGGTAGATTAAAATGATACACAGCGTGTACTTGTTGCACATGTCCGCTTCAGTATTTTTCATTTCGAATCTGACATTTATAACAGTTTGCATAACAAAAATTCTCCGCGGTTAATATGAACGTGGTAAACAAGAACAAAAGAGCCAAGATTTTTACTTACTTGAGCATCAGCACCGGACGAAACGAGTATATTAAGATTGGTTGAGAAAGCTAAACCAGTTATCCGCTTTTGGTGACCCTTCAATTTTGATTTTACCTAAAATCAACAGATAAATCATGTAGGTCTTTAGCAATGCCACATACGAAATACAAATCTTTGAGGCGAGAAAAAGAATACGACCAATACGTAAAAATGGAAGCAATTACCTCATCAACTCGAACATTGTAAATGTGGATGGTAGAATCTTCCATTCCGATGGCCAGGATGTTATTATCCTGAGGATGGAATGCTAGGAAAGTGGAAGCAGGAGGAGGTGCCATGAATGTTGTCATCACCTACAATTCAAACAACACGAAGAACAATAAAAAAAGAAACCCAATTTTCAGAAAATTAGCTAGACATACACGTACAGATTTACCTTGAATGTCATCATGTTGAATAACGAGACCTTTCCGCCGCAAGCTGACGTTACATAAGAGTCATTCTTTGAGAGCGCTATGCATGGAATTGCTTCTTCAAGGTTGACGCCTGAGACATCGTTGGCCATAAGAAGACCACTGTTTGGTTGCCAATGCAGCGGAGCAACACTGGCTGTGGCCTTTAAACACACATACTTCAGAAGATTGCATTTACGAGAAAAAACAGATGATCGAACTTTTTCTAGGTTAGGTGTTACCTTTCCACTTGGATTTTGTTCATTACGGACCCACTTCCACAGCTTCTGCACACCATTTGACCCAAGTGCCAATATGCCAGCACCCGAATTTGTATATAGGAGTCGGACGACCTAAATTTAAATGCATTGGTTTAAGGATTGATTTCGTAGCAGAAAATATCTCGATAGAATATCATGAGCTTGAAGTACATAACATAACAGACCTTGCTAGAAGTATCGGTTGTGTCAGGCATGGTAACTTGCCGGCACTGTATAGGATCCTGAATTTCAGTCAACAGCCAGGGTTTAGGTTTATCCACTGCATCCTCTACGCTTCTGGGTTTGTCAAAACTTCTACTGAGGTGATCAACTCCAAGCTTGAGAGAGAGCCAAAGTAATCAAATAAACGCAACGCCACTTTAGAAAAAAAAAATTTAAAAGAAAAAGAAGATATTTACAAAAAATCGACTGACGTACAATAATTGGAGTAGACCTAGCAGGAGAGTTCCTTTCCAGTTTACAATTGACCGCATTAGCATTTGTAACAGAGGCCGAGCCGGATGCCTGAGACAAATAAAAGGGTTCTCAAAGTTGTAAATAATGAAAAACTTGGTAACGAATTCACAAAGAGAAGCCTAAATAAATGATCGAAACCTTGATAGCAGTAGATTCAAAGGGAGGCCTTAATCCTTCAAAATAAGCGGTGGACTCGATAGCTTTCAAAGATTTAACCCCAGCAGCATTTACAAGTATTTTGAATCCATTGTCTGCAGTTGTGACAGCAAGAAGATTTCCTTCCTTGTTGAATCTCAAGCGAGGGAGGCTCTGAAACATATAATATGATAACATCATGCCTTCATTCGACAACTAGGGGAGTATAAGCGATAAACTAGAATTACAACAACATACTGACCGGAATTCCACCCTCGGCGTCTGTGCTAGTCATAACATTGTTATTGTCCATATCCCAAAACTTGATCTGGCTATCTTCGCCCACAGCCAAAAAATGATTCCGTGTTGTGTCGAACTGCACAATGCCTGCTGATTTCTTTCTGAGTCCAGAATATGTTCTCTTTATTGCTCCTTCACTTTCATTCCATTCAACTAGATACGAGTCTCCCTCTTTACTTGTTCCACAAGAGAACAATCTGAAAGATAATTGGACACAATGGAACTTACATAAGTTTTGATACGACATTTCAACTTGACGTCATAACTCTTACATAGGGTCCATCTTTTAAAATTTTACATACCGACTTCCATCTGCACTGTAAAGCATTGTGGTACACGACTGGCCAGGAGCATCATAGTCAACTCTTGAACCCATGTTGTCATACAGCCAGGCCTTTATTTTCCCATCAGTAGCAGTTGAAAATATGAACTGAAAATTCAAGCGTACACCAATTACTGCACGTGGTAATGAACAGAAGACAAGGTAGCAGGGTAGTAGACCATACGCTTCAAAATAAGTTTCAAAAAGATCCCCTCAACCAATAAATCAAAGTAATTAGTTGTTTCAGATGAGCAAAATCCAGAAAAAATATGTTCTATAATTCCCAAATAGTTGCTTCAAAATTCTAAAAATTCGGTAAATCAGCAAAACCATGCGAATTTAAGCTAGCTTAATCGAAAACATTTGCTTCCCAAAAACTAGAAAGAAACTGATTAAGCACACGAAGGCATTCGCTGTTTTGCAAACATACCTGAATGCTCTCCTTGTAATGAGGACAGATCGAATAGACGGGAGCAACATGACCTTCAAAGTTATATAGCTTTCGTCCAGTTAAATCCCATACCTGTTTCACTTAATTTAGATAAAGGGGAAACTTTGTACACAAAACGAATCTGACAATGAGAATTCTAATTCTACCTTTATTATCTTGTCGTCTCCACAGGTCACAACACACAGTTGTTTATTTGGATGAGCAAAAGCTAAGTCGTTCACAGCACCGATATGGGCATCAACCTGTGAAAAATAAGGGATGCAATTTCAGCAGCTGTTACAAATTTAACCTTCTTGATCAATTTAAAAAAAAATATATATATATTGTAAAATGATCACACCTCCAAATGTTGGCGTAGATCATTAGGTGCAGTATAAGCATACAAGTGCATCAAATGTTTGGTAAATGCAACCCCTGCGGCAAGAAAAACAATAAGATACACAAAACAAAAATTCAAGAAACATCTTCAATCTTCGAAATGTACATACCCACGAAACTCCCATCTGGACTCCATGTAACACGGCTGACAGATATGGGTGTGTCTTTTGCAATTGTGGCCTGCATTAAAACTTAACCGTTACTATAACTGCATTTCAAATCCCCAAAACACTATATATACTTCCGTAAAATTACTTTATTTAACACCAGACGATACAAATATCATACCAAGCAAAATTTTGACAAGAAAAAAAGAACATAACTTAAAGATGACCTCAAATTGCAGTGAACATGCTGTCATATCCCATATCTTGAACGGCTTTGAAACCAACCTCTCCCGCGACATAAGTTCCCAAAGAGTAATGTCACCATTACTAGAACCAACTGCGAGGCATACGGTACAGAGGACTCAGAAGAGAATGGGGACAGCCCAGGGGCGATGCAACGTATTAAATGGGACCTTATTAATAATGCTACTCAAAGTTTAAAGGCCAAACAAGATGGCAAAATGTCACACCTAACAACAACGTATGGAGAGACGGGTGAAAGTCCATGCTTGTGACAGTAGATCCTTGATGCAAGGTAAAAGCCACTGTTCTGGGTATATCATCCAGTGACCAAGAACTTTGCTGTCTAGACGTTGGATATGCAACCTATATGTAAATCAGCGACAAGATTATTGCACACAGAAAAAAAAGAAGAAAAAAAAGGCAATTCCAAATATTCCAAAATTAGATACAAAACAGAATATTGTCTAGATTACCTCCTCAATAGATTGAACAGGTCGCAATCGTTTCATAAATTCATGATCAGCAGTCTGATAATCAACCATACTTGGGGCTGGTGGAGGTGTTCTTGGATGTTTCAAGATTGCAACGCCTTAAATTCAAAAATCGATTGTTACGACATATATATGCTAGGAAATGAGTAAATCTGCAGAAAGGAAATTCGTACTGAAAAAGATGAATTCATTCGATGATGATATCAATTGAATAACAGTAGAACCCATCAAGTAATATTATACCTAGCACTGCTAAGAGTTTTCAATTTGACTACCCACTGAAGTGAAATTTGAAAATTTATCCTAAGTTCATTCCACAATATTTGCAACACAGAACTCGAATAAAGTTGTAGAGAACATCAACATCACACATATATCCTTTTCCTTCTAGTTCTCTTGTTTTCCCAAAAGAAAACAAGAGAGAAATTATACTTAAAAAAAAAAAAAAAAAAAAATCCAAGTCAAGTTCTTACCTTGGTTCTGTGGAACGGGCATGGATGATGCATTAACAACGGCTGCTTGCACAGATGAAGAGACTGAGGAATTGACCATCCAACCTGCTAAAGCATTAGCATTCGCAGCAGCTGCACCGACCGAAAAGGGCTATACAAAGAAGATAATTATTAGTCCACACTTTTATATTCCTAAAGTATAATCAAGAAGGCCAAGAAAAAAAAGATCAATGCTTATGAGATGTATAATATCATACAGTATGAGCTCCGAGTGAAGGATAAGCAGTGGGTTTTACAACCGCGGCAACAGGAAGAGTAACAGGTGTAGGAGTAGAAGTATGAGGGCCATTTGAAGGTGTACATGTGTGATCAGTGAATAAAGTTTTGATGTCCGGATTTGGTCTTGGATTTTTGCATAACTGGTGCTGCCAGTTCAAACTACATGAAAGTGTCAGATCAGACAAATATCAGCTTAGCACAATAACCCGAACCATCGACAACTTTACAATATGACAATTTTAAAAGAACATTAGCCCTTCGAACCCTTACCAGGATCCCAGACTGCTATACGACCCAAAAAAAGCACAAAGGGCCTCTACTAGCTTATGATTTTCTTTCCCTTTGGAAAGAAGAGAAAGAAAACATGAAAAAAACACAAATGTTATTGATTGCTGATTGCGCACAATTTCAAAATAAAACCAGCTTGAGTCATTCAATCGTCGTTCATAAAGGCCACACAAAAATCTCTACATCAAAATTTAAAAAAAAATAAGAAAATAGTCAAATATTGGATTTTAAATCAAACATCATTGCACTTTGCACCACAAAACTACTGTTTGTAACACCTATGAGAGGAAAGAGAAGGGGGAAACCCAGTTTTTTTCATCCAAGAATATCGCTCTTGCGGTCTCACCTTTGGTTGATTAGAGTCCGCAGTCTTGATGTCTTCAGAGCGGGAAAAACAAGCTTTTCGCGAAAGAGGGGATTTGCTTCTATAAGTTTCTTAAGCTCTATCAACATAATGCTGCGAGCTGTTTTCGTGTCACCGTACTTGGAAAGCTGTTCATTTTCCCTGGTAGTTATTTCCAAAGAAAGAGATTAGTTACATACATGCACCACAAACAAAGGAGTTCTAGAGTATCAAAGAAAAACAAGCAATCCCATACAGCCGTGCATTTTCTTTCATTTTTTCTGCTAAATTTACGACATATGGCTGAGGAATTTGAACTTAGATCATTATCGAACAGGTCCGACAACCAATTGGCTACGCTCTTGCCACCCTAAATCTAGATCTCAATTGTCAAGATTACACATTGCATCTCCCTTATATATGCCGCTTTGGCTTTGTTGTAATAAAAACCGACATTAACAAGGCAGGCTTTAACTGATCTTGGTTGGGCAATTGGTTTGTTCTCTCGGGTTCCAAGTAATGCAATACTTTTTTGTAAGTAAGAAATTTAGTGAACAGATCAACCAATATCAAGGAGATTTGACCCCCAGTACGCAATGTAACTTGCTCACCCTTTTTTTCCAACTTTTCGTCATCAGTTAACGAGATCATAGAAGGAAGCATTAATCAACATAAAACCTTTGCTAAATATCAATACCCCCAATATATGCAAGGAATTACCTGAAATTTCCAAGAGTTAGAAGCTGCGTGATTTCTTTGAAAAGTTCTTCATTAAAGGTGGAGAACACTCTCAAATCGCTAACTAAGATTTCAACAGCCTTCGGCTTGTCTTGCCTACACAACAGAAAAAAAGAATATAGTCAAGCCGATAATTTTTTTCATTAGGCGAAGAAAGCCTAACAACAGAAGTAGACTTAAGGATTACCGATCAAGTGCTTCGAGATATTTCTGCTTCCTTATTTCGAAGAATATCTTCATAGAGTATCTGTTGTCATCAACTTTTGTAAATCCTGATAAGTACTTCTCCACTTCGTCCCATTCTCCGGCCTGAATTTTCTCTTCAAAGTACTTCATGTTGAAAAAGAATCCGGATTCTTTCTCAAGCCTACAACATAAGGTTGTCAACTTTTTCAATGAAATTTACAAACATCAAAGTAGACCAATTTTGGAGAGTAAGTAAGAAAATAAATGTCGATACGAGATCTTTAGCGGAAAATCAGTTACACACATGGAAATCATCTTGAAATTTTTGTCAAACAAGTGTTGTGAATCTTGCCTTCGTTTTCTACTATCGTTATTGTTTGTTTCCGTTGCATCTTGTGATCATTATTTACCAAACTAAATCGCAATTTAAACCAAACGGTTGCTTGACCAAGCTTACTAAACCAACTTAGATGAATTTCTCTATCATTATTGTTTTCCGTATATTCGTAGCTTCATCTTCCATATTTTCTTTACTTTCTCAATTTCTCTCACACTACAACCTCATTCATCATTCAATGAATTCAGATTTCAGATAGAGACGGATGACGCCTTGACTCTAATCCAGTAATCCTCACTAACCAACTAAGCTTAAATGCTACTATTTTCCTAAAATTAAGTAAATTGTACCCCTCTCTCCCCCCATTTTCAGCGCAATTTGCACCAAAACAACGCAATAAAAAACCGAAAGAAGGGACTTTACACATGCATATCATCCCATCTCTCAAAATTTACGCCAATGATGCATGTAAGAACCTCAATTGATCCCGTACGGGGGACTGAAATCTCCATCTTTAACCACTAAACCGGGATTACCACGGCCGGGTAAGCAAACACGAACAACTTCCATAAAAAATTAAAATTAACGACATAAACTTCAAACAACCAAAATCTTACAACCAGCACATAAATCCAAAACCACGCTCAAACGTACGTGTTTCCGTACATGCATGTGTGAATCCGTACACACACACGTGCACACGTGTACAATTGTGAAAGTATACATAGGATTTTGGGAAAGGTTTCAGCTTACCTGTGTACGGACTCGTTGAACTTCTCCTCCTCCAGAAATTGGAGTATCAGAAACACCAATTCTCTGCTCAAAGACGACATTTTTCGATCCTCAAACTCTCAGACCCCAAAGATTCCTCTGTTTTCCCGAACAAAAACCAGACCTTTCAACCTTCACTACACAAACAGACACAGATTAACGTTAAAATTACACACTCGATCCGCTTCGAACCTGAGTTCAGATAAAACTCAAGATCCCAGAAATCATCGATGTTTCTGACGATTTTGCCTCTCACGCTTCGAGGATTTCTAGGGTTTTAAAGACTGCACAGAGAGAGAGAGAGAGAGAGAGAGAAGAGAGAGAGAGAGAGAGATTTATAGAAGTCTCGCTGTGTTCGATGCAGGAGTCTTTCCCATTCTACTGACCTATCACTGATAAGTACAGTTGCCTATCGATAAGTGCTTGTGGTTATTTGCGTAGTTTCTGAACTTATCAACGTGCGTGGGGTGTCACGGATTCGAAATCAAAACATAAAACTTAGTTGAATACTCAGTACTCACGTCCATTCCAACACCACGCCTTTAATTTCCGTAAATTCGTACTGTCGCTCTCGAGTTTCGGGACACTAAATTAGCGGAGTTTAATGAAGGGAAGTGACAGTTTTTCTGTCGCTGATATATCGGGAAATAATCGGGAAACGAGATGAGCGGAGTTTCGGATAAGGTTCATTATTGGGACTCGACAAGCATGAATGGACGAGGTTGCTTACCTCAATAGACCTTTTAGTGTCCTTAAAACGCTGCTCGGTATTAAATTAAGTATTACTAGCATATGGGTACATACAAAGTCCGAGAGAAAATATGGGACCGGGAAGTTTTTATTTTTATTTTTTATTTTTTGGTTTTTTTATTTTTAATTAGAAATATGTTAGGATTACATTTAAGTGAGATTAAAAAAAAAAAAACAAAATTTGGTTGTGTGAAATTACATTTCTGCCTCATATTTCTTATTCATGTTATGTTTTAATTAGAGGGTTAAACTGGTAATTTCATAGAATTTTGGTTGACAATAAGTGTTTTATTAATTAGTAGAGATAATACAATTGGTTAGATATTTAAAAATAAAAAATTTTAAACACTTATATTGTAACCGTTGATATATAGAACTGCGTTTCCGACAAATAAAATTCTCTCCTCTTCTTTTTTCCCTCTCCTCCTTTCACTGTATTTTTTTTCTTCTCTCTCTAATGTTCTCTTTTTTATCTTTTCTTAAGGATAATCCACCGAATCAAGGGATTTGTGACGTTGAAATTTGATTCAATGGCTACAAACAGGGGCTTACTTTAAAAGTTATAATAACTTCAGCCGTTGGATCAATTTTCAAAGGTACGGATTCTTTAATTTGGTGAATTATGAGAAAAAAATTCGGAGATGATCCCCTTCCTTTTTTAAGCATTCAAACAAGAGAAGAGGAAATAAAAGATAAAAAAAGAAGAAGATAGAAACGTGGTCCTTCCTTCCTACACACTGAAAAATTGATCGCTTACCTCACTCGAGCTCGCCTCGATGTCTTACTATTGCTGTCGTGAAGTGTCCGTTCCTATGTTTTGTGTCGGCACGACTCGTCGCATTTATTTATTTGGGCCAGGCAACCAAAACCAGACGTAATCTACAAATGGCTGGGACGCCGCTGGTAGCCCAATAACACGAAGGGAATCGTGATCCCTTGACCAATTTCTGTGTGTGATGGTTACATCAGTAACTAAATACTGTATCTACATTTCATCTCTGCTCGACCACTGGTTCTACTGTGCGAGGTATTTGGGTAAGTTTCATGTGTCTTGATAACAACTATTGGTGTGGATGTTTATGTGCAAACATACGCACAAGTGTAGTGCAAACACATTGGCGTGCACAAACGTAGTGCAAAAGTCTTAGTTTTGATTGTAGGCTTGATTAATTGATGAATGAAAAATAAGAGTCATGTATCATAGTTGAATTCAAATTCATGAGTTGTATCTGTTCATTAGAACTTTAGGCAACGGTCATAATGTTTCAAAAATGGTGGCTTGAGTTCTATATAAACTCAAGCATCCCACTTATCTAATAGAATTAAGAAAAGAGTTTTCTCCAATGTCTTAGTAAAAATCTGAGTCGTGTATTGAGAGTACGGAATATATGAAGTTCGCCAGAGTCTGAAGATTGAAGTGCTTTGACTTTGGATCATAGATTGTTGAATCCTGGGAGATGAACGCCTATTGAACTACAAGCACAAGAGTATGAGAGATTTTTCAGTGTGAGTGGTACACTTGATGGTACACCACGTGTCACTAAACAAATGGTGGGATATGTGTGCTAAAAATTTAATACCTTAAAAAATACAATTTCTCATCATTCATATTAAAACACGTGGTGTACCACTCGTGTTCCCGTCACAACTAAAAATTTCTCCAAGAGTAGGGGCGAATTTCTGTCTTTAGGACATTGCATTGATGCAAGCCTCAATCTCTAAGATTGTCAGTTTTTCTAACTTTCTCTCTAGTTGTTTATGTTAATCTCATACTGTTGACCCTAGAAATTACAAAACCTACGTGGCGCGCAGGCCGAATATATTCTAAGCTAACTACGTCCTTCGGTGATTGCGGGGCGTGCCAACTCGTCGGCCGAGGCTCGGCCGAGGAGTGAATTTGTTGATGTTGCGTTGAGCGCGCTGCTGACTTCTGTGTCTTGCGATTGCGGCCGAGGAAGGAACAATTCTCGGCCTCTTGGGCTCTCGAGCCTGAAGACAAGGCTGCTATTTCTTACAAAGTTCACGAACCGAATTCGGCTTACAATGTGCCGAATGTAATAACTGTAACACCTCACCTCGCCGAGAAGGCTAATGAGATGACCTCGACCAACAAGGATTCGAAAACCCTTCTCGACCGAGACTTGGATAGGCAGTCGACCGTTCTCGCCGCAGTGCTGTTGATGCCAACGGAAGATACTGCGAGACCGACCGACTCTACGGTGACAGAGCTATCTATGCCGACTTAAGATATCACCGGTTGCTTCCACAATGCTGTTGATGCCAACGGAAGATGTGTCAGCGAAAAAGGAAAAGAAAAAGATCTCAAGTTGTGAGAGTTTGCGCAGGGCAATTTTGTATTGATTTTTGTGGGGTCTTTTCCATTGCTGAATGTCTTGTATTTATAGAAGCAGAACACCGAGCCCGAGTTCTAATCCTATTCGAACTAGGTTTCCTTCTCCGGATTAACGTTACCTCAATCAGTCCTACCTCTGCTAGGACTACGAATCTAGTCCTTAACTGAGCCGGATTCGCCTTCTAGTTTTACTGATCTCGTCGAGGGTCCCTATTGTATTAGGACTCGACTTGCACTCTGATTTAACCGATCTAGGCCTAGAAGCCCATGAGCTGAAGCCCCCATGACTTTCTCGCCGTAGTCTTCCCGGGCCGAAAGTGATACCTCCCTCGGCCCAAACTGCTATTTTGGGCCCAAACATTGCCCCCTCGCTTTTGAGGTCCTCGGCCTGAAACCTTCGGCCGAGTTTCGGCCTTGAAGAAGCGAATCTACCACTCAGGATCCCAATACCCGAGTTCCAAGGCGTATTTATTGAACATGATCGCACGATCTTGATCTTGCTAAACCACTCGCCACGTGGCATCCCCTAACATGGCCAATCCCCGATAATGACGTCTGAAGCGTGCGCCTGCCCGAACCGTCTCGTCATTATGACCACTATCTCAATCCGCGAGCCATTTCATCAGTCCGTAAGCCCTCCTGTCATCGTGCAGGCGTCGAACCGTCTTTCGTCATTAACTTCGCCGTCACACGCGATCGTGCGCCCCCAAAACCTAAAACCGTCGGTCTTCTCAACCGCATTCCCCAAATGCTCATCATGATCAACGATTCCTCCGGTCGATTTTGCCCTTTGTTTTGAGTTTCGAACGATTGCTCTTCCTCCTATTACTCTATAAATACCGAAATTTCCTCATTTGTACTTTACGTTCTCAAACTTCCTGAAATCCCCTACTCTTGCTCTCAAGTGCATTCCTCCATTCCAAGCTTTCGTCCTCAAATCCCCAACCCAAAAAACCTCCTTACGCTGTGCTTTTACAATGGCCTCCTTCATCTCCAAGCTTTCCCGGGAATGCGACCAGCATCAGAAGATCCTTGATCGGAGCTCGATCAAGAATATACGGTTCGAGAACGACATGAGCACCGTCCACCAAATCCTGGGTCCTCTCTTCAAGGCAACAATCCCGCCGACCATCACTGGTCTTCTCCAGGAACACTGCCTTACACCCTTGCTCCAAGGGTTTGAATGGTCGAGATGGGAGGCGGCAAAGCCCCAAGGCTCCTGGCCCTCGACGACCACCACCTGGGCGACCTGGGTTGTCCGAATGGAACGGCTCTTCGGCGAAAAATGGAAAATCCTGGGCATCTACGACGCCATCCTCCTTTCGTCGATGGACATTGTCCTTGACAAGGAGCTGCTCCTAGCCGCTCTATGCTTCTGGTGCTCAGCCACCAACACAATGGTCCTTCCCCTTGGTCCCATTGGTCCCACCATCCTGGACATCACCGCCATTTTGGGGACCTCGGCCACCGGGATCCCTATCGACGCGACCCTCTCCGGGCACCCGTCGAATATCGATCTGAAGACGCTCTTCGACCGTCGAGCCTTCGAAACCCTGAATAGTGACGGTCACATCCCGTCGAGGGATGAAATACAGAAGCTCCACAAGAACTTTCTCAACTACAACACCCTCTACCTTCACTTCGCCGGTCGAGGGGAAGAGGACCTGCGAGAAGGAGAGCATGAAGCCTTCCTCTTCTACTGGTACAATAAATACATTTGTTGTACCAAATCAAACAAATGTTTGGTCGAGAATATGCCAGTGGCCGAAGCCCTGGCCAGTGGTCGCGTCCTGGCGCTGAGTTCTAATATTCTTGCCCACCTCTTCCGTTGCCTGGCCGAGGCGACTCTCCACACGGTGGACCCCCACCAGAATGGCCCTCTCTGGGTCTTCCAGCTCTGGTTGCAGGTGTACTTCGCCTCCCTTCGGCCGGCTATAGCTGATTTCTCAGCAACAGAGGCTCTTGGTCCTCAGCTAGCCTCCCGACCAACGCCTCCTCATCAGGCCGAAGAGGTGTTTAGGTACCTCTTTGCCCTTGACGATCTCACAAGCGACGAATTCCTGATTTGTCGTCGTCGTGATTACCCCCCCTCCATCAAACTGCCTACCTCTACGTGGGCGGCAGATGAGGACGCCGCTCTTCGCCGAACCTGGGGGTCGTTCGTGCTTGCTCGCGACCTTCCTCTCGGCTGCGACGGGAAACGGTCGGGGTGGGAAGTGTACCATCCGAACTTCCTTGCCCGTCAGCTCGGCTATCTTCAGGGCTGTCCCGTCCCCCTTCTCTCTTCCCGCACAGTATTGAGCCGCGGACGCGAGCCTCGCTCTTCAGAGAACGAGTGCAGGACTGCCGCGAAGGAGTTTCAAGAGTACTACCAAAGATTTCGCCTACGACCGGCCACCCCAGAAACCCATTGCACTGACACCTTCGGTGAGTGGTGGGAAAATTACACTCAAGAGTTCTTCGGTGCGCCGGTCGAGGATGTACTAAACAGGCTCTTCGGTAACCGACCTAAGAAAGCCCCGGCCCCCCATTCTCAAGGTAGTTGTTCAATTCCCCCTTTTTCTTCAACCTTGCCTGTTGTACGCCTTACTGAATTGTCTTTATCCTTTTAGGTAGTCGCCCTTTGAGAAAGACAAAGGTAGTTGCCGCTGCTATGGCCGGGAAAAAATCGGTCGTGGCCAAAAAGGACAAACCTGCTGGTAGGGCCGGGCTGACCAAACGGCCTCGCCAAGAGGCCGGGCCGGCTATCAAGCCTTCCCCGCCTGCCAAGCGGGTCAAGCAACTGGCGAAGAAAGGTGCACGGGAGATCCACGTTATTTCCAGCCACACGACGACTCCCAGTGCTTCCCCTTCTCCCGCCGCCGGCCATTCTGGGGTCAAGAAACAGCCGGCTTCAGCCATAGAGACGATCCCAGCGCGGCCTGCTTCTGTGGCCGGCGAATCAGTCGTACCTCCTTCTGTCGAGAAGGCACCTGTCTCACACCAGGCGGTTCCTACGACCGAGGAAACTTCTCCCAAGAATCCAAAGCCCACGGTCTTCATGCTGGAAGAGAGTGAGGGGAGCGACGAGGTCCCGCTGGCGCGTCGTCCTCCTACTCGTCAACGAACTCCTCCAGTATCCGAGATGGCGGTTCAACCCGGCCCCTCCTCGGCTAATCGTGGCAAGCACACGGTCGAGGAACCGACCCCGGCGGCCGAACCTCTCGTTCCTTCTCAAGACCAGGACGTCCCTGCCTCCACTGAAGCAGCTGCGCCAATCGGCCCATCGGCAGCCGACCGTGGCAAACGCCTGCTCGAGGAACCCGAGGCCACGGCGGAATCGCCGATCCATCCTCAAGACCAAGGCTTCCACATCCCTCCACAAGAGGTTACCTCGGCTTTTGTAAGTACCTTCGATTTTCCTCCTGATTGCTTTTCTGCTTTAGAATTCTAAACAAGGAAAAACTAAATGTCAGGTGCCTGTACATTCTTTTCACCGTCAATTCTATGCGCCGAAGAGCGTTATCTATATTTCCTGGCCGCCTCAGTGGCCATCAAACGTAGATAACCTCCATCGGCCTCGTGAAGTGAGAAGCAATCTGAGACACTGGGCTCGGCCATTGAGTTCTTTAGGTTCGAGCAACGACCCTGGGGACATGGCCGAGGTCTCCTCTCAGCAGGTTAAAAAACGACACCTTCTTGCTATTCTTGTCATGACTTCCTTTAAGCTTAACCTTGTTTATTCGTGCAGGCTTCATGGGAGGTTGAATTCAAAGCTCTCCTCTCCAGTACGACTGCTGAGTCTGGCCCTTCGGCCGCTCCAACTGAGGCTGCCGATCCAAGAGCCCTAACCCAGTTGCGAGAAGTCCTGTCGCTCTCTTCATCGCAAGTACTTGAGCGCAACGGTCTTGATCTGCTCGGCGTGTGTCTGAACGACCTTGGGGCCGACGGTCGCCTAAGCGGAGATGCCATTGTTCGGGCATCGTCTGCTTTGGAGCGCGTTCGGGAGACATTTGGCATCTTCCAGACTGCTCTGAAGGCCGAACAGGACCTGCAAGCCGCCACGGCCGTTCAAGACACCCTCCGTCCGAAGATTGACGATCTACGGGCAAAAGGAGAAGCGTTAGCCGAGCTCGACCGTCAGATGGCCGAACTAACAAAACGCCGGTCGGTCATTGCTTCTGAACTTGCGAGGGACTTCGAGTCAGGCGGGAAGGATCGCCTAACTGAGTATGCGGCGGCCAAAAAACAGGTCGAGCGCCTGAGGCTAGACAAAAAGAATCGGCAAGCCGAAGTCATCATGGCCGACGTGCGGTGGTTGGAATTGAAAGCTCTGCTCAGCACTCTTCTTCCCTCGTCTCCTTGAATGTATTTAGACCTACTCATTTTTGTAATACCTGTCAATTTTAATGGAATGACTTTTCCTACAACAAACTTTTTATTCACGCATTTCCCATGTGACCGGATAGTATTTCTTCAAGAACTTCCCATTAATTGGTAATTTGTGAACTACTCCAGTCCGGTCTTTAAGATGATACGCCCCTTTACCGTATACCTTATGCACAATGAACGGCCCTTCCCAATTCGGCGACCACTTGCCGAACCTAGGATCTTTTATTCCTACGGGCAACACCGTTTGCCACACCAATTCACCCTCGCCGAACGTTTTCTGTCGTACCTTTTGGTTATAGGCTCGCTCGGCAATCTGTTTCTGTGCCACCAGTAAGTTATAAGCGTCAAGTCGCGCTTCTTCCAAATCTTCTAGTTCCTGTCTCATGGACTGATTATATTCGGCGCTAAACAAACTACTTTGTTCAATTAATCGCAACGAATTTATGCTCAACTCGACTGGTAGCACCGCATCGTGTCCGTAAGTCAATGCGTACGGGGTTGTTGCAGTCGCCGATCGGGACGACGTTCGGTATGCCCATAATGCCTCGTTCAACTTCAAATGCCACATGCCAGGCCTCTCTTTTATTATTTTTTCGAGGATGCCAATCAACACTTTATTACTTGCCTCGGCCTGCCCATTCGCCTGTGGATAATACGGTGTGGACTGTTCCAGCCGAATTTTCAAATTGGCCGTGTATTCCTTAAACCTTTCGGCTGTGAAGATTGTTCCATTGTCGGTTATGATCGTTTCTGGCACACCGAACCGGGTCACAATGTGTTCCTCCACGAAATCGCAAACTTCTTTAGACGTTAATTCGGCATATGATTTTGCTTCGACCCACTTAGTAAAGTAATCAGTTGCGACTATTATCCATGCATGCTTAGCAGCTCCAGAAGTCGGCGTGATTTTGCCGATTACGTCCATGGCCCATCCTCTAAACGGCCACGGCTTAATGACCGAATGTAGCGATTCGGCCGGGACCCTTTGTATAGGCCCATGGATTTGGCACTGCACGCATCCTCGTGCAAACTCGATACAATCTTTCAGTATTCTCGGCCAAAAATAACCGTGTCGTCGGAGTAGCCATCGCATTTTTCGTCCAGACTGGTGAGCTCCGCATACCCCTTCATGAACCTCTGCGATCGCTCGAGCACTCTCTTGAGGGCCGAGGCATAGCAATAACAAACCATCTTCACCCTTTCGGTACAACTCGCTCTGGTACGTGACATAGTTCGTGGCGTGAGCCCGTGTCCTGCGACTGTGTTTTCCGTTAGGATTGTCAAGGTACTGCATAATGGGCTTTCTCCAATCATCTGGTACTGCCTCGGCCGCGCAAATTTCTATAGAGTCCTGGTCCTGCCGATCCAACAACGAAGGCAAGGACATGACCCTGGTGCGTATCACATTGTCTCGACGGAGGATTTGCTGATCAACCAAGGCCGGGTATAATTGTTGTAATATTGGTATCTCCCGGCCTAGCTTGCCCCCCAGGAGTTGTGCACCGGAGGCGATTTGAGCCAATTCGTCTGCGTCGGTATTATGAACCCGAGAAATATGCTCGAATGTAATGCCGTCAAAGGACTCGGCCAAATAGCTGGCGATCATGTGGTAAGGCGCCAGAGTACAACTCATGCAGCGAAAAGACCCATTAATTTGGTTAATTACTAGTTCAGAATCCCCGCGGACGAGGACACGAGTGGCATGTAGGTCAAGAAGGAGGCCTAGACCAATGACCAGAGCCTCGTACTCGGCCTGATTATTGGTACAGTCAAAATCCAATTTGAGCGAAAAATACCAACGATCGTTGTGAGGAGACTGAATGACAATGCCTGCACCGGCCGAGGACGAAGTACTGGAACCATCGAAATACATCGTCCAATAGTTGTCGCGGGTCACCACCATGCCAATCTCAACATCAGCACCCCCGAAATCATAAGGCGAAGGGTGCTGGGCAAGGAAATCGGCCAACGCCTGTCCCTTCACAGCTTTTTGCGGCACCTATTGCAAACTAAACTCAGACAACGCCATCGTCCATTTCCCAATTCGGCCCTTCACAATTGGCCGGGTAAGCATGTACCGGATAACGTCGGTCTGGGCAATGACTTGGGTGACCGATGGGAGCATGTAATGCCTAAGCTTGGATGCAGCGAAGAACACGGCGAGACAGAGCTTCTCAACGGCGGAATAATTGATCTCCGGAGGACTCAGATTACGGCTGAGGTAGAAGATAGCCTGTTCCCGGCCGGCATCGTTGTCTTGCGCGAGGAGGCAACCGATGGACTCGGCGGCCGCCGAAATGTACAGCTTGAGAGGCTTACCGCGCTGAGGAGGGACCAGGACAGGTGGGTTTGTAAGGGAAACCTTGATCTGTGTGAACGCCGCCTGGTGCTCCTCATTCCACATGAACTTATCGGAGTCCTTGAGCTTCAAAAGTGTGGAAAAGGCTTTCATTTTACCTGCCGAATTAGCAATAAATCGGCGTAAAAAATTGATCTGGCCGAGTAAGGACTGTAATTGTTTCTTCGTTGTTGGGGGTGGGGCGGTGATGATTGCGCGTGCCTTGTTCTCATCGACTTCAATCCCACGATGATGTACGAGGAAACCAAGAAAATTCCCGGCCGATACACCGAAGGCACACTTGGCAGGATTCATCTTGAGGTTGTGCTGACGCATACGGAGAAAAGCCTGTCGGAGATCGTCCAGATGTGTCTGTCGGCGTTTAGATTTGACGACAACATCGTCGATATAAACTTCGACGATGGTGCCAATTAAATCATGGAAGATGGTGTTCATCGCCCGTTGGTACGTGGCGCCGGCATTCTTGAGGCCGAATGGCATGACAACCCATTCGTAAGTGCCGAGTGCCCCCGGGCACCGGAAAGCAGTTTTGTGCACATCGGCTTCGGCAATAAATATTTGGTTATATCCGGCATGTCCATCCAGAAAGGATAAGATCGCATGATTCGCCGCGGCATCGATTAACAGATCTGAAATCGGCATTGTATACTCATCTTTGGGCGTTGCCAGATTCAGATTGCGAAAATCGGTACAGATGCGCAGTGCACCACTTTTCTTTAATACAGGAACAATATTCGCCAACCATTCGACATATCGAGCTGTCCGAATGAACCCGGCTTTCAAAAGCCGAACTAATTCGTCCTTAACACTGAGTTGTACTTCGGTCGAGAATCGACGAGGTGGCTGACGGAAAGGCTTGAATCCGGGCTTAATACGTAATTCATGCTCGACCAAAGCACGATCTAAGCCGGGCATTTCATGATAACTCCAAGCAAAACAATCTTTGAATTCCGTAAGCAAAGCCCGCAACTCATCCTTCATTTGTTGAGGAAGTAACGCACTAATAAACAAAAGTCGTGGGTCATCGGCCGTCCCAACATTAATCTCTTCCAAAGGGTCCTTGACAAGGGGCCGATGATCTTCGAGCTTGGCCGGGGCGGCTCGAATTTTATCAAAAGATAATACAGGCCCATTATCTCCCTCAGCAAGGAACTCGACGAGGTTGACACCCGAATTTGGTTGTTTGGATATCGTATACCAATGGGCCAGCAGTCGTTCCATAGTAGATGAAACCGCGGCCCTACGTGCTTCCCGATCGGCGTCAAACATCGGTTTCGGGGAGAAAGTTAGCTAATCCGAGTCTCGCCGAATCCTGCTGGACAGTCTCGGCGCCAACCTCGATAGCTTTCTGAACGGAAATCCGAGTCGGCCGTCCTTCTTCATTGAAGCCTTGCAACGTAATATAGCCGACGTGATCGTCATAATACCGTGCTTGAATCATGTTGGCTTCGAAGGGCTGGCTATCGGCCGGATGAACAGTGACCGATTTGCCGTCCCAAAAGACAAGCACTTGGTACAATGAGGAAGGAATACAGCTGGTTTGATGAATCCAATCTCGGCCGAGCAATGCATTATACTCGGTTTTGGAATCAACCACAAAAAAGGCGGTCATATGGGTGCGACCGGCAATATTCACAGTTAACGGAAGCACACCTTTGGTGTGGGACTTGTCGCCGACAAAACTGCTCATTGTGATCCCTGACGGAATAAGTTCGTCATTGGAACGGCGTAAGGCCTTCATGATGTTCAGGGGCATGATATTGACAGTAGCTCCACAATCGACAAAAACCTTAGAAACCGGATATCCCTCGATGTGTGCCGTTACATACAATGGCTTTAAATGGTGAAGCTTGGCCGATGATAAACGAGGGAACAATTCGGCCAAAGCGGCCTTTAGGCTATCATCTCTTGCTGTTGACTCGCCTTCAGCAATCGATATAAAATCAACATGACCAGGTTCCTCGACAACCACATCTCCATCGAGGAAATTTGGTTGAGCCGTGCTTGATTGAAAATCGGCAGGTAATACATGAACCATACTAATTTCCATATTATCCAGGACGGACGGGCCCATCTGGTCGAGACCCTCCTCGTTCGGTTGGTTAGCGACTACGGACTTGGTTGTCGTCAGAGTCGGACAACGAGATTCTTCCGTCCCTTCAACAATGTCACCCGGCGGAGCTGCTTCGGCCACTTGTTGGCTCCGCGTGACTGCCTCAGGTAAGGTCGAGATTGACAATGAGCTTGGGGTCAAGTCCTGAACCTGCTCCTGGTAGTGTAGCCGAGCATCCCTAGTGTCGAGATAAGCATCAAGACGGGCAATACGGGCGATTTCATCGGTCGTAAGGCCGAAGAGAGAAACTGCTGAAAATACTTCAAAGTGATACCGTAAATACTGAAGGTCCTCTAGCGAGAAAGGAAGGTCAGCGACATCGATATCGGTATACGGGTCAACTTCAAATCCAAAGACACGAGCTTCTCGTATGTGCTGGAACCTTGCTTTCAATCCTGGATCTGAGGTCTTCTGGATGATCCGCTTAGCATCCGGACAAGCCAAGACAAGATCAATGGTGTCCTGACATGCCTTCGGCAAACCATACAAATCGTTGGCCGAATGCTCCTTATGAAATTCTCGCATATATTCCAAAGACTCCCCAAGGAACGGGGGGTGCAAATTCCGTCGAATTTTGACCAAAGGCTCTTGGATAGCTATCGGGGATAATTTGCTTTCGGCCTTTTGCCTGAAATGTTCAACACGTGCCTTCATTTCCCCTGGTCGAATGAGAAGTTTGATCCGCTTATCGGCTTCTTCAAACATGGTCTCGACGTCTTGACCGACCAGCCGTTTTCCCTGAGCCAACTCTGTCATAATTGGTGGAGGTGGTCGCTTTTCATTAGTGGCAACTGTATCCTTCGGTCGCCACTTAGGGGCCGAAGTTTCTTGGGCTGCTTGTCGGCGAGCCATGCAATCCATCCGTTGATGCCGGCGTTTCTGAGATTTGGACAACGCGGTATAGACGCCCTTCGAAGAATGGTACGTATACCAACGTTGATCTCTAGGCTCAGGAGGCTTGAAGGTCTTTTGACTCCGTGATGATCCTGAACTGCTAGAATTACGCTTATAGTAATCATCGTCATAAAATGAAGCATCAAAATCGAGGCGCCGCCTGACCGGGGGTGTCTCTTCCATCCGTACTTTAGGACCGAGCCTCCCAAAAACCCCATGATGTTGGTCTTCATTGGCTATCTTTTGCCGAGTTACGGCCACGGGTTGCGAAGAAGGTTTCTCTTCTGGTTCACTGTCGACCTTCGCTTTACATTTCCTGCACAGAACCGCTGTCCCACTATCTTCATCGGCGCTATACTCCGTCAAAGATTTGACAATAGCGGGCCCCGTTAAGGCCGCAGATAGTTTATTTGAACGCGAATCGGCCATGAACCGTGGCTGAACATTCTGATTCCGCAGGCGTTGTGTCTCAACCACTTCAGCCTTGCCTTTCCCTTTGTCCTTGGGTAGGTACGCGCCGACCATATTTACTGTTGCCGTGGGGAACGGATCAGTATCAACACTCATCCTCTTCTCGGGGAACTTCAGTTTGCCATTATCAATCCAGCTTTGGACGTTATCACGAAATACGACGCAATTGTTTGTCGTGTGTTTGCTCGAATTGTGGTATTTGCAATACACCTTTCCTTTAAGCTCCTCGGCCTTAGGAATGTTATGACCAGGCCGAAGCTTAATGATTCTTGCTGATAACAGTTGGTCAAAAATTGCGTCAGCCTTGGTAATATCAAAAGTATAAACCTTTGACGGTTTCGATGTTCCTTCAGTGGCCGAGCGACTTTTGGCTTCTCTAGAATCAACCTGAGTTAATGCCTTGCAAATGTATGGTTTATCTATTACTATCTCAGCCGCATCCACACTAACACATTCATCCTCGGTTGATGCATAATTGACAGTAGGGTTCTTGTAAATCGTTCCCCGAGTTGGAGTCTTCGAAGTCTTTTCCTCGCGGAGCAAATAATCGTACTGCTCGACATGCTGGGCCAATTCGTACATGTCCCGAAAATTTGCCCCCAAGAATTTCTTTTTGTATTCGACGTCAAGACCATTCAAAGCAAGTCTGACAAATTCGACTTCGGGTAAGGGCACTCGGCACCAATTCCTAGCCGATTTAAACCTAGTAAGATAATCCATTGGTGACTCATCAGACGCTTGAGCCATCCGTGCTAATGAAGAAACTGACATCTCCATCCCCGGCCGATAAAATTGCTCGTGGAACTTCTCGACCAACTCCTCCCAGTTTTGGACGGAATTAGGCGGGAGATTGATGTACCAGGCAAATGCCGAGCCGGTCAATGAAAAATTGAACAGCCGTAACTTGTGGAAATCACTATTCACATCTCCACATTGCGCGGTGAAACGAGCCACGTGCTCCAACGAAGACAGGGACGATTCACCAGCAAAAAGACTAAAATCTGGGATCTTGAAGCCCTTCGGGTATCCAAACGTCTCAACGTAAGCTGGGTATGGATGAATAAACTTGGGAAACTTCGGCCCTTTCTTCATAGCGGAGTCGATCATCCGCTGAACTTCGGTCATATCAACAGATGCTGCTTCGACCCTTTGGTCGGTCCCGTCTGACCTACTGTTCGACCCTCCTCCCTTCTCTAAGTTAATTGTTTTGAGCGGGGAAAGAATAGGCCCGGCCGGTACAATCGGTGCCGGGTTGTTTTCTGGCAAGCAAGTTTGGCGAAGATCGAAAGGCCTGCTGCCACCAACTTGGCTAACCAGCATTTCGAGCAGTTTGGTTTGCCGATCATTGGCACTGAGTATCGCGTCCTGCAGCTTGTCAATGCCTCGACTGAACGTCTGCTCGACTGACCGAGACTGCTCGTCCAGTCGCTTTCGGAGGAATGACCTCGTTGGTGGGTCTGTTCCTTCACCACCATCCTCATCACATTCCTCTATTATCCCTTCATTGAGAACGCATGTGTTTCTGTTTGGGATCTCTAAACCACGGAGTTGACCGCCGAGATTAAGTTCTCTCTCTCGGCGAGTCGCGCTCGTGGACTCAGGTGTACCAACGCTAAGGGGATTCTGCGCCTGTGGCACACTCTGTCCTATGCTCTGACTCGGTAAATCGGCTGTCGACTTTCCCATAGCTGTTTTTTTTTTTACCGATCGTGTTTCAATTGGCATGAACTTCGTAGTTTAGCACTGGGTCCCACTGGGCGTGCCAAAATGTTGACCCTAGAAATTACAAAACCTACGTGGCGCGCAGGCCGAATATATTCTAAGCTAACTACGTCCTTCGGTGATTGCGGGGCGTGCCAACTCGTCGGCCGAGGCTCGGCCGAGGAGTGAATTTGTTGATGTTGCGTTGAGCGCGCTGCTGACTTCTGTGTCTTGCGATTGCGGCCGAGGAAGGAACAATTCTCGGCCTCTTGGGCTCTCGAGCCTGAAGACAAGGCTGCTATTTCTTACAAAGTTCACGAACCGAATTCGGCTTACAATGTGCCGAATGTAATAACTGTAACACCTCACCTCGCCGAGAAGGCTAATGAGATGACCTCGACCAACAAGGATTCGAAAACCCTTCTCGACCGAGACTTGGATAGGCAGTCGACCGTTCTCGCCGCAGTGCTGTTGATGCCAACGGAAGATACTGCGAGACCGACCGACTCTACGGTGACAGAGCTATCTATGCCGACTTAAGATATCACCGGTTGCTTCCACAGTGCTGTTGATGCCAACGGAAGATGTGTCAGCGAAAAAGGAAAAGAAAAAGATCTCAAGTTGTGAGAGTTTGCGCAGGGCAATTTTGTATTGATTTTTGTGGGGTCTTTTCCATTGCTGAATGTCTTGTATTTATAGAAGCAGAACACCGAGCCCGAGTTCTAATCCTATTCGAACTAGGTTTCCTTCTCCGGATTAACGTTACCTCAATCAGTCCTACCTCTGCTAGGACTACGAATCTAGTCCTTAACTGAGCCGGATTCGCCTTCTAGTTTTACTGATCTCGTCGAGGGTCCCTATTGTATTAGGACTCGACTTGCACTCTGATTTAACCGATCTAGGCCTAGAAGCCCATGAGCTGAAGCCCCCATGACTTTCTCGCCGTAGTCTTCCCGGGCCGAAAGTGATACCTCCCTCGGCCCAAACTGCTATTTTGGGCCCAAACACATACATAAATTGATGTTGAAAATTTCTTAATGATTATTAGTAATGGAATTCTTGTGTTATTTCCATATTTTCTAATATTGCTCCAACAACCTCCATGTGTACTATTTGTGGGACACGTGACACATGACATGTAAATCCTGTCATGTCAAAACTTTAATGTGTTGATAAACATTTATTTCATCGAAATTTCGATGTCTACGTGTTCGTATTTACAATGTGAAACCACCCAATAGTAAAAGCGTATTGTTCGTTTCTTAGATTTGGTTTGTGGCACTCGAGGCTCTATGTTATTAAGTTTTTCACTTTTACCACGCTGCAATCAGACTCTAAATGTGCTTGCTTGTATCTCAAGACTTGATTTAGGAACAAGGTGACGGAAACACCTAACAGTTGGATTGAAACTCGAACCAACATCCTTAGCTTGCTTGCGCAATTTCCTAAATAAAAGTCTAATAAAAATTACAAAGATATAAGATAAACAAGGAGAAGGAACAAAGATTTTCTGCATTTGCTATTTTGGGGTGGCAATACTAAATGGGTGAACTTGCTGGGATTCAGCCAGAGGGGAAGTGGAGTGAAAGAAGAGGCAAATAGCAGAAATGTCGTCCATCGCGATTCCCCTCCTCTTGCGCTTCCATGCACGCGCAGCGAACTCCACCAGACGCTTCGCAGCCTTCCCCCGCTCTGCAGTGGAGCTTACAATCTGTACGGCTTCTTGATTTGAAACAACATCCCAAACCTACAAGCAAAAATGTCTTAGAGTCCGTGGGAAATATACATTTTCGTTCATTAGCGATTTTGCTAAAACCGCGTTGAAGCATTTATGTTAAAAGTAACTAGAAGCACTTCTGGTTATCTGAAAGTGCTTTTAGCCAACCCTTCTCAAAATGAATTTTAGTGGAAGAGCAATGCAGTACATACCCCATCAGTCGCCAACACAACAAACTGATCCCTGCTTGTTATATTTCTCTGTGACACTTCAGGCACAGAAATGAGACCAAAGTCCTTCACACAGTAATCTCCAAAGGCTCTAGACATTGCTAGTCCTGGTGTCTCTCCGTCCGGCTGCCACACCCTTTGCACTCCCGGCTCATCATCTAAACAGAAAACGCGTCCATTGCTTTGAATTATTCTCTCCGCCTCCTCTGCAAACAAAACCATTAAAAACATGTAAATATGTGTAACCATATGTTGTTTTCTTCAGTTTTATGTGTTGGAGAGAGATAGAGACTGACGAGGCAAACTAGGCTTGAAATCGACAGTAAGCTGAACCGGCACCAAGCTTCCGTCATCTAAAGTTGTGGCCAAAACAGCGCGAGAATCGCCAACATTTGCTATGAAAATGAGCTCGCCCTAAAGAAACAAAAATTTGGACATACTTTCATGTAAATGCCGATGAAAACTGCATAAGGTCATCAATTTATACTTGATTTTTCTGGAAAACATCCAGCTACATTACAAGCCTAGCAACAATTTGAACTAGTGTTCAAGTGAAAATTTATCGATACCTGTCTGACAATACTCAGGGCAGTTGTTCCGCTGTAAAAGGAATCGATTCTACGATGCTGTCCAAGCTCGTGATCAATGGCAGCGCAAGTTTTGATATAGGAATCCTTCCATACATTAAATCGGTGACACTTTTTATCCAAATCTGGATCCGGGACAATAGAAGTTTGAGCTAGGGTCTCTTGCCAACTGCACAACAGAGAGGGTGGCATTGTTTCTCTGATCTGTTTTGCCACAAAATGTCCCCATGGACCATGCCCGTCGAAAATCCCACAAAACATCATATCTTCTTGGAACCCAAATCCCTAAAACGAAAACAAATGAGTTAAGATAGGCTGTTGTAGCTGATGTCGAGATTTCAGAGACACAAACTAGTGGAACCACTTGCTTGTATATTGTACTCAATTTTGACATGCGATGTCTACATTCTTCAGCAGCTTATCCAATTTATGTTTGTTTTATATTCAATTTGGTATTGTACTAATTTACTGAATTGGCAACAAAATGGAGCTTAAGGTAAGAAAAATGAGCAAAATTTGTTTACCTCCCACACAAAGCAGCAATCCTGGTTGACTCCTTTCTCGCCTCTTTTCGAGAAAACAGAAGCAAAATTATTTGAACCATCGACATAGACAATCCCAGAAGAGCGTAGGATCATGTCATTCTTCTTCGCCTCCTTCGCCATTGCTTCTGCAGCTCCTCTTGCACCGGACTTCTCATCATTGTTCTTCCCCTTCTTCAATGATAGCGACCGCGCCAGCCCGCTGAACATGGAGGATAACTGCTCCATTACCTATTCAACTTCTCCAGGCAACCCAATTGTGTTTGTAGACTCAAAAACTCTGGACAATGTTGACCATTAATAAAACAACTAAACATCACTTAAGGGAAGAAATTACTTGACATACATGTCAGGTTTTGGAATTTATTTATTTTTTCAATTTTATTTAACGTTCTTCTCAGAGAAAGGACAGAAGGTTGAACAAGTTGAGCAAGTTGAACTGGGTGCTAGTATTGTGACTGAAAAGAGACATGATCTGACTCGGAAAGGTGAAAGAATCTCGTAATTTTATACGAAAATAAATGGTACAAAAAAAAGGAATGGGAAGGACATTTCAGGGAATATTCAGGCTTGCATGGAATTCCACCATGGACTTCCACCATGGAATTTAGAATTTTCTCTAAAACATTTAATGAGAAAATCCGTATTCTTATCTAATCTTTCGTATAAATCTGGCTCTTGAATTGAAAAAGGAAATTAAAAAAAAAAAAAAATAGTAGCTAAAATAAAGACTCATCTAAAACTGGAAACAAACAAGTAATTTATAATCTTTTCCTTCATTTTCTTGGTATCCATAAAATCTAAAAGCTCTGCCCTTTGAAACTTTTCAACCCTTTCCCCACAAAAGTTACTGCGATCTAAGGAAACCCAGATGAGAGCTTGATTAAAGAGAACCACAGTAAAAAAAAAAAAAAGGTGGGTTTTGAAGTTTCTCAGTTACCAAACAACACCCAGAAAGGAACATTCATATATGCAGCAAAAAACAGTTCAATTTGAGCTTCTAAGCTACCCCAAAAACAAAAGTCATCATTTTCTGAGCAACCAAACAAAAGAACCAGAAAGGAAAATAAAACAATCGAAGCAGACGAGGAGATTGAAACCTTGATATCAACTCCAGCAAGGTTTGACCAGAAATTTTCAGAAGCTAGAAGGCTGGAACTTGACGGAGTTGCCGGCAAACTGGTTTATCCGACCGGACCCCGGCGCAATTCCGACGAACAGAGCTGAAATCTTGAGGAACTGAAGTCGGAGATCGATGAGAATCCATAACATAACACCCCGTCTCTCTTCCGCGTATGATTTGTGTTCGTGTTTTTGTTTGGTAATGGTGAAAATGAAGTGATAATTAATCTGAGGAGGAGAAGATAACAAAGCACACAGAGCTTGCTGTGTATACAAACAAACAATACACACTACTTCTCAAGACAAACTCTACGAGTCTACGTCATGAAAAACCAAAAGGGTTTTTGCTTTTTTAGCTCCCATAGTATAATTTAGCTTCTTTTTCTTAATATATAGGCAATTATTTTGTTGTGAATATACAGAAATTATATGTAGTATAAAAATGCTTGAATTTGAGGACGAGTCTTGGCACAACGAAAAAATTGTTCATTTGTGAGTTGTAACTGAAAAGTCACGGGTTCCTAGTGACGAAGAGCTCATCTCGTTTAATCCATTTCTACAAAAAATTAATAAAAAATAATAATGCAAAACTGACCACGAAAGATTACTCAAAATGAACCTTCTATATCATTGTAAATTTTTATATATACAAATGATATTAAGGATGATTCACACGTAAAATTTCATGTGCAAAAATAAATATTTTTAACCACTTGACTTGACCTAAAAGCATCTGTAATTTACAAATTAATTCGATTTAGAAAGGACAAGTATGTCTCATTCATTTAAGTATTTCATGCTTGGTTTATATATAGTAAAATATGTAGGAACATTTGATTGTTTAAACAAAAATTATGATTGAAATAAATTAATGGAATGCCCAGATCATATATGCAATTAAATAACCACACAAAAATAAGGCTAACGGTCGATGCTAATTTGATAGTATGGAATAATATGTTCATCTCTATCAACCAAGAGTCCTCAACGATCACAGGATGGGTCGGTGGTTGAGGACAATTCTATGCTCATATTTTATATCGCATATTTTGAGTTTGATTCTAGTGATTCAAATGATAATATTTAGGGAAAATTGAAATAAATCTGTGAGTTTTTATGGCTTCTAAAAAAATGAATAAACGTGTTAAAACCATCCATTGATCCATTTTCTAAAAATAAACAAATAAAAAAAAATCAATCAAGAGTCCTCTAGCGTGTGTACACATGGCTGTATCTTGGCCAGCTGCAGCCATGGACGAATGCAATGTCTAAAATTAAAAAAAAAAAAAAAAAAAAAAAATATATATATATATATATATATATATATATATATGTAGTAAGCCATCGTAATCATTGGGTTAAATTTATTAATTCTGCAAAAATGAATATAGTTAGGTGAGCATGAAAAATAATAATTACATTAGCTCAAGATATAATTAGCTAATTTAACTACTGAATACGTAATGCTCATTTTTTAAGTTTTGTTCTGTAATTTTAAAGTGCTTAGGAAAATTATTCGCCCATGAGGTAGTCAACTAAGTTTTTAATTTCATGAAAATCATTAACAATATACCACATTCTTAAATAATTTACAAATCTGATTATTAAATTTGTTATGATAATTTATTTTAAAACTAGCATGGCTCTAAGACCTTGTCAAAATACAAAACATTAAGAGTTTTTACAGGTTTGTAACTCAAATAGTTACGAGTATCTAGTAATCACCGAGTTTGTTGGGGTTGGCTAGCAGAGAGCTTAGTCAAATAAGTGTTGATTATAAATTGTCACATTCCAATTATGTAAAACCATACAAAGTTTCAATTAAACAAAATTATTCATTTTAATATACCATATATATAGAAGAAATGAATGCATTCATTTCTTTATCGAGTAAACTTGATATAAGTTCAATTTTGTGAATCACTATTGTGTTTAGTCCACTTTGTTTTCTTTTTTCATTTATTAATTTGCATTTCAATTTTTTTCTTCTATTCCATTCCACGTTAACTGTGTTAGCTGATCTACTTTGTATGTACTATATATCTGGATATGTACACTAGTATGGATTTATAAATATATGGAATGAAATTTATTTGAATTATGTGGGTCTCTACCACACTGGTAAGAATGAGTGTTGCTCTTACACCATGGCGTGGATTCAAATATTGTCGGCTACCTAATCTAACATCTAACCTAACAAATGGGGTCGGCTTAGCCTCACAATGAGGTAGCAGTAATGTGGTTTCCCTCACTAACAAGTGGAGATGAATACCATTAGATCGTAGATTTTCATATTTAAATTAACAATTTGAGTAAAAATGCATAAATTTAGAAATTTAATTAAAGTTGAAAGGTAAAAAAAACTGGACTAAATTCTACAACTGCTCGAATTTTTTAACCAGAATCAAAATACCTTTTTTATTTTCCCGTTGTGGTAACTGGTAAGTTCCTTTTCAACATTTTCAATATATTATAGGTTAGGTAAAAACAAGAACAACTTCCACAGAAAACAAACTTATTATTCAAGTGTGAAAGGAAAGCACTCAATGGCAGGGCTTACCAAAAGGAAGAAAATGTTGCACAACTAACCAATAATATAGCTATCACATGAAATCTATCTATCACATGAAATATATCGATGTCCTAAAAAGTAAGAGAGTAAGAGACCGTTACAATGTAATCTGTCAACAATATCGACATATGGAGAAACAAATATGGATTTCATCCGGATTCAAATTGTAGGGATCCAAGGGATCCTTATAGCTTAGTCATTCATCGTACGGTCAGAAATCATTTGACTTTTTTTATTTAAAATTAAGGGTAAATTACATAAAACTACCTCAACTATTGGGTCAGTCACAATTTCATACCTCGTCTTTAAAAAATTTCAATGTCATACCTTATATTCGAATTTGTTGCAATGTCATACATTCCGTCAGTTGTTTGTAAATTCCTCGGTTAAATGTTGACGTAACTTGAAATGAGACCCACTTTTATTAAAAAAAAAAAAAAAAGCAGCAAAACCAAAAAAAAATCAAACCCACACTCAGATCCCCCCCACACCCCGTCGGAAACTTCCCCTTCGGGAAACTTCCCATCACCCTCCTACCTTTTCTCCACCGCGTCCCACCCAACCCTCTCTCCTCCAATCCTACACCCAGATCTGCACCCATGGATTCCCCCTCCCCCCCCCCCACCCCTGTGAAACTTCCCAGCACCCTCCTACCTTATCTCCACCGCGTCCCACCCAACCCTCTCTCCTCCTATCCTACACCCAAATCTTCAAGTCGGTCTGCACCCATGGATTTCTTCAAGTCGGCCTTCTCCGACGACCCCCTTCCCTCAAACGATCTGCACCTGGACGCCTAAAACGATGGCGTTGACCCTAACCCGGGAGGTGGCTTCGTTTGCAATCAAGGATCTTTTTGGTTCGCTCGAGGTCGGCACGTCAGTGGCTTAGGATAAGAGATTAAGTAGCAGTGGGGTGGTGAAGATGGAGGAAGAGAGGCGGCGGTGGGGTGGTGAAGGAAGGTTTTTTGGGGGAGGAGGCACGGGTCGATGGGGAAGATTTGTGGGTTTGGTTTTTTTTTTTTTAAATAAATTTAATTTAGTTAATATTTAATTAATTTTTTAATAAAAAGAGGGTCCCGCCTCAAGCCACATCAAATTTTAAGAGAGGAATTGACAGACAACTGATAGAAGGTATGACATTGCAACAAATTCGAAGATAAGGTAGACATTGAATTTTTTTAAAGACGGGGAATGAAACTATGACTGACCCAATAGTTGAGGTAGTTTTATGTAATTTACCCTAAAATTAAACACAAATAGTACCTGACAAAAAATGGCCGTACGATGTATGATGAATGGCTAGGATGTAAGGATCTCTAGGATCCTCACAAAGTGGATCCGGAGAGGATCCTCTTCCTGAAGAAACAATTTGATGAGTGATATCAAGGTAATTTGTCGAGTGCTATCAAAGCAATATGTCGAGATATATCTAAAAGGCATTACATCAAACACTCGGTAAATACTAAAACAACTCGTACCAAACATTCAAAAAGTTCTCAAAAGACCTACACATGTAATTTTTCCAAATTCTAAATGGTCCCAATGCCACCTAGATCCTAATATATATTCGCCCTTGAATATCAAGTTAAATTTCTTATCATATTACTTTGTATTTTAATCTGAAATGTAGTATGGTGGTGAATTAATAACACACAAGTTGCTCTTCCAAAAAACGTAATTATTATCATATAACCCTACCTATATCCTGGTGGAATATGATGGTGATTTGACCATGGTTCATTGGTTTCTCTCAGTGATGTCTGCCCTTTCCTCTCAAATAGTGGACTAAGATTTTCCATAATATTGTCGGTCCAAGGAAATTCATGATCGTGGATTAATCGTTGTATTATATAGTCAGCAAGGCTTATCTGCACCATACGAAATTGTTGGTGAATATTTGGTGGCAACAACTTTTTACCGTATGAACTTGGGTAAGTGGCCCCATCTTCAATGTCTCACCACATTATTGTTGGGAGATTCTTACGAGGGGCTTAGTTGATTCATAATTTATGTTCTTGTCTTTCGTTCTTTTTCGTTTGTTTCGAGTTTAACGAAGGATATGATGAATTTGGTAATGAATAAATTTTCTAAAAAGAAAAGGCAGACATGTGTATTTCATGTCAATTGATCTTACTATATTTCATGTTATTATTTCTCTTACTACCTATGCGAGGGAATTATGCAATGTAACAATAGGCGTATTAGTATGTTATTATTTCTTATTACGTGATTTGACGTTATAAATGTAACCAAAGCTTTTTGTTTCCGTGATATCTCTCCTATTACACGACTTTCATGTGACTAAGGGCTAGTTTGGTATTAATGTGCATTTTAAAAAAAATTGTTTTTGCTGTGATGTGAGAATAAACAGCTGTAAAATAAAGTTGTTAAGTGTTTGATAAATTTTTTTTTGTAAAAGTGCTTTTAATAAAAAAAAAGCAATGTCTAAGTGTTTGGTAAACTTTTATATAAATTAATTTGAATATGTTAAATGACTAAAAAAGATATAGTATTTAATGTGATATAATAATTGTAAAAAACAATAATGTAAGGGTAAAAATTGTAATTTTGTTAAACATGTGGGGGTATACTTGTCATTTAAAAAGTTCATCAAATGAGCATTGATTACTAAGTTTTGAAAGAAAAAAACATTTTTTAAAAAGCATGGTAGACTCTGCTTCTATTTTTCTATGATTTTCTACTTTCATTGACATTAGTTTTTTAATAAGTTGTTTTTTATTTTATTTTAAAAACACCACAATTCCAAACCAACCCTAATATGGGTGTTCTCACTTCTCATGACTGTATGTCATAATTCCTCATACTTGTGTTAGTTATATGCAACCCAATGCGTGTTTTAATACTCACAATTATTGTCTATGATATTTGAACTAAGATGTTTTTAATTAATAAGAGTAAAATATTTGTAGACCAACTAATCATCTAGCACTTAACTCTTCGTTTTAAACGGTAAGTTTCTAGTAATTATCTTCATTTCCAAGTTCCAATGGTGATTTTCTAGTAATTATCTTCATTTTTCTTTTTGAACCATCGATATTATCTACACTAAGGGGAGATGGTTGATTTAGCCTCACAATGAGCTAATAATAATGTGGTTCAGTAATTATCTTCATTTTAAACGGTGATTTTCTAGTAATCAAAGTTTAGGTTTTGGAGCATATCTTTATATATTAAATATATCACTTAGTACTACGGTCTAGTGGTATTCATCTTAATTAGTAAGTGAGAGGTTTTAGATTCGACTTTTGCTAAAAGTGAATTTTGAACCACATTATTGCTAGCCTATTGTGAGACTAAACACATCCCCTCTTGTAGATAATATTTTTTATTCAAAGGGAAACAAATTTATATATTAAATCTGAACTCCAGAATATTCTTACCAAAATTTTATTATTGGAGGGGGAAAATAGAAGAAGGTATTTTCATTCGAACGAGTCCATTTATTGTACTGCATGAATAGGATGAGCATGAGCCAAAACTTTTGGGTGCTTCAGAGTCCTTTGTACTGCGAGATTTTAATCTTAATTATTGTACTATTACATAAAAATTTAATAAATAAAACATTCAAAGTACTAAGCAGTGGCGGATGTACATTGGATCAAGCTGGTTCCAAGATCATTCTGAATTCAAGAAATATACATATGAAGGTCATTTGAGGATTCTCCGAATGTTTGGTATGAATCCCTTGTATGCTCACTAAATACTTAATGTAATGTATGCTAAGGATATCTTGACATATTAAGTTTTCTCTTGACATCATTCGGCAAATTGCTTTCGACATATATTGAGTGTTGACATGTGCGTAACATAATTTGGATGATACAAAAAACTCGCTAAGTGTTTGACGAAATGCATCAATTAGGAAACTGATTTTTGTTTTCATGAGCTCTGTACTTTGCTTCTATCTAAAAACTTATACCATTAATATTAGAGTAAATTATAGCGATGATCTCTTAACTTTAACTCAATTGGAGCAATAATCCATCAACTAAAAATCCATTACCATTGATCCCTTAACTCATCAAAACGTGCATCTATGGTCTCTCAACTAAAAATCTATTACCATTAGTCTCTCAACTTTAATCCAATTGGAGAAATAGTCCCTCAACTTTAACCAAATTGGAGCAATGATACCTCAACTTTAGCCTAATTGTAGCAATGGTCATTCCCACATAACTCATTTTAACAAAATTATGACGAAGTTGACGAAAAAGACCATACCTACACATTTTGATAAGTTGAGGGACCCCAATTGTAGCAATGGTTATTCCAACATAACTTATTTTGACAAAATTCTAACGAAGTTGACGAAAATGACCATAGCTACATATTTTGATAAATTGAAGAACCAATAATAATGAATTTTTAATTGAGAAACCATTAATCTAATTTTATTAAAATTAAAAAATCATTACTATAATTTACTCTTAATATTAGAACCTCCTAGAATTCGAATCCTAAATTCAATATCACGTCTCAGAGCATGAGACACAAGATTATCGCCTTGCTGCTGTTTCACACGTGATACTTTGCAACATTATCCTTTGCTCCTCACTGTTAACGAAGATGATGAGGTCGGTGACTCGGTGCAAAGGAGCAACGATTACCTGGGGTCCAGCACCGCCTGAATTCCAACAAACCAACAGCTGCCACGTAAGAGCCAACAATCATGTGTGGGGCGGCCCCCTCGATAGCGACGTGCAATGCTAAGCTTCCAGAGAATACGTTAAAGGTGGGTGAAGGACTTTGGCCATGCACGGACCTCCGAACGAGATCAAATCTTTTACGTTCGAAATAGATGCGATATTTCTGTGACTCCAATTTATAAATCTAATATTTTAAAATTTTATTATTATAAACTTAATAAATGTCAAAAACTAATTGAGGCCGCAACAAAACAGAATCGATTTTAGATGCAGAAAATTTGATCGCTGTGCGAACAATGTTCTTTAAAAATATATGGGCCCAATTATGTTTGTTTAAATTATGAAGTGGGGTGGTAATGATTGTCGCACGGAGTTCATTAGAATGTCTATCTGCATCGTTTGATTGGTTGGATGTTGGGGGTGATTTGGTCTTTTAATTAAATTTGCAATTGAAAAAGCGAGAGATGATTTCCACATACTCCTTATCTCGATTGTAGACGCTGTTTATTTACAGCATTTGAATTGAATACTTGAAAGAGAATAAAAAAAATACAGAAGGTGTAAAAGAAGAAAAGACGTGTGTGACAATCATTTCTCACGAAAAGAATGCTCGTTAAGGCAGGTGAAACTTACTTATACCTAGGGATGCAATTGTGGAGGTATTTTAGACCAATTATACACTACCATGTATTCTAATTTTTACGAAATGACAGTGCATTATTGATTTGGAATATTAGCACAGTGGCATACCAAGTATAGGTAAAGTTCGTCTCAACAAAGACGTGTATATTGAGTTCACATAGGAATCACACTCTTATAGTCGGCCGGAAAATTTGAGCGTTATACTTTATAAACTACTAGGTTCTAAAGTATGACTTTCATAGTTATCGAACTCACACTAATGTATGTTATAGGTATCAAACTCAGGCTGCTTGATTCCTCTATATGAGTATCATACTCATTCAAACTACTGCGGAATACCTAAACTGCTGGGTTCTTCAAATGATTGGCCTGAAATTGTCTTAACAATTGAAGAGACTGATGATAAAGATTGAGATCCATGCCGTCGACATTCCTACCCACACGTGCCTGCAATACTGCCTGAGAAAAAAGAAGAACAAGAACACTTGAGCTTTATTGCTTTCACATTCATGTGTTGTGACTCGTAAAAAAGACCGGCACCAAAAATCATCAAGTGAATGTAATTGTAATTTACCACTTACCTCATTGTCCGGTTGAATAAGCAGCTCGCCGATGAACTGGTAGACAGATCCAACTCGAAAACTAAGCTCCCGAAGGTGCTGAGTGTTGATTTTTAATCTCTCACTTCCATCGACAATTGTGGCAATGGCTGTCTCTACAGAATAATCTTGTAACCTATGAATATTCATAAGCTTCTTAATGATATTGAAGAATAAATATAAGAAATGCACTTGGTTCACATTGTCTACTTCATGCACATCATGCTACCAATGTACTATATGCATCCTCCTCAATGCACCAACCGGAGATGCCACATTCGCCTCAAGAATATCTTCTCGGACAGTTCTGCATCCTTTCCGACACTACCATCTTGACGATCATCTAACTAAATCTAAATCAAACCACAATTGTTTCGAGCAATGTTGTCACAGCACCGAAAATGCCGAAACTATCATATCTACACTCCACCTCTAGTTTATCTTTCTTTTCTTCCCCTCATCTCCATCTATCTTGTCACCATTGTGATGCAAAGGCTGTCCCCAAGGACAAGAACTCCCTGTAGCGGGGTGCAGATCCGCGTGTTCATCTAGCTTACATCATGTGACATAGTACATTGAGAGCTATAGTAACATGGGAATGTAGATCCCGCGATAGGCAAGTTTTCCTCGTCCGCAAGACCAACAGAACCCGCGTTAGCTATAAACTACGTGTACCCTATTAAGCCACTATAAATAGAGTTATGAGATCAAACTCAAAGAATTGAATCTGTAAGTTTCAAACCTTCCAAGTTTAAAACTCAGGGATTTAATTCGTTACTGATAATTCGAAAGCAAATAAAAGAGGAACACAATCAATATTTACACGATGCAATTGAAAAGGACCACTAAAAATTGGAAGGGCAGAAGTCTTACCTTCCGGTTACTCGTAGTGAAGCTCCTTGCTTGAAGTACGAGGAAGATGGGTGCAGGTCTTGCAGTGTAACCAATGCCCCAGATTTTATTTCAGATGATGCCATGAACTAAACTCGCTAGCTTCAAAAAAAGCATCCAAATCTCACCTGAAATATGACGACTGCATGCAATTAATTACTAAAAAGTACCAAAATGCAACCATTTGAAATTTTGAACTATAACTTGGAACTTTTTACAGTTTTAACAACCTATCAAAAGAAGCAAAAATATGAAAAATAAGAAAAGATGGGGTTAACACTAATTTTAATCTTTTACATCACACTTAACAAAGAACAGAAAGCATATATTTACACTTCAAAATATTCCCAGAAGTCAGAAAGCATATATTCAGAAAGAAAAAATAAATTCATGACGGCAAGAACAATTTAGCAGAAAACCCATCTCAAAAATTGCAATTCAAACCAAATGCAGATAAAAGATCGCATCTTTCTCCTTCAATCCATTCACCCAATTCAAATCAGCACAAAATCAAGTTACAGAATGATACATATTAACAAATCAACCATACCCAGATACCCAAATTCAAACAAAATGTAGTAAAAAAGATCCAAACTTTAAGAAAAGAAACCGATACGAAAGTCACAGACCTTAAAGTTCTTTGGTATTTCAAGGGCGGGAGCTTTCTGTACGAGGAGGTGAAGGAATGTAGCAAATTTGTATCTTTCCTCAAACACCATTCGAATACTGGTAGTAGCTGCTCTGTACAAAACAGCAGTAGGCCTACCGCGTACCGCCTACCTCGTTTTTTTGTGTTTTTGTTTTGGGCTTTTATGAAATCGAATCGTCGGTTTCAATAGGTTTTGCCCAAATCAGTCCGAACTTATTTGGACTTAAACTCATTCTTTTTTATTTATTATTATTTATTTATTATTTAATTTTTTTTATTACCAAAAACTCATTCTTTTTCCTTTTTCCAAAAAAAAATAAAAAAATAAAATTATCGTCCGCCCCCTCACAAACTCCCACCCCAACTCCCATGATGGCGGCAGCGGTAGTGGAGAACCATCGGCGCCGTCACTATCGAGCTGGGAGAAGAAATTTGAAAGTGTTATTTTCGACATGCTTGAGCTTAAACCTTAGCATTCCCAAACCCAATCCACTAGGGATGTTAGCCCTTCTCACATGTCAAAATGAATGCAACCTAAATCAGATGAGAATTTTTTTTTTTTGTGACAGAAAGACTGATGGTACACTACGTACTATTATATAAATAGTGAAATTTTTTATTTTTTAAGTTATTAACTTTTTAACACATATATCTCATCATTTGTATAATAACACGTAGTGTATCATCCCGTGTACCGGTCACACTGAAAAATATCTTCAACCAGAAAGATCAACTTGTGTACTGTTCACACTGAAAAATATCTCCAACCAGAAAGATCAACTTGTGTATTTGACTTAAGGACGCTTGCGGCGCATAAATGCACTAATCCGCGATAAGCAAGTTTTACCGAACAGAATAGATTTTTGATGACCGCTTGCCCCTTAAACAAAGCTTTTAGGTTTGAGGGCTTGAAGAAAGTGTGTATGAGAATAAACCAGGCGTTTAAGAGAAGTTATAAAAATATACATAATTAGGAGGTGGTTTTTTTTTTTTTTTTTTTTACATTTTTTTTATTAGTACATCGATATTTTTACACTAAGAGGAGGAGGAGTTCGGCTAAGCCATTCAATGGGCAACCTAATTTGGTATCGAATTCGCCATCCACGAGATTTGAACCTAAGGCCTCTCACTTTCAAATGAAGAGGAATACCATCAGACTGTACTATTAAGTGGAACAATATAAGACAGATCATAAAAATAATTTTTTTCTAATTTTTAATACAAACAATATTCTACATTGAAAAGAGAGAATTTGAACCGAAGGCGTAGTGGATCAAAGAAAAAAAAAAACCTAAATACATAGTTTCAAATCTCTATACTTTATGAAACTTAAGAGTTTTAGATCTCTACGACTTTATGAAACTAAAATGGTAGCTGATGGGTACGGCGGAAAGATACAAAATTGCTACATTGCAAATGAACAGAAGTGCTGTTTAGTTAGAACTTAGAAGTCAAAAAAAAAAAAAGAAAATTAGTACGTCAATTGAAACAAACAAGACAAAATAGTGAGGTGCCAATAGGAAAGAAAAGGAATTAATCCCCCGACTATCACAACCTCTGCCTACCAGACTAGTTTGAGAAATTGGACCCCCCACCACCAAACTGTTTTATTTATTAAGAATTGGACTTGGCTGCTGCTTATGCTCAATTATGACTGGACACGTATCCAAGTTTTAATTATTTAATCAAAATTTGGACACTTGTCCAACCATGATTGAGCATAAGTAGTAGCTGCTGATCTTTTCCGCAACGAAGCTCTATCCATTTATTAATGGGATGGAGTCCCATTGAAGGCATTTGGGTTCACTCGAGCCTGTGGATCAAAAATTCAGATGATTTAAGAAAAAAGAAGAAGAAGAGATAGCATTTCAATTTTTTGAGTTTTTGTGAAGTGCGTCAATGAGATAGTGTTATAGAGAGTATATGATTGAAATTAAGTGATCCGGATCATTTCGATCCAGGAACTCCAACACAGAAATTCAGAACGGATGTCAATCCTCATTGAAGAGGGCCAAAGTAGGACGAGATGAGATCATATGTGTCTTATGCGGCAATGCCCATGACGATTGAGAGGAGCTCTTTCTCTTTATCTTCCTGTTGAGGTGGTTGAAGGTTGAAGAAGGAAGGAATGCACAATTAAAGCAGTTTGTGACTCGTCGTTATGTATAAACCAAGCAATACCAAGGCACCGTCACCTATAGGCGGACGGTTGTGACTGTCATTGATTGAGGAGCTTTCACATTAACGCACATGCACGCCCATGCCCATGCCCTAGCTAGTATGATATCGCCACTTACTATTAATTTTTCAGTATGATCGTGTTAAAACGACAAGATTGTAGTAATGATCATTTAACTTTAACTTAATTGAAGTAATAATCTCTTAACTAAAAATTCATTAACATTGGTCTCTCAACTCATCAAAACGTGCGGTCATGGTCATTCAACTAAAAATTCATTACCATTGACCTCTTAACTTTAATCCAACCGGAGAAATTGTCCCTCAACTTTAACCCAATTGGAGTAATGATCCATCAATATTAACCAATTATAGCAATAGTCCTTCAAACATAACTCATTTTGACAAAATTCTGACGAAGTTGACGAAAAAGACCATATATACACGTTTTGATGAGTTGATTGACTCTAATTGTAGCAACGGTTCTTCCAACATAACTTATTTTGACAAAATTCTAACGAAGTTGACGAACAGGACCATAGCTACACATTTTGATGAGTTGAGGGACCAATGATAATGAATTTTTAATTGATGGATCATTGCTCCAATTTGATTAAAATTGAGAGACCGTTACCACAATTTACTTTAATTTTAATAAGACTATCATATGATCGTCACACTGTTAAAATAACAACATAATTTTTAATAAGACTAATTATGCCAGTTCTTACACCAAGTAGGACTAAATTCAATATACCAAAAAAAAGAAGAAAAAAAAAGAAAAAAAGATTGGTAAACTTCATTAAATCACACTCATCGAAATACAATAGCAATTTGCGATAATTTTTCATGTGGTGAACTAAATTCAATATACACAAAAAATTAAAAAACAGCAAAAATGCTATACTTACGATCTATTTATATCATTTCTCTAATAAATATGAGATCCACATGTATTGGCGGAATGATACAATTAAATGGTAAGTGTAGTAGCGTTTCAAAAAACAGATGGTTATGTGTGACAATGTTGAGGAGTGCCAAATGTTAATATTGGGGGTCGGTTCTGGTAGTAGTGGTTCCTTGTATTAAATGCTCCTACCAAAATGCCACCAGAACCCATTAATTGCAGAACAAAAAATATAGCTGTATGGATCTTCTTCTTCTCCCCACAACCACCTCTCAGAATTCAAAGATTCAAACTCTCTCAATCAGAAATGGAAAACCACACCAAAATAAATTTAATTCCTTTCTTTTAAGCAGTTTGTGATACCAAAAGATTCATACTTTGAACGGGCTCGTTTTGCATGGGAATTCAAATTTCCATGCTTTGCAACCACCTGTCAGTCAAATTCACACATTTCTCATTTCTTCACTCACATCTTTGATTCCTCGTCTTCTTCCGTAAACACGACTATAAATCTCTTCTGGGTTGTGTGCAATATCGTGATTGAGCTGTTTTTTGAAGGACTGATCGGTTATAGTTCGAGCTAGCCGAGCGAGCTACCGAGAAATTAGTTAACGTGGCATACGACGAGAAGACAAGGAGCTCACCGGTGGCCGCAGCAGTGATGGAGATAGAAGCAGGCAAGCCCTCCGGGGTTGTGGCCGGAGGGCTGAGCCCTCTGAGTGAGACTCTGTGGAGGGAGAAGCCAGGTTTGGAGATTGTTGGGGATGTGTCTGCCAGGCTGACGTGGAAAGATCTGACGGTGATGGTGACTCTGAACAACGGCGAGACGCAGAAGGTTTTGGAGGGTTTGACTGGTTATGCTGAGCCTGGAACTTTTACGGCTCTCATGGGGCCTTCTGGTTCTGGAAAATCGACTTTGCTTGATGCTCTCTCCAGTCGGTTGGCCGCCAATGCTTTCCTTTCTGGGACTATACTTCTCAATGGCCGCAAACGGAAGCTCTCTTTTGGCACTGCTGTGAGTAGCAATCTCTGTCTCTCTTTAATTTTATATAGATATTGTCGGAAATGTATTCATAACATAACATGTCGATACGTGTTGTTGGTGATGATAAACAGCGGACATCTGGGTGTGTTTATTAAGGAATTTGATCATTATCTTTTTCGTTTACTTGATTTTGAGCTGTTTGCTTTAGGTTTATTTGGGAGTGTTTATTGAGGAAGCACTTTTACTCATAAGCGTTTTTGCTAAAAGTTCTTTTGTTAATAACACCTTGAAATTTTTGTTAGAAATCCAAGTTCTTTCCGGAAAAAACACCTAGCCAGAAAGAGCTTCACTAAACCCTAAAGTGCTTCTATGACCCAAAAACACTTTAAAGTTTTTTCTTTTTGTCAAACGTAGTAAAAAAAATTTGTCTGCCCGAAAGTGTTTTTTGTTCTTCCTGAAGCAGTCCCAAATAGGCCCTAGTACTTTTATGTTTGATCAAGCGCCAGGAAAATTTCTAGATGTAACATATTGATGATGTTTTTTTGCATATGTGGTGTAAATTTAAACAGGCCTATGTAACCCAAGATGACAACTTGATTGGAACTTTAACGGTACGAGAAACAATTTCGTATTCGGCAAGACTGAGGCTGCCGGATAAGATGGCTTGGTCGGAAAAGAGGGCACTGATTGAGAGTACAATCATAGAGATGGGTCTGCAGGATTGCGCCGACACTGTTATCGGAAATTGGCATTTGCGTGGGATCAGTGGGGGAGAGAAGAGAAGAGTCAGCATTGCTCTTGAAATCTTGACGAGGCCTAGACTTCTCTTCCTTGATGAGCCAACAAGTGGACTTGATAGGTTTGTATGCCTTCATTTAACTGGTTTGAAGTGCTTTCATTATTATGTTATAGAGTTAAATCTTAATGATCATTTGGTTTTTTGTGGCAGTGCTTCGGCGTTTTTCGTGACTCAGACATTACGTGCCCTGGCACGAGACGGAAGGACTGTTATAGCCTCAATTCACCAGCCTAGTAGTGAAGTCTTTGAACTGTTTGATCAACTGTACTTGCTTTCTAGTGGCAAAACTGTCTATTTTGGTCAGGCGGCGGATGCATACGAGGCAAGAAGCCTCAGTCTTTGCATTATGAACATCTATTTGTTGATTTTATGTAAATATAACAGAGCTCTTACGGACACATTGGTCGGTTTTTTCAGTTCTTTGCACAATCCGGCTTTCCCTGCCCTGCTTTGAGGAACCCATCTGATCATTTTCTTAGATGCATAAACTCCGACTTCGACAAAGTAAAGGCCACACTCAAAGGGTCCATGAAACTCAGGGTATGTATGTATAGTACTTTCTCTTCTCTATCTCTATGTTATGTTACTTTAAATGTTATTGTTAGCTTGTTTTTGCTGTTCTCTTTGTTCACACTTTGTAGCCATAGTTTCGGTCTTCTGACAAAATTCAAAACTTTTTTGTTTTGCTGTTATCAGTTTGAGGCAAGTGATGATCCGTTGGAGAAGATGACCACTGCTGAAGCTATAAGAGTTCTGATTAATTCCTATCGTTCTTCTCAATACTCGTACGCAGCTAGAGAAAAAGTTGAGGAGATATCAAAAGTTGTAAGTGTTTAGATACACCCTGATTTGTAACTAGTTGGTCATTAATCCGATTACTCTGACTGATGTTTCTTTTGCCATATGATGCAGAAAGGAACTGTGCTAGATTCTGGAGGAAGTCAGGCTAGTTTTTTTATGCAGGCCTTCCAATTGACCAAGCGTTCATTTATCAACATGTCAAGGGACTTTGGATACTACTGGCTCAGGCTTGTCATTTACATTGTCGTCACAGTTTGTATCGGAACCATCTATTTGAATGTGGGAACGGGTTACAGTTCGATTCTGGTATGTATTATTTGCAAAGCGGAACTATCTATCTGAAGTCCCAAGTTCATTCAGGCACTAATAGTTTCTCCTCTTTCATTATGTGACAGGCAAGGGGTTCATGTGCATCTTTCGTCTTCGGTTTTGTCACGTTCATGTCAATTGGCGGGTTTCCTTCTTTCATAGAGGATATGAAGGTTTGTTCCTTAGACCCTTCGCCAGTTCGCCCCATGCGAAAAGACCCTAAATATTTACTTATATTTTTAGTAGTCTAATTATTCACCACCAACCCAGGTTTTCCAAAGAGAGAGGCTGAATGGCCACTACGGCGTTACTGCATTTGTGATCAGCAACACATTCTCTGCAATGCCATTCCTGATACTTATTACCTTTCTTGCCGGTACTGTTTGTTACTTCATGGTCCGGCTCCACCCGGGCTTCGAGCATTATCTCTTCTTTGTGTTGTGCCTTTATGCAAGTGTCACCGTCGTTGAGAGCTTGATGATGGCGATAGCCAGCGTTGTCCCCAACTTCCTCATGGGCATTATCATAGGGGCTGGAATTCAGGTCTGTAACAATCGAAGTTTTTCAAAATCGGAACATATCATTTTTCGTATTCTTGGACAATGTTTGATGAATTGTATGGTTTTCTTCACATGTCAGGGTATCTTCATGCTAGTCTCCGGGTACTTCAGGCTGCCAAATGACATCCCAAAACTCGTCTGGCGTTATCCTATGTCATACATCAGCTTCCACTTCTGGGCCTTACAGGTAAAAACACAACATTTACTGGTAGACAATTACTTGCAGTGAATTGTGCTTCAAACAACTGATGTCTATGAACATGTTTCACCTTCAGGGACAATATCAGAACGACCTGAGCGGCTTATTGTTCGACAACGACACACCGGATCATCTTCCCAAGATACCCGGCGAGTACATCCTGGAAAATGTGTTCCAGATTAACACCGCGAGATCAAAATGGATAGACCTGAGTGTGATCTTGAGCATGATTGTTGTGTACCGGATCATCTTCTTTATCATGATCAAGTTCAGCGAGGACGTGACGCCGTGGATTCGAGGTTACATGGCTAGGAGGAGGATGCAACAGAAGAATGGAAACCAAAACACAACAGTTGCTCCTGATGGTCTCACCCAGTCACCTTCTTTGAGGAACTATGCAAGAAGGTAGACTCAGACCTCTCTGAGAAGAGTTCCACAAAATTATAAAGCACTTGAGGGACTTTGAATTTAAAGTTTGTAGTATGTTATGTAATTTATGAGCATTAGCATATGTTCTGATGCTTGGTTTCCGAAGAGTGCTGATAAATCTACCCCACCTATTTTTCTCCCCACCGCTTTTTAATAATTTTAATACTAATTTTATCTTATTGTAAAAGGATATCTAAGGACCAAAGCAATAAAAAAGAAAAAGAAAAATTCTCTTTCTTTGTTCACCATCTGTCTGCAAGTATCTCAATTTCTCCAAATAAACATCTTCTTCATTTTCTATTTTTCTAGTTTTTTTTCTTTCTATTCCCTTAGTTTAATCATATATAGTAGTTGTTCAAAGCATTTTAATAATAAAGAAAAATTAATGAAAAGTGCTTGAGAGTTTTAATGATAAGGACAAAATAAAGGGTAAAATGAATAGTACTAGGATTGACTTTTGGGAGTTTTAACGAAAAGCCCACGGTACGGTTCACTTTAATGAAAAACCACATTTTTACACTAAAAAGTCAAACCTGCTACTATTCACTTTACCTTTTATTTTGTTCTTATTATTAAAACTCAAAGTTTTCAAACCCTTTTCATTAGTTTTCCTTTGACTTTTTAGTATAAAAATGTAGTTTTTCGTTAAAGTGAATAGTACCGAAAACTTTTCGTTAAAATTTCCTTTTAATAATGACATAATTCTTTAAAAATTTTAAAAAATGAAATGGGAGACTAGAGGAAGGAATTGGGCTTGGAGGGGGTGGGATTGGGTTGTCGCGAATTTGGAAATGGTGTATGACAGTATGAGGATAAAAGTTTGGGAATGCGGCATGGGGCTTGGTCGTGGGATTTGGAAGTGGGAGGGAAGAGGGTTGCGTTGGAGATCTGGAGGGAGGGAAGAAAAGAGGGTTGCAATCGGCTGAAGATTTGGAGAGTGATCAGATTTTGGAATTCTAACCGGAATAAAAATCGGGAAGAGTCCTTCGCGGTGAGTGGAGGCCCGGTTGGGCATATTAGCACTCTTATATTTATTTTTCAATTTACAAAAGAATTTAGATATATATTAGAGGTTGTTTTGGGAAAAATAGGGGATGAGAAAATAGCATTTCAAAATTTTAACTTTTTGTGGTGGTGAGATTATAATGTGGGTGAGATAAGACATTAAGGTGAGTTTAGCAGCACTATTTTCAAATATGATGAGTTTTCAACCAGAAGGAAGATGAGTAGTTTTTATCCCGGTGATGATGTTCTAATTGAAAATTCTTGATTCATAATATTTTATTCGTTTACTTACCCTAACAGATGCTTGCTCGTAAGTTAAAGATGTTATAAGACACTTGGGGTCATTTTGAAAGTGATTTTGGAATGGCTAGAATTGTTTTATTAAAAGTTTTAGTTTGCACTTTCTCATAAACAATCTAGAAAAGAACTTCATAAAGGTTACTGCAATAGGGTTGGGATTAGTGTGTTTGAATGCAACCTACAGGGGCTCTGTTTTGCGAGAGCAATCAGACTATAGACGTGGTTCCTCTCGCAAGGAGGTGGGATTAGTGGGGTTGGATGCAACCACCAAAATACAGGGGCTCTGTTTTGTGAGAGCAATCAAACAATACACATGGTTCCTCTCTCAAATGGGTGGGGTTAGTGGGGTTGGACGCGACCACCAAAAATATAGGGGCTCTGCTTTGTGAGAGTAGTCAGACAATACACGTGGTTCGTCTCTCAAAGGGGTGAGATTAGTGGGTTAAACGTGACCACCAAAATACAGGGGCTCTGTTTTGTGAGGGCAATCCAATAGTACACGTGGTTCCTCTCTCAAAGGGGTGGGATTAGTGGGGTTGGATGCAACCACCAAAACACAAGAACTTTGTTTTGTGAGAGCAGTCAACAATACATGTGGTTCAACTGTCTTACACAAGTTTTTCTCACAATCTAGATCCCTCGCTAATAAAGAAAAGAAATGTACATATATACATTTGGTGTTTTTTATACCATCTCTCTAAATTGTTGTGTGTAATTATGCACAAATTGTAAGTAAACAAATTGTTCCCACTATTTACACATGTATTTCAAATTTTTGGTGCCTCCAAGCCCTAATGGAATTACATGCTCAACGAAATACTTGAGGGGAAGTGTAAAATTGACTTTCATTGAAGACTGGTCTCAAATCTTCTTGCTGCATAAACTCTAAAGGGAAGGAAACAACATGTCCCCTTACATGCTTCAGCCTTTCCATCGGATCTATTTCTTTCACCTCTCCACCTTCACAAGACTGTAGTAGCTTCTCGGGGGCTATTCCCAAATCGATCGTCGTGTGGCCATGTTTCTCTTTCCATTGAGCCCTGCATTGCCTGAGAGCAGTTCTGTAGTTTGATGGGAAAAAAAAGTAGAGATTTAAGAGTTCATACATCAAAGAAACGAAAATACAAAACGTTGGTACATAAATTTTGTTTGCGGGACGATAAACCTTGGTAGTACTGTACCTTGAGTGGATAGAATCACTTGGGATGCAAGAAAAGACATCTTGGTAAACAGTTGAGTTTTCCTGTAAAAGAGAAACACGACATAGTTATAGAAATCGCAAAATACTTGATCAACCAAACAATAGCCATAATCCTTTGTTAGAGACTTGCAAGTTATTACCTTTGCAGTTGCTAACCACAGATCTTTGTATGTTGAGTCTGATACAGGATCATTGATTTGATGTATCTGAAGAAATTATACCGGATCAAGAAACAATGTCGATATTTATCTGAAGAAGACATGCACGAATAACTAAAGAGAGTTTAGTGAATGTTTCGTCAATGTTACCAACCTCCCCTGCAAGAAGACCCAGGTGCTCGGACCACAAGGAGCACCTAAGACTATGCGCAAATTTTCCAGCCTTCCAAGGCTGTCCATTCATAGATGATTCGAAAAACTCTTTATCCTCAATTACCACACCAATCTGCAACAAATGAGACATTGTTCATAGGTAATGTTGTCGGAAGGATCACTTTTGGTTCGAGTTTCAGAAAAAATAAACAATTATCCAAGTACAGCTACTGAAAACAGTGAACCTGACTGCTAAAGAAAACTATTCCTGCGTACTAGAGCTATCGCGGAAGTATGAACGGCTCATTTTAGCAAAAAAATTCTTAGGGAAGTGGGAGTACTACACAACTTAAGAAACACTATACCTTCTTCAGAATTATTCTAGATGTCAAGTAAAAAATCAACTTCTATGCTCAATCATCAGCAGCACACGATAGCGTTTCTGGTCTACAGCATTAGATTACTTATGAAATTGAGTTGAGTTAAGCTGAATTCACAAATAAAAGATCTAACGCAGTGCAATAGACATGCTGAAACACTTCTTACTTAAAAAATGACACAAACTTACCTCAGAGTCTCTTGATCCAAGCAGACTTCTGTCATTAATATTAGATGATCCGATGAAGGAAATGCAATCATCTATGATCATCACTTTGCTGTGCACATAAACCTGGTAAATACATACAACAAGCGGAATTCAGCAATTAATTGAGAACAAAAGCATTTAAGCATATATGATATGTAATGCATAAAATTACCTGACTTGTGGCCACAGGGCCACCTTCGAAAAGTCTGCCATATGTCCTCAGACCGTAGAAAGAAATGTAATCATGTGTCTTAGTATTAGTACCAAGCTTAACTTTAAGCTTTTGCAGTATTGAGTGTTTTTCCCAGCTAATCGTCCGGTACTGCCAATGCATTATAGCTCTAACAGTAGCTGCACCACCATCGTCCACACCACCCTAATATATGCACCAGTGATTATAAGCAAGGTAAAACAATGTCGCCGAAAGTTCACAGAAAAATGTCATGCACTATCATATTAAGAAAATGAACCAAGAATTGGTACCTGAAAGCCGGGTAATAGTGGTATGACAACAATAACTCTGAAACACTTTTGTTCTTTGTGTGCTAGCACAATACGACTGTACAACGATTCTAGGACACGATTCTGTATAATGTCATCCCCTGAAAGACCTGATATAAAAAATTGATTCTGGAAGCAAACAGAATGGAAAATAGCAAAATGATCAGTATATGCAAGAACCGAAAATCGGTACTTTGAACAGAAAAGTGAGGATGGTGGGGAACCTCAATATACACAAAATGTTCTGCCTTCTCAATGAGAGAACAATAAGCACTATGTATGCTTTCTTCCGTTTGACTAGACCCAGCAGACCACTGGCTCACACTTCTTACAACCTACACATTACGTATTTATTAGATAGAACTATATTAATACCTAGCAAATCATGAAATCTAAAACTTAAATTTTGTGTATCCCAGAGGCATTGCTAACCTGAATTTCGCATGCAGTACGAGGACCTATTTGTCCATAATCATCAGCAGCAACAGCATGATCGCCATTGTCTGAACTTTCTGACCATTCATTTGGAGTTGTTGAGCCAGACTGTGTCACCGTGTTTAAATTTGCTTCACTTTTAAGATCCCTAGAATGAAGGTCATCTATGAAACCATCAGTTGGCTGGTTGAGAAGATTCTGATTCAAGCGCATGGCGCGTAACTTTTGGTCTAAAATAGGAGCATCTAAACCATCCGCTTCTTGAGGCAAAAGCAATGGAATATCTTGCACCGGTGATGGTGAGGAAAAATTCTCTCTGTTGGTCCCATTCTGGTTGTCTTCTTTGTTTTTCTTCTTAATGTCCATCTCTCTACTTCTTCCCATGTAATGCGGAAGGACCATGTGGTGGTGAGGCATAAGTAGCGGAATTGTCTGTTCATTTGGAGCTTTGTTTCTCTAGAAAATGGTTCATCATGTTAGCAAATTTACTATATTGAAAAAGAAATGCATCAGCAATACCAGCAGTACCACAAAATCAACCTTAGCATGGTTCCAGCGCTGAACAAAGTGCCTTGCAATGTCACGACAGGGCGGTCCCCAAAGAGCACAGTGGACATCATGCCAAGGCATACGCGGATATTTTTCACGCTCTAATTCATCTTTAAGTGCGTCTTCCCAAGAATTTGGTTCGGATTCTCTACCCCACCACAAAAAGGCAAAGTTAAACGGCTATTTCTTTCTAAATGCTCATATCAAAATACTAGATATTTTTAGCACAAAATTTCCTGGAGGAATATGTGTGAGTCGTATGAAGCAACAATGAAAATTTGATCTCCTTTGGTCTAGGAAACTATACTGATGATTTTTCGAGAGAGATACCTTGGGTTATAATAGTCCTTTCCAGGCCATATATGAGGAGGGCAGTCGCCCACTTTATGTTCAACCGTGTCATAGCGGCCAAAGCACAAATCTAATCCTCCAATGTAGCAAATCTGGTAATCAACAATGACAATTTTTTCATGATGTGACCTGTACGTGTCGTTTTCATAAATAATTTATGGAGAATCATCATGAAAGCAAACCAAAATCAAGTTAAAAAAATAAACTTGGAGAATTCTTTCGATTAAATCTTTATATCAGATAAGGATTTATGTGCATACCATAAATAAATTCCTGTGGGAAAACGGTTAGGATGGCGCAATACTCTCACATTCTCATGAATGTTCGAAAGCAATTTCTTGCTGTATGAACTGTTGATCTTTAAAGCAATAGAAACCTCCTTGTAGAGAAGAATGTAAATCTGCATACAAAATTAGCAATGGAGATTATCATCCGGAAGTTAAGAATCAAGAAATAGATGTCAAATAATAAATACAAACAACGAGAGAAAATTATTTGCACCTGAACACCTTGCTTAGCCTTTTCTTCTAGTAATGCATCAAGCCGGGAAGACGAATTGCTATCAAAAGGACGTCTTAGATACAGTTCAGGGCAAAGCCACCAGCCAGTAATGAATATCTGGAAGCAAACATTTAATGGTTGAGTCCCATAATCACTAGAAATAGACTTTAATTAGCGTAAACATGGCGAGAAACAAACCTCTGATTTTGCACCTTCGATAGATGAAGCAATAGCTTCAAATGCTGCCTCGCCATCTACAAACCATTGGGCTTGACTTCCGTCATCAGTCAAACCCCTTGGAGGAGCAAAGGAACCAAACCGATGAGGATGACACCAACCCTCATGAGGCCTTGAAACAGCATCATTGATCGCGGTAACCCATTCTTTAACTTTAGCATTGGTAGTGGCTCTTAACCTTAAGCTGTGATTTCCACAAGCAACCTTTTGAAATTAACAAACCAATGTGGTCGGTCGTCAGAATTGAATAAAATTATACAGCAGCTGTTGTAAGTATATTAAAACAAGAGCTCACCCTAAATGTATAACGTAGAGGATTATGCTCCTTTATTTGATTAGCCAAATATATTTGAGACCATCCATCTCCATTGGAAGCTGGCAATACATTGAAAACAATAATGTCTAAAAGGTTGGTATCTAAAGGATCCTCCAATAAGGCCAGGAACCCGGGCTTTAAAACTGCCCACACCTGCAGTTGGATAAAACCAACACGATAAACAAATGTGGTTCTCTAGAAAGAAAGAAATAGTAGACAAATTGTAGGAAAATATAATTTGATTTTGCTGTAAAAAAACAAGCAAAGAAAGAAGTTTATTGACGAAACCTTTTGCCAGTTGTTGCTGCAACAATCAAGAAAAAAGTACGCGCAAGATTTAACATCAGAATTAGCCCCGGTACATTTTGGTAGATGCTTCACCATTACATAACCTTCTTTCAACTTTGGTCCATACTCCTGTAAAAAGGAGAGCTTCGAGACCTCCAAGAATTTGCAGACCTACAATTTGAAACCACTTCTTATAACAAACGTGAAAATGAGTACCACCAAATTGCAGCACTAATAGAAAGGAGCGTACCTCTCGAGAATTTACTATATTCATGTTTCCCATAAAATGGTTCAAATAACTCTGCATTGCCACCTTTGCTCTGTCTGAAATGGACTGCTGGCGTCCTAATGCTGGACGGAGGATAGGCAAAGCAGCACGAGATGGAACATATCTGAAGAACAACCAAGTTTAGAAAATCATAATTACTATTACGGCCTAACTTGTGCCCAAGCACAGAAGAGAAGTGGATACGAAGTCAGATATCACCTGTTTTTAACACTTTCGTCGTGATGTAAAGGAACAGCCCCATCATCTGGTTCATCATCGTCTTGTACTACCGCTGTCTGGTCAACTATTCCTATGCTATGTAGCCATTCTTTAACCTTTCGTGCAAGGTTCCCATGAAAATTATACGACGATTAAGCCCAAATGTATATGAGAAAAATCCTCTACACGTAAATGTTTCAAATAATAAAGAACTGCATTGACGTATCATATGCGACTAGCAAACCTGCTCTTGCTTCTCATGAAACTCCTCAATTATCGCACGTTTCTTCAAAGCAAAATGCAAGTAGAGAACTTGTGACGCTTTCTTCAGCAACCGCCACTTGAACTGTTTAAAGAGGAATACAAAACAAATATTTTAGCATGTAAATTGTCAGATGAGACATCTGTGCGCAAAAAGATTATCCCAAATCCTGAACAAGTGTACCCAAAAACTACCAGTAGGATACACGTAGTGATTTTCACACTCACGTTTTCTCCTGTATTCATTCCCTCGATTCTCCTTTAATTTATTCAACCGAAAAACTAGAAAATTAAAACGGAACAAGTGCACGGAGAGAAAAAAACGGGAGTGCGAAATTCACCTCCCAAACTATGTATATGACACCAAAGAAAATGCTTAGCGGATGAACAATTTCAATCCCAAAAACTAATATTTATTTATTTTTTCTAAAACTTGAAATTCTGACTGAAGAAAAAAAACATCCTAAACAAATTATACAGAGAGATAGTGCTTGCCTGTTTGTACTGAAACTCAATGGTGTAAGACAGAAGCATGGGGCTAATATCTCCGGTATCGGGCCGCGAAACTGATACAATGGTGGCGACCGGCAGCTCGTCGAAAATCGGCATGGACGAGAAAGGCCCCACGTTCATATTCACTGCATCGGACTTAACAGAACCGTTGGCAATGAGCTTCTGCGACGACATCCGACAGTTCTTGCTTTCGGAATTTGAGAAAAACCCAGGCCAAAGATGGAGACTTTTGGAATTTTTAAGAAAAAACCAGATGAAATAAATCAAGAAACAAGAGCTTGATGGTCAAATGGAGCGGTTTTTATAGTTTGCAGAACTCCCGGGAAATTCAGGAACGCGGGCTTTTGGTTTGGGTGAACTTGAACCCAGGGGTTTTTCATGATGTTTGGTTAGTAGAATGACACGTGCTCATTCTTCGATTTGAATTCGTTTATTATTCCACGTGGTAGTAGCTGAAGTAGGTAGCATGCAGTTTGGGTGACCTTGGTTGTCACATAAAGAGTTGGAATTAATATTTTCTCTAATGAGAAATAAAAAAATTAGCCCAACTAATTGGAGTTTTTCAGTTGATCTATTATTTACGGATATGACATTTGTAATTCATGATGGTTGCAATGGCTGCTTGCCACATTGTCCAAAGTAACCTTCTAATTTTTTTTTGTTTCATTGTAATTCTTCACTTAAGAAACCAAAATTCAGATTATACTCTCCTCCATAGTTTTCTTTTCCTTTCTAATTTACTATAATTAGGAGGGGGAGAGAGATTTCGAAACTATTACAGTAATTTAAGGAAATGAGGAATTTCGAACCGGGACGCGTATGAATAAAAATTCAACACTTTATCCACTAAGATACTGGACCATATGCAATCAAAGTTAGACCTAAATTTAGTTTATAAATTTACCTTTTTTCATCAACAATTATTTTTAGGAGTGGATACGGTTCAAATTGGATTGGTCAAGTTTAATTACTAATACGGTTACAATTCACCATATTTATTTAGTTATTAGCTAGTGAAATACTAGACATGTAAAATAAAATAAATATAAAATGATCAAAACGATTAGGTTTAGACCAATTTGGAAAGCTCAAAACCACAACCAAACCAACTCATTACGTTTGCTTTGACCGGTGCGATTCTAATAGATGTCTGCCCCCATGAGATTTGAACTCAAATCTAAATATTAGTTAAAGGAACTCTCTATATAGAAGTCAATTTTCATGAAAATAACTTGAGGGTATTTTGGTAAATGTACCTATGATGTCATTAGGGTTCATGCACTCAGAGTACTGGATGCCGTATACGGCATATCCCAATGGAGGATCAATAGAAAAAAGAATATTCAAATTTATGTGCTTACCTCTGCGAATATGCCGAAAAGGGATATATAGTGGGTTATCAAAAATCCTTAATTACGTATAATTAAGGTAATTAGTAAAATAAGGCATAAAGGAATAATACTCTTAGGAAGAAGATTAATATTTGTTAAATTTTGTGACCAACAATTTGTCGTGCACGGCTAGATTGTGCAGTTTATGTGACAAGTCACAGAGATAAAATTGCAAGTTTTGGTTTAATAATTGACCCTTCTTAATTATATATATATTTTTTTTGGTCGATGACGCACACCGGATTCTAACCTAATAAGCAAGACGAAAACAATGTATGGCCTAATATTTAAGCACAAGTTCGTGCGATTTGTATGGACAAAAGTAGAATTTCGTTGTTTGGAAGTGCTTTTAAAATAATTGAAAGGTTTTTTGGTAAAATTGATTTTGGATTTCAAATGCACTAAGTGTAGTTTGGAAGAAACACCAGATATGTGTTTCTTGCATAAAACATCTTAAGTGTTTTTTCATGATCTATTTGGATTTTTGTTAGGATTAGTTTCAAAAATATTTTCACCGAAAACACTTTTAATTATTTTAAAAGCTCTTTCAAATGAACAATTTAACTATGGACACAACAAGAAGCTCATGTCATCAAGGGGGTATGCAAAATTTAACTTTGGAAAACGATTCCCTGCAGATTGTAACTGCATTTTTGGACGGCTCCTTTGGACATATTGTTGAAGATTTCAAATTCTAGTTGTCCTGTCCACAATCACTGGAGGTTACTCTACCCACGTAAGTCGACAAGCAATGGTATCGGCCACTGTCTAGCGCGTTTTGCTCTTCACTGTGATGGTTTTGTAGATGGCTTGAGGTACCGGATCTCATTGCCGACCTCTTGCTAGAAGATTGTTTGAGCTAGCCCCTTCCATTGCTGGAGGTCTTTTGTAATGCCTTTGATTTCTAATGAAGCTATCATTTCGGTTAAAAAAAAAAACTACGAATATTAGGCACGAGATTTTTAGTTAAGTTGGTTAAGAATGTTTTTTTATTGGACTCAAGGTTTTAAGTTCGAATCATTCTCCTCCAATATCGGTTGTATCAAAAAGTTATAAATAGTGGACAATTTGAACCCAACTTACATAATAATGAAAGACTGTGTATTGATAGAGGTCAAGCTCATGAGTAAATTCAAGACTCCTCTTGTATTCCGTAAATTTCAATTCTGAAAAAAATTTCCTTGTCTTATGGAGGCAAAGACGGAGCCGCCCTTAGTCTAGGGTGCGCTCCGACTAGTGTAAATTTGGGTAATTCTCATGGATTGAGATCCACTTTGAATCTCTGTGTCTAGAGCCCATGGCTCCTATTAGTCCATCTCACTGACTCACTTCACAAAACTTAAAAAACTTGAACGGCCTGAATCTCTCTCTCCCTCTCTTGAGCACACTACTACAAAAGGGGATATCACTGGCGATGGCAAAACCGACAAGAAACCCTAATTACTATTGGATTTTTAGTAAAAATCCGACATTAAATCGTGCAATGTCGGATAGAGGAACCGACACCAATGCTACCATCACAAAAAGGGTATTGACGTCGCTTAGCCCCATTAATCTGCCACTAAGAAGCAAAGTAATATAAAATAAAAAAGAACAACAGCGTCGCTTAAAAGTGACATCGAAGCTTGCGTCGGATACAAGCGACATTAAGTACCAACGTCAACTAGTAGCTAACAAATAAAATACTCAATCTATTGTCGGTCCTAACTGACATTACCCAACATCTCGATAAATAAAATAATTATCATGCATTCCTACACAGATGATACATGGGATGCAAACTTCACAGATTCAATTTATTCAAGAATTCAACTGGGGTTTTTGGATGTAGAATTTCTTGTTAAATGTATTCTATTTCATATAAATAAGGAAGTACAAATAACACATATATATGAGCTATTAGAGAACCGGTTACAAGATGAAGATAAAAAAAACTAACAATTACATATAATACTAATCAGAGCTCCATGCTTGCATATAATACTAGCAGCTGCCATGATGCTTTCCCGTGCTTACCTTTGTTGAAGATCGCATATTTTGTAGCTCCATGTTGCCATATTCTGCAGCTCCATGCTGCCATATATAATACTAGCAGCTCCATGCTGCCATGCTTTCCATCAGATCAGTGCTCCCATACTTTACTACTTCAACATTAGGGCTCTAATCTCTATAGATTAAACTCAGGTTTTATACCTTTAAAAAATTATGGATCTACGAACCTGAGTGCATGAGGAGTTGAAGATTTTTTTTTCTTGTATGGTATATTTCAATCTATGAACATGAGTGCATGAATCAGCAAGGGAGGGTGAGAAGTTTACCTTTGAGTGCGTCGACACGAAGATCGGTGCTGCTACCCTTATGGTGATGCGGTAAATCTGTGGTTACGAGGTTTTATGGGTTGATGATGGAAGATTAAAGTTTGGTTTGCAGAAACGGAGGTTAAGGTTTGAGAAAATGTGGAGAGAGGAGCTACGGTTTTAGGGTGTGCTTGGAAGAAGGGAGAGATAAATGAAGGAGATGAGCCTCTTGAAATAGGGAGACTGACATCCTCTTTTTCGTTTAAAAAATGGGGGGAAATATCCCGCCCAAAAGAGAAGAAGATGGAGGGATGGAAATGGAGAAGTCGAGGAAAAAGAGATAGAATAGGAATGAGAGAGAGAGGGATGAACGAAGGTTGAGTGGGTGGGTACAGAGAGAGACGTTAGAGCAACTCCACCCATGGAGCCCTCCCCCTTGGCAATCCACTATTCAATCCACCCTATTGAACAGTAACTGCCTTAAATGAATAGTAATAACCATTAATGAACAGTAATTGCCATTTACATCTCCACCCTTGGAACCCTCCCCCCTGGCAATAAGCAATAAAAATAATAGTTTTTTATGTTTGTTTAAATAATAAAAAATTACAAAAGCTATCTCTCTCTCTCTCTCTGACACAAAAAAAATAAAAAAAATACAAAACCCTCGGGCCACAGGCCCGTCGACTCCCCACCCCCCCTTCGCTCAACCTCCCACCCTCACTCGGGCCCTTCCCCGCTGGATTTGCTCCCACCGGCCCGAGGGCCCTTTCTCCTCACCTGACGCCCGAGCAACCAGCAAGGCTGGAGTTGCTCTTATGGAGACGGAAAAGAGAGGGGGAAAAAAAGTGAGAGGAATGAGAGAAATGAGGCATGTGTGTCAATGAGATGTGAAGTACCCATGTGAGGGAACCGACCAAAGAGAAGGAAATTAAAAAAGGATGTGCTGTGATGTGTGTAAGAGAGAGAGAGAGAGAGAGTCACGTGAAGTAATAGGAACCAGCCAATATTGGGTTTTAAACTATTAAAAAATAATTGTTAGTATCGGCTACAACCAATAACGGGTTTTACAATATTTAAAAATTATTATTAGTGTCGCGTAGAAGCAATACTATTCTGAAATTTTTGTTCACATAAACATTGAATTATTAAATTGAAACGCTACGTGAAGGTAAACTCGTTGCTCTCCGCAACTTGAGCACGGCCACTTTATTGTTCTCCCAGTGTTCATTTTCATAATGTTGTCATGATGTTGACAAATATATGTTGCCTGCATGTTGTCATGATGTCGACCGGACTTTTAAGAAAATGTTGTCATGTTAACGACATCACCTGATGACCCTCTTCGGTACAAAATGTAGCAGTATAAATTATATGGCTTCCCTCCAGGTAATGTTACACCTATTTGAGAGATGAACTTGGATCGCTTGCCTGGAGACTGCTTCGGGCACATTTTATCGTTCACATCTCCGGGAGATGCATGTCGTTTCTCGTAGTTTCATCGTCGTTTCGTTCCACGGCCGATATGGATAGTGTGTAGCAGAGAGTTTTGCCATCAGACCACAAAGAGATTCTATCCAGATGTCTAGCAAAGATTTTTTTATGAAGTTATGCAGTCCAAGCCTAATAGATGATGGTGATAAGGTAAATTTTAATTGAAGACGATAAACGTAAGTAAAATAATGGATCAATCAATAGTTTTTTGGAATTTTACTTTGGCTTAAAATGTAGGCGTCATCATTAAAAAATTATCACGTATAAACGTAATGTTCTTTTGTCAATACAGTCTAGCAATATTAAATGCTTAAACTGTTATGTGACAGTGTAACACTTGTATATGGTGAATAACTTGACAATTGTTGCATTTGCAGCTTTTGGCAACAAGTTAATTAGGAGATGATGCATGGAAGATACACCAAAAGGTTGCTTTTGCATTGACAGGCGGGGGATCAAATATGAATTTAATTTGTTTAGTCGTTAAAATTCATATTTGTTCTACCGTCTGTCGATGCACTAGCGTCTTTAAGAGTTTAACTTATTAAACTGTGTTTGTACCATACTTAGGGCCTCTGTATTTAGACCTCGTATAAATACTCGGGGGACTCAAATGTAATTATGTAATAAATAGAGGGGTAAATATGTAATAAGTGATAAACCATTATTTTATAAAATGACTATTCACTCTCCTCATTAAGGGAAGCCAATTTTTGGGCTTGAGATCCCCAAAGCCTCTCACCCTCTCAAAGCCTCTCATATTCATTACAGAGGCTCTCTCCCTCACAATCCTCTCAGAGAAATACAATATTAGTGTGGATGTAGCCCAAACATTGGGGTGAACCACGATACATCTTGTATTATTTACTTTCTTACAAATTTACGGTCGGATTTACGTTGTTCCAAGACCCCTCCAGTTTTGTGCATCAACATTTGGCGCCGTCTGTGGAAATCGACACAAAAAGCTATGTCGGTTCTCTTTCATTTTTCCATATCACCACCTTCAACTTCACAACCTCCACCGTGAATCATGCTTCTGGTGGGGTACATCCTTGCTGATAAGCTTGAATTCTCGCAACAAACACAACCCTCCAAAAAGCAAACGCTCTGAAGAATCTGCTTTTGCTGCTGCTACCTGCTTCTGCTTTTTTTGGGCCTTTTTTTGCTCAAAAAACCCTCCATGCAAAACCCTCAATGGTTTTGCTTCACATTGTCTTGATCAAGAGTTTGTGAAGCTTTTGAGAATGTCATTAGGATAGTATCTTATGTATAGGTATATGTCGCTCTCGGCTTAGGGGTTTTCTATTACATATGTATAATAATTGTTTGATTTTGATTGAAGTCAAGTAATTAAATTCTGATTGATGAACAGCACAAATGTTCTTCATAGGGAAATTTCCTAAAATGGTATATGTTAAGTGCAAGGGACCTTTCCATTACATGAGGCTGCCATCCTCTATACTGGAGACCTCGTCTTGAATTAAGGTTTTCATACTTTGATTAACCCTAATCTACTTTCATAAAAAACAATTTTGTGACCCTAATCATATATGATCTTAATTAAAGTATATAACCCCATTTTTGTAAGTGTGTGACTTTACTTCTTGCGCTTTCATTATGTGTCCAAAGTTATTCCTTTTCGTCAAGTTGATCATGAAAATTGTAAATTTACTTGGCTTATTTGGAACTAGAGCAAAAAAATCGACATTTTCTTTGTTTTAGCTTTAGTTCTACAATAACCAAGCTAACGATTTTCCTGACCAACTTAACAAAATAGGTTAACTTGATACAAAGAACAAAAGCAAATGAGACAAAGTCACACAATTACAAGTTCATAAGAAAACAAATGAGATTTTCATCGAAACGCATGACAGAACAAATACTCATGTGCTATCACCGAAAATGCCTATGGGGCCTATCTTACTATAAAGTTAGCCAAGTGTGCATATGGGTTAGACACTCTACCTTATGAGATTTCACTTGAAATTGGTAATTTCAAATCACAAGGTACAATTTACTTGAGCAACCACGATGATCAAAGTAGGAAGCAAGCCTCATCAGAACATGAACATTTTCCGAAGGCGGTAAGAGCTTCGAGATCAAGGATTGTAGACGGAGGAGATTGCGGCGGAGGTCTCTGTGAGCGGGAAGATGGGTGTGATGAAAAGGATGCAACGATGAGCCCAAGAGAAGTGAAGGGTGTGCACCTTAAAGGTGGACTAATTATCGAGAGAATTGAGCTTAGTCCTAGTCCTATATAATAATGTACCATATATGTCATCATGTGGGATAAAGTTGCCCTATTTATAAGATTTTATTCTTTTCTGAAAGCAATTTTTAAGTCCGAAGTTCCAAACTATACAATATAATAAGTAGACCTAGCAAACAACTCGTGTTTGTCGTGCTTGTATTTTTCGTGTCAAACTTATTATTTTAATAGGTCGTGTCGTGTCAAATTCATTATTTTAACAATCTCTTAGTTGGTGATCTGATAACAACCCGATACATTAAGGAATTATGTCATTTCGAGCTGGATTGACGAGTCATGCAATAAATTATCATGCCTAATAACTAGGCCTGACAAACAATATCTTATTGAGTTCTTAATAAGTGACTCTATAACGACGTAATTCATTAACAGGTTCTTAATAGGTAACAATATAGTAAATTGTAGCTATGATCTTTTAACTTTAACTCAATTGGAGCAATGGTCCCTCAACTAAAAATTCATTACCATTGGTCCCTCAACTCATCAAAACGTGCAACAATGGTCCCTCAACTAAAAATTCATTACCATTGGTCAATCAACTTTAATTCAACTAGAGAAATGATCCATTAATTTTAACTTAATTGTAGCAATGGTCATTCCATAACTCGTTTTGACAAAAATTTTAACGTAGTTAACAAAAATGACCATAAATACAGACTTTAATGAGTGGAGGCACCCTAATTATATGAATGGTTATTCCAACATAACTTATTTTGACAAAATTTTGACGAAATTGATGAAAATGATTATAGCTACATATTTTGATAAGTTGAGGGACCAATGGGAATGAATTTTTAGTTGAGGGATCATTGCTCTAATTTGATTAAAATTGAATGACCATTGCTACAATTTACTCGGTAACAATAACAACCTTACTAGTTAACAGGTTGACGAAACCTGTTATTATTATGTCATTTTATGTTAGATCAACGAAAAATATTATCAAGTCTAATTATAAGAGTATCAAACTCCTAAAGAAAGAACAAAAACAGACCAAAATATCAATTGAACTAACTCCCATCTACTACTAAAATTTCAAACTGGATCCCCTAACTTGACCAATTTGGTTGTAACCATTATAAAATGTCACATATTTGGGTTTGATATTTCCTTTTCTAGTAGCAGAATATGATTCTCCTCCTTTTTCATTTAATTACTTTCATTTTTGTCAAAGAAATTATCTGTTTAAGCTCCATATTATTTGTTTCGAATTAGCCTAATCTCCTCCAACCTCAATGTGCAGACGTCAAATTTCTGTTGGTCGAGTGAAAAATAAACGAGGTTTAATCATCCAAAAAGAAATTAACAACAAAACAGAGAATTACCTCCTAAAAGAACATGAATTAAAAACAAGACAACATATAAACATCAAATTATTTTTTCTTTCGAGAAAAAAAAAGAAAAATTGAGAATATTAAATTCTGGGCTCAGATAATATGTGAATCTAATTTATTCCCGGACCACAAAAGGTCTCGTAATGAGCTGGGATACACAGTGATCATCATCGCAAAAATATAACAAATAACTAAAAATAAAAAATAAAATAAAAAATACCATAAGTTTATCAACACAAATGAAAACTAAACAAAAAAAAAAAAAAATATATATATATATATATATATATATATATAATCAAAGAAATAAATAAAATTAAAATTGCTTTCTGGGCTCAGATTTGTATGGATAACATTCTACTCCCTGACCACAAAAGGTCTCATAGAGCTGGGATTATCATAGATCATCACAGCACAAAATATAACTAATATAATAAATAAATAGAAACAAAGATAAACCCATATCAGAAAATCAATGGAGATCGGAGAAGAAATGGTTGAAAGAAAAACGCGGCTGGGTTTTGTTGGAAGCGGAGGAGCAGAGTGCGCGACGGCCACAGACGAACTGGAGAGAAGAGGGTAGGGTTTTAGCCTTTTTATAGGAAGGCAGATCATGGTTTTTCTAATTTCCGATTGTGACCCTGGAGATTGCTTGAATTACAAATTTGATTTGGGTTGTTGACTACAACTTGGCCCATAATCTGAAGCCCATTCTGGTATTCTTGATATGAGAATGTATATACCCAATCTTGCACACGGTTGCATATTATTTCCCAAAGCATGCCATTCCATACATGTAGGATGCAACAGTTTTGAAACAAAAATGCTACTCTTACCATATATTTATACTATCTATTTAAGAAATGAAACACACATGTATTGGTTGGTTATACCTCTATTAGACAGATGATACAAATATGTGTTAGATGTAAGGTTCTAAAAGACGCTAGTTTGCTAGTCGAGCGGCGGGCTGGAGCCTAATGCCTAAACGGCTAGGCGGACGCCTAGGCAGATTTATGTAAATCTATTATATTTTCTTGTAAATAAGTGTCAGTTGATACTTGAAATATAAACAATTTCATCATAAACTATAAAATAAAATGACATATATATATATATATTATGAAATATTGGAACATAGTGTAAACATATAGAACAAGCATATAATGTGTGTCCATTTAAGTCTACAACAAGTCGCTTACAATTTATTGAAAAAAATAAAATGCAAAATGAAAGTTACCTATTTTCTGTCTAAGTGAGTTGCAACCTAGGCAGGTTTGGACGGGCTAAGCGAGCGTCTCAGCAAGTTTAGGCTTCATTTCTTAATTTTCAAATACCTAGGCATTGATCGGGACGGTGGCCAGCCACCTAGCACCTAGACGGGGATTTTTAGAATAGTTGTAGCATTACTCCTTTCGAAATCCTAAATTAATGATTCAATTGTCATGTGGGAAAGTTAAAATATGTAACTAGTTGCCTAGTAGTGTATCATTTGCTTGGATTACTCATTTCAAGCAAATGTTGTTGGAATTAGTATTTACGTTTATTTTAGTATTTAGGTTTTGCTTGTTAGTTAGTATATGAGCCTAGCCCATCCGAATTAAGGTTTCTAAGCTCTCTATAAATATAGCTTATAGTTTAGCATGAAAATCAAGTTATTCACAATATAGTCTCTTAGACCATCTCCAACCCTTGGGCTAAAAGCCAAATTTTTTAGCCCGGAAAATTTAGCTTTTAACCCAGAAACATCTTTTCTGCTCCAACCCTTCTACCCTAAAATTTTAGCCCGGAATTATTAAAGAATGAAATTAGCCTAAATTTTTTTTCTTAAATCAATTTTTTTTTAAATAAATATGTAGATTATTGTAAATTAATTTTATGAACATTTTAATCTAAAAAATTTTAAATTCCGATAAACATTTCGCATTTAGCCCGGAGGGAAAGTTGGGGGGTATTTGGCCCAGAAATAGCATTTGGCATTTAGCCTAAAATTTTAGCATGGGTTGGAGAGTGTTTGGGGGGGGGGTAATTTGGGGGGTAATTTGGCTTTTAGCCCAGGGTTGGAGATGGTCTTAGGATTTTGTAGCCGTTCCGGCATTCTCGATTGTTTAATATATTTCTATTATTTTGTTAGTCTCGTTCGTTACGCACTCTGATATTCAACTTGGTATTATAGCAGGTTTGATCCTTCGGGATTTAATATGCCCTTGATTCGTATCAGTTTGTTTGTTCGTCTAGTTCATCTTGTTCTGTTCGTTATTGGCGTTTGTTTATTTTTCCAGTTTCGATCGTGGAATATTTTCATTTTCTGGTTAGTTTTTTTGTTTGTCATTCATATAGTTGGAAAAAAAAAAAAAAGGAACGAAAGAAGTTTCTGGAATTAAAGTTTGGACTCGCACCGACGCTGGATCAAGTTGATCCATCATCTACTATTGTTCCCGTATACACTGTTGCCTGTATTATCGACCAGCATCCACTGCAGCGCTGAACCCACCATCCAACACCAGCCGCATCCGCATCACCACACCGTTTACTGCACTGCATCAGCACCCTCTACACACCTGCACATACCCGATCACTCGTTGCTGCACCACTTCCGCAAGCCCAGACGACATGACCTGCTTCCTGTTGCCAGAATCACCGAAGCCAAGCCGTACCTTCGTCGAACCAGCCTGCACTCATGTGCCCAGTTTTTCTGCAACCTTCCGCTGCTGTTGACTGAAGTCCAGAAAGAAAAAAGAAAGAAAAATGGGAAGGAAGGAAAGGATAGGGAAAAAAGAAAGAAAAAGAAGGTAAAAAAAAGGAAACTTTAACGAAAAGCATCCGGTACTGTTCACTTTAATGAAAAACCACATTTTTACACTAAAAGTCAATTATGGTACTATTCACTTTACCATTTATTTTGTCCTTATCATTAAAACTCAAAATTTTCAAGTCTTTTTCATTAGTTTTCCTTAAAAAAAATCGTTTGTTGTTAGTTTGAGGCCCACACCGGCAACAAGAAAAAAAATGGTTAAGTTTGTTTTTAGGTCCACACGAATTGTTGGTTTGTTTGGGATTGTTTTGTGACCGTCATTCGAGTGTTTGGAATTGTGACCACTCGAGTGATATTATTTGTGTTTGTTTGTTCGTTGCTACAATTGAGATATGGAAATCTCGTCCCTTTAGTGACGGATTCTTTCCATACTCTCAACTCTTGCCAGTTTGCCAGTCAAGTCAAGTTAAGTTTGCATGTCTGCCAGTCCACCTAATGAAGCCAGTCCGCATTTGCTTGTTTGCAAACTCATGTCGTATACCGTCATGAGTTTGACGGGGAGTGTTGGAAAATATTAGTATTTATGTTTATTTTAGTATTTAGGTTTTGCTTGTTAGTTAGTATATGGGCCTCGCCCATCTGAATTAGGGTTTCTAGGCTCTCTATAAATATAGCTTATAGTTTAGCATGAAAATCAAGTTATTCACAATGTAATCTTTTAGGGTTTTGTAGCCGTTCCGGCATTCTCGGTTGTTTAATATATTTCTGTTATTTTGTTAGTCTCATTCGTTGCGCACTCTGATATTTAATTAATGTAAGTTCTTCTCTAACTCAAGACTGATTACTAAGACGAGGGTACATTTCTCTCCTACATTTTGAAGCGGTATGAAACGGATAACTTGTTTGACAAGGCACCCTAACGTGTCAATAAAAAATAGCATGGAACATTAGGGACACGCCCTAGAAAAGAAGGGATGACTTAATGCCTTAAACTTTGTCTAGAGAAAAAGCACAAAAAATGAAGGTAAATTATGTTAGAGTAAACGTAAAAATATAGAGAATAATTTGAAGGATGATTTTAAGATAATATTTAAATTGTTTTCTTAAAGTGTTATTTGTCATTACTCAAATGAGTTTGCTAAAGCTCTTGGCAAATCATTTTCAAGATACAACAAAGTATAAAATATTTGATTAGTAAAACCAAATTATATTCCTTAGAAATAACTAGAAAGAACTTGTATGAATGTGGTGGAGAGAGAAGAGAGCAAGGAATTTATGTAGACAACAAATTTCTGAATGAATTTTCTCTTCTGCCTCGTTATTAATATATAGAGAGAATTGCACCCGTTCAAGTTAGTTGAAAATACATCACTTTTAAAGTCATATTGGTTCAAAGAAATCATGTCTGTTTGAAAATATACAATACATTATTCAAAAGACATCTCAATGTGCATACCTGATGCAGAGAACTAAATATTCAAAGAGGATATTTGCTCAAAATGAATCATGTCTTTTCCCCAAACAGGAAAAAGGTGCAGTGTTTAATTTCAAAGAGAGATTATTGTTGGTTCAATCACCCACTTTCCCACTCTCTGCCAAAATGACGCATAAATATATATTTATATATAAGCCTTTAAAGAAAGGAATCATCAATTTTTTTTTAAATAAAAAAAAAAGGAATTAGTTATGGAGTCCACAACACATCAAACTTTAACAATTTGAATCATTTATTTTTTAAGTTACATCTCATAGATCATTCTTGCAAAATATTAGCCAAATCAGAAATATTTAAGACATCTAATTGAGTTCAAAAAAAAAAGTTATGAATACTTTGTTACATAAGAAACAATAAAATTTTATTTTGATAATTAAATAATCAAATGGTTTCGGATTGAATTGAATTTTTGCAAGGATGATCTATGAATTGAGAATTATAAAATAGATGGTTCAAATTGTTGAAGTTTGATATGGAGTGAGCCTCACACCTAATCTCTATTTTTTGAAAAAAATGGGAATCCCTTTGCATAAAAGGTTTGTGTGTGTATATATATATTATATTCAACAATCATTCCCTATTTTAAGAATATATAGAAAATGATACAACAACAAGTCTCTCTCTATAATTATCATAAGCATACCGATATAATCATGAGTTTGCTTAGTCGACTTCTCTTTTTCTTTTCTTATTTAATATGTCGGCGAATCGAGAAAAGGTTTCGAAGTAAAGATAAGTGAACTTCACTTCCAATGGGTCTCCCGGTAACAGATTTTTTTAGCATCTTTTGAATTAAACCTTTAATTAGTGTAAGTAATTCAAAACTATAACGAATGAGATGGTAACCTAAGTTTAAATCATCTATTCTTATGTTAAAATCGAAATCACTACACACATAACTATGTCTTATTTCTTTAAAGAAATTTCCGAATTAATTAAGCACTATTATGGCTTTGTGCTTCATCATGCTTTCATGAACATTTACAAGAGAAAACCCAACTCTTGGTAGAAGTGACACTACTTCTTATGTTCATATAGATGAGGTTCCTTCCCATGTCCCAACTACTACAAGCAATTACAACTAATCCATTCCGCTTTTTTACCTGCTACTACTATGTTATAAATTCATATTCTTTTTTGAAGCCCAAGAAATTGCTCCTCCGACAATTGTAAAAATCCACCCTGATGTAGATTGATTATCATTAGCACTTGTTATCCAACTTGCATATGAATATCCTTCAAGTACTACTGAAAACTCAGAGTAAGTTAAACTCAAGTTAATAATTCTTTTAAGATAACCAAAAATTGTATTAATGTGATGGAAAGAGAAGAGAGGGCAAGGAAATCGTGTTGACAACAAATTTTTGAATGAATTTTCTCTTCTGCCATGTTATCAATATATAGAGAGAATTGCACCTGTTCAATTTAATCGAACATACATAATTTTTGAAGTCATATTAGTTCGAAGAGGTCATGTTTGTTTGAATATATACAATGCATTATCCAAAAGGCATTTCAATGGGTATACCTAATGCAGAGAACCACATGTCCAAAGATGATATTTATTCACGAATTCAGATCCTAGGGATCCGTAAATCATGTCCGTTCATCATATATTGTGTAGTCAAAATTTTTTTAAATTCTTTTATTTAAAATTAAATACAAACAGTACCTGAAAAAAAATGACGACACGATATACGATAAATAGACCCGATTCACAGATTTTCAGAATCTTCACAAAGAGGATTTGAAAAAAAACCTTTGAATTTGTTCACAATGAATCGTGTCTTTTCGCCAAATAGGAAAGATGATATTTGTTCACAATGAATCATGTCTTTTTTGAACCAAAAAGGAAAAAACATCATGTCTTACGCCAAATAAAAAAAGATGCAGTGTTTAATTTCAAAGAGAAATGATTGTTGACTTAATAACCCAACTTCCTACTCTCTGCCAAAAAGATATCATATATACATACAGACATATATATATATATATATATTCTTTGAAATATTCAACAAATTATTTATATCTCCAAGAACAAAAACTTTCCTCTATAAACAAGCCATTCCTATATTCCCTTTCATTCTCACACGTACAAATAAGAACAAAGTTTGGCTGCTTAAATACAAGCAGGAGCTCTTACTCTTACTCAACAACAACTTGATAAGTGTTCACATTGTTAGTTTAAATTTAAATTTTACAATTTTTTTAGACACTTGTTGTTATTAGATGAGAGTAGGAGCTCCTACTTGTTTTTAAACAGCCAAATTTTGCTCTATAAATAAATATCCTTCTTTTTCCCAATCACTTCCTTCCCTCCAACATTGCCAAACATGGCCTTAGCCAATTTTCTGCTTCTTCTTCTTTCACTTTCATGTTCTTCTTATGGGGTTACTTCCTACCCTTCCATTCGATCCATGGTTACGCAAACTTGCACTGATGTCGATGACCGAAACTCGTGCCTCACAAACGTGCAAGCCGAGCTCCAAAAAAGGGGGCCTCAAACTCAAGATTCGGTTTCAATCCTAACTGCTGCTCTTACGCATACGCTCAATGAAACAAAAAATGCTATCCAAATCATCACAAAGTTCAACTCTTTGCCCAGAAGTTACAGAGAGAGTGTAGCAATTGAGGACTGCAAGGAGCTCCTAGACTACTCCTTCTCCGAGTTGGCTTGGTCTCTAGGGGAAATGATCAAAATTCGCGGCGGCGACACAAATGTTCACTACGAAGGAAACCTAAAAGCTTGGCTTAGTGCTGCCTTAAGTAACCAAGATACCTGCCTTGAGGGTTTTGAAGGAACTGACCGACGCTTCGAAAGTTTCGTTAGGGGAAGTGTGAAGCAAGTGACACAGCTCATTGGTAATGTTCTTACCTTATATACTCAACTACACAGCTTGCCCTCTAAGCCTCCTAGGCATCATGGTCCCCCAACGAATAAAAGTTCGCCAGGGGATTATTTCCCGGCTTGGATGAGTGAGGAAGATCAAGAGCTGGTTAAATCGAATCCAAAATCGGGTGTGAATCATGCTGTTGTGGCAGCAGATGGGAGTGGACAGTACCGTACGATCACAGAAGCTGTCAATGAAGCTCCAAACTACAGCCCTAGCAGGTACGTTATATATGTGAAGAAGGGAATTTATAGGGAAAACATCGAAATGAAGAAGAACAAAACCAATATTATGTTTGTTGGGGATGGGATTGGACAAACTATCATAACGGGTAACCGGAGTTTCATGCAAGGATGGACTACGTTTAGAACTGCAACAGTCGGTAAGTTACATTATGCTTTTCATGTTGAGTGCACGTATTTTTCACACATAATATATAGAAAAATCTAATATTGTTAGACTATGAATCAAGCTATAAAAAGGGATCATCTCTGGATCCCTTCCACCAAATCCACCCCATCAATCAATTCAGGTTTTTAAAATTTGATCTAACGGCTACAAACAAGGAGTTCCTTTAAAAGTTATAATAACTTTAGCCGTTGATCAAATTTTAAGGGTTTGGATTGATTGATGTGGTGGATTTGGTGAAAGGGATCCGGCCTCCGGCAACATATTTATTGTCTATTCCGAGATGATTCAAATGACGTATTTTCTCATGCATACTATGTTTCATACAGCCGTATCCGGAAGGGGATTCATAGCAAGGAACCTGACAATTCGCAACACAGCCGCCCCTCAAAACCACCAAGCCGTAGCGCTAAGAGTCGACTCCGACCAGTCGGCCTTCTTCCAGTGCAGCGTGGAGGGTTACCAAGACACCCTCTACGCTCACTCGCTTCGCCAATTCTTCCGTGAGTGCACCATCTACGGCACCGTAGACTTCATTTTTGGCAATGGGGCTGCGGTCCTCCAAAACTGCAAAATCTACACAAGGGTCCCACTCCCACAACAAAAAATCACAATCACTGCCCAAGGTAGAAAAAGCCCACATCAAAGCACAGGGTTTGCAATCCAGGACAGTTTTGTTCTGGCCACCCAGCCGACTTATTTGGGTAGGCCATGGAAGAAATATTCCAGAACTGTTTATATGAACACTTATATGAGTAGGTTGGTCCAGCCCAGAGGGTGGCTTGAGTGGAATGGGGATTTTGCTTTGGGCACGTTGTGGTATGGTGAGTATAAGAATTATGGGCCGGGTGCAGCTATGTCGGGTCGGGTCAAATGGCGTGGTTACCATATACTCAGGGATGCTGCTGCGGCGAGCTTCTTCACCGTGGGGAGGTTTATTGATGGGATGGCTTGGTTGCCGTCGACCGGTATCAAGTTTACAGCAGGGTTTGAGTAATTAAATTAAAATATTATCATTAATGTTATTTGGACATGAACTATTATTAGTATTTTTAAAATCTACTTGTGTTCTTTAGAGAAATATTTATTTTTCTAAAAATAGAAGATAAATAAAAAAAGTGTGTAATTTTCTATTTTTTGGACAAAAGTAGGTCTTGTATCATTCACTTTTTACCTCATATTTTTCTTATCTTTTAATTTACATTATGACATAAATGACTTCCATGTCATTTGCTTGCCTGAAGGATTACTCTTTACATGTAATTCGCCAAGTATTTTCGTTTTAAAGACGAGCACTTTTACTTTTAGAATTCTTATGTTCATTGATTCCCGACTTCTTAAAAAAATATAAATTAATAATAATTTATTCACTTAATCTTGACGCAAAGAACCACTTTTGTAGAAAATTGCGTGCAAAAGAAAAGTTTAGAAATACCGTCACGTGATATTACTATTTTATTATCTAAAATATAAAAGAAACTTACATACAACCGCATACAGACCTTTGGAATTAAGTTTTTAGCTAAACTTTTTGAAAACTATAATCCGGAACTGGTCAAAGCCAGCCACGCTTAATCGTGTCAAAGCTAAGTTAGCCTTGCCAGTAAGTACACTTGTTCTTGTTTTTGTGAAAGTAACAACATATAGCTTGGCATAGAACCTTCCTTGCGCTCCAAGCCACATCTTTTGCTATACTGTTACAACCTAATTAGAACCACCATTCAAATCTCCCTTCTCTCTTCAGTTATAAATTCACATTTCTCTTATGCATTTTCCAAAAACAACAAATAGAGAAGAAAAATAGTAATTTTCTCTTCCAACATTGTTCGAAAATGGCGAACAGGGAAGATGTAGATAGGAGATCGAAGAAGCGAATCGTCATCATCAGCCTATCTGCATTTTTATTGATGGCAATGGTGATGGCGGTGGCAGCTGGTTTCATCATGGAAAAGGGTTTCTACAATAGTCCAGTCAGTGGCAGCAAGGGTAGCTCCCATGACAAGTCAGCCTCAATGAAAGCAATCAAAACCATTTGCCAGCCAACCGATTACAAGCAAGAATGTCTCGACAGCCTCAGCTACGCCTCCGGAAACACCACCACCGATCCAATAGAGCTCATTGAATACGGCTTCAAGGTTGCAATGAAGTACGTAACCGATGCTGCCAAAAAATCCGACTTCTTGCGAAAGCTCGAGAAGGATCCCCGAACCTCCAATGCCCTCGACGCGTGCGAAGAGCTTATGGATTTGGCGCTTAGTGAGCTCAGGCAGTCGCTTGTGCGACTAGGGTACATCGATGATTTTACAAAGTTTAATGAAATGTTGGTGGATTTGAAGGTTTGGCTTAGTGCTACAATCACTTATCAAGAAAGCTGCTTGGATGCTTTTGAGAATACTACTAGCTCTACTGATGCAGCTGAGGAGATGAAGAGTGTGTTGAATACCTCTATGCATTTGAGTAGCAATGCCCTTGCCATGGTATCTCAAGTATTTTCAGCCTTCACTGACTTGAACAACCCTGATTCTAGCCACCGCCGCCTCCTCCAATTTGATGCATTCCCTGTTATTGGTCACAGTGAATTTGAAGACCCCAAGTGGTATGAAGGTGGAGTCAGGAAACTCCGACGCCTCCTCCAATTTGATGCCTTCCCTGTTATTGGTCACAGTGAATTCGAAGACCCTAAGTGGTATGCAGGTGGAATCAAGAAACTCCGACGCCTCCTCCAATTTGATGCCTTCCCAGTTATTGGTCACGGGGAATTCGAAGATCCCAAGTGGTATGGAGGTGAAGGCAAGAAACTCCGCCGCCTCCTCCAATTTGATGCCTTCCCTGTTATTGGTCACGGGGAATTCGAAGATCCGAAGTGGTACGGAGGTGAAGGCAAGAAACTCCGCCGCCTCCTCCAATTCGATGTCTTCCCCGTCTTCTCCGTTATTGGTCATGGGGAATTCGAAGATCCCAAGTGGTATGGAGGTGAAGGCAGAGAACTTCTCACCACCAGTACCAGTTCTGCTCCGAAAATTAATAAGCCCGACATCATTGTGGCAAAGGATGGAAGTGGAAGCTACAAGACCATCACTGAGGCGCTAGACCATGTCCCCAAGTATGGCAATGAAACCTTTATCATCTACATCAAGGAAGGAGTATATAATGAGCATATCCTGGTTACCAGGAGCATGACGAGCGTGATGATGATCGGAGATGGCGCAAATAAGACTAGGATCACCGGAAACAAGAACTTTGCAGATGGCACGCCCACCTACCATACTGCCACCGTTGGTAAGCACGCTTCTCGTAAATTGCCTTTAATATCCGCTTAACAGCTTACGTTGACCGATTGTGAATCTTTAACCTTCTCTTAACACACTTATGTCGGTGTACAAATGCTTATGTTGTCAGACTGTGAATATGTTTAATTGGAAGTATGATTAATTTGGTTATAGGATGCATGCAGCTATTCAGGGAGATCATTTCATGGCAAGGGATATAGGGTTTGAGAACTCTGCTGGTCCGGAGAAACATCAGGCTGTTGCATTGAGGGTGAGTGCTGACGAGGCAATCTTCTACAGGTGTTCAATGGACGGGTACCAAGACACCCTTTACACACACGCACAACGCCAATTCTACTGCGACTGCACCATCTCCGGCACCATAGATTTTGTTTTTGGTGATGCAACTGCAGTCTTCCAAAACTGCACTTTCTTGATCCGCAAGCCATTGCCAAACCAGTCTTGCATTGTGACAGCTCAAGGCAGGAAAGAACGGCGCCAGCCATCTGCAATCATCATTCAAAACAGCACAATCACTGCCGAACCTGATTACTTCCCTGTCAAGGATGAGAACAAGGCATATCTTGGCCGTCCATGGAAGGAGTATTCAAGGACAATCATCATGGACTCATACATTGATGACGTGATCCAACCGGAAGGTTGGTTACCTTGGGAGGGTGAGTGGGGGCTAAAGACATGCTTCTACGCAGAGTCAGGCAACACAGGCCCTGCTGCTAACAAGGCAAGGCGCGTGACATGGCGCGGGATCAAGCAGATTACTGAAAATCATACTGCAGATTTCACACCCGGTAGGTTCTTCAGGGGTGATAAGTGGATTAGGCTCTCAGGTGTTCCTTATATCCCCGGCCTGACCACTAGCAACAAATCGAAAACTGCAACTACAAGGACTCCATCCTTCTCGAAAGGCACCTAAAAAGGTCGTACCCAGTGCACAAGGCTTCCGCTTTACGCAGGGTCTGGGAGAGGTGAATGTCGGCTAGCCTTACCCCCATTTACGCAGGGTCTCGAAAGGCACCTGAGTTATATAATTTGATGATGTTTGAGTTGTTTTTGTTGGTCTGAAATTTGTATACAAATGTATAATTATGTAACGCTAGATTGCTTTTGAAACACAAGGACCATTTTGATTGCTTGAGTCAATCTCAGTGATCATTTACAGTAAAAATTCAATTAATATACAATTCCCTTCAGATTTTATTTTTTTCATGCTTCATACTATCTAGTTAATTTCATATGCTTCTTAGACAATGTAATTAATCTTGGGGTTTAGTGTTTAATTTTCCTTAATTGAGGGGGTGATTAGGGAGTTTACTATTAAGTGATCCTCAATCGTTTGCTATCTTAAACCACATACCACAAAAATTGTTTACGTTCCCTCAATTCCTTACCACCAACACCAAATGGATTGACGAATCGAAAACACAGTAAAAAGGGCAGCCTCATGCAAGATGCCGGAAGAGATGGTGGCGCAAATCTTAGCCAGGCTGCATCCGAAATCTCTACCGCGTTTCAAGTGCGTTCGAAAGTCGTGGTATGCCCTTATCAATGACCCCCAGTTTGTAGCCAAACACCTCCATTCGTACAACGAATTCTCCTCCTCCGCACGCATCCTTTTCAAGCACACCGTGGCCAAAAAAAGGGAAACTACCAAGGAGGAAGTTGTGTTTTCGTTCCTCGATCCTTCTAACGATAGTGAAGCTGATTTCGATAACCTAGATTCTGTTGTTGAGGACCTGCATTTTCCGGTTTCTATGGGATTAAACAATGGGGGTCAAATAATTGAGCTTCCTAGTGAGCTTGATGGATCTATAGACATTATAGGCCAATGTGATGGGATTTTATGTTTGATTCTTTACACTGGCCATATTGTTCTTTATAATCCGTCGATCAACGATTTCAGGATTCTTCCCGATGAATCGAGCCTTCAAAATTATGAATCGGCTATAACCCGAAATCTAAGGATTATGTACTTGTTAGCGTTGCATCGAGTGGTGAGGAAACGTATGGTGATCGCGTTGTTTGTCGTTCTCCGAGAGCAGAAGTGTACGCAATGAGTTCGAATTCTTGGAGAGAAATCAAGATCGATTATTTAGAAACAGAAACTACACAGTTTTGGCCCTATTCTTTTGAAATGTACCTTAAGGGGAAATGCTGTTGGATGGCACGAGAGAAGCAAAGGGAGTTCATTTCTTACCTTGGTTCGATTGTTTCCGGCGTGTTTCTACCGGCCATAAGAAGGTGCTTATGAGAAGCGGCTTGGAGCATGGAACGAATCTGTTGCTCTTATCTTTGTTCGAGTATCAATTCTTTTCACGTTTGGGTGATGGATCGGCTGGAAAAAATTCCCGAATTACCCGAACCCGAAACCGAAAAATCCTGAAATAAAAAATCCCAAAGAATTCGGTAACCCATACCGAAATAATCCCGAGACTGCGGTATGGGAATTGGGAATGGATTGCCAAATGTTCGGGAATCCCGAACTGATATATATATATATATATATATATATATATATATATATATATATATATATATATATATATTATATATACTTGAATAAACCATAAGCGTTGGATTCGGTTGAGATTAAATCTCAACCGTTGGCTAAAAGACCTCACTCTCTCTCTTATCTCTCAAATGACTCTGCGCTCTCTCTCTCTCTCTCTCTCTCTCACTCAGACAGACTCTCTCTAACCTCTCGGATCTCTGCGCTCTCTCATCTCCTCATCTGCTATGTCAACAGCCTCGAACTCAACACTCTCTAATCCCTCGAATTGTCTCTGCACTCTTTGGCCTCTGCTCTCCTCCTCCTCCTTTTGTCACAAACTCAACACGTCGGCCGTCGAGTCATCGACCACTACACCATATTTCAAATCCAAACTTCCATGGTTCCACCTCCAACGACCTCCAAATCGAAGCTTCTCTATTCTGAAGGTGCCAAACTTCATGAAATTATTGTACCTTGATTTGGATTTGGATTCTGAAATTGAGGATTAGGGTTTTGAACTTTCAATTTGGGGATTTAGAATTAAAATTAGGATTTTTGTTTTGAAAATCCCCTAATTTCAGTTACTGCATGCTTGATTTCTTTGTATTTTTCTGCTTTTGAATTTTGATCGACGGCTTCTTCGATCCTTGACTGTCTGATTTTTTATGGGTTTCTGCAAATTTGGGATTAGGGGACTGGAAATTTGTTATTTGGGGATTGCATTCATTCGATCTTCCTAAATTAGGTTGATATCTTCTTACTGCATGCTTTCCCAATCCCGAACCGAAAATCCGAAACAATTTCGGGATGCCCGAAATTCAGGAATACCAAAATTCTGGTACAGTTTCGGGTTTTAGAATCCTATCCCGAAGAGAGTCGGTTTGGGATTCAGGCTTGGGGTTTCGGTTCGGGATCCCGACCCGAACCAGCCCTAGATGGATGATTCTGGTGACGTTCAGGGTTCTTTGATGAAACACTAGAGTTGAGGCCGCAACTGGATTGAAGAATTCACTGCTTTTTTGGAGAGCGACGAGCACATAGTTTCATACGGAACCGGATCCCCTCCGGACCCAAAGGAACTGAGCCCAGGGATCAAATGATCCGGATTATTGAAATTTGATTCAACGGCTACAATTGTGTTCACAGGTGTTTGAAGGAGAGTTTGATGTAACTGTGTATACAAATGGTATAGTTCAAATCCAGAGAGCCAACAAATTTGAGAGTTAAAATACTTCAATTCTAGAGATCGTTCTTGCGATTTTACTGTTAAATTCGATCTATTGTTTAACGAACCATGAGCGAGATCAATCTGTACCAGCATGGCAAAAGGAGAATTTATGAAAGGGGAATCGGGATTGGAAATATAATTGCATTCCTCAAATGTATCAAACAATCTTCTCTTTTGGTAATAGAGACAATTGGAGTTAACAGTGAAATAAAGTAAACACGATACCAGACACCTAAAGCCAAAGCAACATTGGATTCCAGAAATACCGTTTTTCATTGTAATCGGGTTAAACTCTAAAGCCCTTGCTGTTCCTCTTTCCTCTAGCCTTCTCAAACTTCCTTCCCTTGGACCGCACATAAGGTTTGGTGTGGCTGTGTGGTACACCAGGAGCTGGACCGAAGTGCTTCACTGCTTCACGGGAATTCTTTGGACCTCTGAGGAGAACCTGCATGGGTGGCCAAAAGAAGTTTTACTTAATAACTTGAGAAAAGAGATTAAATTTAACAGTGATACCATTGTGTGGTACAGATCAATTTAGCAGATTTTAAATTGAAACTACTCGGCGGTATAAAGAACTCATACCACGTTCTGACCCAATGGTGCTCTCAAAGCAAGTTGATCGAATGTCAAGCACTCTCCTCCTGCCTTCTCAATCCTGGCCCTTGCAGTCTCAGTGAACCTCAGTGCTGTAACCTTCAATTGAGGAACCTCATAGACCCTAATATCATCGGTCACGGTCCCCACAACCACAGCAATCTTGCTGTCCTGTATAAGATCGAAGCCTTTTTAGAACGAAAAAGAACATTAAAAATACAGATATCTAAAGAGCAGGTAACTTAAGAGTGAAAAGGAAATGACGATTCAGACTAACTAACCTTTCCTTGCATATACTTGATCAACCTTGAGAGAGAAAGTGGTGCCTTGTTGACTTTGCTCATGAACAAACGTTTGAGAATGACTGCATTGAACTTGCTTCCAGTTCTCCTGACAAGAAAACGGTATAGCTGACCAAGAACAAACCAGGAACCCAATCAGCCTACACATTCATACGTTTACATGCATAATTAAAAAGACCCTTATTTACAGAAAAATAAGGGCGATTTCATGAACCCCGGTAAACAAAATCTGGTTAACAAACTCAAACGAACAAATTTGAAAAATAGGAGCTTGTTCCCTCAGAATATTTAGAAAACTATAATCATGAAATAATCAGGATTAGCATGGTTCAAAAGCATCACAGGGAACATTTTCTCCATAGTTGAACAACATTAAAACAGGAAGCTACAACATTTGGGATACAAAACCAAACAAAGTTGCTTTTTTGATGTTTTGATCACAAAACAATTGAAAAACAACACCAACATTGCACGGTTTACGCCATCCAAACAATCACAGCATAACACAAGAACAAAAGGTAGCAATTTACACCAATAACAGATACATTGTTTTTGTTTTTGGTTAATCAGATTTAACGAACCGAAGTTGCGAAAGGCTCAGATAGATGTGGAATTATTTGTATTCCTTGACCACAAAAGGTCTCGTAATGAGCTGGGATACACATATATCGTCATTGCAGAAACAACAACACCCCCAAAACTATTAAAACCCAGAAATGAAAATTGGATATAAACAAAACGGAATCAACAAAATTCAAACTTTCATTTGCTGCAACCAATTCATATCGAGATACAAAAACCGATAAATACAAATACGTAGACATTTACAAAGACGCAAAATTATATACCTTGACGAGAAGCTTGAGATAGATGTCATCGGACTTGGGCGCAGTGCGCTTCGTCTTCTTGCTCTTACCTCCTGCGACGAGATCGATCCCCTGTTTCGCACCACACCCAATGTTATTCACATATCAATACAGGTGCTAATACAAATAAAGAGAGAGAGAGAGAGAGAGAGAGAGAGAGAGAGAGAGAGAGAGATATATATATATACCATTGTTGCTGCTGGTGCTGAAGCTCGGTTGCTCGGGACGCCGCTGACTGAATGCTAGGGTTTTGACAAGCTTTATAACTTTACCATTGATGATGCTGGTGCCGGACCTGCCGGGCGGGTCTGTTGTTACATGCTTCTGCTTTTGGCCCAATTTATGTACAAATATAGGCCCAAAATAGCCCATTATCGAGAGTGGCCCAATGAGATTTGTCGCCAAGGGTCAGTGTAGTTTTTTTTTTGGTGGCTTTAATGTTATGCAACACTCAATGCGCTACGGGTGTTTTAGATGTTAGATTTCATTTTCACAACTAGTTGATCTTTTACTTTTAATTTTAACCATTCATTTTCCATACCACTCAATGTTGGAGAACCTACTCGTTCGGCTAGGTGAAACTATTGTTATCCATCTTGTAGCTTGGAATGTATCCCTTACTCTTTGTGGCGTTTGAAATGTGGGTGATGGATAATGGCATTAAAAAAAAAAAAGGTCGTACCCAGTGCACAAGGCTCCCGCTTTACGCAGGGTTTGGGAGATGTGAATGTCGACTAGCCTTACCCCTCATTTATGGAGAGGCTGCTCCCAAAAAACTAAACGGCTCTGATCATGGGATGACATTGTAAAACAGACTCAAAATAGTGATTAGCGTCGTATTAACTAACTTGTTAGTACTCGGGGTTGATCGAAACCAAGTTCGTTATCGATGGGAAGATCAACAAATCAAAAAACAAGAATTTCGTCGTCATCTCCTCCGCTCATACAAACCCGACATTTCTTCTTTGGTCCTTTCGTTCTTCGTTTTTTCCCTCTTCTCGTGCTATTTGCAGTAACACTCTTGTACATGAACATTAATTTAAAGAAGCGAAGGCTAATGAGGAAACCAGAGAAGTTGATTCTGAAATGCTGTGATGAAACATAATATACAAATGCTCAACAAAAAACAAACCAAAACGAGCAAATCTTGACCAAAAAGTAGTCTAAACCGAAAACCTCTTCCCTGAACAAGCAATAACACATGCAGTTACGATTTACATTCGTGTAATAAAATTATCTGATAGTCTTCAATGTGATCCAACGCTTGAACTCTCGGATTAAGACGGGCGCTTCTCCCTTGTCAAGCTCCTCTAAAACGGAATCCAAACTCTAGCACCTGTCAAACTTGTTGTATTTCCCTAATTGAGCTGTGAGAAATCTCCAAATAATCAGTTCTTTCGGGTTTTAGGAGTCTGCCCAAAGACGCACAACATAAGGACATCATGAATTCATGATTAAATATCACATACGAATATTATCAAAACAAATATCAATGGCGACACAAATACCTTTTTAAGATTTGACTTTGAACCACTCGGGGATGCTTTATGATCAACTGGTTTCAATATCTCAAAGGAACACACTAGAGCTTCATCAACGCTCAACAGAGCACCGGCATTATCAAACTCCCCGCCATAGTTTGGAGCTGAAAATATTGTGACTAATCTTCGTTTTGCAAAAAACTCATAGCCATCCTCCACCACCTACATTGTCGCAGTGTCACTTACATAATTATTAATCAGGACAAGTAGGATTAAGTGACTATGAAAGATAATTCAGCAAATAGTGGAAACTATCTGCACAAAGGACGCCTAGATGTGCCAGGGAATGAAAAAAGTGAGACGGGGTGGGAAGGCCTATTTTGGCTACACACATATGACATACAATTAGGTCATTTGTTACTTGGATTCAATTTCGTCAAATAAAAATAGGATTACCTGATGACCCCGGCAAACGAGATCAAGTTCATTCTTATCTAAAAAGTCAATAACTCTATCGGCTCCAAAAGTACAGGAAACACCTCGATCACTCTCTGCCCAGCCTTCAACCCTAGCATCAGGATCCGACCAAAGCAGATCGCATAAAAGACCATTATCTGGAATGTCAGTTGGCCTTGAAATTTCCTTTATTTGGTCCAAGTTTTCCAACTCTGGTGAGAGCCCGCCATGCATACAAAGTATCTTCCCATCAATAAGTGCAGCCACAGGCAAACAATTAAAGCACTCGGTAAATATTTTCCAAAGCCTAACATTAAACCTCCTTTTGCACTCGTCATAGAACCCATATATTCGATTAATCTTTGCATCTTCATGGTTTCCCCTCAAAAGGAAAACTTTGTCAGGATATTTTATTTTGTAGGCCAGAAGCAAACAGATTGTCTCCAAACTTTGCTTTCCTCGATCTACATAATCTCCTAGAAACAGGTAGTTTGCAGAAGGAGGGTAACCACCGTATTCAAACACCCTTAGTAAGTCTTGGTATTGTCCATGTATATCACCTGTAAGACGCCTGCAATATTAGGAAGACCAAGGACATAAAGAAATATAAGGAGATAATTGTACTAATGTTTGCTTTCAAGTTCATTTCCCTGTGTTTCATGCAAGCTACATTAGCATATCTTGGACTGTGCCATGATGTACGATAACAGGACCACGAAACTGATCCGAAGGACACAAACTCAATGATATCGAGTACTCAAAATGCAGCAAAATAAACCGGCATTGCAAAACACAATAATTATGTTAGCTGATTAAGAAAAAAGTACGTGATTATGTTATTCTTATAGCCAGCGAAATAAACCGGTCATTATGAAAATCAATAACCATTTCGTTGGCTTTCATTGTCATTATTGACCAGAAAATGAACACTATTTAGCAGAAATTGAATGAACAAAATGGCATACAATGCCAACACCTCGACACATCTCCATCACTCAAACAGATTCCGAATTGATCTAATGAACATAGCATCGGAAATATCCTATTTTCCTCAAAATTCATACAGAATTTTGCATAAGTTATTTATCCATTACAGAACATGAAAAACCAAAAATTCACACACTCCAATTTATTCGAATTATCATAAGAAAAGATATGGAGCACTTGGAGCTAACGGAAGACTTGGCATAAAACCATGCGCAATGGCGTTCTAGGATTCATGTAGTCAACCCCACTTAGTGGGATAAGGCTTGGTTGTTGTTGTTGTATCATTTCCATTTTCCACCAACATTCTTATTCAATACCAAATATTTACATAATCCACAAGCAAACACCAAAAATAAATGATCTTTTAAATTGGACAATTCAAATCACCATAATTTCCATAAAAAAAGGCTGTGAGAGAGGATGAGAGAGCTGACCGCATATGCGAACCGGAGCTCGGACCTCGAGAAGATTAGGCTGAGCGAGGAAGATTTGGCGGGCGTTGACGCAGAGCTGCCGGATCTCCGCCTCCGATAGCTGCACTTGCTTCCCTCCTTTGCCTTCCAACAACCTCCTGATTATATCATCCAACACACCCTTATCCATCATCCCCTCCATTGTCATCATCATCATCTTTTCTGCTCGAAAGAACCCAGATTGAAATTGTCCAAATTTCTGAAGAACCAGACGAATTGGAGAAATGGGTTGCTCTGGAATCCAGAGATTTGAATCAAGAACCCAACTTTTTGAATTGAATAATAAGAAAGATCAACTGGGTCAACAAAGAAAGGCTGAGAAATTCAATTTATTAGCTGCAAAATTTGACAAAACAAAAACAGATAACAGAAAAAGAAAAAAAATGGTGCGATTTGAGTTTTGGATATGGGAGAAGCAACAGAAGGAAATTGAGGGTGAAAGCGAATGATTGATTGGGATAAGATGGCTTAGAAAATTGGGATTTGCCTTGAATGTTTCTTTATCTCTACATTTTTCTCGCAGCGCCATGTAATTTCAATTTTGTTGAAACCTTCAAAGTTGACGACCAAGTGGGGGCGCATGATAGAAACGTGGAACACGTGGATTCATGTTTTTGGTCCTCTGTCAGTGCTCCTCATCCGTGAGAGTAGAATTTTTTCACCGTCTGAAAACGACCGGTATAATAAGTGTTATAATACAATTAGTTAAATAATTGAAAATAAAAAAAATTTAATTACTTATATTATAATACTTAATGCGTCAGATCCTGATTCTGACACTGTGCAAAATTTCATCCTCTCACGCGTCAGGACTGAATAAAACATTCTTCGTACAACAAAAATATATTTATAATTTTATACTCACTTCACAGTTTAACGTTAACTCACATGCAGACATTATAGAATATTATACTAAAAACATAAGGTGACAAAAAATTTATCGAGAATCTCACTTTTAATAAAATACCCTTATAGTTTCTCGATCAAAAAATATTTATCTTTTAGATGACAATCTTTTAAAAAGCAAAATGCTAAAGTGGAGGTGATGAAACAATAGATATCACCAATAATTGTATTGGGTTAAATTGCTACCTATTGCAATTAGTGGGCGTCCTTGGGTTTGAGTAAGGATGCAACTTGGCTGCTGAAAACTCCTGCAGACACCCAATTACATTTAAACACATGTTCAATTTGTGTTTATACTTTTAACTCACATGCAGACATTATAGAATATTATACTAAAAACATGAGGTAACAAAAAATCTATCGAGAATCTCATTTTTAATAAAATACCCTTATAGTTTCTCGATCAAAAAATATTTATCTTTTATATGACAATTTTTTAAAAAGCAAAATGCTAAAGTGGAGGTGATGAAACAATAGATATCACCAATAATTGTATTGGGTTAAATTGCTACCTATTGCAATTAGTGGGCGTCCTTGGGTTTGAGTAAGGATGCAACTTGGCTGCTGAAAACTCCTGCAGACACCCAATTACATTTAAACACATGTTTAATTTGTTTTTATACTTTTAATTATTTAGACACATGTTCAAATATAATTGGATATTAACAGGAGTGGCTGTTAAACTTCCAGCAGCCAATTAGTATTGTTTGAGTAATTACTTGGCCATATGCCATGGATGGTGAAGTATGGTAATGGTTGGTGATTGGGTCTATTTTATTCTTCTAAGACCAACTCTAACCTTGGAGTAAAACCTATAATTTCCCTTCTATTCCCCCCCCCCCATTAAAACCTATAATTTCCCTTCTATTCCCCCCCATTCGATTCCAACCCGAGTTCTAACCAGAAAAAATGCCAGATTCCGACCAGGAAATAGCCTAAAGAAACGTGTGGGGCCCACTAGTGAGAGTGGAAATGGGCGCTTGAACGCCAGACGCAAAGGTTGGACGCGAGCAACGCGCCAAGGGCAGGCAACGACATGGCCCCACCCACAAGGTCATGTTGGCCACTTGCATCAACATGTAACAACTACTTTTTTGATCGAACGGCTTGAATCAATTGAGCTGTTGGTTGATCCAACGGTCTACATTCAATTTTTTTTTTTAGTTTTATATTTATATATTTATTGAATCCAACAGCTGAGATCGAATATAATCAAATCTAACGGCAAAAAAAATATCTAACAACTAAAATTGCATAAGCGAGATTCGGCATGGTGCTCATATTGCATAAGCGAGTTTGCAAATTCAGCTTCTTCGTTGTTCATTTCTGCATCCGCAGTTGCAAGGCTTGCTTGGTATTGTGCCGTCTGCATTGCCAAGCTACGCCTTCTTCTATCACCCATTGGTGAGATATTGATGATTTTGAGGAAACAAAAACTGTAACAACCCGTCCCGATTTTATCGGAACAAGGGGGTATTTTCGTGAAATTTCACTTTGGGCTAGATCTTCTTCTTTTAAAATTGGTTTTTGGGTCTTAATTGATGAGCCCAAGGGGCCCACCCCCTATTTTGTCCCCCGGTTCCCTTTCCATTTTCTTTTATTTTTCTGAAAAGTCTTTCTCTCTCTTCTCTCTTCTCCCTCACTATCACTTAGGGGTGGGTTCAAAAAATCGAAAACCGAAAAAAAACCGAAAACTGAACCTGACCGAGGCTGAAAAAAATCGAACTGAAACTGTCAAACCGAACCTATATATATATATATATATAATTATTTTTTTCAATATTTATAAATAGTCATACAATCATAACAAAACAGAATCCGTTGCCAAGTCGGTTTTAGTGAAACTTTTCAAGTTGGAGCGCTTGGGTTCGAATCCTATGCCTCCAGGATCTTGGAGAATTATTTTAATTTTGTTGAGAAATCAACAAAACCCTTTAACCCTAGCCACTAGTAGCAGCCACACATTTTCTATGTTTCATTCCCTTATTCTCTCTCTCGTTCACTAAGACTGACTTCTCTTCAGTCTGAAACCCTAAACAGATCGATCGATCCATTCCCTTCCCTTTCCCTTATCCCTGTCCTCTGTACTCTCACTCTGGACCATCTCCTTCCCAGCTCCGTAGTTCTTCCGCTTTGTCTTCTTCATGCCAATGCCATCTCACTCTCAGTCTCTCACCCCTGTGACCCGTGACCCGTGCGCGACCTATGACTTCCTCTCACCATTTCGAGTCTCGAGTCTCGACCCACAAATTCCCTCATTTGCAAGGTTAGTCTATCACCCAGTTACCCCCGTAATGCGTTTTGCAGATTTCTTTTTTTCAATTTCATTGGTTCTGATCTGTAGCTTTTCAATTTCATGGATTTATTGGTAAAGAAGTAGCATGAAAGTTTAGATCTTGAAAGGTTTTCATATTATATAAATGGCAAATAAATATATTCAAAGGTCTTCCATGTTTTTTTTTTGGTATTAACGGGTGATTTTTTTCTTTTGGGGTTTGGTGTTTTTGATGGTGTCTAAGTTGGGTTGCTGTTAAAATCTGAGAAATGAGAATTACGATGTGATTCAGGACTAGTTTGAAGTGTGGATTTGCGGTTACTTTGGGACGAAAAACCGCGAAAAGTATGAGTTTCTGATTGACTTTGCGAATGCAGGAGCAAATTGGATATATGGAGTGTTGGGAGGATGGTAGAATGGAGACCTTGCAAGTTGTGGCTATAAGGGCACCTCACTGGTACATTCCAACTTATTTTGCTTCCATTGCATTTGGCTGTGATTGATGGGAATAGAATTAGGATTGAGGTGAGGTTACTATATAGTTTTTTGATATTCGAAGTCAGTTCCCTTAATTAACTATCATTGCAGACAATTGCATTGGTTTTCTGCAGCTCTGCCATCAAAGAGTAATGGATTCATTCGAGTGGATTGCTATGAGGGCCTTAATCAGATGAGAAGAGATGTGAGTGATCAAAGCAACTTTGTGATTGCTTGTATATATGCTCAATTTTATATTGCCAAGTTGCTAAGCCTGAAAATTTATTTATGTGGAGTGCATTTATGTGATGGTGTTGGTATTGCCCATCTTTTAAATGCAACCCTGGTTCTGCCAAAGTTTGAGGTGGTTCAACCATATTCGTGTTTTACATATCATATACCCGTGAAGTCTGGAATATAAATATGTTCTTATAATTATGTTAATGGCATCAGAAAACTTAATTATAAATATGTTCTTATAATATTGTGAGGAACATATGGAGTCATTATGGTAGCTAATGGTTTCATGACAATATATATATATATATATATATGTTCTGTATCCGTAGTCTTTGATCCTTATAATATTGTGAGGACCATATGGAGTCATTATCTGTTATCTGTAATCCTTATTTTTTGATGCTGATATCTTTTCAAAAGTTCATATATACTCAATATTTTAAAGTTGTTTTTTCAGTTCGGTTTATTATGTGCATCCGTAGCTTTTGCATGTGCATCCTACCTTTGCTTATTATATGTTTTGTATCTTAATTAGATGAAGTCAAGTGCATCAAAGGCCTCGAGCTCAAGCTCAAACTCAACGAGATCATCAAATTTGGACTTTGTGCATCCTACCTTGAAGGTTTATTTGACTTGTGTGATGTTTATTTTAAATTTGGACTTTGGAAGATTTGATTGATGATTCTAGTTGAACTTTAAATGTTTATTTTCATTGTCTTTGATTCTAGTTGGAATTCTTATGTTATGATTGTGTTGGAAATGTTGAGTTTTCTTTATAAAATAAATTAGAGTTACAGTGGAATAAGAGGGATGGCGGAGATGGCTGATTCGCTATGGCTTCTGAACAAGAAGATTGAAAGGGTGGCATGGGTGGGTGGGGGTTGGCTGGTTGGGGAAGTTGAAAAGTTTCTGGGGTTGAGTTTATTTATTTAATCATGTTTAAATTAGTTTTAAAAATTAAAAAAGATATATTAATTAACAAGTTTACTAGGGTTAGAAGATGGGACATATGACAACTAATAAGGTGTATGGTGAGTATACACCAGTTAATGTGGGTGAGCAAAAATGCACCCAAACAGAAATAGCAAATAAAAGAAAGAAACAATAAAATAAAGTATAAAATAACAAAGAAAACAGAAAATAAAAGAAAAGACAAGGAAACAGACACACCTGAGATTCGAAGTGGTGACCTGGTGCAAGGAGAATATGCGCTAGAAAAATAATGAAAAAGAAAGCACCAATTCACTGCTTTGGAGACTCGAACCCGTGGCCTGAAGGAAACGAGGAGCGCTGATGCTAATGCGAAGCTCCACCCGTGTAGTGTTCACGTGACAAAACCTTAACAGCTCCCAGTATAAATTAAGTTTTAGCATTCCATTTCTCCCTTGCTTTCTAGCATTTTCACCTTGAGCCCATAGCCGTGAGGGTTCTCTCCATCTTGCTCTCAAACCTTAGCCTATCTAAACTTCAATTCTCTACCATCATCACAAAATCAAAACTACGGCGGACCTCTCGAATCAAAAATGACCCCAACCATCAGATTGTACTGCCGCCATGGAAATGTCGACACTTCCGAGGCTCAGAAATTCGAAATCCCAGCAATCATAAAGGTAATTGTTCTTCCCCGTATATCTGATTTTCGTGAGCGTTCTTCAAAGTGTAGGTCAGAAAGAAAACAAGGAAAAATTATCTCATGCATGTGTGCTATCTGTGCAGGAGTCCTGGATCTGTGAAACCAGTGACGGAACCAGGAATTGACAGGAGGATATGCGAAGTTAAAAGAGTGCAAGGTTCAAAAGAATAGTAACAACCAAATCCTTTATATAGTAATGTCTTTCATAATTTATCAATACAAACAAATTACAATTATTGCCGACGAGGTTTCATATCATGAAAACGCCGCATAATAGGCTCATTATCAATAAAAGCTGTTGATGCACAAAATCAGCGAAGACTTTGATACAACAGAAAGTGCCAGGTTTTGTGACCTTCGCTTGGTTGCTTCGGTCACTAGTGAGGATAAGTACGTAAATGAATAGAGACAGAGAAGCAAACACAGGATGTACGTGGTTCACCCAGATTGGCTACGTCCACGGAGTAGAGGAGTTCTCATTAATTGTGAAGGGTTTACACAAATACATAGGTTCAAGCTCTGGTTTAGTGAGTTCTAGTGAATAGTTTAGTACAAAATGACATTAGAGATTATTGTGGGAGAATGATCCCTATTTATAGAAGAGAGTTTCTAGTTTTGTTCTAATATTGACACATGTCGTGTTGTGATTGGCTTCTGATGTTGACACGTGTCGTGCTGTGATTGGCTTCTGATGTCGACACGTGTCGCATTGTGATTGGCCTTCTGGTTGAAGGGAAACTCTTCTGGGTCCTTGACGGTATAACGTTGACCGGTGCTCAGTAGTTTCGGGATTAGTCAAGTATGGTACAAACAAAAGCAAATACATCTCTCTCAATGTAAACAAGCATGCTATCACTCAACTATTGATCTCCCATTTTGTTACACAATGGTGTTTTCACAATTTTCATAGCAGAAAAAGCTCTCTCCACCGAAGCGGTTGCAACTGGTAACTTCTAAGTACCGAGGTGTGGTATCGTCTTCACTTGCCTTATCTTTCTCATAGGTAGATGTGGCATCTTCTCTGGAAGTATACTTCCTCCATCCAGGGGTGGTATCTTTAACCGATGAAGATGCACAAGGTAATGTATCAATTTCACTTGAAGCTTACTTGTAGTTTCGGGCTTGGTCAAGTGCGATACAAACCCTATAGTAGGAGTCCCCCAAGTCGCCGAGCTAGGAGATCTGCCGAAAGAGGTGACAGACAAGGTAAGCAGTCAAACTTCCAAGTAAGCAACCCAGGATCAGAGGTTTGACTTCGGCTTCCGGTTGATTGTTCTCCTTCTCCTTGTCTCTCATTCAACTGCCAGGATAAGGAGAAGCAAATGGATAAAAGATGATATGAGATACTTTTGCTTTTGAAGAAGTAACTTTCCACAGGCTTATTCTTGAACTGTGCTGGAGGGTTTTCTGGTTCCCTTCAGAGTATAAGGCCGACTCAAGAATTTGAGGGTCAAAACAAGTCCATCAAATCTAGAGTACGTTCGACCTTGATGATATGGGATACTTTTGCTGTTGACGGAATAATGAATGTGGTATGGAAAGGTGTCGTGCTGTAGTGATCTGTTTCAGCTCACCGTTAAACCTTCTGCTTCAATCTTTTGCATGGCAGAAGTGGTGTGCAACCTTTGCATTTAAATGGTCCTTCAGAACATTCCTTCATAGTGACTCATCCACGCTTGGCAGCTTCAGTGTAAAGAGCCAATATCTGATCAACTGTCATGAGGTATTTGCCGGTGGAATTCGTGACCTTGACAGCAGTTGAGGATGAGTACTCGAGAGCAATGCTAAGTAAGCAACCAAGCAAAGGTTCCAGGCAGTCAGTTCCAAATTGGAGGTTTGATTTCAGGTTCCGACTGACTGCTCTCTTTCTCCTTGTCCTGCAGGTGTGGACAAGGACAAAGACAAAGACAGGGAGAAAGCATGATATGGGATACTCTTGCTTTCGACCCTGATGATATGAGATACTCTTGTTCTTGGTGTGGCTTATTTGCTGAGGTATTATCGGGGGGAAATAAAGCTGAGTATTTCGAGAGGTTATGTTGAGGGTGCCTTCTCGAATGCGAGAAAGGGTTGAGCATTTTTGCAGGTTTGCCTGTCCGTTGAGGAGGGAGGTCGATGTATATAGGGATTTCCCAATAACAAGTAGTAATGCTATTCCTTTACCCTTCTTGGTCACAACAATGTAGTGGGAGCTGCCAGCTTCACGTGTTTTAATTTTGTCAGAGCACTTTGAAAAAGTGGTATGTGGTATCTGGAAAGCTGATGTTACGTGTGAAGATTACAGACAAGTTTTATCTAAGGAAATCTGGCTCTCGAAGTTCTGAGAGTTGTGCCTCTTCGGTTTTCGAACAAGCAATCCCATCGAGGATCTGACTCTCGAGATTCGGAAAGCGGTGCTACTCCGGTTTTTGAGAAAGTAATTATGTTGGGAGTCTTTTCTCGAATGTGAGTAAAGGCTGGACGTTCTTGCCAACCTGTCTTGCAGCAAAACACGGAGGTCGACACACATATGGACTTTCCAGTTGTCAAGCAGTGGTGCTGTTCCTTTACCCTTGTGGGTAATAGTAGGGTAGCTGGAACTTCGAAATTCTCGTGCCTAAACTTTGTCAGAGATCTTTGACAAAGTTATATGTGGTACCCGAGGAGTTGATGGTGCATATGGAGAGCGGTGATTGAACAGTAAGATTCACGTGCTTTCTACTTCACCAGAAATCTTCGACAGATTGCCCGTAATTTCCGCAAAGCTGAGTGTGCATGTGATAGGTGCTGACGAGGCTGAAAAAGCAGGTGCTTCTTCGATTTCTGAGATCGGCCCTCGTGGTCTCTGAGCAGCCCAGCTTTTGAGAAAGCAAACGCCTCTTCGATTTCTGAAGCTCCGTCTAGTGCAGATTTTTATAGAGGCTGGCATTAAGTTCCACAGCACACTTGAATCTCTACCAGTAGAAGCTCCTTTCTTGCACTTCTAAGATCTTGATTTGTCTAACCTCTTCCCTCTTCAACACATTTGAAAATGTCTGGACCCTCCGACCGTCGTTTTGACTTGAACCTTGGAGAAGAGATAGCCACGCCTTCTCCAGACAACATATGGCGCCCATCCTTCATATCCCCTACTGGTCCTCTTACCGTTGGGGATTCTGTGATGAAGAATGATATGACCGCTGCAGTGGTGGCCAAGAACCTTCTCACTCCCAAAGATAACAGACTACTTTCCAAACGGTCTGATGAGTTGGCTGTTAAGGACTCTCTGGCTCTTAGTGTTCAGTGTGCAGGTTCTGTGTCTAATATGGCCCAACGCCTATTTGCTAGAACCCGCCAAGTTGAATCATTGGCTGCTGAAGTGATGAGTCTCAAACAGGAGATTAGAGGGCTCAAGTATGAGAATAAGCAGTTGCACCGGCTCGCCCATGACTATGCTACAAACATGAAGAGGAAGCTTGACCAGATGAAGGAATCTGATGGTAAGGTTTTACTTGATCATCAGCGGTTTGTGGGTTTGTTCCAAAGGCATTTATTGCCTTCGTCCTCTGGGGCTGTACCTGGTAATGAAGCTTCAAATGATGAACCTCCAATGCCTCCTCCTTCAAATGATAACCACCCTCCGGTGCTTTCTCTTTCTAGGGTTCTACCGACTGCTGAGACTTCCCCTAAGCAACCTTTGTGAAGGCTCCCTTTTGTTTGTTTATTTTGACTCATGTATATGTACATATTTGTGGCTTATCGAAAATATTAATAAATAAGCTTGCTTCATTTCAACATATTGTGTTAAATACACCAAAGCCTTCTTCATAAAGTTCTTTGAATTTTTTCTTTTGTTGAAACCTGTATTGTTGAAGCTTTGTGAGTGAAGCGTGTAGTTTGAGGTAGTGTTCCCTTAATTTCCCGAGTGAGGAAAACTTCTCGGTTGGAGACTTGAAAAATCCAAGTCACTGAGTGGTTGTGAGACTGCCGAGTATCAAGGTGCAGTAGCATATGGTGGGAGTCCCCCAAGTCTTCAGGCGAAGAGAGTTGCCGAATGAGGTGTCTCGCTTGTTACTAATTTGTCAAAGTAACGAATCCTTGTTTCGATGTCACACATTCGTATATGCTTTATCTAAAAATATTTCCAACTTTTGTGTGTTTGATGCTGCATGCTATTGACTAGACAAGATCAAGTGCAATTAGTAGCTTTTCTCTCTTTTTCATCTTTTCTTTGGTGGAATTGCTTTTCGTTTCCACTAATCAGCCTGAGTGGATGCAAGATAACACCATTCTCTATAGCTCAGATTGCAAAGTCGTCTTCATGAAAGTTGTTCCTTATCTTGTGAACTACAACATATCCAAATTTGAGATCCATCGGAGTAGTACAACTTCAGAAATTCAAGTATGATGAGTAACTGTTCATCAATTTTCTGTTAACCCGTCAGACTTGTTGTGAGCTTCGAAACTCCATTTTCTCTTGTTCAGATCAACATACTTTCTTCATGGAAGTTGTTCCTCATCATCTCTTCCATAACATATCAAAAATTCAAAACAAACTAACGGTTGAATATTTCCAGATCTTTGAAACACCGCAGCAGCTTTGAAGCTTGCAGAAATCTGACCGTCATGTTTGGAGCTTCAACACTCTAACTTCCGTCGCTCAAATAGAAAAATTTCCTTCGTGAAAGTTGGTCATCTGCTCAAGAACTATAAGATGTCCAAAATTCAGCTCCACTGGAATTAGCTTCGCACTATCTTGATGAAGAGTGTGTGAAGCTTTTATGTGTTTTGGTGTTGAAATTTGGTATTGTAGGTGAAGCTTTGGGGTTGAAGCTTGATAGGTGAAGCTTTATAGGTGAAGCTTTGGTGTTGAAGCTTTATAGGTGAAGCTTTGTGTTGAAGCTTTATAGGTGAAGCTTTGGGGTTGAAGCTTTATAGGTGAAGCTTTTGTTGGCACCATAAATTGATTGTGCTTCGCACTATCTTGATGAACATAGTGCGAAGCTTGGGAGATTGATACTTGTCCTCCATTGATGAAGCTTTTGTTGGCACCATAAATTGATTGTGTTTCGCACTATCTTGATGAACATAGTGCGAAGCTTTGGAGATTGATACTTGTCCTCCATTGATGAAGCTTTTGTTGGCACCATAAATTGATTGTGCTTCGCACTATCTTGATGAACATAGTGCGAAGCTTTGGAGATTGATACTTGTCCTCCATTGATGAAGCTTTTGTTGGCACCATAAATTGATTGTGCTTTGCACTATCTTGATGAACATAGTACGAAGCTTTTGAGATTGATATTTGTCCTCCATTGATGAAGCTTTTGTTGAATTTCCCAATTTCCAATTTCTTTTTTTTTTTTTTTTTTTTTTTTTTTTTTTTTTTGGAAAACTAGAAATTTGAAAATGTGGGAGAGACAACGTATACAAATTTTGCTTCCATACTGTTAAGCGAGAGATTGTGATGCAAGCCACATCTTGTAGTAGTCGAAGGTTTGGATGAACCATATAAATTGAATTTGCTTCGAACAGTCTTGATCAAAAGCGTTTGAAGCGTTCTATGAGTTGTAGTGTTTGCATTGTTACAGAGGAGAAATGTCTGAAGCAGATGCAAGAGGGCTGAAGAGCTTGATCTTCGTATACCATGCATTGAAGCCATTGTTGGCTTGCAATAAGACTTTGTTGGTGACTATAGCTCTTGTTAGGCATAAGTGCTCCCCTAGTTGAGTTGTAAAGCTTGATGGTTTTTGATTATTTGTGAATGCTAGGAGTTCACATGTACAAGTTGTACCACTCGTCTTCTGGTTAATGGAATGAATGGTAGGTTGCTTTCATCACGTGGTTGGTGGTACGAATGTGAATTCCTTAATCACCTTTCATCACATTTCATCACCTGGTTGGTGACATGAAGGAGAGTACGCGTTGTGCATTTCATCACCTGGTTGGTGGCATGAAGGAAAGTACGCGTTGTACATTTCATCACCTGGTTGGTGGCATGAAGATGAGTTCCTTCTTCACCTGATTGGTGATAAGGGTGGCAAGTTTCCAAATAATATTAGAGTACGGGTTGTACATTTCATCACCTAGTTGGTGAGAATAAGGGCAAGGTGTCGAGGCACATTGTGGCAAATGTCGAATGACACAAAGTGTGTTGAACCCTTTCGAAGCACAGTTGGCTTATGTATGGATGTGTTGGAATGTATGATGTTTATGCATGAATGTGTTGGAATGTATGATGTTTATGTATGAATGTATTGGAATGTATGATGTTTATGTATGAATGTGTTGGAATGTATGATGTTTATGTATGAATGTGTTGGAATGTATGATGTTTATGTATGAATGTGTTGGAATGTATGATGTAGATCCTTTGTATAGTCTTGTTGACACATACTTAGATTTTGTTTTGTATTGGAAACATTTGCGTTGAAGCTTCAACACTTGAGTGTTTCATTACTCAGAATGGAAAAGAGTTTATGGTCGAGTTGGCTAAATCACCTCTTTATTGAATTCATACCAAATGGTCTTTGTTACATAGGATGCCGAACGGCTGTAGCTTAACACTTGTACAATGTGAGTCTTATTTGTAATAGTACTTCAAGTGGTCAGCATTCCATGGATGGCCAAGGGTCTTGCCATCGGAGTTTCTGAGCTTGTAGGAGCCAGGGCGACTGATGCCGACGACCTCGAACGGTCCGTCCCAGTTAGGACTGAGTGTTCCTTCACTCGGGACTCTATCACAGAGTAATCTTTTCTTCAGTACCCAGTCTCCCACTTTGAAAGAGCGAGGTTTGACCCTTGAGTCGTAGTAGTTGGAGATGCGCTGCTTGTAGGCGACATTCCTCAGGTGAGCCTGATTTCTGTGTTCCTCGACTAGATCCAGGTTGAGGGTGAGTTGCTTGTCGTTCTCACTCTGTATGTAGTTCTGGATTCGGTATGTTGCTTGCTCAAGCTCAACTGGGACAACTGCTTCTGTACCAAAAGCAAGTGAGAATGGAGTTTCTCCTGTGGAAGTCCGATATGAAGTACGGTATGACCAAAGGACTTGGGGTACGAATTCTGGCCAACAACCTTTAGCTTTGTCCAAGCTAGTTTTCAGAGTGCGCTTGATTATTTTGTTAACGGCCTCGACTTGTCCGTTAGACTGGGGATGGGCTGGAGAGGCAAAACATAAGTTGATGTTGAACTTAGAGCAGAACATCTTGAACTTCTTGTTGTCGAACTGCCGCCCATTGTCCGTGACTATCGCATTGGGAATGCCGAATCTGCAGAGGATGTTCTTCCATACGAAGTCTTCTATTTTTCCCTCAGTAATGGTTGCCAAGGGTTCTACTTCAGCCCACTTTGTGAAGTAGTCAACTGCAACGATTGCATAGCGGACCTTGCCTTTCCCTGCAGGCATTGGGCCGATCAAATCAAGTCCCCATTGGGCGAAGGGCCAAGGGCTGATCATAGGAGTGAGCGGCTCGGGAGGGGAGTGAGGGATAGTTGCGTAGCGTTGACACTTATCACATGAGCGAGATATTCTGATGGCATCTTGGTGGAGTGTTGGCCAATAGTATCCTTGGCGAAAAGTCTTGTGAGCTAGGGATCGAGACCCAGCATGATCTCCGCAGACTCCTTCATGTATTTCCCGAAGGACAATTTCCGCCTCCGCAGGTTTAAGGCATCTTAGGTATGGCAGGGTGAAACCGCGCTTGTAGAGTTGGTCATTAATGATCAGGTAGCGGGCAGACTTGTATCGAATCTGCTTAGCTTGGACTTTGTCAATTGGGAGGGTGCCATGAGCAAGGAATTTATAAATTGGGGTGATCCAACTATCTTCTTGTTGTAAATTGTACACCTCCGCGACCATGGTGCTTGGTTCTGCCAACAATTCGACATGAATTTTTCTCCCAATCTTGTCTTCCACTGCCGAGGCGAGGCAAGCCAAAGCGTCTGCATGACTGTTTGCCGCTCGAGGAACTTGGGTGATCTGGTAGTGGAAGTGCTTGAGCAAAAGTCGCGTTTGCGCAAGATATGCTGCCATGGAGCTATCCTTAGCATCAAAGTTGTTTGTGACTTGGTTGACCACTAATTGGGAGTCACTGAAGATATCAATTCGTTTAACCCCAAGGTGTTTGGCCAAACGCAAGCCTGCTAGAAGGGCTTCGTATTCGGCCTCGTTGTTCGATGCCTTGAATTTGAAACGAAGAGCGTATTCCATCGCCACTTTGTCGGGGGTAGTGAGGACTAATCCTGCTCCGCAGCCCTGTTGGTTGGATGAGCCATCAACATACAGACTCCATGCTGGGGTCGTTGATTCTACTTTCTGAGCTTCCGATGGTAATGAAGCTACTGCTTCAAGTGTAGAAGCAATGTCAACAGGATATGTGAAGTCGGCGATGAAATCTGCTACTGCTTGACCTTTTTCGGCTGGTTTTGGTTGGTAGGAGATGTCAAACTCACCCAATGCTATCGCCCATTTGATCATTCGTCCAGACGTGTCAGGACTCTGGAGTATCTGTCGAAGAGGGTGATTGGTAAGCACGATGATGGTGTGTGCTTGGAAATAAGGGCGAAGTTTCCGAGCAGACATGACCAATGCTAGAGCTAATTTCTCAATGTTGGAGTATCGTGTCTCCGCATCTTGTAGGGCCTTGCTAGCGTAGTAGACGGGCCGTTCGACACCACTGTCCATTCGAATAAGAACAGAACTGACTGCTGAAGCCGAAACCGATAGATAGATGATGAGAGTGTCACCAACTTCTGGTTTGGAGAGCAGAGGGGCTTTACTCATGTACTCTTTGAGGTTCCTGAATGCCTTGGCACATTCCCCCGTCCATGTAATGTACTTCTTATTTCCCTTGAGTGCTTTGAAGAAAGGAGCACATCTGTCTGTGGCCTTAGAGATGAATCTGGTTAAGGCTGCCACCTTGCCAATAAGGCTTTGGATGTCTTTTGAAGTTATTGGCTCTTTCATGTCGAGGATTGCTTTGATCTTTTCAGGGTTAGCTTCAATGCCTCGTTGGCTAATCATGAAGCCTAAGAATTTGCCAGAGCCCACGCCGAAGGCACATTTGTTGGGGTTCAACCTCATTCGATACCTCTTTAGAATGGTGAAAGTTTCAGATAGGTTGGTGATGTGTTGGTCAGCATGTTTGCTTTTGACTAGCATATCATCAACGTAAACTTCCATGCTCTTCCCAATTTGTTCGGCGAACATTGAATTGACCAGTCTCTGATAAGTTGCTCCTGCATTCTTTAGGCCGAAAGGCATGACTTTATAGCAATATAGTCCCCTGTCAGTAGTGAAGGCCGTGTGTTCTTGGTCTGAGGGGTTCATGAGGATTTGGTTGTATCCTGAATAAGCGTCCATGAAGCTCAAGAGCTCACACCCTGCCGTAGAGTCTATAAGTCTATCAATGAGAGGAAGGGGGAAACTATCCTTCGGGCATCCTTTGTTTAGGTCGGTGTAGTCGACACACATTCTCCACAAGACCTTTTGAAGCAGGAGACTTTCCTTGGTCGGATTTTTCTTAACAAGGACAACATTTGCTACCCATGTTGGGTAATTGACTTCACGGACGAAGCTTATGTCCTTGAGTTTTTCAACTTCTGCTTTCATCGCCTCGTATCGTTCAACATCATAAGATCTTCGCTTCTGTTTTACTGGTTTGGTCTTGGGATCAATACTCAAGTGGTGACAGATGATATCGGGAGAGATGCCCGACATATCTCTATATGACCAAGCGAAGACCTCGGCGTTCTCTTGCAAAAAGGAGATCAGCGACAACCGAAGGGGTGGTGACAAAGTGGTGCCAATATTCACCATGCGGTCTGGATGGTCTTTGGAGATAGAGATCTTCTCTAACTCTTCAGCGGGTTGTGCTTGCTGGGTGAATGAGTCATCTCGAGGGTCGTCGGGTTGACTGTTGCCATCCTGAAGACCCGAGTTGGATTCATCTGGACTGGTCTTTACGACTTGGTTATGTATAAAGAGAGTCTCCTTGGGGACAGGCAGGTGTTGTTGTTTGACTGAAGTGTTGTAACATGATCGAGCACTAAGTTGATCTCCTCTGATGTACCCATTGCCGAAAGGGGTTGGAAACTTCATCAACAACATATGTGTGGATACCATGGCCTTGAGATCATTGATGCCTGTGCGCCCAAAGATGACATTGTATGCCGTTGGGCAGTTGACCACTAGGAAGTTAGTGGTAATAGTAGCTGTGTAGGGGCCTGTACCAATGGTGAAGGGTAAGTGTATACTCCCTAAGGGTTGCACGATATCGCCAGAGAAGCTTATCAGAGGAGAAATCGAGCGATCGAGCAAGTGTTCAGCTACATTAAGTGCCTTGAAAGCTTCAGCAAACATGATATTGACTGAAGCACCTGTGTCTATCAGGATTCGTTTCACATCAAAATTTGCTATGTGAGCTTCCACGATCAGCGGGTCATTGTGAGGGTAGATGATACCTCTTTCTTCCTCAGGGTAGAAACATATTGGATCCCAGTTAGGCTTTTGATACTTGCCTCCTCTGATGTCTTCCACGTGAAACACTTGATGGCCAGGTCTCAAAGTTCGTTCACTGCTTTTCATGGCCCTATTGGAAGATTCAGACATGGGTGTGCCGCCGCTTATGGAATATATCACATTCACCTGGCGTTGGTTACGGTTATCCCTTGGAGGGTGAAGGAGGAACCGATCAATTTTTCCTTCACGTGCCAAAGCTTCAATATGGTCACGGAGGATAATGCACTTCTCACTATCATGGCCATTATACTCGTGGTAGCAGCAAAACATGCCCGTGTTCTTCGTGGACTTGTAATCTGGCTGTCTTGGTTTTGGCTTTGGTATCAGGTGAGCTATACTGGGGTAGATGGCAGCACATGTAGCATTCAAAGAGGTGTATGTCTCATACCTCGGGGTAGGGCCTGTCTTGACACGTGATTGGCCCACTGCGTTGACTGCCTGGGGGCGGGCATTATTGTGACGATATCCTGAGTTATCGCGATAGTGCCCCTTATTCTTTTTATTAAAATGAGATTGGTGAGGATGGAAGTCCTTCCTTTTGGCCTGAGATTGATATGTCTGCTGACTTGGAGAAGCATTAAATGAGGCATGGGGGTGTGCTGCTACCATTTGGAAGGTTGAGGTCTTTTCATTCAGTTGGATCTGGCCTCCACTCCCTACTTGCTAATAAGGGGTGACTGTAGGGGGTTTCCCTTGATATGTCCTTGCCTCGGCGGAGGCATGGTTGTAAGCTTGTGTCATCACCTCAGAGTAAGTCTTCCAAGTGTTGGCATTGATCATGTACTTGAAGAAACAGTCACGTAAGCCTGCAGTGAAAGCCTTGAGTGCGGTCTTGTCATCTGCCTCAGCGCAGCGAGAATACTCATGGCTGAAGCGGCCAGCGTACTTTCGTAATGACTCGTCCGGCTTCTGATGAATAGTGTACAAGTCATCTGCGGAATGCAAGCGATCGGTCTGGAAGATGTGTTGAGAGACAAACAGCTTTCTCAACTCTTCAAATGAGTCTACTGTCTCAGGTGGAAGACGGCAATACCAGTTTAAAGCTCCGCCAGAGAGGGTGGAGGGGAAGAGAAGGCACCGTTCTTCGTCGGTGTGTCCCCGGTATACCATGGTGGACTCAAAGAGGTTAAGGTGTTCAATCGGGTCTTCCCTTCCAGTATAGAGCTGTAAGTCAAGCTTCTGCTTTGTCTTCGCTTGGAGGGGAGTGTTGAGGATCCTTCTTGTGAGAGGGCCAGGCCTGGGTTGGTTCCAGTCAGGTATCTCGGCTTGACGTTCAGCCTTCAGCTTGTTTACTTCCTCAAGGAGCTGCAGGACAAGGGGGTCCTGAGCGGAGTCGTGCACCACTGAAGTTTTCTTCTTTAAGTCCCCATCGCCTCTTGGAAGTAGGAAAGTTTGATCAAGATAGCGTGATCTTTCTCTGGACTCGCCACACTGACTTCTAGAGTGAGTATGTCGGAATGTTTCCGAGTCCCCAGTACCTTCATATTCTTCTGGGACTTGTTGCCCCTTCTCTAGATTGGCGGCTGGCCTGGGTCGTGGAAGAGGACCGAGTCTTTCAGAAACCCTTGGGTCATTGATCTTCGAGCTTATGTGGATGGGATTCTCTCGACGTTGCTTTAGGAAGTCTCGACAATCGCGATAGACAGCTTTTGATCCTTCCACACCCTCTGTGAGGAGGTGTTTTCCTCTACTTCTCCTGCTTCGGGTTGAAGCAGCTGGGTTGAGAGAAGTCTCATGTTGATTATCACATTGATGTGTAGCTCGATCCCTATCAGGGATGTCCGTGTCGGATATCGGCGACCCTCCGTGTTGGGGGGCATTCAGTTGATTGTGGACCTCGATAGGGGCGACGAGCTTGTGTGTTTGAGCCTGCCTAGCCTCGTGAAGCATCTCGAAAAGTTTTTCATATTGTTCCTGGAGGACTTCATTCTTCATCGCTATCTTGTTGTTCTGAACCTCTAGTTCATCGACTTTAGCTTGAAGAGTAACTCTATTTCCTTCCTGCTTTCGTTGCTTCATACTAGGTCCAGCAGGGGTGTCATTCTGTGTGCTGTGGCTTCTTTCGCTCCCCATATCGGACAGAGATGCTTGGCCAAAAGAGAGTGTACGAGCGGTGGAAACCAGCTTGACAAAGCTGAAGAGAGTGGGAATAAGTGTCGTTTCCCACAGACGGCGCCAAATGTTGATGCACAAAATCAGCGAAGACTTTGATACAACAGAAAGTGTCAGGTTTTGTGACCTTTGCTTGGTTGCTTCGGTCACTAGTGAGGATAAGTACGTAAATGAATAGAGACAGAGAAGCAAACACAGGATGTACGTGGTTCACCCAGATTGGCTACGTCCACGGAGTAGAGGAGTTCTCATTAATTGTGAAGGGTTTACACAAATACATAGGTTCAAGCTCTGGTTTAGTGAGTTCTAGTGAATAGTTTAGTACAAAATGACATTAGAGATTATTGTGGGAGAATGATCCCTATTTATAGAAGAGAGTTTCTAGTTTTGTTCTAATATTGACACATGTCGTGTTGTGATTGGCTTCTGATGTTGACACGTGTCGTGCTGTGATTGGCTTCTGATGTCGACACGTGTCGCATTGTGATTGGCCTTCTGGTTGAAGGGAAACTCTTCTGGGTCCTTGACGGTATAACGTTGACCGGTGCTCAGTAGTTTCGGGATTAGTCAAGTATGGTACAAACAAAAGCAAATACATCTCTCTCAATGTAAACAAGCATGCTATCACTCAACTATTGATCTCCCATTTTGTTACACAATGGTGTTTTCACAATTTTCATAGCAGAAAAAGCTCTCTCCACCGAAGCGGTTGCAACTGGTAACATCAAAGCCAATGTAAGAAGCTTATACACTAACATATAGCTTGCATACCTCCCGATCTTCACCAACTCCTTTGCAAGATCACCAATTCATCTTAATGATGAAAACTCACTATGCATCTTCATATCGTGAATGTAATTGTCAAGTTGAATTGGAAGATTCATGAGGTCCATACAATCAAAATCTTGAGAATAAAGTTGGGCTAGACGAACACTTTTTGCTTTGTCAAAATATGCAAAATTATTCACTGGACTCAAACATGCCATACAAAGAAGCAATTCGGTGTTTACCTCATTGAAGCTATCATTCAATTCCTTTAATTGTGTATCAAGGACTTGAAAATAGAGGTCCATATGATAGTAATGGAAGTTTATGAGTCTTAGAGCTTTACGTCTTGATTTTCCGGGTACAAAACGCAAATCCTCCATGTTAGGAACAACAATATCATGCTCTTGACAAAACTTTTGTACATCATCAAGCAAGTCTCCAAAGTCATCATCTCTCAAGGATTGTAGTCTTTGCTTGCATACTTCCACTAACGCCATCGCATTCACAATATCTTGATCTTTCTTTTGTAATGTTTGTGATAACTCATTTGTAATTTCCAATATGAATCTCATAAAAAAAAGGTGAAACACAAAATCAAAAGTTTGTATGTCATGGAATAACTTACTTACTTCACCAAAATTGTCTTGGTTGGTATCATCCTTAATCCATTCAAGCACCACCACCACAGCTTCAAACATGACAATAATACTAACTATAATACCATAATGTGAGTTCCAACGTGTATCACAAGGATGCATGAGACTAATCTCTTGATTTAACCCTCTACCCGTTTCAAGATCACCAATATCAAGAGCTTTCTTAATTTGTTCTAGTTGTTTCTCTCTAAATGCATCACGACGCTTACACGATGATCCAATAATATTGACCAAAATACTAGCATTGTTGAAGAAAATGGCGACACCCTCAATTCCCTTTGCAACGGCTACAAGAGCTAGTTGAAGTTGGTGTGCAAAACAATGAACATAAAATGCTTGAGGATACTTGTTCAAAATATTTGCTTTAAGGCCATTTTGTTCTCCTTTCATATTACTAGCTCCATCATAGCCCTGTTCCCGTAACTTAGACATACTCAAATTTGTTGAAGCAAATAATCTCTCAATGGTCTCTTCAAGCAAGCTACTAGTTGTAGAGGAGACATGTTGCACACCCAAAAACCTTTTAATTACTTTTCGTTCCTTGTCACATAACGCAATACCACCGCCATTTTCTCTTTAGTTGAAGAATCACATGATCTATCAACCAAAAGAAAAAAAAATGTACCTTCTATATCTTTAGTAATTGCACCAATAGTTTCAATGGCACATGCACGGACAAGATCTTTTTGAATATCGGAAGAAGTATACTTGAGATTCTTGAACATGTGTGCGCGAAGCACCAGCGAATCGACACTCGAGAGATTGCCAGAGAGATCGAGAATCCTCCATACCAACCGTCAAAGGTAGCAAATCTTCAGACATAGTAGAATTAATCCAAATCATCAAGATTTGATCTCGCTTACACTAGATTTCATAAGCAACGTTGAGAACTCGAGATCCGGCTGAATCAAGAAAAAATTGAGGAGGACATAGATCTTTGCCATTTACAAGCCCTAAAAGCTTGAATTTCTTCAAAACAGGAAGAAAGAGGCTGCTCCAGGTGATAAAATTGTGACTGTTGAGCTTCATTTGTACCATGCCCACAATATTCTGAACAGTAATCGATCCGAGAGAAACAATCAAAGGATTGGGGACCTCATTGTGATGAGTATTACCAGAAGAATTTCCTGGAGAAGAGGAATTAGGAGAATTCAGAGTTGTCGTCATGAGAGGAATCAAACTTATTGCAGCAGAAATTGAAGAATTGGAGAAGCAGAGATCTGTTTGGGATACGAGAAAATGTGAGAAAATACAAGAAAGTATGAGAAAGGGGAAGCGTAGGATTGACGCGTCGTTAGACATCAGCGAGGGATATCATGATAGAAAGTGAAAAAAACTGAATCTTTCATTTTAATGAATCAGAATCATACATCGAGAGAGTATTTATACATACACCAAATGAATGCTGACTCAGCACTTTAACTTAGCAACAACTAGCAACAGCTGGTGTTGAGCAAAAATTGTACATAATATGTAAACAAATAATTCACTCGACACAATTTCACCCTCGTTCATTTTTCTGAAGAGGGTTTTATTAATTTGAGTTCGACCCATTCTAGGCTATGCGCCTATTAATTACAACCCTTCTTTTAGGAAAGGAATACCCTTTGATTCTAATTCGAATAAAAATGTAACTTGAGGATTTTGGTGTTTGTTTGATTTTGTGACTGCACCTAGGTCGAATCCTAGATTGCCTACGTACCCTCTTGAGGGATCAAGTCGCTCGTAGTTCAGGTATTTGGTACTTGTTTGGATTTGATGCCTTGTGCAGTTTTAGCTCATGCGGGCGAGGAGCATAGAAAATTTGATATGGCTTCATGCCATTTGAGACTTTTCTTCGGCTTTGTGCCACTCGGGATTTGATACGGCTTTGTGCCATTTGAAACTTTCTTCGGCTTCGTGCCATTTTGGTATTTGACGGCAGGAGTGAATTTAGTTTATATAAACCAGGGATTCGTTTCGGTTTCACGGTTGTGTCTAAAACTTGATATCAGACTGCCTACGTATCCTTAACGGAATCAAACCGGCGTAGTTCATAAAAAATATTTGATTTGGATTTGTGTTCAGACTTTGGCAAAAGAAAAGTGCCCAAAAGATGATGACTGGCAACAAAACAAAACAAAAACAAAAAATGAATTCATGGTTTTTTGCCAAGTATGACCCATGCCTTTTCCTTTAATAATCAAAGCTTAGTGTATTTAGGGTGAGTCCATACTTCCCACGTGATGAGCAACCTTTCTTTCTTTTACTTGCCTTCATTTACTTTGTCTTGAACCATTCCATCTTGTCTTCATGCCTGACACTAACTGGGCAGTATAGTAGCAAAGCAAATCTTTGCTTTATTGTTTAATAAAAGCAAGTGGTAAAGTACCATTTTTTATAAATGCCTTTTTAGGTTTTAGGTCCCCTGCTTTTTCATGCTTTGATTTTTTATCCCTGCCGTGCCTCTCCTTGATGGTTTTGAGGATTTAGCATCCTCATCCCCCGGTAAGATGGCTTCAGCGATCCACTTTCCTTTGGCTTTGAAATCTGGTGGTTTTCCTTTAGAAGCAAGCGACTATTCCACTATATTTGGACTTCCGTGGACTTCGTTGCATTTCAAACTTCTATTTGGATTGGGTATCCATGGATTTCAGAGTAGGAATGGGTAAGGTTTGTTGGAGTTTAAATTTTTTGTTCCAATTACTTCAATTTTCCGTCATTTCTCTTTAAACCGCAAAGTCCCACTTTACGCAGGACACAAGAGTTCTCATCTTCCTGCTGCCCTATTCTTTTGCTTGTGTGCTTCCTCTGCGGATCGAAAACTCAAAACAAAGAGGGGGAAGAAATCGAGCAGGTTACCCATTTTTGTTTTCTTTATGTTCTGGGTTTGTTTATGTATTTGGAGTGAAATGAAACTCTAGCTGCAATGAACTTTATCAATTATTTCGTGCAGGAGTCCCAGGAAACGACATCTCTTCGATTGGTTGTTGGACAAAACCATTTTGCAGCCCCGAGTTAGTTGAAGATAATTGTTGATTTATGGCTCCGAATGTGAGAGTTTGTACTCTGAAATTTGTAGTAACGTACTCATAATATCTGCCATATTTTGAATGAGTTTTGACGTACTCATGTGTGATTATCACTCTGGTATTTTTGTTTCCACAAAGAGATTTTACTTGACTGGCTTTGACAGTAGCATTTGGACACCCTTTTTTGTGTTCCCATTTATGTTTTGTCTTCGATGCTTGCCATTTTTTTTTCAACTTGAGACAGCCTGAACCTTTTTTTTAATCCAACTTTTCCGTGGTAGAGAAGCAAATTTCTTTTAGCTATCTATTTAAAGATTGGGAAATTTCCTTTCTTTCCTTGTCTTTATCAATGGTTGAATTGGGGACTTTCTTTTGTGGACTTTAGACCAAACATGAGTCGGTCAAGGGGAGTTTAGGCTTTCTTTTCCTTTGCAAACCATCTTTTCCATTTTTCCTTTTTCTTGGACTCTATCCCCAATAAGTTTTCATAGGATTTTTAGCCAAAGGCATGCTCCATATCTTGTACCCGTGAGCAGCAAAGAAAACACCAAACACGATAATTTCTTTCCTCTCGAGTTTCATCTTGGTAAATGTTGCTTCCCTGCTACTTTTCTTCATAGAGACCAAATATGAGTTAGTCAAGGGGAGCAAAAGTTGCATTTTGCTTCTTTTCCCTTGTTTATTTGTCCACAAATGCATCTGTTTTCTCATTGGACCGCAAAGAATGAGTTTCGTCTGGCTTTATGCAACACGGCATTTGCCAAACCCATCTACTTCAAGTCGCATAATGTACGGACGGCAGGTATGGGTTACTTAGACTTTGATTGGAACTTCACGGGGTGGTCTAGGCCACCCCGAAGAAATTCATGGGATTTTTGGAGATCATTTCTGCTGCAGTTAGTGGTTCAGAATCTCCACCTCCATATGTTTGGTGCAGAAAAAAATACCAAACAACGAAACAAAGGACACAAAAAAAAAAAAACTAAAAGAAATATTAGAACATTTGATTTGTCCTTCTCTGTTTTTTTTTCTCCTTGCGTTGTGGACCATTGTCAAATGAAGGGGAATGTCATGGACCATTGCCTGGTGGTCTTCGGCTGCCATTTTTTTGCGTTTCTTCTTTCGCGTCCTTCTCTGTTTCTTGTATATATGTATAACATAACAAAAATCAAGAGAAAAATAAATTTAACAGGGCTTTGTTTTTAGAGAACTTTAACGAAAAGCACCCGGTACTGTTCACTTTAACGAAAAACCACATTTTTACACTAAAAAGTCAATCCTAGTACTATTCATTTTACCCTTTATTTTGTCCTTATCATTAAAACTCAAAGTTTTCAAGCCATTTTCATTAGTTTTCCTTTGTTTTTATACCTGGTGATGAATATTCTTCTTTGGTTCTTGACTTCGAAAGCACGAAAGATTGAATTCCTTCTCTTTTCTGGCAGCACTTCGTTGCTTTTGGTATTCTCTCAAAGTTTCTCTATTTTCTGCAGAGTTTCCCCTTCCTTTTTTCTGTCTTTTTTCCTTTTACTTGCTGCAGGTGATGCTTATTTATAGGCATCCTAGGAAAGCTCTAGAATTTGCTACGTGGGGGAAGTTGGAGGCCATGATCTCCTGCCACTTTTACTTAACCTCTCCCACTAACTTGTGCAGTTTTTTTTCACACCCTGCAGAGAAGGAGGTTTCTGTGTTGCACGTTTTCTTCCCCCTTTTGTAGGAAGAAATTCATATTTTATTTTTTTTATTTGTTTATTTCTGGATGTTGTTTTGTATGTAATGCTCATCCTCATCTTTTGTATGTAAGGCCCATCCTCATCTTTTGGGTTGGATTGCATTTTGTTTTTTTTTCGGCCTTGTAGTTTGGCCCAATTTACATGGACTCTATTTTTTATATGTCATGTATTTTTATTGTTCAACAGCTGGTCATAAAACTAACTCTAACTATACTAACTAGCTACCAGTAGTAATATGATGTAGGTGATGTTCATGATTAGTTTGTGAACCTGCAGTACTTCTATCACTATTTATATGCTAGAGTTGGGGAGACATAGTAATTGGAGAATTGCAATCCATTTTATATGGAAGGGTAGTCTCCATGCAGCCACTCTAACTAAACACTTTACTAATGTTCTTCAACTGTTACTATATTTTTGTGATATATTTTTCTACGTCTTTTATATTTGTTTACCTTATTTATAAAACGATTAAGGTTTTACAAATTTTTGGGACGAAATTTATTTTAAGGGGGGTTGATTGTAATACTCCATATTTTAAAAACAAACTACACACACACACACATGTAGGGCTGGGTTCAGTTTGAAACGGTTCGATTTTTTGCCAAAACCGAAACCAAACCGAAATTTTGGTTCGGTTCAATTTTTTTTCGATTTTAGTTTTTTTTTGTTCGGTTTCGGCCCGGTTCGATTTTTTGGTAAATCTGGATATTGGTACTGATCAAACCACTATCTTCATCTACAAATCACAACAACAATTACATTCATTTAGGGTTTGCAGGATTTGTGGGCTGGTATTGATGCAGCAAAATATAGAGAGGGAAAAGCTAATTTTTTTTGTCAGAACATGAATCTTTTATCCAACACAATAAAAATAAAATAAAAAACTTGGATTGAATCAGATGGAAAGAAACAAACACAGATACATAATCTACATCCCCACGCATGATCTACAACCCATACTTTCTTTGCTCTATGTCCGTCTATTGAATCTAAAACCAAGACATAATCTGCAGCATACACCTCTATTCATCTCCACCCATTTTTTTTCTCCATAACTAAAATGAAAACTCTATCACATCTTCACGGATAGCACAAAATCTAAATATTGAATCTCATACACTAACTGCAAATCAATAACCCAAATCCCTAAGTCTAGAAAACCCTAAGTTACTCTTCCTAAATCCCTAAAATTGAATACCTTTTGATTGAGAGAGAAGAGGGGATGTTGCAGGGTCAGCATGCTCGCAGCCATGGGGATGGGTGCTGGAGCTAGAGGGATGACTGAGAGAGAAGAGGGGACGAGATAGAGAAAATGGAGAAATTGGATGCATGGACATGGAGGGTCTCACAAATATGAAGCTTGGAATAGAAAGGAGGATGCGGGTTACGGAGAAGAATGGAGAAATGGACATGGAGGAAGTCTGGAGGCAGGGAACGATAGAGAGAGAAGAGGGGAATGAAAAATAGAAAAAGTGTGGCTGCGCTAGGGTTTTGTTGATTTGGTCATAAAAATTAAAAAAGAATCTCCAAAATCCGGGAGGCATGAGGAGGGTTCAAACCCATGCGCTCCACCAGCTTGGAAAGTTTCACTGAAACCAACTTCACAACAGGTTCTGTTTTATTATAATTGTATGACTAAACTATTTATAAACATTGAAAAAAATAATTATATATATATATATATATCGGTTTGGTTCAGTTCGGTTCGGTTTTCGAACCTCAAAAACCGAAACCGAACTGGCCAGATTTGATTAAGTTCGGTTTGAAAGTTTCGGTTTGATTTTTTTCGGCCTCGTTCGGTTTGGTTTTCGATTTTTTTCGGTTTTTGGTTTTTTGAACCCACCCCTACACACGTGTATGTGGTAATTATTTTTATTTCAAGTATAAATTCTTTTCTTTGGGTTTCTTTATTACACTATGTTTATATAAGAACTCATACTTTTGATATATAAACTAGTCTCAACGCAAGATCTTTTTCTACAAAATTATTACAAAACTAGTTAGTATTATTTCATATTTAATTAGAGATATTTTTAGTTTGAATTGGACAGCTAAGATTAAGGTTGGATTACATGACTAGAATTTATAAGACATAGGCCCAAAGTCTTCCATAACCTTAGTTTCACGTAGGCCCAATAAACTTTCTTAGCCATCCACACTACGATCCACTTGGCAAGCCCCTACATGTGGCTTGGGCTCATTTTAGCACATAACGTGGTTGGCACAATTTGTCTATGATGTGAACGTCATAACATGACTTTGGCATGATAAATTTGCATGGATTTGCATAGACTTGGCGTGATTATACAAACGTTCAAGTTATAAATTAATATTTTATTAGCATGAGTTTCGTATTCCTAGTCATACCAAAACAAGGAAAGTAAATTCCCTGTGTAAATCCAAACAGGAATAGAGAGAAGGGATAAATAAAAAGATGATAAACACAAAATCTTTTAACAATTTATATACACTTATTTAATTTGTAATGTTATTTTTATTTATTTAATCTGAAGATTAAAATGAAAGAGAAACACACTCTTTCAACGTATCACAATCACATACTCCTATTTAATTTAATTTTTTTTTACTTAATGTTCAACTTGAAAACTGAAAAAAAAAAAATTGTGCGGGAGGCCTCCAAAAAAAACTAAGAATAAAAGCATGTGGGTTACCCTTTATTTGGTGAATGAGGTTTCTGCAAAGTGAAAAAGAGTTTAGGGCTATATCTAGAGACTAGATCGATCGACGAACTACTGCCCTTTACAGCTTCTCACAAAACATTACGAATACGTTACTCGTAAAAGAAATACATTGACGACGTTTCTGTTCTGTTAATTGCTTAGTTTCAGAATTCATTCATTCTAGGGTAGGGTAGGGTTTTGCTATCAAAGCTGGTGGCGGTGGCGGTGGCGGCGGGGTAGTCGTCGTCGTCAATGGTTTCCTCTCCGGCTCCGGCAGAGGCTGCCGTTGACCTGAATCTGAGTGTTAATCTTAACGATTCAGATTCAAATTCAGTTTCAGATTCAGGAGTTATGAGGAGGAGCAATTTATTATCATTATTATGTTGGTGCGAGGATGCATTGTTTAATGTTTTGTGTAGATTATCACAAAGGGATTTGGTAAAGTGCAAGATGGTGTCCAAGTCCTGGCAATGGCACCGAATAATCTCCCGTGTGTGGCTGCAGATGTTTTGGCCGCGGTCTCCTACCTTGGGTCTTTTCTACCGTACGATCCACTCTTGCGACGGTATGTATCAGTTACTCTCCTTGGTCTATTTATATGATTATCCCTTCTTCAAGTCCCCCGAATCGTCGTTACCGCATGTGGATTGGGGCGGTAAACTGTGTCGGTGGCAGAGACGTGACTTCTCTGACAATCTCAGGGACTCTTGTAATGGGTTACTTCTGTTGTTCAACCCAACAACTTACCAGTTTTGTGTGAGCAACCCCATCACTAAGCAACACGCCTCCATCCCTCTTCCTGTAGTGGAAGCCGAGGAGGCCGATTTCTGTGCTGCCTTGGCTTATGACCCTGTCGAGTCAGATCACTACAGAGTTGTTCGAATTGATTATTTCCATTCCCAGCAACAACCAACCTCCATAACCACAACCACCCCAATGGACATTTTCTCGTCGCATTCTAGACAGTGGGTTCGACATGGGTTGCGACTTGACCCCGCTTTTGTTGAGGGCTTCAAAAGGTTCAAACTTTGCAGGAAATTTTTCTACTTGCGTGGGGTGTTATACAGCTTAGCTACCTCAGGGAAACTTTTGTGTATTGATCTCAATACTGTCGAAGCTCGTGCCTTTCAACTCCCTCCTCGTCCTGTCCTTGAGGAGGAGGACCATGACGATGATGATAAAACAATGGTGGGATGTCTTCTTGGGGTGTCAATGGACCTTGTCTGTTATGTAAACCGTGATGCTTCAGATAATTTTTATTTTTGGTCTTATGATGATCGACCAGGATGTGAATCTGGTGATAGATGGACTCTCAGATATAGTGTGTGTGGCATGGCGTTAAGAATGAAAGTGCTTTTCGCTTCGGATGGCAAGTACAATCAACGTCATGATACTCTGGTACCGTTTGCAATAAGTCCAAATTCTCATGTGCTGTTCTTTGGCACTCGAAAGCTGATCTTTCGCTATGACTTAGAAAGTAGAAGAAAGCTGAAACTGCTTCAAGAGACACGGTTGAACATAGCTGTACCGGGATATCACTTTCCTTGCTTCACGCTCCGTGCTTGCTTGATGCCTTTCTATGGTCTGGATCATGCTCAGAAGAGTGTTGGCTCTCCATTTCCAGCAGCACAAGAAGTTTCCAAGGGAGCAAAGATTTTGAGTGAGGAAATAGCTTGCCAGTGTGATACAGAAAAAGACTCCTGGATTGGGCATGTGGACTCTTACTTTGTATATAAAGACAGAAGACCCTTTTTGTATCCTAGCGAAATGCAGTTATGTGCGGGGATGGAGGAGATGGAATTACCCAAACCACAACAACAGGTTCGTAGCTTCCTTCTCTAGACTCAATTATCACCGCCAGTGCAAAGACCTGAGTCCGTATCAACCTAGACAGCGTTTGCTGCCACGAGTTATGCATAGATGACTGATATGATAATCTCTTTATTTTTTTTTATTGACTATATAGCATATAATAATTTGGATCTAGATACTCTTGATTATGGGTCTAATAACAATAATCAACTAAATTCAAGCAGCTGCATGCATATCTTCAGTACATCAAATGCTGAGAAAAAAGTTGTACAAATTTATTAAAAATCAGTTAGATGCGAAAACGTATTAAGTGATGAAGAACCCGGTGAAAAGAAAAAGACATGAGATATATGTTGCTAGAATTTCAAGAAATTAATTAAATTAGTATACAATATATACTATATCCAATTGAAGAAAGCAATATTAATTCTAGTGCAGCCAAATGCTCAAAGATAAGATACAGATACAAGAGAGGAGGAGGAGAAGAGCAACAACGATTAATACGTTACGGCACGCTAGCAAGCATTGAGAATTGACCCTAATTATATTATCAGAATGTTGACTTAATAAGACTATCATCAATGGTTTTCACAAACATTAATTTCACAGCCTCCTCGATCTGATGTGGTGTAACTTAATTTCACAAACATTAATGCAGCATTGTCCAACAGCAACTGAATTCACAGTTTCCAATTTGTCGTCCAGGTCGTTGTTCATTGAGAAAGACTGATGACTGATGACAACACAACATTGACAGTGGAAATGCCACTTAGTACTACGGTGTAATGGTATTCCTCTTCATTTGTAAGTCAGAGGTCTCTTAGGTTCGAATCTCGCCAAATGCGAGTTTGAACCGCATTATTGCTAGCCCATTGTGAGGCTAAGCCCACCTCCTTCCCCTTAGTTTAGATAATATCGTTTGTTCAAAAAAAAAAAAAGACAGTGGAGATAGCCTAAGACTAAAAATTAGCTCAAGAACTATATAGCTAGAAACCTAGAAGTGATGTAATTATAAAAGTACTAACCTCTTTCTCTTGCTCAAAAATTCTCCCTCGCACTCTTCTTTTTCTTCTTCTCCACTTGCTTTGTGTTGGGGATATTTTGATCGAGTTGGATTTGGGCTTCAGTGGAAACTCCCAATTCCCCTAGTTTGTGTCCAATATCAAGTCTCGAGATACCTCGAAAGAATTAACGTGTCTTAAAAAGTATCTCAGTTGAATTAATGGCTAAAGAATGAATGCTTAAGACAAATTATGGCTCGCTTAAGCGCGGTCGTGAATTGGAAGTTAAAAGCTTATTAGTTTAGCACCATCGTCGGCCTTGGCTAGTCACACTAAGCAGTGAAAGCCGGGGCACGGAGGACAACGACGACGTTGTGACTAAGATCATACATACTATTAAGGCGCTCACCGTCCAAGAGAACTGCTCCGTTCTAGCCAACGTGTCCATCACCAAACCCTTGACTGTGGAGTTGACAAAGTGTGAGATGATGAGCAAGGGGTGTTTTGTGGGGAACCCTGTATGAAAGGCAGCAAAAGTTATGGGATGGCACAAACATAAAGTTGAGTGTGAAGTATTCTGTTAGTGGAACGGTGGAAGTGATGAGTGGTGGATTCAAAAGGATGTAAAAGTAAAAGGAAGGGTTCAAAAATAAGGAAAAAAAAAAAACTATAACAGCTTGCTTGATGAAAAAAGAGAGAATGATGGTAAGATATATAATCTTATCATCAACTCTCATCAATCTCCCTTACTATTATTTATATAATTTATTTGTGTGTTTCATTTTTTTGGTTTGTTTATAAAATTATCATATAGCAATATAGCATGTGATTCTTGAAGTCAATGTTGCATATTACATATATATGCATAAAGCAAGAAAAACAGTGTTGTGCTATATCAAGTGCTCAGTTGTGTAAAATGTGAGAGTTGTGAAGATATTCAAGGGTTGGAAAAAGCCTTGGATATATATTCTGAAACCTTGAATATGTCATGCATCGGAGGAAGGGCACAAGTATACAATTGGGCTTCGGGCGAAATGTCTATATAATAAAGTGGAAATTAAGAATTTAAATCACAAAAGTTGATCTTAAGAAATGAACGGGAGTTAACTCTTATTCTAAGGTATTCAGAGCCAAGTGGTATAAGTATGGTATGGAACGTGCTGGCTTGGGTGCCTTAGGCATGTGTTAGTGGGATTAGAAGGGAGTGACATTCATGCATTTCATTTGCATATATTTTATGTGTTTGCAAGACTTGCTACATTTTAATTATTATTTGGTAGATACCTATTTCCATAGTGAACTAATTTGTAAACTAATAATTAGTGTTTTTATTCTGATGCATATTTGATAAATTTTATGTAGTAAATTCAAGTATATATTATGTAAACATTATTAGTGAGTGCTTTACATTGTAGCGTGTATTAGTTACAAATAAGATTTATTTTAATTTTTTCCCCTTCATGTCTTGGTTATAGAACTTACTAGCAACGGTGCCCGCGCGATGCCGTGGGTTTTTAAATAGCATACAACATGTAGAAAGTTATATTTGCAATTTTGCTTAACTCAATCTATTTACAACTCTGCCTAACTCAAGGAATAGATAAAAGTTTGTTTCTTACCGAAATATACGAATTTGAATTTTAGCAGTGACACACATAGAAAAAACTTAACAGTTCTATGAATTGTATACAGAGAAATAGGTCACAACATTTATGGTTCAAGTTTTGAACAAAGAATTAGTTTATCAGCAAGGATTGGATACAGAGAAATGTAAATATTGTTTTCAATGCATTATTATAATGAGAAACATAACAGTTCTATAATTGTAAGGGAGGAAATATGATGAAAGACATACGAAGATTTGATGGTCATATGTTGAGAAAAATCCACATTGCTGATTGACGTATTGTTTGTTCAATAGATCAACGCTCGAAACTGCAACAAAAATAAAAGAATCAATTTATGAGCAGTTGGAAGAATCATTATCCGTAAAAAAATTGTTGATTCAAATATAAACGAATGAAACTGACTGTAAAAGAAAGGTATACTGAATGTTGCTCCAAACTAAGTTCAAAATGAGTGTAGTTGTGGAAATTCTGTGCAACACTCTGTTGAAGAGATGTAAAAAGTAGATCACACAATATTTACATCACCGTAAACAAAGATGTTGGAAGTGGTTTATACATAAAATATTAAATTTGTACAATCCAGATACAAAGGATTAAAACCTGTTTCCTTACATATAGACAAAAAATAATACAGTGATTGATTGGATTCTACCACTTGCATCTACCTCTCAAGTGGAACCAGCATTTACATACAAAAAATTAATGAATGCTGGTTTATGTACATGCAAAAAATATTATGAAGTCCAGACCAGAGAGACATTTACATGGCAGGCAAATATTAGCAATATTGTTTGATACATATTGACAAAAAACGGTTAATGCGTTTCAGTATCGGAGATAGAGTTTTGCCACTGCATCGTTCATCCTTAAGCAAGCAAGCTAGGAAAAAGAGAGAAAATAATACAGTTAGATGGATATTAAATATATATCAAAATAACTGTAGAGGAAAAAAGGAAGCCATGTTTAAAATATAGCAACCTAGCAGGTTTTTTCAGGAGTGGTATCAGATTTTCCGCTAGTTGGTGACGATTTCTTTTTGAGGAACTTGATTGGAACTTGTTAGCAGAGACTCCTCCACGTCTTCCTCTCGTCATAGTTAGCATGATTATCTCCTATCTTATCTTGGAGTTTTGTAATCCCAACAGAACTTGTATTACGAGTTAACCAGTCCCATTAGGACTCTCTGTAAACCTTACAGACTTTGTGTATTTATACTCAGTGATTACTAATGAAAAGTACAACTTCCATTAATATTATAGTCTTACAGTTTTTATATTTCTACATGGTATCATCCCTTTCCCCGGTTTAACCACCCTTTTCGATCCTGCTTCCCATCATGTCCTTTACCTCCCCGCTTCCTGGCCCTGCTATTGCCCAATTTCTTAAACTTAATGACTCCAATTACCTAACCTGGCTTCGTCAGATCAAGCCCTTTCTTGTGGGTCATGATCTGTGGAAGTTTGTTGATGGCTCCCACCCACCTCCACCGACCACCCTCACCGTTACTCCCACCCCTTCTTCTGCCGCTTCTGACTCAGATAGTTCTTCCGTGATTACTACCTCCATCATTCCCAACCCCGCTTTCGCCCAATGGTACCAACACGATCAGTTAGTCGTCAGCTATATCACCGCCACCTTGACAGAACCTGTCCTTGCTCTTACTGTAGGCCATGACTCTGCTCAAGCCGTATGGGCTTGTCTTCAACGGCGCTTCGCCCACGGTTCTGTTCTCAACTCCGCTGCCCTGCGTTACCAACTGCTTGATCTTTCCAAAGGATCTCGCCCTATTGCTGACTATCTTCAGCATGCTAAATCTCTTGCTAACAAACTTGCTGCTATCGGTCGTCCCGTTGATCCTGAAGACTTCATCACCGCTGTTCTTCGTGGCCTTGGATCTGACTACCTTACCCTTACCACTGCTATCATCAATGTCACCCCTCTTCCTACCTTTGAGGAATTGACCTCCAAAATTGAAGCTTTTGACCTTCAAACTCTGCGCATCTCCCCCGCTCCTGCTGCTTCTCAAACTGCTCTCATCACCACCCACCAACCCCGTGCTCCATCTCAGTCATCTGGCCCTCGCACTGGAAACTGGAATGGTCGTTCCCAGCGTCACTCCGGCGGCCAGCAGCGTTCTTCTTCTAACTGGCGTTCTAGCAGAAACCAAATTTCCCGTAACCACTAAAATTGGAATGGGCCTCCTCCTCCTACCTCTCAGCAACCATGGTTCGACGCACCTGCTCTGACTCACTGGCCTGGCCCGTGTGGTTTCCCTGGTGGCCCCACTTCTGGTTTGTTGGGTCCCGGCCCTTGGTGCCCAACTTGCTCCACTTCACAGCATAGTGCTACTCAGTGCCCACATCGTTATGGCGGCCCCGACTCCTTCCCTCCCTTTGCGGGCTCTCAGGTGGTCCACTATCCGGATCCCACCACTTGGTTTCCTGACACCGGCGCTACCCATCACATGACGGGCGATCCCAATGCTCTCTCTCACCCCCAGCCTTATCGTGGTCCTACTTCCGTTCAGTTGGGTAATGGTGATTCTCTAAACATTACATCCACTGGTACAATTCCTATTTCTCTCAACTCTATTCCGTTTAGTCTTCGCAATGTTTTTCTTGTTCCGTCTTTACGTAAGAATCTCTTGTCTGTTGCACGTTTTACCCATGATAACAACGTCGTCCTTTGCTTCTTTCCTTCTTTTTACCGCATTTATGACTTACACACTGGTTCCTTATTATTTCAGGGCCCCTGTAGAGATGACCTTTATCCTTTGTCGCTCTCATCACCCCAAGCCCTTGCTGCGTCATCCTCCAACCTCTGGCACCAACGTCTCGGTCACCCTTCGTCCTCTGTTTTGTCTCGTCTCAGCTCTAGTCTAGGTTCTAAGTCTTTTTCTTCCCATCTTTTTTGTAAAAGTTGTGCTTTAGGCAAGTCTACACAACTTCCTTTTCAATTGAATAATGCAAGGGCTACTACCCCATTTTTTATAGTACATTCTGATGTTTGGATGTCCACTACTACTTCTATTTCTGGTTTTCGTTATTACGTATTGTTCACTGATGATTACTCTCGCTATTCATGGATTTATCCCATGAGACAGAAATCTGAGGTCTTCACCCATTTCCAAACTTTTGTTGCTATGGCCAAAAATCTTTTCAACGTCTCCATTAAATATTTTCAAAGTGATGGAGGCACTGAATATGTCAACCACTCCTTTACAGCATTCCTTCGTCATCTCGGTATCCAACACCGTATTTCCTGTCCCCACACACCCCAGCAAAATGGCCTCGCTGAGCGTAAGCATCGTCATATTGCTGATATGACCCGCACATTGCTTACCGCAGCTCATGCCCCACTCACCTTGTGGGTTGAAGCTGCGCTCACGTCCGTTCATCTCATCAACCTTCTCCCCACCTCTACCCTCAACTGGTCTACCCCCCACACACTTCTTTTTGGTCGGCCCCCTGTGTACTCCCACTTACGTACCTTTGGATGTATGTGTTTTCCATATCTTCGGAATTATGTTCCCGACAAACTAATGCCTCGCTTTCTTGAGTGTGTTTTTGTGGGTTACAGTGCTTCTCATAAAGGTTACAGGTGCCTTGATTGTCACAGCTCGTCCCGGAGGTACTTTTGACGGGAATGTGAAATGACAGAATTGCCCTTATTGGACATTAAGGTACGTAGGTACATAGCGTTATTTTGAAAATAGCATTGGTTGGATGGGATTTTATTGGAAATTGATTTTTGGTATGTTTGGTTAGGATGAAATGGAGGGTGTGGATTAATTTGGACCACACATGACCTTCCTCTCTCCCTCTCCTTTCCCCGTGCTTTCCCTGTCTCTGTCTCTCTCGAACTCACACCCACACACACACCCATATCGTACGGACCACCACCAAAACCCTTCAAAACTTGGCGGATCGGGGCAAATAAGGTATGTATCTTCATCGTTTTGACGTCCTGAGTTCATTGGTGCTAGTTTTAGGAAGTGAAACCTTCGATTTCATGTGGATCCCGAACCTCCATTTTTGAGGTACTGTTCATGCGAACGTAAAATGTTGTGTTTCAGGAGATTTCAAGCTTGTGGTGAGCTTTAGGAGGTCCTAAGGAAGCTCGGGGACATTCGTTGGAGAGTTTTGGACGTCGGGATCGTAGGTTTCAAGTTTGGCCGAAATCTTTGGTTTTTGCAAGGTGAGATTTCGTAGTTTTTAGGCCCTAAAACTAGTCCAACGTGATAGTACACTCTTAGGGCTTCAATTTGGTATAAAATACGAAGAAAATGGGTGAAAAACGAAGGAGAACAGTGAGTTTGAAAATCGGCCGGAGTTCGGCCGGAGTCCGGCCACCGGAGAACCAGTCCGGCGAGGCCCTGCGAAGAAGACGACACGTGCGCTGCACGTGCTGCGCGTGGCCAGCGCGTGGACCCGTGCCACGTGTGGCGCGTGGGGGCGCGTGGGGCTTCCAAAAATTTTTTCTAAAAATTTCTCGACGCTCGTGACGTCGAGTAGGTCGATGTGGTATATTCATATACCAAAATTGAGCATCGTATGAGAAGTTATTTCGAATTATTGGTGATATGCTTAAAATTAATGTTTTTATAGTTGTTTCGCATATAGGTGAGACGTATCCCGAGGACGACCGCATCCAGGGACGCCACGGGGGTTACGACCCGTCGACTTATCAGTGAGTGGGCAGTTTTGTTTTCGTATTACCTATATACTACTGTTTTTCCCAGAAAATGTTTTATATGAAAATATGTTTTGAACATGCCATGCATAGAATTATTTGAAAATCATGGATTGGTTTATGAATTATATGATTGATATATGATGCATACATATTGCATGGTGCTGTGGAGGCAAAGGTAAGTCAGGTGAGTTCATTTATGCATTGAATTGGTTGATGTTGATATAATTTGAGCTCATAATCTGCACCCTAGGTGTTAGTGCTTATATTATTCACCACACCGCACGCTCGCCTTGGATCCAAGTAGGTGGATGTCGTACAGACCATGTGAGGGTTCCGACATGCTAGTCGTACAGATCACTAGGCGTGATTCCGACTAGTGGGTGACCTTAGTTATGCGCGCTGATGATATGATGAGAGAAGCACTAGAGCGTATTTTTACACCTTTCATCGTATAGACTACCTTACGTAGTTCCGAGTGATGTGCAGAGTAGGGCCGTATAGGTCACTGTGGTGACTCCGGCTTAGTGGGATTTTGAGCTATTGAATTAATCGTATAGGACCAACTGCAGGGTCTCCGATTGATTCCTTATTTCACCTGATTTATATTTTGATTTATGGCATGGCATGTTTCTTGAAAATGTTAAAGATTTGAGATTTAAGTTTTGAGATTTTATATGGTTATATATATTTCTGGGAAAGTATACAGGTTTTTACGGCGAGGGGATATAATTGTTTTAATGAAATGTTTTGGAAAACTAATTTGTTTTACTGACCCACTCATTTTGTTTTGCGCCCCTCCAGGTTCTAGTTTAGCGGTGGTTGGCTCACGAGGTCCTTTCCGGCTTTCTGACAGATTTGGGACATGTAGGACTCACCTGAGGGTGATGTATTCTTATTTTAGTCCTACTTGACTGCAGATAACCTATGCTCTGAACTTATGTGGTTACTTGTAAACTCGTCCGGTTATGTCCGTATGTGGTTATGTTGAGTTTGGTTTGACTTTCTGTTGTTATATGTTGTTATTACGCTTCCGTGTCGTGCTTATGGTTACGTCACGCCCACGTGACGGCCAGCACACCTGGATCCTCCGGATCAGGGTGTGTCAGTTTGGTATCAGAGCCTAGGTTGCAGTCCTGTAAATTTGTTAATGTCTTAACGATCTTTTGATGTTTTCTGTCAGAATCATGCCGCCTCGTAGAGAGCGTAGAGAGTCCCGCCGTACTTCTGAACCTAATTTCCCGGATATTACTCAGTTAGGGGAAGCGATGGCCCAGGCTTTACAGAATGTGATTCGTCCTCCCCCTCCTCCGAGGACACCTCTGGAGACCATGTACAACTTGAAGTTAGATCGGTTTATGGGTAATGAAAGTCATGAGGGGGCAGAGAAATGGCTTGATCATATTGAGAAAACCTTCCAGGTGATGCAGAGTCAGGGGAATCTCCCTGCTAATAGGTGGGTGGAGACCACCACTTGGTTTCTGGGTCGTGAACCAGCAGCATGGTGGATGAATCAGGCTAGGTATATGTCACCTGAGACGGCAGCCGACTGGAAAGTGTTCAAAGAGCATTTTATGAAGAGATTTGTCCCTCCTGAGTATATTGACCGTAAGAAGCAGGAATTCACCAGGTTGAAACAGAGAAATATGTCGGCACATGAGTATTATAGAAAGTTTACTGATTTGTCTCGTTATGACACTGATATAGCTGGTAATCAGGGAGAGATGCTTCGACGTTTCAAGTTGGGATCTAAGAAGAAGTGGCGTACCTTTGCCAATGCACTCCCCTGCGCTGATTATCATGAGTATTTCGAGATTCTGGTTAGGATGGAGGACTCTGATAATCTTCCTGACAGTGAGGATGACGAGGACAAGAATGAGGGTCAGAAGAAGAATGACAAAGGTAAGGGTATTTCTATTCCGGGACCTCGACAGACTCAGAATTTTAAGAAGAGTGGAGTGAGTTCGAGTTCTTCTAGTGGGGGATATAGTTTTACTGGCCCGAGGAGAGGTGGTGGAAGATTTTCTGGTGGACCCAGATTTCAGGGTCAGAGGGATGCTGGTGGATCTGGCGCTCCATGGTGCCGCCGTTGTAACTTCCGTCACCATGGTGAGTGTAGGAGAGGTACTGGTGCCTGCTTTACGTGTGGGCAGATGGGACATCGGGCTTCTCAGTGCCCCCAGGGTCAACAGAGACCACATCAGACCACTATACCACCTCCAGCACCAGTTCAGCAGAGTTTGGGACCGGGTGGTTATGGCCAGCCGAGTCGTGGTGGTGCTTACCACTATCAGGGGGATGCTGCTCCGTATGCTCCCGGACCTTATCAGTATTCCCAGGAGCCTTACTCTCAGGCTGGATATTCTCAGGATTTTGGAGGTTATTCATCTTATTCCTCTATGCCAGCTGGTGGATCGCAGTGGCATCAGGGAGGCCAGCCCCGTCAGGGGGAAATTGCTACTGGTGGTGCAGGATCATCCAGGCAGCCTAGTCAACCAGGCCAGGGACGTAATCCTCGGGGACGAGGTAATCAGGGCAATAGAGGCCGAGGTGGACGACAGCAGGCTCAGGGGCGAATTAATCATATTTCTTTGCAGGAGGCTCAGAACCATCCAGACTTGATTATGGGTACGTTGAATGTTCTTGGTCATTTTGCTAAGGTTTTGATTGATTGTGGTGCTACGCACTCTGTGATTTCTCATACGTTTGCTCAAATAACCCAACCTCACCCTTCACCTCTAGGATTTGATTTAGAGTTTGCCATGCCTAGAGGAGATAAATGTATTGTGGATAGTGTGTATCTGGGGTGTCCAGTGATGGTTGAGGGCGTGATTATGTCCGCTGATCTTATTCCGTTAGATATTGTGGATTTTGATGTGATTTTAGGGGCCGATTGGTTACACCATAATCGTGCCCATATTGATTGTTATGGTAAATCAGTTACTTTTTATCGTCCTGGATTACCCGAGGTTACTTTTGTGAGCGAGAGAAGTGGGGTGAGACATGGAGTTATTTCTGCCATAAGGGCGAGGAAATTATTATCGAAGGGTTGTCAGGGATATTTGGCACATGTGGTATTAAATGATGTTGCTTCTACTAGTATAGAAGAAGTTGGTGTGGTCAGACATTATCCGGATGTATTCCCTGATGATTTGCCGGGATTACCACCAGACAGGGAGGTGGAATTCTCTATTGATTTGCTTCCAGGTACAGACCATATATCTCTGACTCCTTATAGAATGGCTCCTGCTGAGTTGAGGGAATTAAAAATCCAGTTGCAAGAATTACTTGATAAAGGTTTTATTCAACCTAGTTCTTCACCTTGGGGTGCCCCAGTATTATTTGTGAGGAAGAAGGATGGAACTTTTCGATTGTGTATTGATTATAGACAATTGAACCGGGTAACGATTAAAAACCGTTATCCATTGCCTCGCATTGATGATTTGTTCGATCAGCTGAAAGGTGCGTGTGTATTTTCTAAGATTGATTTGAGATCTGGGTATTATCAATTGAAGATTAAAGAAGATGACGTACCTAAGACAGCTTTCCGAACTCGGTACGGACATTATGAATTTTCGGTTATGCCGTTTGGGTTGACTAATGCACCTGCAGCTTTTATGAGATTAATGAATGAGGTATTCCAGAAATATCTTGATAAATTCGTTATTGTTTTTATTGACGATATTCTGGTATACTCTAAGTCCCAAGCAGATCATATCCGACACCTTAATTTGGTGTTAAGGAAATTAAGGGAGCATCAGTTGTATGCCAAGTTCAGTAAATGTCAGTTTTGGTTGACTGAAGTGGCATTTTTGGGGCATGTTGTATCAGCTCAAGGTATTCAAGTTGATCCTCAAAAGATTGCAGCAGTGGAGAATTGGGAGCAACCTCGAACCGTCACGGAGGTACGAAGCTTTCTTGGCTTAGCAGGTTATTATCGACGGTTCGTTCAGGATTTCTCTATGATTGCTTTACCGTTGACAAAGTTGACCAGGAAGGATGTTAAATTTGAGTGGGATGAGAATTGTGAGCGGAGTTTTCAACAATTGAAGTATTGCCTCACTCATGCACCGGTGTTGGTACTTCCCGACGATAGCGGTAATTTTGAGATATATAGTGATGCTTCATTAAATGGTTTGGGATGTGTTTTGATGCAGCATAATAAGGTGATTGCCTATGCTTCTAGGCAGTTGAAAAATCATGAAAGGAACTATCCTACTCACGATCTTGAATTGGCAGCAATTGTTTTTGCTTTGAAAATTTGGAGACATTATTTGTATGGTGAGAAGTGTAAGATCTTCACTGATCATAAGAGTCTTCAGTACTTATTCACCCAGCATGATCTTAATCTTCGTCAGCGAAGGTGGATGGAATTGCTAAGTGATTATGATTGTTCTATTGAATACCATCCAGGTCGTGCTAATGTAGTAGCGGATGCACTGAGTAGGAAACCGCAAGGTAGACTTAATGCCCTATATGCTAGTCGTGTTCCTCTTCTTGCTGAACTGAGGGCAACTGGAGTAAGATTGGAGTGGGAGAATCAAGGTGGAGCATTTCTTGCTAGTTTTCAAGTCAGGCCAGTTTTGGTGGAGCGTATACTTGCATCTCAAATGGTGGATGAAGAAATTCAGGAGTTGGTTCAGTTAAGAAGTGAAGGGAAAAAGAAAGACCTCAGAATTCGGGAATCAGATGGTATGCTCATGCAAGAAGACAGAATGTATGTTCCGAATAATGAGGAATTGAAGAAGGAAATTCTGGATGAAGCACATTGTTCAGCTTATGCGATGCATCCGGGAGGAACAAAAATGTATCATACCATTCGACCATTTTATTATTGGCCGGGTATGAAAAGAGAAATTGCAGAATATGTGAGTAGGTGTATTATTTGCCAACAAGTGAAAGCAGAAAGGAAGAAGCCCTTTGGGCGAATGCAACCACTTCCCGTTCCCCAGTGGAAATGGGAAAATATAACCATGGATTTCGTGTATAAACTTCCTCGTACGCGAAATGGATTTGATGGTATTTGGGTGATTATGGATCGACTCACCAAGTCGGCGCATTTCATTCCAGTGAGGGAGAAATATCCTCTGAATAAATTGGCTAAGTTGTTTATTTCGAAGATTGTCAAGTATCATGGAGTCCCAGTAAATATTATCTCCGATCGAGACCCGAGGTTTACTTCTAAATTTTGGGTGGCTTTTCAGGAAGCTCTGGGTACTCAATTACTGTATAGCACAGCTTATCATCCTCAAACTGATGGGCAATCAGAGAGGACCATTCAGACGTTGGAAGATATGTTGAGATCTTCGGTATTACAATTTGGTGATTCTTGGCATGATCGTCTGGACTTAATGGAGTTTGCTTATAATAACAGTTTTCACTCGAGCATTGGTATGTCCCCATTCGAGGCACTTTATGGTAGGGCGTGTCGAACGCCATTGTGTTGGTCTGAGGTTGGTGAACGGGTATTAGAAGGCCCCGAGATCGTGGATGAGACGACTCAAAATGTTCAGGTAATTAAGTCAAACCTGAAAGCAGCTCAGGATCGACATAAGAGTTTAGCGGATCGGCATACTACTGATCGAGTGTATGATGTGGGTGATTGGGTATTCTTGAAATTGTCACCTTGGAGAGGTGTGGTACGATTTGGGAAAAGAGGAAAGCTAAGTCCGAGATATATTGGACCTTATGTGATCATTGAAAGAGTTGGTGAAGTTGCCTACCGGTTGGAACTGCCTCCGGAGTTATCTAAGGTCCATAATGTGTTCCACGTCTCTATGCTTCGGCATTATATTTCTGATCCTTCTCATGTGATCCCTCCTCAACCGTTAGAGATTAATCCGGATTTGACGTATGATGAGGAACCGGTCACTATCTTGGATTGGAAAGATAAGGTTCTAAGGAACAAGACGGTGAGTTTGGTCAAGGTGTTGTGGAGGAACCATTCTGCAGAGGAAGCTACTTGGGAGACGGAAGACCGGATGAGAGAGGTGTACCCAAGGTTATTTTACGAGTATTAATTGATTTATTTGGTTATGGGAATTTCGGGGACGAAATTCTATAAGGAGGGGAGATTGTCACAGCCCGTCCCGGAGGTACTTTTGACGGGAATGTGAAATGACAGAATTGCCCTTATTGGACATTAAGGTACGTAGGTACATAGCGTTATTTTGAAAATAGCATTGGTTGGATGGGATTTTATTGGAAATTGATTTTTGGTATGTTTGGTTAGGATGAAATGGAGGGTGTGGATTAATTTGGACCACACATGACCTTCCTCTCTCCCTCTCCTTTCCCCGTGCTTTCCCTGTCTCTGTCTCTCTCGAACTCACACCCACACACACACCCATATCGTACGGACCACCACCAAAACCCTTCAAAACTTGGCGGATCGGGGCAAATAAGGTATGTATCTTCATCGTTTTGACGTCCTGAGTTCATTGGTGCTAGTTTTAGGAAGTGAAACCTTCGATTTCATGTGGATCCCGAACCTCCATTTTTGAGGTACTGTTCATGCGAACGTAAAATGTTGTGTTTCAGGAGATTTCAAGCTTGTGGTGAGCTTTAGGAGGTCCTAAGGAAGCTCGGGGACATTCGTTGGAGAGTTTTGGACGTCGGGATCGTAGGTTTCAAGTTTGGCCGAAATCTTTGGTTTTTGCAAGGTGAGATTTCGTAGTTTTTAGGCCCTAAAACTAGTCCAACGTGATAGTACACTCTTAGGGCTTCAATTTGGTATAAAATACGAAGAAAATGGGTGAAAAACGAAGGAGAACAGTGAGTTTGAAAATCGGCCGGAGTTCGGCCGGAGTCCGGCCACCGGAGAACCAGTCCGGCGAGGCCCTGCGAAGAAGACGACACGTGCGCTGCACGTGCTGCGCGTGGCCAGCGCGTGGACCCGTGCCACGTGTGGCGCGTGGGGGCGCGTGGGGCTTCCAAAAATTTTTTCTAAAAATTTCTCGACGCTCGTGACGTCGAGTAGGTCGATGTGGTATATTCATATACCAAAATTGAGCATCGTATGAGAAGTTATTTCGAATTATTGGTGATATGCTTAAAATTAATGTTTTTATAGTTGTTTCGCATATAGGTGAGACGTATCCCGAGGACGACCGCATCCAGGGACGCCACGGGGGTTACGACCCGTCGACTTATCAGTGAGTGGGCAGTTTTGTTTTCGTATTACCTATATACTACTGTTTTTCCCAGAAAATGTTTTATATGAAAATATGTTTTGAACATGCCATGCATAGAATTATTTGAAAATCATGGATTGGTTTATGAATTATATGATTGATATATGATGCATACATATTGCATGGTGCTGTGGAGGCAAAGGTAAGTCAGGTGAGTTCATTTATGCATTGAATTGGTTGATGTTGATATAATTTGAGCTCATAATCTGCACCCTAGGTGTTAGTGCTTATATTATTCACCACACCGCACGCTCGCCTTGGATCCAAGTAGGTGGATGTCGTACAGACCATGTGAGGGTTCCGACATGCTAGTCGTACAGATCACTAGGCGTGATTCCGACTAGTGGGTGACCTTAGTTATGCGCGCTGATGATATGATGAGAGAAGCACTAGAGCGTATTTTTACACCTTTCATCGTATAGACTACCTTACGTAGTTCCGAGTGATGTGCAGAGTAGGGCCGTATAGGTTACTGTGGTGACTCCGGCTTAGTGGGATTTTGAGCTATTGAATTAATCGTATAGGACCAACTGCAGGGTCTCCGATTGATTCCTTATTTCACCTGATTTATATTTTGATTTATGGCATGGCATGTTTCTTGAAAATGTTAAAGATTTGAGATTTAAGTTTTGAGATTTTATATGGTTATATATATTTCTGGGAAAGTATACAGGTTTTTACGGCGAGGGGATATAATTGTTTTAATGAAATGTTTTGGAAAACTAATTTGTTTTACTGACCCACTCATTTTGTTTTGCGCCCCTCCAGGTTCTAGTTTAGCGGTGGTTGGCTCACGAGGTCCTTTCCGGCTTTCTGACAGATTTGGGACATGTAGGACTCACCTGAGGGTGATGTATTCTTATTTTAGTCCTACTTGACTGCAGATAACCTATGCTCTGAACTTATGTGGTTACTTGTAAACTCGTCCGGTTATGTCCGTATGTGGTTATGTTGAGTTTGGTTTGAATTTCTGTTGTTATATGTTGTTATTACGCTTCCGTGTCGTGCTTATGGTTACGTCACGCCCACGTGACGGCCAGCACACCTGGATCCTCCGGATCAGGGTGTGTCATTGATCGTGCCACCGGCCGTGTCTATATCTCTCGCCATGTTGTTTTCAACGAAGCAGTCTTTCCCTTCGCCACTGCTCTCGGCCACCAACCACCTGCCTATGTGGAGCTCACTCTTTGCCCTATTGTCCCCTCCCCTCCTGTTAGCCCACTGCCCTCCGTGAGCCCTTCCTCAACGCCAAATGACACTGGGCTTCTGCCCTCCTCCACCGATGGCCCACCTTCCCCTTATGCTTCTCCACCGCAACCCGTGCCTCCACCACGCACCCAACAACCTGTGCTTCCCTCCCATCCCATGCTCACGCGGTCCAAAGCCGGCATGCGCAAACCTAAGACCTGGACTGATGGTTCAATTCGGTATCCTCTCCCTCATGCTCTTTCCGTTTCGCTTACCACTGATGAACCTACATGTTTTACACAGGCTAATCGAAAACCTGAATGGCGGGCTGCCATGATGGAGGAGATTAATGCTCTTCTTAAGAACAACACTTGGGTCCTTGTTCCCCCTTCGTCCCATCAAAACAAAGTGGGCTGCAAGTGGGTTTATCGCATTAAAAGGAATTCTGATGGTAGTATTGACAGATATAAAGCTCGTTTGGTGGCCAAGGGATTTCACCAACAACCAGGAATTGACTATGCTGAAACTTTCAGTCCGGTCGTCAAACCTGCAACTATCCGCACAGTTCTTAGCCTTGCCGTTTCGAATAATTGGCCCCTTCATCAACTTGATGTCAAGAATGCCTTTCTACATGGTCACTTGCAAGAGGAGGTGTATATGTCACAACCACCAGGCTTCATTGATCCCCACCATCCCCATCATGTTTGTCGTCTCACTAAGGCCCTCTATGGTCTTAAGCAGGCACCCCGGGCCTGGTTTCATCGGTTTAGCTCCTATTTGTTGCGCTATGGATTTTTCCAAAGTAAAGCTGACACCTCTCTCTTTATATATAACCGTGGCTCCTCTTGTATGTGGCTCCTTCTATATGTCGACGACATTGTCCTAACTGGTAACGCCTCCTCCCTCCTGCACCACTTTATCACGGCATTAGGTCATGAGTTTGAGTTAAAAGATCTCGGACCTCTTCACTACTTCCTAGGGCTTCAAGTCAGCACCACTGACCACAGACTGCACCTCTCCCAAGTCAAATATGCGTATGATTTGTTACAAAAGGCCAACATGTTAGAGTGTAAACCATGCTCCACACCAGTTGCTGCCAAACTCTCCTTGTCTTCCCATGATGGTGTACCATTGACTTCTCCGACTGAATATCGTATGTTAGTAGGCTGCCTGCAATACTTGACGCTCACCCGCCCTGACATCTCGTTTGCCGTCAACAATGTTGCTCAATATATGAGCAACCCTCTTTCGACCCACATGTTGGCCGTTAAACGTATCTTACGGTACGTAAAAGGAACTATTGATCTTGGTTTACTTCTTCGCCCACAACCCCCTTCGTCTCGTATCTCCGCATACTCCGACGCCGACTGGGCAGGGTGTGTTGACACCCGTCGCTCTACCACTGGTTATCTCATCTACCATGGAGCTAACTTGGTGTCTTGGTGCTCCAAGAAGCAGCCCACTGTCTCTCGTTCAAGCGCTGAGTCCGAGTACCGGGCGCTGTCTCATGCCTATGCTGAAACCACATGGCTCACCTACTTGCTCCATGAACTTGGCGTTCGCCCTACTTTTCCTGTCTACCTTCATTGTGACAATCTCAGCGCAACATACTTGGCTGCCAACCCAGTCTTCCATGCTCGAACACGCCACATCGAACTCGACTATCATTTTGTCCGTGAGAAGGTTGCTCTCGGCAGTCATCAAGTTTGTTTTCTTCCCTCCATTGATCAACCTGCGGACTTGTTGACGAAAGGTTTACTCAAGGCGCGTCACCATTTACTTCGGTCCAAACTCGTTCATCCAAGGATGCCCAGTTTGCGGGGGGGGTGTTAGCAGAGACTCCTCCACGTCTTCCTCTCGTCATAGTTAGCATGATTATCTCCTATCTTATCTTGGAGTTTTGTAATCCCAACAGAACTTGTATTACGAGTTAACCAGTCCCATTAGGACTCTCTGTAAACCTTACAGACTTTGTGTATTTATACTCAGTGATTACTAATGAAAAGTACAACTTCCATTAATATTATAGTCTTACAGTTTTTATATTTCTACAGAACTTCATCAAACTCTTTTGGATCTGCCTCTGAAATTTCATCGATTTCTCTATTTTAAATGGGCTACCAGCGTTAAATAAAATGAATGAAGAATAAGTCCAAAATTATGTTTTGAAAAGAAGTTATGAAACAAACCTTTGCTCATTGTTGGTGAAAAGAGCCCTCTTGATTGATTCCCTCTTCCGTTTATTCGATTGTTCAGTAGTTTCAGCACTTGAAGTAGAAGACGAAACCGTTGTGGAAGACCCTATGATTTCTCTTGGTAAAGGCAGTGGAGTTGCTGGTTGCATGGTTGTATCATCGGTTACATTGTGAATGAGGACATTGCTTGGATTGAAATTTTTCTTCTATTTCCAAACCGCAGATGGAAAATTTTCTTTTGCCCGATTAGTTTAAGAAATTCATTTGGTAATTGGTGATGGTCCACCAATTTCTGATTCAGAACCAAATCTTTGCAGCTCATGCCAAAAAGTTTTTCACCACATTTTTCAATTATCAAAGCATTTATCTCATTGGTTTCATCTTCGAGTATCAGATTGACGTTATACCTACATTTAAAAACCTAATTTAAGATCACAAAGAAATATCCAAAACAAAAACAACCATGAGATATTTAGGTGTTTAAAAAAATATCAATAGTGAGAATGAAAAATTATATACCATTGACAGAGCAAAAAATTAATTGATTCTAAACTGAAAACTGCAAAGTAAAAAAAAAATGAACTCATGGTATAGACAGAAACAAAATTGCAGCACAACATGTTAAATATTACCAAGGTGTTGGAATTTGGCTTGGGTGTTTTTGACAAATTAGCTGCGCAGTTATTGGGTCCTTATGCATTTGTTTTACACAGCTGGGGCAGACACTATACCACCAATCGTAACGTGTGTCAAAACGCTTCACAAATGCTCTACATAGAAATGTCTCGTCCTGTAATATATTTTGTAATATGTCTGTGAAACTGAGAACAATCATATGCATTCTTTTTATTGAAGGTGTGAAATCACAGTTGTAAAATTTTAAGAGAACATGAAAAGGCATAATCAAGTTTTAAACCTTGTACAAATCTGGATCCAAAAAAGCCATTTCATCACAGTTTGATGTGAGTGATGTATAGAAGACGAGTGAGGAAAATAAGTATATACTTGATAACTTGAAAACTATATTGGTTCAGTCCAAGCACTATTGGGAATCCGTGAATCAGAAACTTGGTTTTGGTCCAAGTAAATACAATACATAAACATAGATACAAAATAGTTTGGAGACAGTGGACTGAATATGGTTTGTGAAACCATTTCATAAAGGGTATTATCAACAACATACTTAAAATGATAAGATAAGAGAAATTCAGCTTTTGTCCCAAACTTATCGTTACTTATATAGATATCAGTTTTTGTTAAGTACAATTCATATTTAATTTTAAATAAAAGTATTTAAAATAATTTCTGACCGCACGATGTACGATGAATGGACACGATTTGAGGATACCCGAGATCCTCACAAAGAGGATCCGGAGATGATCCTTAATTATATAACTGTTATCAAATAAATAAAGAAACATAATATTTTTAATTAAATATTAAATGATTAAGTACCTAAAACTCCCCAACCTTTTAGTGTCATTTCAAATTAGTTTCAACATTTTAAACATTCCAAACAAGTATCCAACCTATTGAAATGTCACATCTGTTAAGCCCCAGTTAATAATAACATAGATTCTATTCAAAACGACCAATTGGGTATATCATGGTCAACATTAATATTAGTTGGATCAAAATCTGAATTTCAAACATAGATTATATAATATGGAATCCCATGATCAAATAAGTATTGATTGAATAAAAAATGAACTCAAATTGAAATTACATTAGGAAGGCAATCTCCTAACAAAGAAGATGGTTAAGAATTTAGTTACGGTATCAAGGAGCTTGTTTATGCTCATGTGATTTCCTCATTCGCCGGTTCTCAGCTCGTAAAGCTTTCAGCTCTTCTTTGTGAGCGGTGAAGATGGTGGTGGCCACATCATGATAGTCCATACCATTTCAGCAACCTCCATGACCTTCTTCTCAATGTTGGCGACTTGAGTTGTAGGTGGAATTGGTGGTTTTGTGGTGGAATTTGAGGTGATGACATGAAGGGGTGGTAAGCCCTAGCTAATTTAATAGATTTTAAACTGGGGCTTAACAAATATGACATTTTCAATAGGTTGAGTACTTGTTTGGAATGTTTAAAAAGGTTGTGACCAATTTAGAATGACACTAAACGGTTGGGGGTTTAATCCAATAATAAATAACACCCTATTAATCTATGGCTAAATAATTTCTATGTTAACTAATTAATATATAATCTTCAAATTGTGTCTTAAAAAATAGGGTCAACAGAGACAGTGGACTGAATATGGTTTGTGAAACCATTTTATAAAGGGTATTATCAACAACATACTTAAAATGATAAGATAAGAGAAATTCAGCTTTTGTCCCAAACTTATCATTACTTATATAGATATAGATATATGCAGAACAATGGTTATTTTAGATTAACCTTGTATTCAACTAGTAGATGAACTGATCCCTTTCAGTCTCACATAACAAAGTAGTCCATATAGCTTGCAGTAAAGCTGGAAAAAGCTCACCATCATATAGAAGCAACGCATAGTCGGCGTTCGTCATTTTTAAGATTGGGAAAACTCAAACACAGCTATTTCCTCCACACGACCACATCGTTCCGAACCCTAACTAAATCTTTGCATGTCAAAAGTTGCCAAATAAGAAATCATGTTTATTTCATGACGCAGACCCATCTTTTTCGATGACCTCCTTCTTCCTTTTATCATCCCTGCCCTCTCTCTCTGTTCTCGTTTCTTACTGGAGTTTGCAGCTCTTGAGGTCCCTATTTATACTTATACAATACTTGGTGATTAAGCACCAGATAAATATATATAAAGGGATAGTCGGCAATTGGAGAGGAGGAGCTGTCGACTTGATAGAGAAGAACAAATAAGGCAGATACACCTAGCTAATAGATAAGGCTTGGGTTTTTCATCATCATGCAAAGCACGAGCTTCAAGTGTTCAAGAATCAAATAGATGGTGAAGGTGTCACTCAAAAGGAAAGATGAAAACTGGTTTGCCACCTCCAAACTGGAGTGTTCTCCAAGTAGTCCTACTCATTTATCCTTTCAAATTACAAGCACGCCCTTTCTTGCATTTGGTCATCACCTGTTGACCAATATGCCTATATATAATAATTACATACATATTATACATATATACAAGAAACCCAATAACACAATTATAAATATATTTCAGTAGAAATATACTTTCCAAATCACAGTCTATCCCCTTAAATAAATTTTGTCCTCGAAATTTAGTTTAAGCACCTAATTACTTGACAAGTCCGGAGTTTCTACCTTTGATCGGACTCAAATTTCCAAGTGTATCCATGGTTGTCATGTAGAGTAATGATTCATGTAACTCTCCAAGTCGGAGTTCAAAGTCTTAAGCTTATATTGAATACACGTACTCATATTTAGTACTTAGTCGAACACATACAAATGCAGATCTTACCCCGCAGTGCTCAATCCAGAGAATTGGTACTCATAATCAATAAGATTCGTACGGCTTCAATTTTGGTTGCAGCAATGCTACTCTTGCTGAAGACCTGCCATGTAAGTGATTTAGTTTTTGCTTTTCATTTCTACTTTTCATGCATAATTATGAATTTGTGGGTAATATTTTCTACTTGATCTCCAATTCAAAGAGAAGGATATTGAATTGTATTATCATTTTTGTTGGAGCAGTTAAGTTTTTATTTAATAATATATATGTTTATATGGTTATGATTTGTTTTATTAGAAATATTAAATATATATATATAACTGTCATTAGAAGTAATTTCCATTCTTAATTATATAGGAGACGTGAGGAAGTTTATTACTTCAACAAATTTGAAATGCTTTCTCTGAATAGAGAAGATGGTCACATCCACCTCCATATGTAATCTATCCGTTTTGATTATTTAGGTTTTCTTTTATTCCGGATTTCTAGCCCCTAATTTATTAATCCTTCAACGTCTATTTCTTTACTTTTGTATATAAATATAAGTCCCAAGTATCAATGGAATATATAGAGTATACTCTACAAGTTTATATATAATTTTTGAAATTAAGTTTTGAAGGCAACATATCGAAAGGGTGCAAGTTTGAAGGTTCTTCCATTGTGCAAAGAAGAACCTTATCAAAAGAAGGTTCTGGACTGTTTTATCCTGGGGACGACGTGTTGTTTATGAACTGCTTGCACACTTTGGGCAGAGCTGTGAAATGTCTTAAAGAGAGTGACGTAGTCCGCGACTCATCCCAAGAATCATTCACCACTCAAAGCTTCTACATTTTTTCGGGTAACTTCGTTCATTTCTATTTCAGTTTACAACAATTTTAGTTAAAAAGCATTACCATTTTAGTTAAATTTAATCCCTAATTGATCTGACTAACCACCCACCCAAAAAGGATTATCATACAAAATGTCTGCAAATAGATCGAATACTAATAATGAAAATTAATCCTTAATGCTTCCATCTGACTACATGGTAGTATTTTGTGGCTAAACATAGTTTTTACGCGATCAAATATTTACCAACTTACATTGACAAATTCATTCTCCTTCATTTGAACATCAAAAGCCAAATCACACATGGATCCCCAAACTTTAGCTTTACCATTACTAATCCTCTTGCTTGGGCATTAAAAAAAATCATAAGCAAACATGAATCTTATTATATACCAACTCAGGATGTTATCATAAAAATCAATTGATACGAAGAGTAGAGCTATTAAAGACCTTCCAAATTTTATCAAGTGTTACAGAAGTAATATATTTTGTATGCAGAAATTCAAAGCACGCAGAGATCTCAAGTCAAAAACAGAGGTACCCATCTTCTTTTGTTCGATTTTTGCTTTGTTTTATCTCTGTTTTCATTTTTGGGTAGGATTTTGTGCTTTATAATTGGGTTTAATGTGAAATTTTTGAAGCAGCTAAATCTCATTCAGTTCTGTTTGATTGATTGTTTATCTATGATTTGTTCTGTTATGCTTGGTGCTTGGTATGTTTAAATTGAATTGGATTTATATTTGATTTCAAGTTGATTAATTTTATTTTATTTTTGTTGTAAATCATATTAGTTGCCGATCATGAAACAATTTCATGTTTGGTTTAAGAGAATAGGCTTGATTCAGTGAGATTTGGATTCATGAGTTATAGCCATCTGAGATAGGCAAGAGTGTTTGCATTCCTTAGAAAAAAATTGGGAGCTACAAAACTATGCTTTAAATTTGAGTTTTGTGATTACTATTTTTTATCTTTATCTACTCTAGCTATACAATTCTTCCATGTTTTTCAGATCATGGAATGAGTTTCTCATGCTGAGATTGTAACCCAATCAATAAGTAAGTGAAACACAGAAGTTCTATATCGCATGTTAGTTTTGATCAATTTCTAAAAATCCGATGTAGTGGATTGTTATTTTATTGGTTACGCAAAACGATTAAGGTTTTATGTTTTTGAGGATCATAAACATACCATAAGTAGGAATAATTACATAGAATGTGAGGACAATGGTGTGAATAAATAATTTGTTTTGAAGAAGGAGAGTTAATTAGTAGTTAAACACACCAATGTTGTAAACCTACAGACTAGTCAAATAGACCAAAAGATGCTGTAGACGATATCGAATAAGAAGAAGATCAAGATGGAATCTATATAGAAGGCCCTACAACAGAACAAGAGCCAAAGAGGTCTGAAGGTAAATAAAGTCATCTATATGATTCAATTTTGTGTACTAATAAAGAGTTATTTCTAGTTCACATTTTGGAAGAGGGTTGAAGCTATATAAACTAAATTAGAGTTCATGAAAAACAATAAAGCGTGGGACTTAGTGGAACCAAAACAAGGTATTGGGTCAATAGGACGTAAGTGAGCGTTTAAGACTAAGAAGGATTGAAGCGGCCAAAAACCTTGAGATATGTGTATGTATATTAAGGAGGTTGAGTTTCGATGACAAAATTCTCTTTACAAGGAAAGAATTTATGTACTTTTCGGTTCTTGCTTAATGTATGAATTGTTTTGGTTGATTGTCTTGAAAGTTGATTCTCTTTTAGAGCAAACTGGGATTTTAAGCCAAGAAATTTGGAGGTTTTAAAGAAGTAGGGCTTAGTAATGCTTAAGGGATTATAGTAAGAGAAAAGGTGAGAAAGCTCATTACTGTTAGCAAATTATGACTAAAGTAGTTGTGCTATTAGAAGTTGGACAAAAGAAATTTTAGAGCCTTGAAGTATTCAAGAGATTTGAAAGAGTAGAGATTAAGTATAGGCCATATACAAAAGAAAATGTTGTGCTATCTCAAGGGTCAATATAAAAACACATACTAGTTTTCAAGAGGAAAGAACAGTTGGAAACAAATGGTTTATTCAGATTCCAATTTTGGTAGATTATATACTTCTAAAGTCAATTTCTAGTTTTGCGTTTGTATTAGAATTGGAGGTGCAATATTATAGACAAATGTTATGCAATCAATAGTTATTTTTCTGTACTATGTATGTATACTTAATTCGTGGATGTTGTGGAGCTCTAACGCATGCAGGGTAGTTAAAGTTTTCTCCATACCTGACGCCCTCAATATTTGCTAGAAAGAGGAAGAGTGAGGAAATGATATACAAGTGTTGATTATATTCACACTACAGATATGACTACATATATATTAATAGAGTTATTCCTCAGTTAGTTTCTTTAAAGCATGTCACTAGAATGGGAGAATTATCAAGCTTTAAAGATGCCTAAAATTAGTGGGAGCTATTTTGCTTTTCAATTAAAACTTCATGGATATGCATTAAGGATTGATGTGTTTTATTTCTAAATATTTGTCATTACAGCTAGCCAATTTTGAAGATTGTCTTTTCGTCATAAGGACTTATTTTAAGCATTAAGGAAGATCACGTTGTGATCGTAAAGAGGACCATATATGTGTTTAGTGTGATACTCACCTTTAAGCCTTAAGCACACTTATCATATATATACGTTAGTCCATGACTTGTTGGTACTTTATGTGAATGTTGTTGCTTGTATGTGATTATAGAGGTACACATCTGCCATATTGGATATCGTAGTCTATAGTCCTACGAGCTAATGATATTTGACACTAAGTTTGAATAGATACTGCTATCAAATAATCTTCCAAAGTTGCGCGCATCAAGAAATTTATTCATGATCCAAAGAGCTTCTTGAATAGATGTCACGTCCAAAGAGCTTCCTAATTGTGAAACGAATTCGGAGGTAATTCTTCATTCCAACTGACAAAGGAAAAAGAAAATAAAAGAAAAGGCCATTGCGAAGTGAAATTCTCATTCCTACACGAGTTGGTAAAGTTAATTAGTAATATTTCTCATTCCTATACAACTACGGGTTGTGTGATGAGCTGGGTTTTTTTTTTTTAATCAAACCTCGACTGTACGAGGGATATTTTATTGATAATGAAAAAAAGTTATACCTAGTCAAGGGTTGACATAAACCTTACCCCTCATAATACCAAGAAAAGGAGAAAAAGAACATGAATAAGAAGGGGGGACATAAACCTTACCCTCTAGAGGCGGGGACATGAAACCTAACCCCTCTAAAGCCAAACCTAAAAGGTCTAAAACTTGCAAAACAAGTCAAACAATAACACCACAAGGTTAGGAAAAAACAAGAAATGAAGACATACCTGCATGGCGAGATGCACATTAGTTTGAGAAGTGGAAGCCAGACACGCCTACATAGTTTGAAAACAAAGCATCACGAGCTGGCGGCGGAGGGGGGTCATGCCACACCAAAGTTGGAGAAGACAAGTCCATGTTAGCAAATTTATTTGCAACAACATTTCCTTTGTGATATATGTGAGAGGCGTAGAAGGTCATATTCCGAATGCGGTCCAGACAAATAGACCATTGTGTACGAAGAGGCCAAGGAGGATCAAAATCGGTTGATTGGATAGCAGAAAAGTCACCTTCCAACCAAAGGCAATGCTAACCCAGCTGATATGCAAACTCGACACAATAATAGTTGCTGATAATTTTGCAAAAAATGAGTTGCAATGACCAATCCATTGATAAAAACCACCAAGAAACTAACCATGGCAATCCCTAAAAACTCCTCCACATAAAATTATAAATGAAGTGTGATGAGAATATAAGAATCTAATTAGTAAGGTGATTGGTGAGTTACATTTTGGATTTGTATAACCATCAATGTTTCTATGCTGATTTCATTATTATGTGATTTTCAGTTAAAGACTAATTTTGTTTTCCTATCATGTTCACTTAGAGGTGTTATGCTAGAGTTGGAAGGCACTATAGTGGTAGAATTGCAATCCGCTTGACATGGAAAGGTAGTCTTCGTGCAACCACTCTAACCAAATACTTTACTAATGCTTTTCAACTATTACAATAATATTTGTGATATATTTTTTTACGTCTTTTAGATTTGTTTACCTTACGAATGCAACGATTAAGGTGTTACAAATTTCGAGGATGAAATTTATTTGAAGAAGGGTAAATTGTAATACCCCGCATTAAAAAAACAGAATATATATATGTGTGTGTGTGTGTGTGTGTGTGTGTCTAAGTAATTATTTTTATTTCAAATGTAATAACTGTATTGGATTTCTTTATATATGCTATGAGTACAAAAGAAAACCCTCGTATTTTGTGATATATTTTTTTACGTCTTTTAGATTTGTTTACCTTACGAATGCAACGATTAAGGTGTTACAAATTTCGAGGACGAAATTTATTTGAAGGAGGGTAAATTGTAATACCCCGTATTAAAAAAAACAGAATATATATATATATATATATATATATATATATATATATGTGTGTGTGCGCGCGCGCGCGTGTGTCTAAGTAATTATTTTTATTTCAAATGTAATAACTGTATTGGATTTCTTTATATACGCTATGAGTACAAAAAAAAACCCTCGTATTTTTGGCATGTAAGTTAGTAGGAATTCTTTCACTACAAGAATAAATTAAGGCCTGACTAGTACTTTTAAGACCCCGTCTGACGAGTTTTGCCCGACTATTCTTTTCTGACGAACCTCTGTCGAGTAAAGTTTCCAGCGATGAGTCCTCCTTTTAGCCAACAAAGATTTTCCCTCTGGCAAAGAGGTTTTTTTATTTTTTATTTTTTTATATGTGTGTGTGTGTAGTGTGTACTGGAAATATGCATGTAGCTGCTTGAATTTAGTTGATTGTTGTTATCATTCATTATTGTGTTTACACCTCTTGAGAAAAATAATTTCTACAGGATTTTTGCCCAAACGATGTCTGAATTTGCATCACATGTCAAGAGACATGCTAGTTTGATCAAAATAGGGACTAGTAGTGGAGCCCACTTCACGTCGAACATCACCGATCGGAACCGTTTATTTTTCAAGTTGCATTTTATAGATTGTCCTTGCAAAATATTAGCCAAATCGAAGATGTTCGAGGCATCTAATTGAGTTCAAAGAAATTGACGAACACTATGTTCCAAAAAACATTGAAATTTTATTATGACATTCAAATGAGTAAATGGTTTCTGATTGACTTGATTTTTTTCAAGGATGATCTATAAATGAAGACTTACAAAATAGACGGTTCGGATAATTGAAGTTCGTTGTATAATTGGCCCTATAACCAGTGGCGGATTCAGGATTCGAACATCGGGTAGTCCTAATCAAGCTACGCTAGGTCCAAGTCGGGCGGCGGGATGGGGCTTAGCGCCTATGCGCCTTGACGAGGCCTAGGCAGGGGCATAGCCATGTATTCGGCGGATTTAAGTAAATTATTATATATCATATATAAATAAATGCCTATTTACACTTAAAAACTGTACTTGTATTGAGAATTTGAGTTTATTATTTTAATTAGATTTATTATTTAACATGTAACATACAAAATATCAAAAAAACACTCTTTAGTATTTTTGTGAATTTGATGGTACGAGATGAAAGTTAAAGTGATTACGAGTTCATAATACACGAAATATTTTTCAAAGTTGAAAAGTTTTTTATCACCTACTGGCTCACTTTACAACCAACCCCAAACTTTTAAAATCTCACATACAGTACAGTAACCTAAACAGTATATCAACATTTGATAAAGTTTAAGAATAATAACTCCAACTCGCTTGAAGAACTCAAAATCTATATCTATACTTATCATACATACTATTAATTAATTTCAAAAAATTGACAGGTCGTTTCTTTTAATTTCAAAATGGCGGATGTCGTTTTTATTTAATGAAAGGATAAACAGTGCTGTCTTGTTCAAGATTTTTAACTGACAGCTTTTTCTTTCCCCGTTTTCTTCCTTGCCCTCGCGCTCGGGACTATGAATGAATCTACCCCTGCCCCTAACTAGTCCCCATTTTTACAAAAAAAAAAAAAAAAAAAAAAAAAAAATAAATTACTGAAGATCCTCTTGAGATAGGTAGGACTAACATTTTCAATAGGCGCATGCACTTTTATATAAAAAGGGACATTATATTGTATCTGGATTTTATGGCTAAAGACGTACATATGAATACAATATAGGATATTGACGCATCATATGTTGCATGTTGTATTAAATGTTTTGTTGATTGTGGACCTGCATGAGCTTACAAAATGTATTATTTACTTGATTCTTTGTATTCGAAATAGCGAATTTGACGGTTAACAAAAAAGAATGCTACTACACCCACCCTAATGTCTTATTTTCCCACCCTAATTTTTATTAAAATTTTAATGACTAATTTATCCTCTCATAAAATAACATATAAGGACATGCAAAAAGGCAATGCTT